>NC_045720.1:26757698-27398844 GCF_009834535.1 Camelus ferus
AATAATGTGTATAATCATATCTTATAATATCCACAGTTTTGTACTATAAAATGCAATATTTAAACGCAGGGATCCGATCAATTTAGTTCTAAAAAGTAAAAGGCAATTAGTTGAAACCATGAATAATCACTCTCAAAAAGTGAAAGTCTTCAAGAACGGTATCCTTACTTGATTAAAACTGCTTTTAGCCGAAAGTTAAGTCCAGTGCTTACTTTAACCCCAAGCTGCAGAAAATAGGAACTTAAGCATAAGAAATCCACTAAATAAAAGCTCGCGAGTCAAGTCTTAGAGGCAAGGATCTACTTATGTAGCAAACTGCTTATAACCTGTACCCCACTTCATGCTGGATATATTGATTGATATGATTTATTTTTAAACTACATTAAATGAAATTGTCAACATTTAGGGGAGTGGAGGAGGGAGTGTGGTTTAATAATCAAGGGGGAGGGAGTGCCATTAAAGTCTTTTCCTTAAAATACACGATAATCAGTTTTATACTAGTTGCCAGACTTTAAACAACAGGAAGAAATGGACACACCAAAGGGCTGGCAAAAAAATAAACTAATAAGGCTGTTTCTCCTTTTCGGCCAAAGCGTTGAAGACAGTCGCGGGGCGACAAAACATCATGGGAAGAATTTTCCCCAGGACAAGAAAAGTTGGACGAGTTGAACTCTGCGAGTGTGTTTGTTTCGGGCAGGTGCCTCTCGCGCCGCTGTGTCCTCTAAGCATCACCCAGGCCCCTCGGGGCTCCAGGGCTTCGGGTCACGCTCTACGCTTCGCGCAGGCTGCCTTGAACTCACAGCTTCCGCGCTGGGAAGCGACCAGCGGCCCCTCCCAGCGTGGACTCCGTGCGCCTCGCGGGCCCGAAGTAAACCGCACGCCGGCTCGGCAGAACGTCCCAGCGACGCGAACCGGACGGGCCCGGAGCCCCCGGCCAGACCCGCCCGCCGCCAGCCCCGCGCCCGCAGGGCGAAGGCGCACAGCCGCCCGCAGCCCAGGCGCGAACTTTTACACCTACTTTTTGTTTCGCTTCGGCTTTGGCGTGGCTCTGGCACCGCCCAGGATCGGGACCCAGACACTGATTTTTCCACCGCCTGGGGAAGTTGCCTCCCTCGCCCCGAAGTCTCGACCAAGCTGTTCCAAGAACTAAGTTCTCACCCTGGTAGCTAAAAAGTGGTCCCCAAGAGTAATACCCTGTCAAACCCAACAACAATGACAACAACCACAATAATAGGAGTCTCCTAAATGAGTAAGGCTGCCCAGTCAGGCTCGACGAGAAAACAGCGGTAACTGCCAGCGAGGGTCGGAATTAGAAGGACGCCCGGAGCACGAAGGCCGAGCCGAGCAGAAGTGGACTGTTCGTCGCAGCCTCTTTCTTGCCCGGCGCTCGTGCTGTCTTGTCTGTGACTGACTAGTTGTCCCTCCAGCTGCTCAGGCAAAGTTTGACAAATCCGGGGCAGCGGGAGAGGATTTCCCCGAGTCTCCCTCCCTTTCCCGCCCCGCGCGCCCCTCTCCCCAGAAATAATCCCACCAACTCTCAGCCCCGCGCGCAAACTTACGTTTGATCTGCCGGGGTTTGCTCTGCTTTCGCCGGGACATTTCGGCGGCGGCCGCTGCCACTGGGGCTCCCGCGGTGTCCGCGGTCCGGGCTGCCGTTCCCTCGGCTCCCGCCGCTCCGGCCGCCGCCGCTGGCCAGGCTCGGGCCGCCGCGGGCCGGACTCCAGGTGCTCCGGGCGCGCGGGATCCGGGCGCTGGGCTCCTCTGGGAGCCGCGGATCCACGTTTGGAGATGAACAGGCAAATGAGGAGAGAGAGGAGGGCAGAGAGAGTGTGACAGTGGGCAGGGGAGGGGGGAGAGTGGGAGAGCGATGGGGGTGGGGGGTAGAGAATGGGAATTTACAAACGAATGAACGGAGAGAGAAAAAAAGGGGAAGGGGGGCACGAAAAGAAGGAAGAGAAGGAGGAGGGAAGGGAGAGCGAGCAGAGGGGAGAGGGGGATAGAGGGGGCGGAAGGCGCGGAAGGAGAAGCGCGCTCGCTCTCCCCTCTCCGCGGCTCGCGGGGCAGATACTCAAGCGCCACCGCTGCCGCCGCCGCCGCCGCCGCCGCCGCCGCTCCGGGCCGCGCAGCTCTCGCTCTGCCGCGGGAGGTGGCGAGACGCGGGAGGGAGGGGCGCGCCGGGGCTGTGGGGAGGGGGAACTATTCCACCAGCGAAAGGAGGATTGGCTGCATCCAAAGCCAGTCCGGATGCAAACTAGGGCCCTGGCCTTGGTCGGGTGGGGTGCAGGGGAGCGCGGTGGGGAATTAGGGAGGACAGAGGGAGGCGTGGGGAAGGTTGGAGGGGGGGCCACCTTCTGCAGTTTTCACCACATCAGCTCTGGGCATTTGCCAGACCACCCCTCCTCCTCTTCCCGGCAACTTCTTTCAACAGCCCCCTCTGATGGACCCCAACTCTCCTCTCTCACGCCTCGCCTATCCAGCGGGGCACAAAGAAATCTCAGTCTCTCCATAAACTTTGTGCTTCCAGTTATGCGGCCCCCTCCCCTAGCCTCCATCCCTGCCCTTCCAGCTTTTTGGCAGGAAGGTTAGGCCACTGGCAAAATCCTCCGCGAGAGCCAGCTGATCACAAATGCCAACTGTGTGTCTTGGGGCCAGTTAAGTCCTCTCATCTGCCCAGGCTCTCAGGAGACCATTTCATTGCTCTCAAGGTTCCCAGGAGACTGCTGCGGACATGGACCATCCCCCACTTGGCCCGCACAGATGGGATGCCGAGCAGTGTCCTAAGAGTGCTCTTTCTCACCTCGAGTTTTCGTGTTAGATTGTACAAATTCCAAATTCGGAGATAGGCAGATATTTTTCTCACATCAGAAAGGAAGACCGTTAGCTAGGTGATTAACCCTTTTGGAAAATTAACCATCTCTAATCAAAATACTAACTTTGTGGAAGTTCTGAAATTCCACTCCAGCCCCATAATCTTTCATTCTTTTAGTTCTTCTGCCACAGGGAAGCAGCCAACGACTAATAAAAGATTTGATCTTGCCATAATTTCCCAAGCAGGTAAGACCCAATAACTATTTCATGGCTCTTTAGCTTTTAAAGTTTTGTTTCATTCTTATTCAATTATTGTGTGTGTAGTATATAGGAAACTGCAAGCTAAAAGAACAAATTTTGAAGTGATTTCCATAGTTATTTATTTTGGCCAAGTTAAGCTGCATGAGGCTAGCTTAGTTTCTCGTAGTTTCACGTACACTGAGTATTTAATATATTCTCCCAGGCAGACTTGAAGGAGAGGAGCTTCTATCCAAGAGGAAGTGGAACTAGCTGCTTTATGAAATCAGTATTTACTAATAAACTCCACTGCAGTTAACATGTGTCCACCAGATACTGCCGACTTCCCCTTCAGGTTGTGAGACCATCCATTCTAATCTAAAATTGTGTCCCCCTTTGTTTGGTTGACTATCATCGGTGTGAGCCCCGCCAAACTCCAAACGCTAAAAGGGTCTGGAGGTCAGCAGAGAGCCTGGGCTGATGGAGCGTAATGCAGGCTGCTCAGTGTGCAGGAGGCACTGTAATCAGTGTCATTTATAACCCCATCAGGACATCTTCTGGAAGGTGTAAAGAGTTGCCCTGTGAAAGGTATGGCTGAGAGAATCTTAATACAGAGCTGAAGACCAACTGTGAATTTTATTACATTACCATTAGTACTATTACCATAGAGATTGTAAGAACACAAGGTTCTTTACAGTGGAAAATGCATTAAGTGACAAAGTCCCTCCCCTGAAGAACCAACAAATTAAAGCCGTAAGTACCATGAAAAGCAGGGTTATTTGTGTTTGTGTTGTGGAATGAATAAGCAGACAGAACTACAGATTTCCGCCTCCTTAATTTTCAATTCATTACAATTAAATTGGTATACTTAGAATTAGATAACTATACATTACGGTTTTTAAACATCTTTTTACAAAACTGGCTGACTTTTTATATCACCCAAAAGGAATGCCCATTGGAATTAAAATCTCCTAACAGTTAGTGTTTTTTTTGGCATTTGAAATGGTTAAATATGCAAAGCAAAAGAGAAACAAATAAATCTCAGCTAAATATTCAGTTTAAAAGCTGAAAGAGCAAAAGTCAGAGAATACAAGGCAAAATTGATAAGATAACCAGATTGCAGTATTAGAGATAAATATAGTTCATCTAAATTTATAGATATATTATTATAGTCAATATGAATGAATTAAACTAAGGAATACTATTACATTTTGTGTTTTCTCATTGTTTTTAATGAGAATGTTAATGATATTTAAAGTTCAATTTTTCTTTTTCTAGTTTAATTCACTACAGTTATAAAATAAAAAGACAGCAAAACCTATAAGCAATTATCTCTGTCCAAATGGATATAGCAGCCCCAAACCACAGCTACATGACTATCAAACAATGATTATGAAAACCACAATTGAGAAAAGCATCAGGGAATGATATTGCAAAACCACAGCAACAAATGTGTCTGTGATATTGAAAACCACAATTCACAACTAATACCCTGTGTATCGCAAATTATTATTTAACTGTAAATGTGAAAATGTATAAATAACAGCACAAAATAATTTCTCATTTACTTAAAAATGAATTATTCATTTTCTAGACTCACTGATTTCATCTCTACATAATGGTTCATTTTGAAAAGTTTCTTTTTTCAAAGACAAATCATTTTAAATCACATTGGTAAGTTACTTTAAAAGCAGAAAATATGCAACTTTTAATAACATTTCCTCAAATGCTAAAAGAATTGATCTGGAACCAATTTGAAATAAAGAACCAATCTACTTCAGTCTAGCTTTCTTTATAAAATAATTCAGGAGTGAAAAGGGATGGAGTGGAAACTGGGGGGTAAAAAAAAGCTTGATGTATTCTATTACACCTTCACTGAGAATATAATTGTATATTCTTAAATAGTCATTTTAGCTAGAAAAAATAAATCTGATAGTAAAATGAGTTGCCAGTACCAAAACTACTTTAATGTGCAAATCAAATGTTTATTTACAAATGAATAAAACAATATTGTTTGCAAGCTTAGAGTTTCTAGATTTAGCAAATTGAAATACACGGTGCCCAGTTAAATTTGAATTTCAAATAAGCAACAATAATTTTTTTAGGGTAAGTATGTTCCATGCAATATTTGGTATATACTTATCCTAAAAAATAATTGTTGCTTATCTGAAACTCAAATTTAACTGGGCAGCCTGTATTTTATCTGGCAAACTTACAGTTTGACATTTTAGCATTTTCACAAATTTAAGGTTACTTATAATATTGTTTATAGGAAAGGCAGAGAAACCTTAAAATGTTTCCTACAAACATAAATATACTTAATTCTTGAACATCATATTATTTAGGGAAGGCAAGGTAGAAGGAATAAATTTCTATCCAAAAATTCTTTATTTGGCACAGTACCGAAATGTGCTCTCAGTGTAAATGGATTGCATTCATGTATGTCTCACTATTGGATTTGTTTTTAAAATGTGTTTTTTTCCTCCAAGGGATCAACAAATTGATAAAGCAACCTCCCAGGCCATATCTCATTAGGCAGCAAGCTGCATTCTCTATTATGGGAATAAACAATATTCAAAAACTTCAGGAAGACTTAATTTTTTGCCCTTGTATCCTCACCAGAAATTGAATACAGTTTATCTGCCTTGATTTAAGATTGTGACACTGAACTGAACAAGAATGCAGTATGAAAATAGTGTTTAATATTTGTGTATCTTTATAATTTCAGCAGTTTAAAAAATAAAAATCAACAAATTCACCTAAATGGCATTCCTATGTTATAACTATGAAAAAATATTGTCTGTTTTACTTATAAAGGAGCCAAGGGCTTTGAAAACATTCAGTCAGTCTGGATCTGAGGTTTAATTTGGTCTTCATGTACATGGTCAATCCCTTGACAAAAGTATGCACATACAAAAAATTTACTAAAGAGCAGGTCTACTGAATTAATCAATTCATCAGATTTTCAAAAATATCTGTGAAAAAAATCTCTGAACCAATATGGGTTAAGAATGACTATTCTCTTTATGTGTAAAATTTCATAATATACTGAAAACCAAAATGTGGATGATTTAAGTGTTTGCTCTTTGCAGTCATCCTTTATGTCCACATTACTATTCTGATAGAGGAAAGTCATAGGATAAACTATACTACAAAAAAAAATTATTTGTTGCTAAGTCTGTATAATGAATAACACATCTCCATGTTCAAAATAAGTATTGAAGGAGTAATGCCCCAAATTTTACTAGACATCTCAATCTTTGCCTGCCTTCCACCCATTCCCTCTTCTTCTGGTAATAATGCTGTGATATCTTTTGAAGAACTACTCCTCTTCACTTTCTCTTTGGTCATGTAATGCAAGTGTGGCCTTCCCCAATCCCCCAGTCCCTGACCAATCAGAATATTCCAGGTGTTTGTGTATAGTGATTGGCTCAATGGTTCAAAGTGTTTCTATGAGAGTCCTGGGAACTCTATCCTAAAACCACTGAGGAAAGGGTGCTGTTATTCTGCCGGGGTTGCTACATGAGAAGAATGCAAACTTAATACTGCTGTTGACCACCCTTAGAGGAAGAATCTGTTTAGAATGATGCCTACACAGAGGATTAATTTTGTTTTATCTTCTCTCAGGATCTGATTTTTGGGAAATCCAAACCAAGACAATCATCAACATATTACTTTGCCTTGTTTCCATCAATATTACCTGTGTGTCTACAAAAATATTTGCATCTTGGTCATTTCTATTATATCATTTCCTCACCTATTTGACCAGGCTAATCTCTATGCAGTCATATTATAGATGTCATTTTTCACCGGAAGACATCACTGACCCCCCAATTCTGAGTGAGATACCTTTTCTCAGTTATTTCCATAATACCTTTTATTGGTCTGCATAGTATCACTTGCTGCATTGTATTTTATTGGCAGCTTAATTACTTATTAATTCCATCCTCACCAGCCCCCTCCCTGTCTCAATACACCTTACTAGATCGTTTGTGAGGACAAGAAATACAGTCTGTCTTTTTCAGAATTACATCCCCAGTGCTGGACACATAGAAGGTCCTAACATAATTACTGAAAGAAAAAGTAAGGTCAGAATTATCCTGTTTTATCTGGGGACTTCTACCATTCCCAATCCTCATCCATCCAGGCACAGCTACAGGAAGTCACAGCCATGTTTGTACAATATGACTCCATTCCCCGGCTGGTGGATACTTGCACCAAGGGGAGTACCTGACTCAAACATGACCAATCAAATTCCTCCCTCAGGAATTTAGAGTTACTATTAAGAGTTTCATCCTCACTTGGGCTTGTCTCTTGAATAAAGAAGTAATACCTCTGGAATTATGGCATGGTTATCACCTTGTGAACAGAGTAACAGTGATAGTCTGTAGAGAAAAAAAGAAGTAAAACCAATGTCCTGAGACAAGTAGAGCTGAGCATATGAAATGGCATCATCCCATGTCCTAGTCCAGCCCCTTCATGGGCTTCTGCCCTTAAAATCACAGAGATACTTATTTCTCCTTAAAGTAAATTCCTCACCTTTCTTTTTAAAATTATTTTTGGCCTCAATTAACATTAGTTGATTCTTGTTACATTCAAGCCAAAAAACTAAACTAAGACAAAAGTCAGCCATCCATGACTTCAGTTTGCTTAACTATTCAATAGCCCCCTTTATCCACAGTTTTGCTTTCTGTGGTTTCAGTTACCAGTGGTCAACAGTGGGCCCAAAATATTAAATAGAAAATTCCAGAAAAAAAATTCCTAAGTTTTAAATTGTGTGCTGTTCTGAGTAGTATGGTGAAATCTCATGCCATCCCATTTCACTCCTCTCCACTCCCCGTGTGAATATCTCTTTGTCCAGAGAACCCCACCCGTTATTCACTTAGTAGCCATCTTAGTTATCAGACTCAATGACTTGGTATCACAGTGCTCGTTTTCAAGTCCTCCTTACTTTAGTTAATAATGGCCCCCAGGCACAAGAATAGTGATGCTTGAATTCAGGTGTGCCAAAGAGAAGACTTACAGTGCTTCCTTTAAGTGAAAAGGTTAATGTTCTTGAAGTAATAAAGAAAAAAAATTGTATGCTAAGGTTGCTAAGATCTACAGTAAAAATGAATCCTCTGTCCCTGAAATTGTGGAGGAAAAAGAAATGCATGCTAGTTTTTCTGTCGCACCCCAAACTGCAAGTGTTATGACCACAGTGCAGGATAAATGGTTACTTAAGATGAAGAAGGCATTAAATTTATACAAGATAGTTTGAGAGAGAGAGAGAGACCACATTCATGTAACTTTTACTACATTATAATTGTTCTATTTTACTACTAGTTATTGTTGTTAATCACTTAATGTGCCTAATTTATAAATTAAGCTCTATTATAGGTATGTATGTATGTATAGGAAAAAACACAGTAAATATAGAGCTCAGTGCTATCTGTGGCTTCAAGCATCCACAGGGGTCTTGGAACATAACCTCTGCAGATAAGGGGGGACCACTGTATTTAGAAATATCAATTTAACTGAATGTTGTTTTCCTCCAGGAAAGTTATATAAAAGCACTGTGTTAGTCTGGGTTCTTCACAGAAACTGAGCCAATAAGATATATATATATATAGAGAGAGAGAAAGATTATAGGAAACTGACTCACATTAATAGAGGCTGAGAAGTTCCTGGATCTTTGGTGGACAAGCTGGAGACTCAGAGAACTAATGGTATAGTTCTAGTCTGGATGTGATGGCGTGAGAACCAGGAGAGCTGATGGTCTAAATTCCAGTCTGAGTCTGAGTCTGAAGGCAGGAGGAGACTGCTGTCCCAGTTGGAAAACAATCATGCAGAAAAGGAATTCTCACTCTGCCTTTGCGTTCTCGTCAGGCCATCAATGGATTAGATGAGGCCCACTCACACTGGGGAGGGCAGTCTGCTTTACGCCGTCTACCAATTCAAATATTAGTCTCATCCAAAAACACCCTCACAGACACACTCAGAATGTTTGACCAAATATCTGGGCAGTCCATGGCCCAGTCAAGTTGGCACAAAAAAACTAACCATCAAGAAGAGCTTTTTTGATGATCTTCTTTTTCCCCTGAGCAACCCGGAAATAGCACAGATCTCTTTTGAATGTTAAGTGAGTAAATCTACAATCTTAACATAGATAGACAAGACGTCTATCACTTCAATCAGGGGTAACTCTGGAGAAAAACGGTAGCATTTTCAAATTCAGAGTTCCTGAAGGGTGTGATGACCGACTGACATTCACATCTGTAACCTTCCTGATTACATATATCCTGGCTCCAGATGTCTGATTTTATTTTCAACTTTACTTTGCCACATTTGAATAACCATCTAACAGATTACCTTGCACATAAATTTTATGAATATTGTTATAATTTGCATGAATAATGTTTATACTTCTGTGGTAGATTTTATTTCCCAACCTATAACTTTTGCCATAAATTCCTAAATGCAAAAGGAGAAATTAAGCGGCTTCTTGAGAGCACTTGCTATGTGTATAGACTTAATCAAATCACTTATCTTTGCTTTTATCTACTTGTCAAAGTATATTAAAATAATGCATTTGGAGTGAATTTAGGGTGAACTGAAGATGTAGGATTATGAATAACCATGCTAGGGCATACTGATAATGAAATCATCTAAAAGCTGAAAAGGATAATTATATCACATTTTAAATGTACCTTGTAATGAATGGTGTGGTAATGAACATGGGAGTAGGGGTATTTCTTTAAGATACTGATTTCATTTCCTTTGAAATATACACAGAAGTTGGATTGCTGGATTACATGGTAGTTCTATTTTTAGTTTTTTGAGGCACCTCCATACTGTTTTCCATAGTAGATGTGCCAATTTACATTCCTACCAATACAAGGACTCCCTTTTCTCCATATCTTTACTAACACCTTTTTATCTCTTGTCCTTTTTATATAGCCATATATAGGTGTGAAATGATATTTATTGTGGTTTTGATTTGGATTTCCCTGATGATTAATGATGTTAAGGATCTTTTCAAGTACTGGTTGGACATTTGTCTTCTTTGAAAAAATGTCTATTCAGGTCCTCTGCCCACTTTTTATTGGATTCTTTGGTATTTTGCTATTGAGCTGTAAGAATTCCCTATATATTTTGATTATTAACCCTTTATCAGACAGATGTTTTGCAAATATTTTCTCCCATTCCATAGGTTGCCTTCTGATTTTATTGATCATTTCTTTTGCTGTGCAGAAGCTTTTTAGTTTGATGTAGTCCAACTTACTTACTTTTTTTTTCCTTGTGCATTTAGTGTCATATCCAAACAATCGTTGCCAAGATCAGTATCAAGGAGCTTTTCCCATGTTTTCTCCTAGTGGTTTCACTATTTCAGATCTTATGTTTAAGTCTATAATTGATTTCAAACTAATTTTTGTAAGTGTTGTCGGAAAGGCATTCAATTTCACTCTTTTTGCATGTAATTATTCACTTCCCAATATCATTTATGGAAGACTGTCATCTCTCCATTGGTGTTCTTGGCTTCCTTGTCAAATATTAGCTGAAGCTAAATGTGAGAATTTCTGGGCTCTAGATTCTCTTTTATATGGTCTGCTTTTATGCCAGTACCATACTGTTTTGATTAGAATAGTTTTGTAATATAGTTTGAAATCAGGAAGTGTGATGGTTCCAGCTTTGTTCTTCTTTCTCAGAAATGCTCTGGCTCTCTGGGATCTTTTGTGGTTCCATGTGAATTTTATAATGAGTTTTTCCTTTTCAGTGAGAAAATGCCATTGGAATTTTGATAGGGATTGAATCTATGATGGCTTTGTATAGTATGGATATTTTTAGAATATTAATTCCTCTAATTCATAATTATAGGATAGCTTTCCATTTATTTTTGTCTTCTTCAGTTCCATCAATGTCCTATAAATTCCAGTGTGCAGGTATTTCACTTCCTTACTTAAATTTATTCCTAAGTATTTTTTGGATACTATTGTAAATGGGATTGTTTTCTTATATTCTTTTTTCAGATAGTTCATTGTTATGAAACGTCTACAGAAATACAACTTATTTTTGTATATTAATTTTGTATACTGCAACTTTACTGGATTCATTTTTTTAGGTCTAACATTTTTCTTGCCAGAGCTTTTAGTATTTTCTAAATATAAGATCATATCATCTGAAAACAAACAATTTTACTTCTTCCTGTCTTATTTTGATGTCTCTTATTTTTTTCCCTTAATTGTTCTGTCTAGGACTTTCAACACTATGTTGAATAGGAGTGGTGACAGTGGGCACCCTTGTCTTGTTCCTGATCTTAGAGGAAAAGCTTTTAGCCTTTCACCATTGAGTATGATGTTATGATGTTACTGGTAGGCTTGTCATATATCGCCTTTATTATGTTGAGGTATGTTCCTTCTATATTCAAATTGTTGAGTCTTTCTCATGAAAGGATGTTGAATTTTGTCAAATGCTTTTTCTACATCTATTGAGATGTTCATATAATCTTTGTCATTCATTCTATTAATGTGTTGCATCACCCTTGTTGCTCTGTGTATGTTGAGCCATCTTTGAATCCCAGGGATAAGTTTCACTTGATCATAGTGTATGATCCTTTTTTAATGTGCTGTTGAATTTGGTTTGCTAATATATTGTTGAGAATTTTTGCATCTATATTCATCTGGAATATTGGCCTGCAGTTTTCTTTTCTTGTAGTGTCCTTATGTGGCTTTTTGTGAAGGTAATGCTCGCCTTCTAAAATGAGTTTGGGGAGTGTTGCCCCCTCTTCAGTTTTTTGGAAGAGTTCAGGAAGAATCGGCATTAGTTTTTCTTTAAATGTTTAGTAGAATTAATCACTGAAACCATCTGGTCCTGGGCCTTTCTTGGAAGGTTTTTGATTATTTAATCTCTGTACTAGTAATTGGTCTGTCTACCTTTTCAGTTTCTTCATGATTCCCTCTTAATAGGCTGCATGTGTCTAGAAATTTATCTACTTCTTTTAGATTATCCAATTATATAACTGTTCACAGTAGTCTCTTATGATCTTTAGTATTTCTGTGATATCATTTGTAATGTATCCTCTTTCATTTCTGATTTTATTTGAGTCTTCTCTCTTTTTTTGTTTGGTTAGTTATTATTATTTCCTTTCTTCTGCTAACATCAGGCTTAGTTTGTTCTTCCTTTTTTAATTCCTTGAGGTGTAAAGTTAAGTTTTTTATTTGAGATTTTTCTTTTGTTTGATGTAGGAATTTACCATTCTCAGATTTCCTTTTAGTACTGCTTTTGCTGCATCCCGTAACTTTTGACATGTTAAGTTTCCATTTTCATTTATTTCAATATATTTTTTTATTTTCCTTTAGATTTCTTTCTGTACCCATGGTTGTTGAGAAGTGTGCTAATTTCCACATAATTGTGAGTTTTTCAGTTTTTGTATTGTTAATAATTTCTAGTTTCATTCTAGTTGGTATGATTTAAATCTTAAATTTGCTAAAACTTGTGCTACTATTATTATCTATCTTAGAGAATGTTTGGGGTTCACTGGGAAGAATGTGTGTTCTGCTAACATTAGATGGAATGCTCTTTATATGTCTGTTAGTTTCATTTCATCTGAAATACAGTTGAAGTGCAACATTTCTGTATTGATTTCCTGTCTAAATGATCTATCCATTGTTGAAAGCAGGATATTGATTCCCCTTGATAATTCCACTATTATTGTTTTATTGTCTATTTTTCCTTTCAGATCTGTTAGTATTTGCTTAATATGCTTAGATCCTCTGATGTTGGATGCATATATGTTTATGACTGTTACATCTGCTTGATGTATTGACCCCTTTACCATTATATAATGAGCTTCTTTGTTTCTTGTTATAGTTTTTGACTTAAAGTCTATTTTGTCTTATTTAAGTATAGCTACCTTTGCTCTCTTTAAGGTTTCTACTTGCATGGAATATCTTTTTTAATTCCTTCAGTTTGAGCCTATATGTGTCCTTAAAGCTGAAATCTCCTCTAGGTAACATACAGTTTTGTTTTGTTTTTTAATCCTTCAAGTACTCTATACTTTTTGATTGGAGAATTTAATCCATTTACATTTAGAGTAAATATTGAGATGTAAGGAGTTACTAATGTCATATTACTGTTTTCCAGCTTTTTGGTAGCTTCCTTGTTCCTTTCTTCCCTTCTTGCTGTCTTTCTTTGTGAATTCATGATTTTCCTTAGTGGTATGCTTTGATTTCCTTCTCATTACTTTTTGTATATCTACTGTCAGCTTTGTTTTGTGGTTACTATGAAGTTTTCATAAAACATCTTTTAAATATAACAGTCTATATTAGCCAACAGCAACTTATTTGATCACATACAATAACTTTATATTTTTATACCCCTTTTTAATTTTTTGATATCACAATTTACCTCTTCTTATATTCTGTATTTGTTAACAACTTATAGTAGCTATAGTTATTTTTAATATTCTTCCTCCTTAATCTTTATACCATAGTTAAATGGTTAGCACACCATTATATTACAGAGTAAGAGTTTTTTAACCTGACTGTATGCTTACCTTTAGCAGTGTTGTATATTTTCATACATTTTCATGTTAGTAATTCATGTTCTTTAGTTTAGCTTGAAGAACTCCTTTCAGCATTTCTTGTAAGGCAGGTCTGGTGGTGATGAACCTCCTTAACTTTTGTTTGTTGGTGAATGTTTTTATATCTCCTTTCTTTCTGAAGGACAACTTTGCCAGATAAAGTATTCCTGGTTGGAAGTGTTTCTTCATTCAGGACTTTGAATGTATCACCCCACTGCCTCCTGGGCTGTAAGATTGCTGCTGAGAAATTATCTGATAGCCTCAGAGGGTTTCCTTTGTAAGTAATAAGTTTATTTTCTCTTCCTGCTTTTAAGACTCTCTCTTTGTCTCTTATTTTTGAGCTTTATCATAATGTGTCTTGGAGAAGACATTTTGAGTTGAATTTGGGAATCTATGAGCTTCAAGAATATGCATGGCCAAATCTCTCCCCATATTTTAGAAAGTTTTCAGCCATTAGTTTTTAAAATAAGTTATCTGCCCCCTTCTCCCTCTCCTCTCTTTCTGGAACTCCAATAATTTGCAAATTGGTTCGTCTGATTACGGTATACCATAGATTATGTAAGCTTTCATCAATCCTTTTCTTTATTTTTAATTTGTTCTCTGAATGGATAATTTCGAAGAGTCTGTCTTCCACTTCTTAGATTCTTTCTTTTGCTTGATCCATTTTGCTGCTGATACCCTCTATTGTATTTTTCATTTCATTCATTGTATTCTTTATCTCAGTATTTCTATTTTATGATTCTTTTTAATGATTTCTATCCGTTTATTGAACTTCTCATTTTGTTTATGAATGTTTACTGATTTCACTGAATTGTGTTTCTGTTTTCTTGTAGCTCACTGGGCTTCCTTAAAACAGTTATTTTGAATTCTTTATTGGGTATTTTGCAGATCTCCATGTCTTTGGGGTCAATTACTGGAAGATTACTGTAATACTTTTGTGGTGTCATGTTTCCTTGCTTTTTCACTCTTTGAAGTCTTGAGTTGTTTACTTAACGTTTTAAGTAGAAGTCACTTCCTCCAATCTTTACTGACTTTGGAAAAGAATTACCAAAGTCTCTATCAGCTCTACTAGAGATCTTGAGGCTTTCTCAGACATTCTTTAGGTATGCTTGTTCCACACTTCTTGCTCCCTCTTGTGGCAGGATTATTAAGCTTATACGCTTTCTCTCCATTCTGCTGCACAGCAGGCCAATTACTGACAGCCTCCTTTTTGTTTACCCAAAGGCAGTGTTAAATGCTCAAGTTTGCGGTTTCTTCCTGGCCCACAGATTCTGTCCAGCTTTCTGCACATGCTCACTAACTGTCTGCCAAAGCTCACCCTTGCTACTCTCAGGAGCAGTATAGGGGGCTGGTCACAAGGTAGGGATGTGTGAGTGTGGCACACAGTGTGCTGTGGGTGCCCATGTGCCAGTTGGGGGGATCCATGGGTAAGGCATCCCAGCAGCTATGGGGTGGGCCTCCTGATGGAGTCCATGGTGCAATTTAGTAGAATCCATGTTCCTCTGATGCATTTGGAGCCCAAGCTGCTGTTCTCCCAGCTGCTTACCATCTCTCAGTGATGCAGCTCATGACTCAGTACTCTGGAGGGAGGGAAAGAGAAATGGGCCTCAATCTTCTGAAGTGTGAAATGTGAAACTACGTTGACCCATCTTTCCATTGTGAAAATCTTGTCTTTACCCTCAGTCTCCTCAAGTGTAAAATGTGAAACTACGTTGCCCCATCATTCCATTGTGAAAATCTTCCCTTTACCCTCAAGCTTCTGAAGTGTGAAACCTGAAAATATGTTGCCCATCTTTCCACTGACAGAGCTTGGCACTTACTGAGCCACATTAGTCTAGAAACTTGTGGTTTGCCATCAGTTCTGATCATTTTTCTTATATTATTTCTTTCTCTAGAAGTATTATTATCTTGGGCCTCTTTGGATGGCTACTACTGTTTTCTTCTTTCTCTTTCTCTGGCCACTTTTGTTATTTTCTGGAAAATTTCTTTAGCTTTGTCTTCCAAATAGTTACTATAATTTTTATTTATGTGATCACACTTCAATTTTTTAAGCTTCTTTTTTGATTTCTAGAGAGTTCTTTTTCAGCATCCTGTTATTATTTCTTCTTATTTCTCTGGGGCCAGTAATTATAGGTTTCCTTTTTTGAAGATTTCCTTAGTTACCTGAAAATGTTGTTTCCTCACTGCTTATTTATTTTTCTTTCATGTTAGAAATGGTCCATACATCTTTGGGTAGTCTTGGTTTTCTGTTTCTAGTATTACTGACACCAAAAAGCTTATTGAAACTTTATGTGTATGGACAGAGTGGAGTTTAGGAAGTGCTTGTAAAGTGGTAAGATTTGGGTCTTGATAATGAGCATTACTGTCTATACCTAAAATTATTTTTCTCTTGAGTTCAACACGTTTTCCAGAGAAAAATTATTCAATACTTAGTCAGGGAAGGAGTTTTAATACCTCACTGTTCAGTATACAGGCTTTCATTTAATCTCTCCTTTGAATATAGTGATCCCACCTTCAGTTAACATCACTGAATACAAAATCTCTCTAGGTTTACTCTATAAAAAGTAAGTCTCAGTCTTCAGACATGTATGGTGAAGTTAATTCCTGGCCGTATGGTGCGGGAGGAAAATTAAAGGTATCATTGATTCTTACACAGACTTTGCACCAAACCTTGTATTCTAATTGCACCTGCATCCCACTTTCAGGGATACCTGTTATTTGTATCCCATGTTTTTTTCTTTTTTTTTCCATTTTCATTTTTCTGAAGTGTATCCTTAAATAACCTCCTCGTAATGTATAGATATGAAATAAAACTTCTGAATCTTTATGTATGTGAAAATGTATTTATTTTGCTCTCATCCTGAGTTGACAGTTTAGCTAGGAACATAATTCTAGGCTTGAAAATCATGTTTTTCTTGATAATGTGAGAAAGCATCACTCCGTTGTCTTCTAGCATGTCATATTATTGATTGGAAATCTGATACTAGTCAGAAAACTTTGTTATCTATTCCATACTTAGTCAATGCTTTTATTATTTTCCTATTAACTTGATGTTCTGGAATTTTACACTTATATACTATTGAACATTATGAATTTCAACCCAGCAGTAATCTTTCCTCTAGCATCCCCAACAGAAGCCTGGTTTCATTCAGATAACTACTCCTCCTCCACACAGCCTGTGTGATTCAATTAAACTTGCTTCATTTCTACTCTAGGAATGATCTTTAATTAATTCTAATCTTGTAATATGATCTCATTCCCCTTGTTAGTGATTGTTTTAGAAATGGGCAAGGGACCCAATTCTGGACAAGGGGAGAGTTGCTGGAGGCTTTTGGGAGAGTCCTTTATTGCTCTTAAGAGAGAATTATTGGGGGGTTGTTTCTCTCTCTCCTTCTGGAAATAGAAAAGAAAGAATACTGCATCACTTGCTTCTGTCATTCACTTCTGACAATGAGGAAAGCTATCTCTAAAACAAAGCTAACCCACAAAGGAGTGAAAAACAAAGAGAACAGCATTCAAATAAAACTGAAGCCTGATCATACTAGGCTTGGCATCTGCTTTGCTTTTAGATTCCCTGTTATGTGACCCAATACAATTTCTTACTGTTTAAGAACAGTTTCTGTTGGTTTTTTATTACTCAAAGCCAAAAGTGTCTTAACTGATACTAAGCTGTAGAAAAGTCTTTTATCTTTCTTTCTTGAGTCACTTGGACCGAGTGGGAAATCTGGACAGGGAGTAGGATCGTCCTCCCATGGTGCAGTGCAGTAGTCAGACTTTCAGTTTAACCAACAGCATCACTTCTACCCTCTTTGTTCCTTCCAGTTCTAAACCTTGTGCCCCTTTAGATGTCATATACAACACAGTATTATCTTGGGATCTGGAGACAGAGTACACAGCTCTGCCACTTCTTAGCTAGGTAATACTTCTATGTTATTAAATGGTTTTGTGCTTTAGTTTACTTATATTCAAAATGGAAATATCATGGTATCTACTGCAGAGAACAGGTCTGTTAAATGAGTTACTATATGTAAAGTGTTTGGCACGTAGAAAGTGCTATTTAATTACTAGCTACTAAGAAATTACTCCAAATCTACTTTCCTCTTCATTTTTAGCAAAAGAACCCTACCTTCTTCAAGATGTTCAGTTAGAAGTACTAATTTTCTGAGATTACTTTCCAGCTAGACTTGGCTTTGTAATACAGTTCAGACCAATAAAATGAAAGCAGAAAACTACTGAATGAGGCTTTGAAAGAATCTGAACTGTTTTCCTTCAAAAGCCAGAATGTATCTTTTCTTCTTGTCCCATCCCCTAGTTCATATCTAGAAGGAGACATGATGTTTGGATGTACGAGAGCCATCTTGCAATCGTAAGAGCAAAATCCACGCACTTTGGAATGTAGATGGAAAGGAGAAGGAGCCATTGCTGATGACTTCCATGAGAGGTGTATCAACCTTGAAATTCCTGGAATCCTTACTTTGTGAGGAGGAAAACACTTGTTTTTGTTAAGCACTGTATTAGGAAATCCTAATTGCTACCCAAGGGACCTTCCAGGCAAGGTGGTGTACTCTTCTTGCCTTTTGAAATCTTAGTTTAGGGAGGTTATTTTCTTATTCTGCTTTATACTTCAATAGATCTCCATCCTCTTTCCACATGTTAGAAATTCTTTAGTTATCTACAAATAATTTCAATGACTTCTAACCATCCTCCTTACCTTTAAGGCTTACTCCTTTTCTTTCCTTGTATTTTCTTCTCTAGATGAAAAGGACATAAGAACAGTAATACCTAACCTGGGGACTGTGAATTTTAATGCTTTTAGAGGCCATGGGCAATGTAAAAAAAGAAAAGTGAAGTATCCAGATATAAAATACAGAGATTGATAAGGACAGTGGAGACATGGAGCGTGTACTTCTCTGTTAAAGATGCTTAAATACAATTAAAATAAATATTTTATCATTCAAAGAATATATACCTGTAGACCCAAAATGCCTATAGACTGCAATTCTATAAACTCTGAATCTGATTTAAAGACATATATAAATGTAATAGAACTCTCATACTTACTGAGCTGTAATGAACATTTTCAGTAACAACAAAACAATATACAATTAAGACCTTTTAAATTTAAAGTGTATTTAGCTAAAATACTTCCATTTGTTTTCTTTGAAATAGTTTTCCCCTTTTTAATTTTGGCTGCTACAGAAGAAATGTAGTGACTCTAATATTACACTCAACGGGTAAAACGAACAAAAATCCTCTCTGTGGGGATTGCTGTGGCTTTGGAAGAAAACCAACTGTAGGCAAAAATGTAAGAGCAAAATGTGTAACTCCCACTCGTATTCCTCCTCAGCCTCTTTCTTCTTGGCTTAATATATATGTTGAGGAACTGCATTATAGTAATGGCTTTGAGGCTTATAGAACACTTTAAAACCCTTGCTAACAGAGCAGTTGTTACTAACGATACCCAGTTGCCACTCATAAACCACCAAACCACTGGTATGTACCCTGCCCTCCTGTAAGACTGCACCTGGATGGAACCAAGCAGAGGCCAGGCCTGTGCAGCTCCCATCTCCTACAGAGATAGAGATGAGTGGACTGCAGTCACAAGAAGGACCAGCTGTGGATGTCCTGCTGATTGGTCAGTCCTTTGGTCCTACAGACCTACATCTGCACAGATAAAAGTTTTGCCAGCAAGGAGACTGAGGTTCAGATTGGAAAAGTGTACTTCTAGCTCACACAGTAAGAGGAGAGCTGGAATTCCACCCAGGCACTGCTTGGTTAGAAAGCTGATGGAGTTTTCCTAATGTCACTCAAGCTCTTCTAAAAGGAGACTGTTGAGAAACCTGGACTCTTAAACAAATAGACAGTAGACTGGACTTTGATAATCAGAAAACCAGGATTCTACTCTAGACTCATCAACTTGGAGAAGCAGCCTCAGTGTTCACACTGGTAATCATTAAAATTTTTCAGGTTTCAAATTCTAGGCCTCCATAATATTTATTTTAAGTGCTACGTCTTAAGAGTGCGAATTCCTAAATAGTAGGAACTTTGTCTAAATATTTGATTTATGTCATGCTTATACACCTAAAGAAGCCTTGAAAATGTTCTTGATAATGTTGACCGTTTGTGAGAGTTTAAATGTATTTTCCTTACTACCTTTTCATCTCTACTTTAATATGTTGAGGAACTCTGTGCAGGAAGGACTCAAACAACCATAACTTTGGAACAAGTTTCATTGAGAAGTCCCCATCCAGATGTCTGAATAAAGAGAACATGAACTTTTATCATGTTTTTGGCATCTGTGGGAAATAGAGTCCTCGTTTAATTTAGTATAGAGAATATAGTCTCTTAGGATTTTCATTAAATAGATAGATGCTTGTAAGAATATTTGGCAGTAGGAAGTTCTGAAATACCCAGGATCACTAGAAAACTTAGTTCATGACTTCAGTCTAAGGGGGTTTGGACATAGAAAATAAAATTTTATTTACATATTCCTTTGATAATATAAAATTTGAATTTCCAAAGACCAAAGTAGATATGATGAAAAATAGTTTTGTGTTTCAATTATGCATATTCTAGAAGAGTTTTTGACTTAACTTTTAACCGCCCTTTTCCTCTTAAAAAGTCTGCTCTGTCACATTGTTACACAACATCCTGTTTCCCTATTTTCCCAGACTGGCAGGAAATTGTCCACTATTGATAACTGAAATGGGGAAATACTTCTCACTGATCATCTTCTTTGATCGAAACTGAGCCTCATCAGCATGAACTACTCAGACAAGACTATTAGGAAATATTAAGTCGTTTCCTATTTTTTTTTCATGATGAGGTAAAAATATCTCTTCCAATGAAATATAACAAAACCCAAACTTTCATATTTAAGATATCACCACAGTGTTTGAATTCTCATGTCTCATCAATCAGTAAATAAATTTATAATGTATGTCTGCTATGTACTTAGCCATCTTTCTCAGGAATAGCTTTGCTCCTTGGAAAACTAGCCAAAAGTTAGACCTGGTCACAGTCTAGTTTTTCTTACCACAATGGCAGAAATGCTACAAAAATAAGAGTTTCATTTAAGTTAAAAGCAAGTAACTTTGTGAGGGCCCATCATTTATAGTCTGATGTTAATTATGACAATCATTGTTTTATATTTTTATAACTAGAGGAACTGAAAACGCTAAAAGGAGTAAAAAATAAGAGAAGGAAAATTAATTTTGGATTTTCAACATTAAGCAGGTGGTGCTGGCTTGGCTAAAAATGTAGGATTTGGACCTACAGTTCACTGATTGATTGATTCATCCATTTATTTATTCAATCAAATATGCTTCCTCAGTATTTGTAATGTGCCACCCTCTCTTCTAAAGGCTGGAGAAAGAAAGACAAATTGTACCCAGAAACAAGATGACAATATTTAATAACTATGTTCTTAGGGAAGGGAGATGATTCTTAAGATGGGAAGAACAGAGAGCTGAGAGAAAGGGAGCCTGCATTAAATTTTGATTACTCACATTTGGCCCTAGGCCAGCCCTGCTTTCCTTCATTATGACACTTCAGCAAGAGTAAACAAAAGCAAATGTGTAGATTAGAGCAAAAACAAACAAACAAACCCATATCTTTCAACCTTTTGCTGACAACTGTTATTTCTGTATGTGAGTACTTCTATAGTTTCCATAAAACAATCTGATTGCAGTAACAGTTTATTTGGCCATCTCTGTGACCTAAAACATGTATTAATTTTTCCTTTAGTATAGCTACAGGTTTATGGTTCACCACGTGGTAAATGATATGGAAGGTTCACCCTACTCAAGTAAATAACAATATAAAATATCAAAAAACACAGAAAATGATGAAAATATTGATTTTAATTAAATGAATGCCTCAGTGATTTTTCCTCACTCTCATTCTCCTCATATTTATTTAAGCCTACTAAGGTTTCTTTTTTAACAATGTGGAACAATTTTGCAGTAGAAGATTAGATTATGCCATAGTTTTTATACAAATATAACACAGAAAGAAGCCTTCTTTAAGTCAGCTTTTTAAAAGACGTATTCTGTGTACCTGGTTTTCCTTCTTCTGTCATAGTTAATCATTTATTATGATATGCAGAAAACAAAGGGTCTCTTGGACTCTGGGAAATAGGAAGTAACAGATTTCTTGAGATCACTGCAGCACAACAGTTTGCTATACATTAACTTAAGCATAATTATGCTCAGTTAAGAGTAAAAAATGCACATTTTATTTCTAATACAAATATCTGTATCTTGTTTATGAAGAGACTGGTGAGAATTATTAGCTACTATGTAAATATGTAACCTAAGTAAGAAATACTTCAGTGGAAATATTACTCATTAATGGGTCCTTATGGGTTGAATTGTGCCTCCCTCAAATTCATGTGTCGAAATCCTAACCTCCAGTACTTCAGAATGTGACCTTATTTGGAGATAGAATCTTTACAGAGGTAATCAGGTTAAAATGAGGTCATTAGGGTTGGCACTAATCCAATATGACTGGTGTCCTTTTAAAAAGGGGAAATTTGGGGACAGATACACACACAGGGAGAACACCATGTGAAGATGAAGGCAGAGATTGAGGTAATGCTTTCACAAATCAAAGAATTCCAAAGATTCCCAGCAAAATACCAAAAGCTAGCAGAGAGGAATGAACAGATTCTTCCCCACAGCCCTCAGAAGGAACCAACCCTTATGACACCTTGATCTTGGATGTCTAGCCTTCAGAACTGTGAGACAATAAATTGTTTAAGCCATCCAGTTTATGGTACTTCATTATGGCAACTCTAGCAGACTAAAAAACTATACCTCTGATCTTCAAAATATTGCCATCTGCTATGTTTATTGTTCACCAAATGGCTTCTGTTTGGCTTTGTAACTCCCTGTGGCTACTAGAATTATCATAACAATAAATAATAGTAAACAGCTAATTTTTTGAGCACTTACTGCAGGCATCTCAAGCTCTGTTTTGATCATTTCTGACACAGTGAGATGAATGGGCAGTGAAGAAAAAATACTTCTTCACATGTAAAGCATAATTTTATTACTTTATTAAACATTAATTATTAACATTAAGTGTCTTATTAAGCCACTGAGAGTTTGGGGATGGGATTAAAGGAGTTTATATTACTATCACTAATATAGAAGTTGTTACCTTAAAGTGAGGTGCTGCTCTAACCAAATCTGAAAATATAAAGTCCTAGAGTAGATGGCAGATGATGGGAAAACTGATACTTAAGTCTGGGACTAGGGCAAAATCTTTGCTAAAGACCACTGCCTACTCTAACGTAGAAGGAAGATTATTTACCTACTAATGATTTCTAGTGAGATGCTGAAATGTTTCATAGCCCTAGTGTGTGTTGACTATTAACTCCAGTTCAAAAAGCATTACAAAGGCGACATGAGCTCCAGGAAGAGTGAGTCAGCTTGCAAGCAGAAATGAAAGACAGTCCATACATTCAAGGTCTTTCAAGGCTGGAAAATCCTACTGCTTGTAGAGATTGAACTAAAAAGACTGAGTGACAAGACACACTAAAAAGAAAAAAAGTTTGCCAGTTGAATAAAGTATCTCAGGGCAAAGATCAGAGTACGATGTGGTTTAACCCCAATTGTTCAAAGAATCTAATGATAGCTACTATTAACCTGAGTGGGGAAAAGGCATGATGGTAGAGGAAAGAGCCATATAAAATAAATTTGAATATTATTTTTAGGTAGCAACTTAGAATACAATTACTGTCTAACACAAAAGTAGATGAAGCAAATAGGTCAAAAAACTACAAAGTTTTTGAGGGGATTGTATTGTCAAGGAAACCAAAAGTACACTCTTGAAAAAAATACCTTTAAATTCAAATTCACTAACATCAATTTTTATACTCTCATATACAGAAAGCAGCTTTGGAATGTCTCTTCCAAGGATATTGTGCTCTCCAAACTCTTAAGATGTGGCTAGGAGAACAGCGACAAGAAAGAGGCTCCAAGGGGTCATAACCAGAGACTACAGGGAAGAAAGGACAAGATAATTCTTCCCAGAGTGTAGAATCAAGGTAGGGGCAGTCCAGCAACCTTTTCCTCCCTACCTTACCCCTACCTTGGGTGTGAGACTTTTACAGTATCTGTGTAGTGGTATTTTGAACCACTAAAGAACACTGACTGTGTATCTTCTATTCTTCCCCTTCCCAAGTCAGAATATTTGTTGCAGATATCCTGTGTTTGGAGGTGAGGTGAGACTGCAGAAAACTCCTCCTTTTGGTTCATAGGTCACCTGACCATGAGAAGCCACACAGGGACCTGATGGAGAGGACAGGGATTCTGGATCCTGAGATGGACGCAGTGAATGGAGGAGCAGTGGCTTATTTCCTTTTGGTAGGAGGCAGATGTGAGTTTTTTTGATTTATGAGAGGAAGAAGGAGACAGGTATTTTGTTGACCAGAATTTGGACGGTAGCTGATACTGTGTTATGGATTCAACACACTCTTTTCTCTTCCTGGGCACATAAGACAACTGCACGTGTTATTTTCCCTTCAGATTGGGTTGGGGGCCATGTGACTTAGTTCAGGTCAATGGAATGTAGGCAGAAACAATGCAAAACACTTTTAGACCCACCATTTAAAACAATACTGAACGCCTCCCTATTCCCGTATAACCCTTCAGTGTTAACCTTGTACATTTTTTTTTCAGATGTACTGAAAAATAGGAGCATCCTTGGTCCCTGAGTCACCACTTAGAGAGGAGCTGCCCAGGAGAGCTGCCTGACCCACACTGAACTGTAGACTTGAGTGAAAAACAGAGATTCCAAAGTCCATTTGTTACTCTGCATAGCCAACTCTATCCCACCTGAAACAGACATCTTAGAGACATTACAGCCCATGCTGGGCCAATTTCTATTCATTAGTTTGCAATCATGGGGGGAGACTACGGCAGTTTAATCCAAAATACAGCTAGGCTTTGCACCCTAATTTGACAATCCAACAAAAGTACCATCTCCCAAATTACCCTGGGAATAACTGTTCCAGTGTGCAGTTTCTCTGTTCACCAAAGCTAATCTTTCTTCAAGGATTAGACAGAAAGAATGCTATAATTTCTATAGGAATCACTAGTAGATTTTAAAAGATGTTTTATAGTGTAGCCGAAAGAGTTTTATATGGTTCACTTACATCATTTGATGTATCTCTGAGCATCAGTCTTTCCAGTTTCCATGAGTTCTTCTCTACATTTCCATAAATAGGGATCAGCCTCACTGGCTCTCCTTCTATCTTCCCAGATTCTGAAATGAAGATTTGGATACAGATATCAAAGACAATACAGCTAAAGAAAATCATCAACTCTTAGTTCTCTTTGATAGCACCTGGTTTATGGTCCCATTTCCTTACTTTCCCATGGCATTTTCTATGACACATGAAAAGTAAAAAGAAGAAGCTAAAAATAGTTCAAAAATTAGAACAGTTCAGGTCAATGGAATGTAAGCAGAATAAATGCAAAACACTTTTAGACCCACCTAGTGACAAGTCTAGCATTTGGGCAAATAGTTCAGTCTCACTACTATCCTTGCCCTCCAGTGGTTCTAGACTGGACATATCATATGCTCATTTTTCTTTTGGAATCTTTGTCTTTATTTTTCAACTGATTTATGAGACTTTTTGTAAATGATGAGAGGGAAGCCTTTTTCATATACATTATGTTTTTTCTCATTTGCCTTTTTCTTTTTGACTGTTCTCGTGGTTTTGGTTTTTCTTTGTGTTTTTATATGAAAGGTCTTACCTACTCCAAGATTATAAAAACAGCCACCTATTTTCCATTTAACTAAGTTTATTTCTTCAATTTTTAAAAATTTAAATCTTTGATCCATCAGGACTTAATTTTTGTATAAAACATGAGATAGAATTCCAGTCTTTTTTTTTTTTTTCAAATGGCTAAGTGGTCGTTCTGACAATGTATTTTGAGTAAAACAGTTTTGTCTGTTTTCCTGTTGATTTAATATTTCCCGTTAAATCCCCATTTGTACTTGTTCCTGTATCTCAAGTCTCTATTCGTTCATCCTTCTTTATTTAAAAATATATTTTCATGTAGATTACATTTTCCTGGTTTTCCTCTTACTGATTTAATTTTCTTCATGTCATTGATGTTTTTTCATATCCCTTAGATGTTGGTGTTCCCAATATTTTGTACTTTGTTGACTTTCCTTCTCATTTTTTATATTCCTCCAAAATGTTCTCATCTACTTACAGGCTTTCAAATAATATTCAGTTGGAAAGGACTCCAAAATTCTACCTCCTTGTCTGGGCTCTCTTGGGAACGCCAGAAGAATCACCTACCTTGTGTCTCTCTCACTTTATCCTACATTCATCCCAAATGCTGCCTGTCTAAAATGGAAGCTCATCATTCCTACTGAGTCCCTCCTCCTCAGCCTAAATCTGTTTTCCTTGTTGCCTCTCAATTCTCTCAAAAGCAACACTGCCCCTCCAATTGCTCAAAATGGGAAATTCAGATTCATACTTTCTGATTCATAAATAAAGTCCTCTTGTAACCCCCTTTTCCTAATTTTCATGCTAACTCCAATAAACGTTTCTCACATACACATTCTACCTTCATCCATTAATTTGGGACTCACCTCTTGTTTAGATCATGATAAAAGCATCTGTACTGATTTCTCTTTTTTCAATATCTGCACTTTTATGTACACATCCTTTAGATGGTTTCCAAAGATATAATTTAAACCCACATATGATCATGGCACCTCCTTACTTAAAAGCATTATGTTTCCACACTACCAGATTGCTTAGTATTTTAATATTCTTCTTCAATGTATCTTTGAAGATCCTAACTGCAGTCTTGTCTTGCACTACAAACCCTGTGTTACAGCTATTATAGGTTTCTCACTATACAGCGAATGTGCTGTATGCTTTCACACCTCCAAATACTTGCCTTCAATCCACTATTCCTTCTTTGTCTGCCTAACACATGCATGTGCATTCTTCAAAACTTATCTAACTGCTAGTTTTCTTCTGCCTTCCCAGGTATTCCATTTTTGTCCTCACTCACTTAAAAACAAACTTTCATAATAACATCTATCACAAAACATCAAAGTTACTTATTTGAGTAATTGTGCTTGAGGAGAGTTCTTTTCTTATTCATAGTGTTATCCACAGCCCTCTCAAGGTGCATGCCATAAAGTTAAGTGTTCAAAAATTGTCTCTCAAATTGAATTCAAACTAGGAAGAAAATATCTAGTAACATTGGACCATTTTTTTTAACATAACAGCATACATTCCATTTACCCCATCTGAATGGATTTTTTTGGGATGAATTATCTCTTTATTATTGATTATAGTCCATGGTGGGGGAGTAATTCCAGGTTTCTCTCTCTCACAACTTGGGATAATGGATCCAGTTCCTTCTCTTTGCTTTTTGGAACATCCTGGGAAGGGAATGTGAATAATACAAAGATCAGATTGAATGATATGAGGAACAGAATTACTTGTACAGTGATTGGTGTCTCATCACCACCAACAGCAGCAGTAGTATTAGGAGTCTAACTAGGGTGTGAGGCTGAGCTTGACTGCTTCTTACTTCTTGATCATGCAAAGCTTCTTCTGTTGTGATTTAAATGTCACATTTTCAATGAGGTGACCTTGACTAATCCATTTGAAATGATAACCTCTGCATATTCCTGATCCTTCTACTTTGCTCTACTTTTTACAAATTTCCATAGAACTTACTATCTTGTAACGTAGTACATAATTTATTTGTTAATAATTTATCCACTCCAGACGTTTTGTGTTAACTATTTGTATGGTATACCTTTTCTCCATCTATTTGCTTTCAGTCTATCTGTGTCTTTGTATTTAAAGTATGTCTCTCATAGATAAGATATAATTGGAGCATGCTTTTCCTTTATGCTGACAATTTCTGCTTTTTAGTGGAAAGTTTATGCCATTAAAATTTAATACAATTATTGATGTGGTTGGATTTGAGTCTACCATTTTATTATTTGTTTTCTCTTTGGCTCTTCTGTTTTTTGCTCTCTTGTTACTGATTTCTGCTACCTTTTGGACTATTTGAATACCTTTAAGGATTTTAGTTATGACTCTTTGTGTATTTCAAGTGTTTACCCTAGGGATTAAAATACACATTCTTATCTATTCACAGTCTACTTAGAAATCATATTGTGCTACTTCACAGAAAATATGTATAGGAATACATATTGGAATCATATAGGTCTATCAATCACCCAAATCCTTTATAATTATTACATACATTATATCAACATACAGTACAATCCCCACAAGAAAATATGATAGTTTTTGCTTTAATCCATCTTATCAACTTTAAAGAAACTAAATAAAAGTCTCTTGTATTTATCCAGATATACACCATTTTGATGCTCTTCAGTCCTTCCTGAAAATGTAAGCTTTTGTCTGTAATTTCCTTTCTTACTGAACAGCTACCGTTTCTTTATAATGCAGATGTGTTAGTGACAGACTTCTGTAGTTTTATTTGAAAATATTTTTCTTTCTTTTTCATTCTGGGAAAAAAAATGTGTCCATTGGATACAGAATTCTAAATTGATCATAGTTTTTTGTATTTAAAAATTTAAATATATTGTTCCACTGCCTTTTAATCTTTATGTTTTCTAATGAGAAGTCAGAGAGCATTCAAACTGTTGTTCTCTCCATGTAATGTGTCATTGTTTTCCTGCTGCTTTCAAGATTTTCTATTTGTTGTTGGCTTTCAGAATATTTTTATTTATTTTCATACTGCTTTGAGCTTCCTGAGCCTGTAAATGTATGGGTTTCACAAAATTGGGGAAGTTTTTGGTCATTATTTATTAAGATATTTTATCTGTTCTATTGTTTTTTCTCCCTACATTTTTGGACTCCAATTGTATACATACTCAAACTTTGGTATTGTTTCACAGATGCTCTGTTTAGTTTTTTTCAGTCATTTTTCTCTCTGTTGACTAGACTACATGACTTATATTGATATATCTTCAAGTACAAAGACTTACTCTTCTGTTATCTTCCTTATGCAGTTACAACCATCCAGTTCATATTTTATTCAGATATTAGTTATTTCATCTAAAATTTTGTATAGATTTGAATTTTTTCTCTATTGAAATTTTTAAGTTTTTCATTACAAGCTTTTTTTCTTTACCTTTTTAAAAATAGTTATAATAGTTGCTTTAAAGTTATTGTCTGCTAATTCAAACATCTGGAAAATTTCTGGGCTGACCTCTACTGACTGTATTTTCTTTTGAGAAAAAAAGTTCTTTATATGTTGAGTGACTTTAAACTATAGTGTATACTTTGTGAATGATATTTTGTAGAGGCTCTAGATTTTGTTGTATTTCTCTGAACAATGTTTGTATTTCTGTTTTTGTAGGCAGTATACTTAGTAAAACTGCAAACAGTTGAGTTGACTGGATCAGCAACTCAAATCAATTCAGTTATTTTTCCCCATCTCCAGGCTGCTTGCAATCTGCCTTTCCCTTATATGATTCAGAGATCAGACATGGATTTGGGCAAAGTTGTCCACAAACTTGAGTCTTCTCTCTCTAACTCTCCCTTCCATTATTCTCCTCTCTACTTTACAGCAACTTTGGATGCCAGCAAACTCTGTCTCCTGGCTCATCAAGCTAGAATGACTAAGTTTTCTGTCAGTGTCTTGCCTGCCTCATGTGGAGTCATTGGCAGCCTGTCTGTCTGCCCTCAAGCTCAAGGATATAAAAACAGGAAACTCATCTTTTGTGTCAGTCCATTTTTTATTTCATAAGTATCCTTCAGAACCTACATGATTTTCTTCTCTCTTCAGAGCCTTTAGGTAATTTAGTTCAGTTATTGTCCAGAGTTTATAGTTGTTATCTTTGGGAAAGCCTTCTGGTTAGAACTTTTTCAGCCACACTAGAACAGAACTCTTATCATTTGTTTATCTGTGTTATTATTATATTTTGTGTCCTCAGGACAAGGATCTTATTTTTTTAACTGATATAAGACATGTTTTCAACATAGTTAATACTCAATATATATATACAATGACAAATAGATTTTTTAAAATGAAAAATATATAGTACTGGAAAAGATGTACAACATCACTAGGAATCAGGAAGATACAAATATTAAAGACGATATCCATTAACACTCATTAGACTGGCAAAAGCTAAATTCTGAGAGTACCAAGCATTGGCAAACATGTAGAGAAATGGAAACTCTCACACACTGTTAGTAGGGGTATAAATTAATCACTATGGGATAGTAATTTTTAAAAAGTTGTAGAAAAAACCTAGCATTTATGCACAGAGACAATACAAAAATGCACATAAACATTTGTAATAATATAGATTTATAGTAACCAAAAAGCTCATAACATGTGACTACAAATAAAATGCAATTTATTTATATAAAGGAATATTATAAAGTAGCTCAAATGAATAAAATAGAGATACATGTTTCACCATGGAAAAAATATGAAAACATAATATTAAATTTAAAAGACTGATGGATAAACACAGGTTGGTACCACTTATATATGCATTAAAAGATAAAAAAGAGATATTATATATCCTTATGGCCCATGTCATAAATGTACATAAACTCACATGGGAATGATATATATTAAATTCAAATGAATAGTTAACTGTGGGCAGTGAGGCAAATGGTATCAAGAAGTTGATTCACAGCTTAATATTCCATTTCTTAAGTAGATGCTATGTACATACATGTTCATTATGTTATAATCCTTATATTTTAAACCCATAGATAGCTGAAGTATTTTATATAAAAATGGTCATAATAATAATGCTTATAAATACTATTGTTTTGAGAATTAAGTGAGGTAATACATATAAATAATTTTAGTAAAATGATAAAAAGTTGGTGAGGTGGGTATAGGTTTTCTATAAAATGACTATAATCAGAAGTTGTAATAAAAAAAGTCATGAAAATTCCTAGCAATATCAATAAAGGAAAACATTAAAAATGTTTAAATTAAAAGTCACTCTATTACCAGGATAGATAAATGCCAATTCAAATAAGTGGAGAGATAAACTGGGACTCTAAATAAGAAGATTCAAATTTGTGGAGATGTCACTCCTTTAAAAACCAATTTATATGTTAATCACAACATAAACAAAATTTAAAGGTGAATTACTAATAGGGAAATATATTCTTAAAAATTTTGGCAGAGTGATAACATTTGAATAATAAGAACTCTTCTTAATCAGTAAGAAAAAAAAAAGCTCCAGAATTTTAAAAAGGCAAAAGAAATGAGCAGGTAATTTACAAATGATAAAATACAAATAGCCAATAAACACATAAAATGCTCAAAAACACTAATAATTGGAACTATAATATTAAAAGAGCAGTAAATTTCACTTTATCAAAAAGTAGCAGAGTTTTAATAATCTAATAATGCCAACTTGGGCAAGATTTCTGTACTAGTGGCAGTATTCTACTGATAAACAAGTTTAAAACATGGGCAAAAATACTAAAAAAAAAAAAATTGATTATTTGAAGGCACTAGAAAACATCCAATGGCTGACAGAAACTTGAGAAATATTTATTCTAGAAAGAGTCTCATAATGAGCAAGAACTCCAACTTCGTGGCTTTTTGGTCTGGGAAGCTCCATAATTCCCCCAGGTCAGATAGTGAGAAACCACAGCCTAAATAGCTTGAAGTGTCAGATTAATAGAGTTCAGAGCCCCACAAGACCTGGAAATTATATACTCCAAAATTTAAATATAAAACCTGCCCAAATCCCTGCCTGAATCCTAAATTAATGTTTCAAAACTGATAATCATATACAGTAATGATAGAATAATGCAAAATAATTAAAATATTTTTGAAGATTACTTGACCTAAAATTATGTCATGTGGAAACTCTCAGATTCAAAACTGTATATATAGTGTGTTCTTGCTTTTGCAGGAAAAAAACAGGAAAGAACATAAAGAAGGAAGCAATGCAGAATTTATACCTATAAGACAGGTGTTAGCTGTCTTCTTTGCCTTTTGCTCAAACAGGACATAGATATTCTGAAGTTAATTCACTTCCAAACCTTCATTTTCCTGAATGTGTATTCTCTCATAAAGCAGGTCTGTCTGAAAATGTGCTGAGACATATTTGGCATCATTTTCCTACCACTGTTGCCTTGACTGTTAAAGAAGATCTTCATTTTTTTTTTAAGTGGATGATGGTAGCTATGAAACTGCTTTTATATATTAAGTTCTACTAGATACAATAAGTGAATGAGATAGTTTCTATATTTAAATAATACTTGCTATTTGTCAGAAATTACATGTTTTGAGACTAGTTGTTCATGATGAAAAATATCTGATATGAACCTAAAAATGTTCTCAAGGTCTTTCAAAATTTATTTTAGAGTATATAAACCAACAATTTGAAGACCACTACCTAAAGAATTCTGTTAAAAACTTCAGTGAGTAATGTGGATTTTACTGATCTTATAGAGGACATACTTAGCAAACAATTTTTAAATGTTTTACTAGACATTTTTGTTCTCCTAGCATTTTTAGAGCACACTGCCGTAGGAGTTTTTGGTTTGGTTTTCCCTGTTTTCTCATACTCACAGATTTAAAGGTTTCTTTCTTTGCTCTTATATATTATATACTTCCCCAGCTTCTATCTCTATATTCTTATACCTAAATCTGTATTTGTGTTTTGTCCTACAGAGCACTCAGCCTTATTAGAAGCCAGTTCAGCAAACATCTCTGCTTACTTGAGTTTATTTTGTGGGCTATTTCTTCAAGAAAATTATAGCATCCTTGTAAATACACACACATGACTAGAAAAAAAATTCTCCATAATTTTTATTTGTGTGAGAAATCTTAATTTTCTTTTTTATGACTTTCTGTAATTTTTTCAAAATTTTCACAAACACTTGTTACTTTATAATCAAAAATAAGTTATGGAAAACTACATAAAATACTAAAATAAATGGAATAAAGATCTATGGTAACTTATAATGACAAAGCAGCTTCACAAGTGAATGGAAAAGGGATGAATTATTTTTACATGGTCTTGGGAAATTTTGGAAAATTGGAAAATAAAAGTTTTTGATCCTGACTTCCTACCATATCTGAAAATAAATTTCAAGTAAAGAATTCAACGTAATAGATAAAACAATATTTTTAGTAACCTGGAGGAAAACACAAGTTAATGTCTAACTGATCGTAAATATGGGAGGGCATTTTAGGTATTGTCAATCTAAAACAAACAGACTGTCAGGTATTTTTCCAGCAAAGATGGGTTTATTTGAGATGAGAAGAGAATTTCTATCTGGGGTCTGCAACCATGGTGAGCCATGTGCAATTCCCCACATGGTAAGGGAAGGAAAATGCTTTTATAGAGGGGAAAGGAAGTTGGGAGGGCTATAGTAAATAAAGATTCTATGGCTTTTCATTGGCTAAATCCTTGCTAGGAAAGAAGAGTCTTTCTTCTTCTTCCTGTTTTATGCTGTTATTATCACCAGGTATTAGAGCACCCCATTCTGGTCTCCCAGCTCTATTTAGCTAAGGTTTCTGTTCAATTTTTAAAAATATATTTTCTCCTTTTGCCCAAGATCTTTCTCTGAAAGCATTGTTGATCAAGAGTCAAGTTTTCTACTGTCAGTGGCTTTTTGTCCCTCAATGCTAAGGAAGGACCTTTCCTGAGTGTAGTGTGTCATATTGGAGGAAAAGTGGTGGTTAACCTATTGAGGTTACACACAAGTAACATGGAGGGAGAACTCTCAGGTACTTTTTATCTAACATCCATATGTTATCAATATTGCAGATGTCAGAGATCATCTGAAGCATTCTGTCATCATCAAAGGTTTGACGACAAACTTCTAACAGATCTGGTCCACAAATCTTGGGAAAGCTGTCTGATCAGATGTCATCTACTTCAATTCTGGAAAACTTTACTTTCAGGTAACCAGGTAATGTGCAGGTCCAGTCAGGGTTCAGCACCCACCTTCTTTAGGTGTGTCACATGACTCCAAGTGTCTATTCCTTGTAATTTGGCAGCAAAGTTTTGGACAACATTCCTTGTGGAAATATTAGCAAGGTGATTTCCACTAGCTTTCAGAGAGCCAAGTTTAAAATGCCCCTGAAACTTAATAATAGCTAAAGTAGCAGGTAAAAGTATTACATCCAAAAATTCCTAAATATGGAACCATTTACATTTTTAAAAAGGAAGCCATGTTGCTTCCACAACATTCTGAAATCATTTCAGTACTCTGAAAGCATATCCTCTATCAGTATAATATTGGAAGTTTTGTCCTTGGCTAAAGTACAAGTTCATATGAGAGCATATAATTCATCTTGTTGGGCTCAAGGTAAAGATACTGCTCCAACAAAATCAAAAGGAGTTGCAATAGCATACCCAGAACAATATTTGCCATTGTCACCACTTAAATAAGAACCCTCAGTGAACTGTAAGAAGTCACCATTACCCAGAGGATCTTCCTGTAGATCATTGCAAAGAGTGAGGGGGTGATCCATTAGTATAAGCAGTCCCCTGGGACTTCACTGGTGAAGGAGGGAAGAAGAGTAGCTGAGTTAAGATAATTATAATGTGAAAGAGTTATGTGAGGAGCAATTAACAAAAGGACATCATTGGAAGTGAGGTCAATGGCTGAGGAATGTTGAGTGAGATGAGAATTCAGGAGAGCTTCTACTGCATGAAGTACAAAAATGGTTAAAGGGGATCTCACAATGGTTTTCTTGGTGGTCTTAACCAAAAGGACAGTGGCCATAATGGCTCTAAGGCAAGAGGTATCCCTGTGCCATAGCATCCAGTTGCTGGCTCTAATACCTGTGGGTTGATGTTGTTTCCCGTGTTTTTTGGTTTGAACCCCAAGGGCATTCTCTCCCTTTTTATATACAAAAAGGAAAAAGAGAACGTGATCACCCAAGGACAGGTGGGTTCATCAAACTCTTCTTTAAGATCTTGAAGGCTGTATTGTCCAGTTCTTCCCATAAAACTGGGCCAGAGTTGTTATTGTTTAGTAAAACATACAGAGGTTTGATGATAAGAGAGAAATCTGGATGCAATTTTGGCCATAACTCACTTGCCCAAGAAAACCTTACAGTGGTCACTTAGTTTTGGGTTTTGAGAAACTTAGGACACCATGAAGTCTATCTGGATCTAGGTGTAGCCCTTATTCTAATATCAGATGGCATAAATATCACACCTGGGCTTGGGCAAACTGCAATTTTCTTTGGTGACCTTATGTCCCTTTTAGACTAAAAGTTTTAGCAAGTTAATTGCCTTCCTGTGAAGAGGCTTGTGAAGGAGAACAAAGGCAAATCATCCACATACAGCAACAAAGTAGAACCTCTAGGGAACTTTGTATCATTCAGATCAGCCTTGAGGATGTGTGAGAAATAAGAAGGACTCTCTGTATAACCTTGAGGCATTACTGTCCTGGTGAACTGTTTTCCTTCCCAAGCAAAGGCAAAAAGGTACTGGCTAGCTTCATCAACTGGACTACTAAAGAATGTGTTGCATAAGTCAAGTACAGTAAAGAACTGGCTTCCTGTAGGAATGGATGTTAGTGCCATATGAGGGTTAAGAGCGACAGCGTGTCAAAGGATAACAATGTTGTTTATTGCTCAGAGGTCTGAACAAACCTCCACCCTCAGCCCTTAAGTTATCTCACTGGTAAAATGGGAGTGTTACAGGGTCTGGTACAAAGAATAATAAAGCCTGAGCCTCATAATCTTCTATTACAGGCTTTATGCCTTGAAGGGCTTCTTTACTCACAGGGTATTGATTCATTCTGGGAAGAGATTTTGAAAGATTTATGTGAATCTTGATGGGAGGTCCACAGTGAATTTTGCCAAAACCAGTTGGAGATTTTGCCCATAGGAAAGGTGGTAGCCGATTCAAATAGGTACAAATGGTCAATGTTTCCATTATCTGCTCTAGAACAACCAGAGACAACAAATAAAAGATGACAAAGATGTCATTTAATTCACCTGGCTGGTAACTTTGACAACTACTGTCAAATTCTGGAATTATTACCCTCTTTTGGGAGAAAGAAATTCCCACATTATACTTCTCTCAGTCTTGGCCTAAAAAATAGGTAGAGGCAGAGGAACCAAGAAGAAAAGAGTATGTAGTTTTCAAAGGAAAAGATTCAGAGACAGTAACCTCTTGAGATTTATTAAGAACCTCACCATTTGAACTGTTTTAGCACTTTGATGCAAGGGCTGCACCAAAAATATGGATTCAGTGTCAATTAGAAATGGAAGAGTTTCATCTTCAATCTGGAAAAATGTTTCTCCAAACTGATTATGAAGGGGGTTGGGAAGAGCACCTGTAGTTCCTTGGGTCCCCATCATTGAGAATCAGGAGGACATTGGAAAGGCCAGTTAGAGGGCTGGCAGTATTTGAAGTACTTACTTTTGTAACCATCTCTTTTTCTGGCTCTTTGCAACAATAGCAGAAATTGGGAGGATTTTGGTTTCATTTAGGAACCTTCATTTGTTGGAGCTAAAGATTAAGAATTTTGGTGATCTTCCTTTTAGGTTACTGAGTAACCTCTCTAGCATGCAAGAGAGCTGATTTGTCAGATCAACTAGATCTGGATGGACATAGCTTCCCATTCTAAACTGGCCCTTTTTACTAGAAGGGAAAAAGGTCCCAGTTCAGCACATTAATAAACATAGAGTTAAAAACTTCCCTGAGTTAAGTCAACATCTGGAAAAGACCAGAATTTTCTTTATAAATAATCTTAAATTGACTGTAATGAATATGAACAGATTCATCAATTTCTTTGTGTGCAAACCTGAATTTGGCTTCAATCAGTGGGCTCAGGGAAAGCCCTAGGAATTGCTTGATGAAGTAGCCTAGCAATCGCCAGAGCCTGACCATGTAAGTTACGGAGCTGGCCTCCCAGCTGTAATTTTAGAGACCTTTCAGGATTTTCCCAATCAGAGGTTCTTCATCCAATCCTGACCCTGACCTTCACCAACAAGCACATGAACTAACTGATATAAGTCAGAGAAACCAAGTTGATAAGTTTGAGTGAGTATATTAAGTTTCTCAGAAAATCTGTGAGGATCTTTAGTTACTTTGGGGAAATCTTTGAATATGGCTCCCAGCTCAGCTTTAGTTCAGGGAATATAAGAAATTAAGGGTTTAGCCTCTGGAGCCTCAGCAGGTTTAATTTTAAAGGGAAAGGAAGGTTCTAACAAGTTCAGAGGAAAAGGGAGTGGGGAGAGTTTAAAGAAAAGGGGAGGTTTGGAGAAAGAATTAATATGGAAGAATTGAGGGTGCAGAGGAAGCACAGGTGTATGGAAGGTAAGGAGGGAGATGGGAAGGAGGCAGAGTCTGGCCACAAGGAGCAGAGGGAGAGAGATAAGATGTTGCCAGAGGCAGAGCCTGAGACAAAGACACTAAGGAAGAAGAATCTGAGTCCTCCGGAGCCATTTCACCTTTCTTTAATGGTTTATTTGCCTCAGTTAATCTTAAAATCTTATTTTGCAGAGAGTAAATTTTAGACACCTGATAATGTTGGGAAGCCTCAAAATACCAATTGAAATAAGCATTCCATTCAACCCTGGAAATTTCTGAGCAATTATAGTCCAATTTTGGTTTTAATAAAATTGACTTTGGGGATTTCAAAATTTCTCCATAATGGCTACTGATACTTTAAATTGCCTTTGGTCTGGTCAGTTCATTTAGTTAGACATGCATATAAGGAAGATGGTGTTTTTTAAACATAAAACTGGCCAGAGTCCCTGTAGGGGAGGCATCCTCAAAATATTTAGATAACTGGGATCCCATTTCTCAGAGTTTTTTCTCTAGAGTAAAAGAATAATTTTCAAACAGCTCAATTCAAACAGCTTACAAGCTAATACTAGCCAGTTCTAAGAAAGCAGCTTGGTCCTGGAGAAGCCAGGCAAAGGGCTTTTTCAGTCAGTTTCCAGAGAACAGCCTCTCTTCCAAAGGAATAAGATAATGGCTAAACCTGTGCAGTTTCAGTGAAACATTTCCTGTTCCCCAGGGAATGGGCTGAGCGTTTCTCAGCCAGCTCTGGTTGAAACAGTTTGATCTCAGAATCAGACAAAAGTGCCAAAAGAGTACAGACATACAAAACAAGGCCATAACCAGAAAGATCAAACCTTAAAATAAACCCTAAATAAAGTCTGGAGAGCTTCAAACACAAAGAAGGCATAAGTTTGGATCCAGGAGAAAGATGTACCTTCAAAACCCAGCGTTGGTGCAAAAAGCACTGTCTGATAGTGGACTCAACTTTGAGTCCTGCACCTGTTTTCTCACTAGCCCCAGGGCCTTTGAGGATCTTCTCTGATTATTGTATGGACCATGAAAATGTTCACCTGAAACAAATGTGGAGGGCCAGATATTTCCAGCAAAGACGGGTTTATTTAGGATCAGAAAATTGCAATTTGGGGCTTGCAACCCTGGTTAACCACATGCAAGTCCCCGCATAGCAAGAGAAGGAAAATAACTTTATAGAGGGTGAAAAGGAAGCTGGGAGAGATAAAATAAAGAGTCCATGGCTTTTCACTAGCTGAATCCCTGCCAGGAAAGAAGACTGTTTTTCCTGTTGGGCTCTGCGATTGTCACAGGGCGTGAAGGCTCCCCTTTCTGGTTTCCCAACTCTATTTAATTGAGGTTTCTGTTTATTAACTTTTTAAGTATAAAAAATGGTTGAAGAAACCATAAGGAAATACTCTACATAAATACTGAAAGATTCAGAAGATCAATTGATTTTATAAACACTGTGAAATGTTGTTGACATTAATATAACTTAAATCTCCAGACCCTATGTTAGATGTTATCTATAAGATATTCACAAAGTTACCATATATAAGATAAACTTAGTAGTAAATAATTGGATCCATTGCTTTAAGTGTCTGGAAGTTTAAGAAAACACATATTATTTGGAAACCTAACATTCAATTAAAAAACACTTACTTCCTTTTTTTTTTTTTTTTTTTTAGTAGTATGTCCTTTTCAGCTCACAGATAAGAAAATTAGGACTTAGGGTTTCTGATTTTTATACAGTGGTACAATCATCCAGGTAGGGCCCTTCTAATCTAGGTCAGTGCTTTTAATCCAGTGCTCTCTGTAGTAAGACATCTGTTCAGCAGAGCACATAGTTGTCTGCCTAGTACAGTTCAAGTGCCAATGGGATGAGAGTGGGAGGACTTGAGCAAAGGGGAGCCTGAGGACCAATGGCCCTTGTTTTCTGCACTTTAACTCAACCTGTGCACATTCCTATTTTATGTAAAATATACAGGGGTACTAAGTCAGATTCTGTTTGGCAAGATTTCTGTTTCAAGTCCAAAAAAAGTTGGAGAAACATGCATTTGTGTAAACATTTGTATACCAGCTATGACCATATCTTCAAAAATAATGTCTAATGCACCGAAGGAAACTTCCTGTCTTTGGGATTCAATGTGAATCAGGAAGTACAAAACAGTATTTGCATTCTCAATTAAGTACTCAAGAAATAATGAACAAAATTGTTTTATGCTTGCAGAGTTCCAAAAGGCTTCCCAGCAGAATACTATTTAGCTTTTGTAGAATATTACCAGTGAGATTGTGAATTCCATAGAGATTATTTTTTGTAATAGTTTCAAACTGCATCCTAACCTTGGCTTATCACATAAAGGTAACCAATGTATGCTGAGCATTTAGACAAAGAAGTAAAAGCCTTTTTTAAATTGTCTGTAGTGGGTGTCAATATTTTTCTTATAAGTGATAAGCCTACTATTACAGTATTTCATTTAAAAGTACAATTTTTCCTGTACTGAGGTTACTGACAGGAATTGACTATTTCTATATAATCTGTTTACATAATTTTTGATATTATAATATATAGCACAAACAGAAATAAATCTCATTAGGGCATTAATTCTTTCAGCAGAGCTGTTTACCTGGATTTGTTGTCTTTGTGTAGACAAACTTAAGTCAAATAGTCAGGTCAGTTACTATTTAGGTGTGTACATTTGAATAACTCTGGGATTCTTTACCTTGCATAAGAGGTATTTTGATATATGAATGGGTGAAAGTAAGTATAAAGATAAGACTCATATAGCCCTTACTATATGCCAAGGACGGTTCTATGCTATTCATATGCAATAACTCATTTAATCTTTACAACAACCTTAGGAGGAAGGTACCATTACTATCTCCTTTTGAAAGTTAAAGGCATTGAGTCAAGAGAAGGTCAGTAACTTCCCAAGATCCCACAGGTATTAAGTGCTGAAGTCAAGATTTGAAACCTCACAGCCCAGCTGCAGTTCAGTCCCTTAACCACTTTAATACACTATCTCTAATAAACATGGACATTTTGGACAATATGGATAGACTGAATCATATTGAGGAATTTATAATATATATAAAGAATCCTGTTATCAATTTCCAGATCTTTTAGTCAAAACAACCTTGTGCAAGAAGAACAAGCCTGGAGGAATCCCACTTCCTGACTTCAAAACATATTATAAAACTTCATTAATCTGAAGAGTATGGTAATGGCATAAAAAAAGATACACAGACCAATGGAATAGAAGCACAGAAATAAACCCACACATATACTGTCAACTAATTTTCAACAAGAACACCAAGAATGCAAAATGGGGAAAAGAAAATCTCCATGGTGTTGGGCAAACTGGATATCCACATGCAAAAGAATAAAATTGGACCTCTATATCACACCATACACAAAATTCAACTAAAAATGGATTAAACACTTAAATATAAAATCTGAAATTGTAAAACTTCTAGAAGAAAACATAGAAAAAAAATTCCTTGGCATTAGTCTTGGCAATGGCTTTTTGGATCTGCCAGCGAAAGCACATGAAAGAAAAGCAAAAATAAACAAATGGGACTCCATCATACTAAAAAGTTCATACACAGCAAAATAAATAATCAACAAAATGAAAAGGCAACATATAGAATGGGAAAAATATTGCAAACCACCTATCTGATAAGGAGTTAATATCCAAAATATATAAGGAACTCCTTCAACTCAAGAGCAAGAAAACAAATAATCTAATTTTTTAATGAGTCAAGGACCTGCAATACACATTTTTTTCCAAAGAAGACAAAAATGACCAATGGGTACCTGAGAAGATGCTCAATGTCACAAACCATCAAGGAAATGTAAATCAAAGCCACAATGAGATATCACTTCAAACCTATTTAGATGACTATTATTAAAAAAAAAGTAACAAACGTTGGCAAGGATATGGAGTAAAGGGAACCTTGGTACACTGTTGGTAGGAATGTAAATTGACACAGCCATTATAGAAAATATCAAGGTTCTCCAAAAGATTCAAAATAGAATTAGCAATCCCACTTCTGGGTATTTACCGAACTGAATTGAAATCAAGATCTTGCAAAGGTATCTTGAGTCTCATGTTCACTGCAGCATTATTCAAATATATGGAAACAACAACCAATATAAATAACCAATATATGGAAACAATCTCAATGTCCATTAATGGATTAAAAAATTTGGTATGGGATATTACTCAGCCTTTAAAAAAAAAAAAGGGAAATGTTGCCATTTGTGACAAAATGGATGGATCTGAAAGACATTATTCTAAATGAAATAAGCCAGATACAGAATGATAAATCTGCTATTTAGCATAGCATCTATAGATACCAATTCAGTAATTTTTTAACTGAAGCATAGTCAGTTTGCAATAGTGTGTCAATTTCTTATTCGTTTTCATGTTCTTTTTCATTATAGGTTACTATAAGATATTGAATATATTTACCTGTGCTATACCATATAAACATTGTTTATTTTACATATAGTAGTTAGTATCTGCAAATCTCAAATTCCCAATTTATCCCTTCCCACCCCCTTCCCTCTCTGGTAACCGTAAGTTTGTTTACTAACTCCGTGAGTCTGTTTCTGTTTTGTAAGTGAGTTCATTTGTGTTTTTTCTTTTTTTTTTTAGATTCCACATATAAGTGATATCATATGGTATTTTCCTTTCTCTTTCTGGCTTACTTAACTTAGAATGATGATCTCTTGGTCCATCCATGCTGCAGCAAATGGCATTATTTTATTCTTTTTTAAGGCTGAGTAGTATCCAATTCAGTATTACACACACACAATTTTCTAAGAGGGCAAATCTTATGTTAAGTGTTCTGAACACACATACACAAAATACTGCTACTACTACTGCTACTACTACTAGTATTATTAATGAAAAAAAGAGGGCAAGAAGAAACTTGAGAGGTGATGAATATGTCTGTGATCTTCATGGCAGTAATGGTTTCACAGGTGTATACTTATTCAAAATTCATTGAATTGTATACATTAACTATGTACAACTTTCTACATTTCAATCACACCTCAATAATATGGTTTTTTAAAGTCCCAAATATTCTATTATAACTGGTATAGTGGCAAACTCCACCAAGTTTAGTCTACTTCAGATGTCTATTTCATTCATTGCACAAATGTTTATTGCATGCAAATTAATTCTGTGAGTGAATACATTTACACTCTCAGTAAATTTTTGCTTATTTCATTTTTGTTTTGTTTTTGTTTATTCTGCCTCCATTCTTTTTACTGATAGCAGCATTTCATTTTGTTTAGGAAACTACACATTCTCCACCATAAGCCTTAGATATGCCCAAACTAATTAAATGGGACTCTATCATAAGAATCTGTCTCTTAAACAGAGTGATACAAGGAAAGAAAAGAGCACTAATTTTTCTCTGTGGTATGGTCTTATCCATTCACCCTGTTTTCTAGCTCACTGTTAACTACCATGCTACCTACATTTTTTTTTTAATGGTTCCTCAGTTTTTCTTTTGATGTTGTGGGCTAATCCATGTCCTTTTGATAATTTTCTTTTTTGGTTAAGTTAGCCTAAGTGTGTTTGTTGCTTGCCCGCAAGGCAGTAGTTGACTGAGAAATAAAACTGGATCCTCCTATCACAGAACTTACAGTCTAGTAGAAGAGGCTGCTATATCAATAGAAATGGTGGTAAAAATGTTAATTTACTGTAGAATGTGCTCCTATCACATGCAGAGTTAACATATGACAAAGGAAGTAGGAAGGGCTAAAGAGGAGGAGCTGACATTGGACTTCCTGGGTCAGAAATATTTCCTCAAAGTATTAGTGCTTAATGTGACATGAAAAGTCAGTGAAAGTTCCTAGGCAAAAGGGAAGTATCTCAGGCAGAGAGAGTAGCATATACAGTGGTCTGAAGGTGATGACATGATGCATTGATAAAGTCAGGGAAATGAAAGAAGGATGCTTACTGTGACTGGACCTTACAGACTGGGAGAGCAGAGAAAGACTAGGTTTAAAAGATTAAATCTCTCAGGGTTTTGTGAGCAGTGTTAAGGAATCTGGATATTCTTTTTAAAGTACTGAGAGGCCACAGAAGGAATCTGAGTGGGAAAGAGAAAAAAAAAATTTTGGATTTAAGAAAAATCACTCCAGCAACATTGGGAATTTATTAGGGTAATTTAAGCCTAGAGGCTGGAAGGTCAGTTGGGAGGTTGCTTTAGTAACCTAGTCCAAATTTGATCATGGACTGATCTAAAGTGGAGGCGGCAGGGATGGAGGATAGCTATTTCATGGAGAAAGACGACAGAGCTGGAACTCTGGGAAGGTGACTGCCGGAACGCTGGTCTCTTGTTCTCTGCAACCAAGCCTAGTTTTTAGGTAACTCTCCTACCTTAAATGGTGGTAGGCTCTATGAGATACAGGCCCAAAAAGTCTTAGAACCCAAGGCAGTCCAAACAGAGGGAAATGAGTGGGTTTTCTCCTTCTCAAGGTGTGATGTCTGTAGTAGACAAACTCTAGGGTGGCTCCCATGATCCTATGCATGGTGTTCATGTCCATGTGTGATTCCCTTCCCCTGAGTATGGGCAGAAACTGTAACTTGCTTTTAGCCATACAGAATATAGCAAAGGTGGTAGGATGTACCAGATTGTGTGCATGTGATCACAGTAAATAAGACTGTAATGCTTGTCTTGAGAAGAGACTCCCTTACTCACTAGTTTTGGTGAAGCAACCTGCTCTCTCATGTTGTTGAGTTGCCATATAGAGAAGACCACACAGCAAGAAGCTGAGGGAGACTTAAGCCAAAAGCCAGCAAGGAACTGAGGTCCTTGGTTTGACAGCCTACACTGACAGCCTATAAGGAACTGAATACTGCCAACAAACAAACAGGCGTGGAAGCAGAACCTTTCTCAGTTGAATCCAGATGAGAACCCAGCCCTAGCAGAAACCTTGATTACAGTCTTGCAAAGAACCCACTTAGACCGTGCCTGGATTCCAACAGAAACAGAAACTGTGAGATAATAAATGTGGGTTGTTTTAAGCTGCGAAGTTTGTGGTGATATTGTAATGTAACAATAGAGAATTAATACAATGGCCGAGTGTTGTAAAGCAGTATATTCTGGAAAGACTATAGCTTGTAATAACAATTTCTGGCCCCTGAGGAAACCAGATACTGGCTTTATGCCTGGTCTCTTTGGCCTTCAAAAGCTTATAAAGAGCAGGACAAGGTACCAGTGAAAGTAAACATTGGGAGGCTTGCTCTCGATGCTTAGGGGCCAACTGGCTCTAAATCAACAGAAAATAAGGGGAGAGAATGTGACAACTCCTACACTGTAGAATGGCTGACACTGAGGATATTCCAGCAATCAGACAGGAGCCCACTGGGCCCAACAAAGAATGATGACCTTTCTGAGCAAAAATACCAATCAGAAAAAATACCTAGATTCCACACAGAGTGAAATAGTTTCTAGAAAGGAACTGATGCCCATGAGAACAGAAAAATAATAACGGCACTTAGGGAATGTCAAGTCTAACTAAAAAATGTAATTTTTATTAATTATTAATTTCCCATGTAAATTGGACAAATTTGAGAAAGGGATGAACACTGTTGATTGCCAAATTAATGATCTGGAACATCAAAAGAAAGATTATTGTAAAAGGACAAGGGAAAAAGGAATTACTTACAGTGTTCTAGGCATATTATATGAAAAACAAAAACACATGCATATCCTGGAAATAATTTTGAAATGCAAAAAAGAGAGAAAAATCCTGCAAATAATAAGTAATCCACAAATGAAAAGCATCAGGCTTCTCTTCTGCAACATTTGAAGCTAGAAGATAGTGGAATAACATCTCCTAGTACTAAAAGAAGTGACTGAACCCAACTAAGATATTACTCACCTGTGAGAGTGAAAAAAAGGTTATCTGTAAAAATTCAGAGATCCAATTATATTGTTTAGGTATGCTTTCTGGAGCAAGTAAGGATGAAAGAACACTAACCAAAAACAAACAAGCAAACCCTGGAACCAAAACTTCACGGTGGAAAAAGATGAGAGGAAAAATGGTGGTCAATAAACTTAGCTATAAATACATAGTTACTCTAAATGTCTGGGAATAGTTAACATGGGTTAGTAGCTCTATAATGAAAGGCGATTTTTGATAATAACCTAAAGGTAAAAACAGTAAATTCCCTGAAATAAAATCTTGATATAGGGGTGAAAGTAGAGAGCAAAAACAGTGTGAGAAGGAAGAAGGATACTGTTAGGAGGAGACGCCAGCACTGCATTTGATTTTGTGGCCTTCCAGGTAAGCAATTACATAACCCCACTGAGAGGGAATAGTGGCATTTAATCACACAGTACTAAAATATGCTATATTTGGGGAATTTTTTTTTTTAATGCCTTGGCCAGGTAAAGGCTACAGGGTGTAGTGGTGTTAACCTGTGCTTAGAACTTTAATAGTCAGGCCATCTTGAGACCTGTCTGATCATCAGGACAACTCAGAACTACAAATCTGATTCCAGAAATCTTTGAATAAAAAAGTTATTACCACAGGTACTTTAATGGGAGAGGGTTAGTGATTAAGCAATTTTCTCTCAGCTCCAACCCATCTTCTCTAGTTGGCTTTGTGATGTTAGAGCTGATACTCTGCAAATTACATTTCTCCTTTGCCATCTGGCTGCCTGTTACGTTTGGCCAACAGTTGGGCACTAGGGGGAAGCTAAAAAAACAGAAGAGGGAGGAAAGAACTTGCTCCTTCTTCTTTGCTTGCTATTCCTGTCAGTGTCATCCCACCCTACCAATATTCCCTCTGATTTTAGAAACAGTTTGTTCCAGCTTTCAGATTCTTCTGCCATTCTCAAAATCAACCTCACAGATTCTAAGATGTAAGCACAAGGTAAGTAGCACCCATCCCTCAGAGGTCTGAGTTACAGCTCTGGTTGGATCTCTAGGCACCCCTCCTTTCGACGTCTAGGTTCTGATAATCCCAACCACCTCCATTTACAGAACTGATACAGGAAACAGTGAGCTCAAGAGGATGACCATGTCCTAGGTCCCAGGCAAGTCCCCCGGACAACCCCCACCAAGTGAGGGTCCTTGGCCTCACACAGGAAAAAATTGAAGAGCTAGCCATAGTAAAGAGAAGGTATATTTATTCAAAGAGATACATACTCCATAGACAGAGTCCAGGCTGTCTCAGGTCAAAGAGACCAAGAGGTGTTGAGGTGGTTACATCAAAAATATATTTATACACTCCACAGACAGAGTGTGGGCCATCTTAAAAGGCCAGAAAAAGGATGGCCTAGGAGATAAACATTCCATAGGTAGAACGCAGGCCATGTACTCAGAAGGAAGAGCTGCCACAAAGTGCAGGGTTGTTAGTTTTTATGGGCTGAGTAACTTCATATGCTAACAAGTGGAGGATTATTCCAACTACTTTGGGGAAGGGACTGGGATTCCCAGGAATTGGGCCTTCACCCACTTTTTGACCTTTTATGGTCAGCCTAAAAACTGTCATGGCACCTGTGGCAGTACCTTTTAGCATGCTATTGTATTTTAATGGGCGTATATTGAAGTTCAAGGTCTACTGGGAGTTGAATTTTCTGCCATCTTGGTGCTAAATGCTGTGTCATTCCTTTAATGGTTGTGCCCAGCCCCCTTCCCTCCTATCTCAGAATGGGCAGATCTGGGGTTAGCAGCTGCTTCCCATATCTCTGTGTTGCTTTGTGTTCCCAATTTGTAGTGCCAGTCCCACAATACAAACCAATACTTAACCTCCAATTGATTAACCAATTTCTTATATTAAATTGTCTCTGATTAAAAAAAACCTAGTGTGGTTTCCATTTCTATGATTGAATTCTGACTAATTCAGAAAGGTAAAGGTCTTCTGCAGTGACTTACATAGAAAGCTTTTTAAATTCCCCTTAAGTCTACTTCTTTCCAAATAATTCTTCTTTTTTCCAGTTAAATATCAGTCCACTCACTGCCAGACAGCTGTCCTGGCTCATCCTCCATGTCTGAAAGCTGCTACCCTGCTACCCATCCACCATACTCACATAAGCATTTCAAAAACATAACTGTATGACTCCTTCCCTTGTGAAAACCACACACAAGGTACTGTCTATCTATCCCTCTGAATATTTATCCCTCCTTTTCCCCAAAATCAGCCCCCATGAAATTCTGATGGAAAAGGAAAATTGTCACCCTGTTGAAGCTTCTGCTTAGTTAAATATTTGTAGTCTTCTATAAAGAAAAGCATAATATGTATCTGTGTCAACAGAGGTATTCCTTTCTGTGCTCTTATTTTTCTTTCTCGTTGAACAAACAGGATTTCTCTACAAGGGCTATTGTACTCAATCTGATACATTAGCATCCCTCTTAACATACGTATGAGAAAACACAGGAGCCTTAGGATTAATCCTTGTCTCACAAATTCTCTGCTTCCTGTGAACTACAGTAAACAAGCCTCTTTTTTCCCAGCCTTACTGAGATATTACTGACATATAGGTAAGTTTAAGGTGTACAATGTGATTTAATTAATGTATATATTGTGAAATGATTACCACAAAAGATTAGTAAACACCTATATCCCCTCTATAATTACCATTTTGAGTGTGTGTTGATAATATTTAAGATCTACTCTCTTAACAATTTTAAAGTATATAAAACAATGTCGTTAATTATAATCACCATGCAAGTACCAGAAGACACTCAGAACTTACGCATCTTATACCTAGAAGTGTGTGCCATTTGATCATCTCCCCATTTCCCCTACTCCCAGGCAATCAGCATCCTACTCTCTATTTCTATGAGTTCAGGTTTTTTTAGATTCCACATATAAGTGGGAACATAAAGTATTTCTCTGTGTCTGACTTATTTCACTTAGTATGATTACCCTCATGGTCCATGTTGTCACAAAAAGCAGAATTTCCTGGATTTTCTTCTTTTTATGGTTGAATTACATATATAATCCCACATTTTCTTTATCCATTCATCTGTCGATGGATACTCAGGTTGCTTCCATATCCAGGACATTGGGAATAATGCTGCAATGAACATGAGTTGCAGGTATCTCTCCAAGATTCTAATTTTATTTCCTTTGGAGTTAAATCCACAAATGGAACTGCTGGATTCTATGTCAGTTCTATTTTTAATTTTTTGAGGAAACTCCATACTCTTTTCCATAAGGGGTGCACAAATTTACATTCTCATCAGCAGTGCACAAGGATTCCCTTTTCTCCACATCCTTACCAACTCTTGTTACCACTTGTCTTTTTGATGATAGCTATTCTAACAGGTATGAGGTGATACCTCAATGGTTTTGATTTGCATTTTCCCGACGATTAGTAATGTTAAGCATGTTCCCATGTACCTGTTGGCCATTTGTGTATCTTCTTTGGAACAATGTCTATTCAAGTTCTCTGCCCACTTTTTAGTTGAATTTTGTTTTTCTGTTGAATTGAGTTCCTTATATATTTTTGATATTACGTTTTATCAGACAGATGGTATGCAAATATTTTCTCCAATTCTGTAGATTGCCTTTTTGTTTTGCTGATTGTTTCTTTTGCTGGTCAGAAGCTTTTTAGTTTGATAGCATCCCATTTGTTTATTTTTGCTTTTGTTGTCATATCCAAAACAACTGTTGCCAAGACCAGTGTCAAAGAGCTTTTACTCTGTTTTTTCCTAATAGTTTTACACCTTTGGATAGTACATTTAAGTCTTTTAATCCATTTGAGTTGAATTTTGTGTATAGTATGACGTAGGGGTCCAATTTCATTCTTTTGCATGTGATTATCCAGTTTCATGAGCACAATTTATTGAAAAGATCACCTTTTCCCCATGGAGTATTCTTAGTTCCCTTGTCAAATATTAGTTGACCCTATATGTCAGGGTTTATATCTGGGCTCTTGATTCTGTTCCATTGGTCTATTCGTCTGCTTTTATCCCTGTACCATACTGTTTTGGTTACTATAGTAAAATCAGGACTTGGGATGCTTCCAGCTTTGTTTTTCTTTCACAGGATTGCTTTGGCTATTCAGTCTTTTGAGGTTGCAGCTGAGTCTTAGAATGGCTTTTTCTATTTCTGTAAAGAATGCAATTGGACTCTTGATAGGGACTGTATTGCATCTATAGATAGTTTGGATCAGTACAGACATTCTAACATATTAATTTTCCAAATCATGAACACAGGATACTTTTCCATTCATTTGTGTCTTCTACAGTGTCTTTCATCCATGTCTTATAGTCTTCAGTGTATAGATCTTTTCACCTCCTTGGTCAGATTTATTCCTACTATGTTACTGTTTTTGATACTATTGTAAATGGAATGGTTTTCTTGCTTTCTTTTTCATAGAACTAATTAATACTGTATACAACTCTACTTATTTTTGTACAGTGATTTTGTATCCTGCAACTTTTCTGTATTATTGATTATATCATTTTAATGGAATCTATAGTATTTTCTATATATAAAATCATAGTTACACACAGAGATATTTTGCTTCTTCCTTTCCAATTTGGATGATTTTCATTTCTTTTTCCTGCCTGATTGCCCTGGCTAGGACTTCATACTATGTTAAATAGAAGTGATGAGAGTGGACACCCTTGTCTTGTTTCTGATCTTAGAGGAAAGGCTTTCATCCTTTTACTGTTGAGTATGATGCTAACTGTGGGCTTCTCATATATACATTTATTATATTGCAGTACATGACTTCTATACCCACATTTTTGATAACTTTTATCATAAATAGATACTGAATTCTTTCAGATGCTTTTCTGGCATCTATTGAGATTATCATATGAGTTTTGTCTTTCATTCTATTAATGTAGTGTGTTACATTTATTGGTATTTTTTGTATGCTGGACCATCCTTGCACCCCAGGAAGAAATCCAATTTGATCATGGTACATGATCCTTGTAATATTCTGTTTAATTCAATTTGCTAATTTATTGGTGACAATTTTTGCATTTATATTCATCAGTGGTATCAGTCTATAGTTTTCTTGTAGTGTCCTTATATGGCTTTAGTATCATGGTAGTGCTGGCTTTGTAAAACAAGTTTAGGAGTGTTCACTCCTGTTCAATTTTTTTTTAATAGTTTGAGAAGGCTTGTATTATTCTTTTTTAAATGTTTGGTATAATTCATCAGTGAAACCATCTTGTTTTGGGCTTGGGAAGTTTTTTTATTATTATTACTGATTCATTTTCCTTATATGTTATTGGTCTGTCCACACTAGCTATGAACAAAAAGTCTACAAATACCAAACGTTTGAGAGGATGTGGAGAAAAGGGAACTCTCATACACTGTTGGTGGGAATGTAAATTGGTGCAACCCCTATGGAAAACAATATGGAGTTTCCTTTAAAAAGTAAAAAATAGAATTACCAGATGATTCAGCAATTCCATTCCTAAGTATATATCTGGAAAAAACAAAAACTCTAATTCAAAAAGATACATGCACCATAATGTTCATAGCAGCATTATTTACAATAGCCAAGACATGGAACAACACAAGTGCCCATCAGTAGACAACTGAATTAAGAGGTGTGGAATATTATTCGGCCATAAAAAAGAATAAAACACTGCCATTTGCAGCGATGTGGATGGACCTAGAGAATATGTTTAGTGAAATAAGTCAGATAGAGAAAGACAAATACTATATGACATCACTTATATACAGAATCTAAAAAATAATACAAATGAATGTGCATACAAAACAGAAGCAGACTCACAGATACAGAAGACAAACATGTGGTTACCAAAAGGGAAAGGGAAGGGGGTAGGGACAAATTTGGTACATGGGATTAACATATACAAACTACTATACAGAAAATAAATAAGCAACAAGGATATACTATAAAGCACAGGGAATCATACCCATTATCTTATAATAGTCTATAATGGAAAATAACCTGCAAAAATTTCTTCCCAGTTTTATTAAGCCAGTTGATGCTGGGTGGTTGAGTACATGGTAAAACAGTCAATCCTACAGATATTAACTCACTGACTTACTTGTTTGCTATAAAAGTAAATTCCTTGATCCTGAGTGAAACAAGGATAAGGTTATCTGCATGTTCTCAAATGATGGTGCTGGTAAAATTTTGGAGAGAAGTCAAGTCTATATTTACAATAAAGGTTTTTTCTGTAATGAGGAATAATTTCTGCAAACTCTATGATAGACAGGACCCAATGCAATCCATCTGCCACCACCGATCAGCTAGTTTATCTAGGGAATAATATCTTACTGGAGGTTTAACATTGGTCTGATGTTGATAGGTTGAGTACTCATCTAATAACATTGTTAGCCAATCATTGGTGAGGGGAAGCACATGTTATTAGGCACAAAAATAATATTCAGCCTGTCGCCATGGTACTTGGTTCATGAGCCCATTAAATTAGCCCTGCAGTAACTGGGGAAGGACTGATACATGCAGAGTGCTCCACAATGAGCTTTCACATGAGACATAATTATCCTCACTGTCCATTCCAAAAAATCCAACCACAAAATTTCCCCAAACAAAGGGGCCCTGACTTATAATGGTTCAACTTAAATTTTTTGACTTCATGCAAGTCAGCCACACAATCACAAGGGTAAATGACAAACTGATACACTACAACTATTCTGTACCCATAAATCATTTTGTTTTTCACTTTCAGTATGGTATTCAGTGAACTACATGAGATATTCAATACTTCATTATAAAATAGACTTTATCCAATATGTAGGCTAATGTAAATTTTCTGAGCACATTTAAGGTAGGCTAGGCTAAACTATGATGTTCAATAGGTTAGATGTACTAAGTCCATTTTTGACTTATTTAAACCTATGATGGGTTTATCAGGACAGAGCTCCATTGTAAGTCAAGGAAGATCTATACTTCCTTATTACTTAATAATTGGATGAAACCATTAATGCACAGATTATAATCAGAAGGTTATGATTTACTCGATACATATGATCCACTCTTCAGACAGTGTGTAAGAATGGAGAACTAGACTTTATTCTGTTTTTCCTGAAAATCCATGCTGTTTTAATTTTTTGTGAGCTGTATATCAATGGTAAAAGTGGTATTTGATCAGTACTGTTGCAATAGCAGTTTTGTATAACAAGAAAGTATATCACTATGTGAATAAAATAGTTGTACCTGAATGCCAACTCAAATATTGCTTTTCCAAAGGTTAACTGGCAGCCAACAACATATATCATTGCCTTTATTCAAAGTTAAAAGCAGTAGTGAGAATATGATCAAATAATGGCCACAAATGTCTACCTGTCAGTCCACTGTCCATTGACATGGGCAGTAACACAAGCACTGTTATCCCATATTGAAAAAGCTGCTGACAAGTACAAGATAAAATATAAACATTTCATCAAGAGTCTACAGTATTCCAGCAAAATCCATTTTCATTATTTCAAGTAGCTTTGACAAGTAGAGTATGTCATCAGTACAGTCAGTATTTTAAAAGCCTCAATCTAGTACTACTTGATATTACAAAATATCATGATTTCTAAAGTTGAAGACACTCAAATTTTATTAGAAGGCTAACTTGCTCTGTCATTTAAAGTGAGCTTTAATACACTTTAACTGGCATCACATGGTAAAAGTGTAACAAAAAGTTGATTCTGGAAAGAGAAGTGGCAAAGCTCATATAATATCCCCATATCTCATTATTCCTCAGAGAGCCATTCTTAGGTATTTAGTTATATATACCCTGACAGGAAATACCATGCCATGGCTTCCAGGAGATGACCACACTACACTGAAATGCAATGGTCTATGAATTTCAAGTCACAGGGCGCCAGGGACTATCTGGGCACTTATGTGTATGGGATTTAAGGTATTTGGGGGTGCATCAAGGGAAATACATAACCATGAGGTGATAGTAACACACACCCATTAGCTGGGTAACATTTTGACAAGATTGCAAGTGGGGAAAGTCTCTCACAGCATGAGTATGTCCAGAGGCTATTGTGGGATCACCCTCCAGAAGTAGAGGAGGGTAAGGGAACTTCCAAGGGAGAGGCGGATCAGAGAGGGGGCTTACGTGTCTAGGTGGTGCCCAGTTGATATCGCTCAGCAGTACAGTGGGGAGTGCTTGGGCCCGAGAGCTCTGAAGGGTAACAGCAGCTTAGGTTCTTAACAGCCCTGGACTTTGTCATATCTATAGCTAGCAGATGCTGGGTGCAGTTTTTGTGGGGTATGCAAAACAAGCAAGCTCTAAATGGCTAAATATATGCTTATCTGGCCTATGTCTAAAACAATTGCACGTATAAAAATTTGAGTTTAGTGCTGGCAGGCTTTGGAGCTAATGAATGTCAGCCTGCTGTGAAGAAGTTAACAACCTAGGGACCAATATACAGAGGCTATCTTTGCCTCATTTATACAACACTATGGAACAATAATGCTTCTTGGTTAAGAAAATGGCCTCTTTAGCAAGAGATAGCTTCTGGAGTTCAGTGCCTGGTGTCAGTATGATCTTTAATAGTCCTAAAGACCTGCAAAACCAGCTGTTGGAAGAGAGTAAATGAAAGTCTGGAGCCACCAAGATTTGATTTTATAATGCTTGCTTGCCCAAGAGTTTGACTCTTCCAATACAATTCTTTCTTAATTTAAGAAAGGAATTATTAATATACTATTGATCATATTCAAACACTCTATCCAAATGTTTCAACAGAACAAATCATTTCAAGACCTTAATGCAATAAAAGCATATGATAAGACCAAAATAAACATTATTTGAATGAATAAAGGAGCAGGAATTTGCTGCTGTTTCTTAAGTTGAACTATTACACAATCTAGGTTTTGAGAATAACATATAGTGAAGTTGCAAATTTACTCACATTACTATTAAGATATGCAAAGAAACTAGATAGATTGATAAGATAGACAGATAGATAGACAGATATATAGATTAAAAACTATGTATCTTTGTAACTGATCTACTCTTCCTTAACTGCTCCCTTCCCAGTGAATAGAAGAAAGCAAAATAAACTTTCCAAGTGATAACAACTTAAGTCTTTTCCAGCTCAAAAATACTTTTAAAGTTTTAAATAGTCTCTACTGGGTAACGATTTGGTCAGTTTAAAGTCTAGTCCTTTTCACACGTGAGTCTCTACTGCCCCTTCAAATTCTATCTTCTTGTTCACTAGAGCTCCTGATTCCTGAAAATTTAGCATCTGGCAGAGTACTGAAAGGGGTTCTTTGTGGTTTTATTTCCAGTCTAAAACTTCAGAAATGCCAGGTAAGACTACTAAAGTCTTGCTGCAATTCTTGACAATCTGTAATTGTTAGGTTTGGTTTTTCAATTTATAAGATGCAATGAGTAAGAAGAGAAACTGAGTCTCTGTCAAACATATTTCAATTGAATCAGATTTATATCTTCTGAGCCTAAGACTCCTCTTGGAGGTGTCTTATCTAGCACAGAGTTTTGCTAGACAGAAAGGGGTCCTGCCTTCATGAATCTCTGGTCCTTTACTAGGTCCAGATAGCTGCTCAAGAGTACTTGGGCATCCTCTATAGTCAATAATTTAAAAAAATTTTTTACAACATGAATAGGCCCAAAGTACTGGGCTATAAAAAAGTGCTTTTCCAACTTGCAGTTTTCATGCTTTCATCATAAGCAACTTTATAATCACTTGTCATATATGCATAACATCAATTTTAGGTAAATTAAAAATAAGATTAATCACGTGTTTTCATAATAAAATGAAAGGCAATTTAAAGATAAATGAATAATAATTGTTTAATACAATTTAGAAGATATCTATTATTTTCAGTCTCTCACTGAGTTATGCACTTTCTCGCTGATAGGATCTGATAGCTGTCTATTCTGTATCCATTCTCTCTTCTTTCTTACTAGCACAAACTAGACTTTGAAGAGGTAGCAATGCATTCAGCTATCAAAACTACATTTCTAAGTCTCCCTTGCCAGATGGGACACCATTCTGCCATTGAAATGTCTGGTAGGGCTTCTGGGAAAGCTCTTTAAAAAAGAGGCCGACTCAATTGATATGTACTCTTTTGACTTTTTGTAATTTCTCCTTCCTAAGTGGAAGGCTGTAGCCATCTTCTAATGCTCATGAATAGAAGGCCAAGAAAACATCAAAAAACTACACCCTGATATCTTGAGCAGGACAATAATAATTCCGGGCAGTTTACTTTATGATTCCTGCTCTGTGTGAGAAAAATAAACTCCCATCTTGTTTAAGCCACAGTTATTAAGGTGTCTCATTATATGCAGTCAAATGCAACCCTTAACTAATAGAGAGAGAATCAGTGAAAGACAGATAAAGGCATTTTGGACCCCTCCAAAATAGATTCATGGCAAGCTGTCTTTTTAGTTTTTATTTCTACAGGAGGATGCTTTAGTTAGCTCAGGCTACAGTAACAAAAATACTAGACTGGGCAGCTTATAAACAACAGAAATTTCTCACAGTCTTAGTAGTCCAAGATCAGGATGCCAGGCCAGCATGGTCAGGTTTTGGTGACAGCCTTCTTCTGGGTTGCATACTGTTGACTTCTCACTGTATCCTCACATGGCAAAGAGAAGAAAGAAGCAACCTCTTTCTTGACTCTTATAAAGGCAATAATCCCATTCATGAGTGCTCCACCCTCCTGACCTCATCTAATCCCAATCACCTCCCAAAGGCCCCACTTCCTAATACCATCACATCAGAGAGTAGGGTTTCAACATACAAATTTTGGTGGGATACATATATCTAGCCCATAACTGAGGTAAGAAGACAGAAACAAAAGAGGTTTGGAACTCAGTGGTATCAAGCCAGCACTGTATTAAAATTTTCTCAATAACAAATTGATGATTCATCATGATTGCCTGGATTGGATGGATGGGTGGCCCTATGAAGCATGAATACTGAATTACAGTTTTACTTTGATTAAATCCTTATTAACTTGGAGTTTCTTAAAGAAAGGCAGTAGCAGTACCTAGGTAAGGTACATACTGACACTGCTGAGTGGCCAAATATAGAAGGCAAGCAAACAGCAGTGTTGATGAAGATAAATTCCAACCTATGTAAAATGCTGGCCTAGCTCTGTTAGCAGCATAGAGCACAGAGTACTCAGATGTTCTCCCCATTTATTTTTCTGTGAGCTAATGCTCTCAGGACAGAGAGACCTAATATAGACAACAGCTACTGCCTCCTGTCTACTGTCCTGAAGCTATACCATCTAGGCCTTTCAGATTGAGAGCTGAGAACTTTCAGTTTAATGGTAATTTTAAAAGTTAAAAAAAAAAAGGTGAGAAGGTAATTTCAAGCCAGAGGTACCATTTTCCTTCTCCATGAATGAGACAAGGTGATGCTTAGGACAAGTAGTATAAAATAAATAAAAATATTCATTGGACTTAAAGGAAAAGGAGGTCTAAAAATTTCCATTGTCTCAGTTCAAAGCCTTCTGAGAACATATTAAGGAATTTCAAATAAACAGTATAATTTCAAGGTCCTAGAATCTAGAGAATCCCCCAGAAATCAGGCAAAAATAGCAATAAGTCTACAGGTATACACATATATGAAATTGTTTTTCTATAAATGAAATTCATATTCCAGGGTTAATTCTAAGGGCATGAGGAGTTTTGGAGTCAGACTTCCAAAAAGCAGAAATTATCAAATAACTATGCTAATGCAAACATCAAAGAAATGCCTTCATGTGCCTAAAGATGAGGTTTTTTTGGTAAGTGCAAATATCAGGCCAGAGTACCCATTACAAATACAATAAATACTGAAAGAATTTCTGCTTTCATCATTTGGCTCCACAATGATAGAACACTGAACATTTTTTTAGAGATTAAGTAGCTGCTATAGGAGATTTACAAAGGAATATTCCCAAGGTTCTAAGACACTCAATGGCCAACATTAGGTTAGGAGTTGGACATTGCAAGCAAAGTGGAGGAAGCGCAAGAATAATAGTAATTCAGTGTTCCTCCAATCCCATCTCCTTTAGCTTCTGGAGATGTGTAGGTAAGATGTGAGGGAAGGCCTTTAATCTGCTGCTGCTTCGGTGGATTATGTATAACTCCTGCCCTTCCTTGTCTGATTCTAGCTTTTCATTATCTACAAGACTGCCCTCTTCGACTGCCTAGGGGCAGCAGCCCGACAAAACAAGGAGAGAGAGCACAAAGTGATACTTTTTGCTAGCTAGAGTCTGTTTTAGGAGTGACATCTAGTAGTCTATCCACAAAATAGATCTCCTGGTCCTAAAATAGGTAAGCACTGATAAGTTTGGGGACTATGTTTATGGAGTGTGTTTTGGAAGTGTGGATGGTCAATGACCAATTTACCATGTACTCAGCACAGATAACATAGGAAAAGCCTGGGTGGCCACAACAGCTTACAAAGATTTTGGCATTAATTACTGATAAAGTGCAGCAACAGAGATGTAGATGCACTTTTCTTCTGGCCTCTTCCCAAGGTCATTGATGTTATCTCCAGGGAGCCAGTCATAGTCATTTGGGAAATCTCAAGAGGATAGTTCCTACTCCAAGGGAGGGATGGAAGAGAGCTTTGAGATGTCTCTCAAGCTGAGCCTATTAGGGCTGTCATTTGTGTCACCATGGGCAATCTGTCACTTTCTCAGTCATGTGTAGAAGTGTAGAGAGAGGTACAATGTCGTACGGGCTGAAGGAAGTCTTAACAAGAAAGAACCAAGGTCTCTGGCCTGAAATTCTCAGGATTTCCTCCAAGGGCATCTACATGTTGCTATAAAAACAGAGTAACACATATAAAGAATTGTAGGTTACAACGTTCTGAATAAGGTCAGCAGAAACAATTAGCATTGCCCCCATGAGAGTATCGCAGGATGACATTGGCTATATTGGCAGGGAAAGGAGTTTAGAAGAAATCCAAGAAATGACTCTTTCCTCCCCCTCCAGAAGGCAGGGGACATGAATTCCAAATTGTAAGACTCTTCAATGTGTTATGAACACAATATTATACAGGGGTTCTGTACATCGGTATAAGTGCCATATGTAAGCTGAGAGAATCCACTGGGTTAAAATAGGCAGCACCCTACGAGGTGTGTTAGAAAGATCCTCGGAGGCAGATCCGTGCCTAGCCAGCAATTCTCAAACTTTAATGGGCCTCAGAATCACCTGGATGCTTGTGAAAACAAATTTATGGCCACCACCACGAGAGGTTCTGTTTCACTGGTCAGGGAGGCATCTTGAAAAATTGTATATTTAATAAGTTCACAGGTAATGCAGCTGCTGACTCTCTGTGAACCATAACTTGATAACCACTGGTCTAGATTCTTGCGTCACTAGTTAGCTGAATGGCCTCAGATATGTTATAAATCTTCTGTACTTCAGATTTTTATTTTTTTTTAAGAAGAAAAGAAATACATCAGTAAAATCTATTTAACCTTACAAGTTCTATGTATTATACAACTACATTCATTATGGAGATTTTATTGGCAAAAGTATGAGAAATAACACTTAATGAACTCTCAGCATGTTCCCGGCACAGATTTCATCCTCACAGCCACTGTCAAGTTGAGTACTCTCTTACAATGTGTGTATAGAAAGTGTACATAAACAACGTTCAAGCTCAGCCTGTTTGATCTTAAAGCACACGTTTTCTTCCACTATGCTACTTTATTTTCTGGATTTAAAATATTATACTGAGAATGTGTATCTGTGTTTTCAATCAGCCGCCTCAACACATGTACTTTAGAAGTCATTTCCACCACTGATTCTATTAGAAAGAATAGTTTATATTTACAAAAAAGTAACTTGAGGACTTATAGTTGCACCAAATAGGGTATTCCATTCTTCCCATGTCCTCACTCTTCATGTAAAAAAACCCTAGATATAACACGACAAACAAGCATGGGAGTCTCTGACAGGCTGAAAGAAGAAGACTGGTTGCCTAAGGAACTTTAGAGTTGAGGAACAACATAGTGATGCATTTCCTGGGTTTCGATATTGCCTCCCATGTATCCTGGACAAGGCGCTGCAGAACCCTCCAGTCTTAACCTCCAACAATTCCAAACAAGAAAAGCTCCAAGAACAGAGGCCAAATCCAAGATTATTCAGATGTTGGAATTACAGAAGGATTTTAAAACAGCTATAATAAAAATGTTTCAACAAGTAATTATAAATTCTCTAAATAAGTGAAAAAACAGAAAATCTGAATAAATAAATGAAAGTTATAAAAAAGAACCAAATGAAAATTATAGGACTGAAAAATATAATTACAAAAAAAAAAAAACCAAAAACAGCTCACTGGTTTGATTCAATAGTAGAATGGAGATGCTACAGGCTAGAATCATTGAACTTGAGGACAGAACAATAAATTCACCCAATCTGAAGAATAAAAAATACACTGAAAATGAATAGAGTTTCCAGGACCTGGAGGAAAAATAGCAAAAGAGCTAACATTTGTATACTGGAATCCCAGAAGGAAGCAGCAGAGTGGGACTGAAAAATATTCAAAGAAACAATGGCTGAAACTTTCCCAAATTTGGTAAGAAATACAAACCTACAGACATAAGTAGCTGAGCAAACCCCAAATATGACAAATACAAAAAATCCACACCAATACACGTCATAATTAAACTTCTGAACACCAAGGAAAAAGAAAAAAATCATGAAATTAGCCAGTGAGAAATGATGTACTACTGATAGGACAGCACTAATTTCTTATCCAAAACCATGTAGTCCAGGAAGTGACACAACATTTCTGAAATACTGAAATAAAAGACCTGCCAATTCTAAATTCTATATGTGGCAAAAATATTCTTCAGAAATGAAAGAGAAATAAAGTTAAGGAAAACAGATAATTTGTTTTTTAAAAAAATTCTCCTTAAGGGATGGCTAAAAGAAGTTCTGTAAACAAAAAAGGAATGATAACAGAAGGTTCAGAACTTTAAAAAGAAAAGGAGAACATCAGAGTAAGTAAAAAAAGAGATAAACAGAATATCCAACTCTTTGTAAGTTTCTTAAATCATAGTTGATGCTTGAAGCAAAAATTTTAACAACATCTGATGTGGTGCTCAATGTATGTAGAAAAAATATTTAGTTACATTTTAAAGTGAGGAGGATAAAGAACTTAAACGAAGATAAGGTATCACACTTCACTTAAAATGGTAACACGTCAATTCCAGTAGACTGTGACATAGCAGTATTGCAAAATCTAGAACAACCATTAAAAAAATCATACAAAGTGATATATTAAAAAACGACAAATAAATCAAGATGGAATCTTAAAAATATGCTCAAATTACCTACAATAAGGTAAGAAAAAGGAAACAGTAAACAGAAAAAGAAAAACAAAATGGCAGACTTAAATCCTAACATATCAATAATTTTATACATTATATATATAGTATAAATATGTCAATTAAAAACACAGAGATTTTCAGACTGGATTAAAAATAACCCATTATACAGCAATATGCTGCCTACAAAAAATCTACTTCAAATATAATGATATAAGCAGGTTAAAAATAAAGGACTGAAATAAATACAGCATGTAAAAATTAATTTAAGAAAAAAGCTGGAGTGGTTATATTAATATTAGTTAAAGCAGTTTTTAGGAGGAAAAAAACATCGTTAGAGACAAAAAGGAACATTAAATACTGACAGAAGGATCAATGTACCAAGAAGACATAGTGATCCAAATGTGTATGATTCAAACAATAGAACCTCAAGACATATAAAACAAAAATTGATAGAGCTGAAAGGAGAAATCAACAAATCTAAAATTGCAGTTGGAGACTACAATATCCCACTCAGCAACTGACAGAAATACTAGAGAAAAAAAAATCAGCAAAAATATAAAAGAACTGAATGACACAATCAATAGTAAGACCTAATTCATACTTATATGTATAAACACTCTGCCTCTAACAGCAAAATACACTTTTTTTCCAAGCACATAGGAACATTCACAACATAAACCAAATTCTGAGCCATTAGATAACCTTCAACAAACTTAAGAGAATTAGAATCATACAGAGTATTCTCTTGGACCATATGGATCAAGTTAGAAATCAATAACAGAAAAACAACAAAAACCCTTTAAATATTAAGAAATTTAACAACATACCTCTAAATAATCCATAGCTCAAAAAATAAGTCTCAAAGGAAATTTAAAAAAGAGAAAAGAAAAGAAAACCAAATCAAACAAAATCAAGTAAATACAGAGAACAGAGTAGTGGCTACCAGAGGGGAAGGGATAGGGGTGTCAGAAGGGAGGCAAAATGGTAAAGGATGTCAACTATACAGTTGATGGATGGAAACTAAATTTTTAATGGTGAGCAGGCTATAGTGCATAAAGAAGTAGAAATATAAAGTTTTACATGTGAAATTTATAAAATGTTAAAAATCAATGTTACCTAAATAAAGATACATTTTTTACAAAGATAAGAACACAGTGGAATTAAAACCAGAAATAGAGAAAATCAATGGCACAAAAGACTGTTTTTTTTTTTTAAATGAATCAAATTGATAAACCTTTAGGAAGACTAACAAAGACAAAAAGAGAGGAGACACAAATCACTAGTATGAGGAATGAAATAGGAGCTGTTACTACAGGTTCTGAAGTCTTAAGAAGAACAATGGAATACTGCAAACAACTTTACTTCATAAGTTTGACAGATTTAAAAGAAATAAACCAATTTCATAAAAACAACTAATTACTAAAATTCAACTAAGATGAAATAGACAACTTGAACAGACCTATAACTATTAAAGAACTAATAATTACAACTTAAAAGCTCCTGAAAAGTAAATCTCCAGGCCTGGGTGATTCCACTGGAGAATTTTACTTTATATTTAAAGAAGAATTAACACCAATTCTACACAATCTTTTCCAGAAAATGGAAGAGGAGAAAACCCTTTCTAACTCATTTTATGAGGCTAGTAGTATCCTGACACTAAAACTAGATAAAGACAGTACAAAAAAAAAGAAAACTACAGACCAATATCTCTCAAGAATTTAGACAGAAAAATCCTCAGTGAGATATTAGTAAATCATATCTGGCAATGTATAAAACGAATTATTCATCATGACTGAGTGGGATTTATTCCAAATATGTAAGGCTAGTTCAACATTTGCAAAACAATCATATGATCATATCAATTGGCACAAAAATAGTATTTGGCAAAAATTCAACATCCATTCATGAGAAACTCTCAGCAAGCCAGGAATAGATGGGAACTTTCACAACATGGTAAAAAGCATCTGTGTAAAACATAGCTAATACAGCTAGCAGTGGAAGACTGAATGCTTTATCTCTAAGATTTAGAACAATACAAGGATGTCCACTGTCACCATTCTTACTCAATAAAGTACTGGAAGTTTTAGTGACTGCAATAAGGCAAGAAAAAGAAAAAAGATGGTATATAAATTGGAAAGGAAGAAATAACATGATCACTATTTACAGATGACATGATTGTCTACTTAGAAAATCCCAAAGAAACAAAGCAACAACAAAAACAGAACTAAAGAGTGAGTTCAGCAAGCTTGCAAGAGGCAAGAACAACACACAAAAATCAATTACATTTCTACATACTAAAAATGTATATGTGAAAACCAAAACTAAAAGTACAATGTCATGTATAGAAATTTCCCCCAAACGAAATACTTAGGCATAATTTTTTTTAAATGTATGAAATCTGTATGCTGAAAATTACAAAAACACTGTGGGGAAAAAAAACAAAAACAAAGACCTAAATAACAGATACATATACTGTGTTCATAGATTGGAAGACTCAAATAGTAAGTATGTGAATCTTTCCCAAATGTACAGGTTTAATGCAATTCCTGTCAAAACCCATTAAAAATTTGTAGAATTAGACTAGCTTACTCCAAAATTTATATAGAAAGGCACAATCCTAAATAACAGAAAGTCTTGGGAAAGAAAGTGGGAAGATTCATTTTATTCAATATTGAGATTTACTACTTAGGAACAGTAATCAAGACAAGGTGGTATTGGGAGGAAGAGACATACACATCTACTCAATGGAACAGAATAACAAACCCAAAGTGCGTGCACACAAACATACCCAAATGATTTTTGACAAAGAGGCAAAAGAACTTCAATAGAGGAAGAACAACAAATGGTACTGAAACACTGGGCATGCATAGGGGCAAAAAAAAAAAAAAAAAAAAATCCTTGACCTAAGCTTCATACTTCCCAAAAATTAAATCAAAATGGATCACGGACATATTATAAAACCATAAGAGTTTCAGAAAACAAACAGGAGAAAATTTTTGGAATCTAGGGCTAGGCGACGAAATCTTAGTAGACTCGATGTCAAAAGCATAGTCTTGCTAAAAGGAAGACTTAATAAATTAGATCTCTTCAAAATTTAAAATTTTGCCTTGTGAAAATCCTTTTAAAACCTAGCTATTAGAATGAAAAGATATTATAGACCTGGACGAAACATTTGCAAACCTCATATCCAACGAAGATCTTACATATAAAAAATAGAAAAGCTTTAAAAACTCAACATTAAAAAACAAAAAAGCTAATTAGAAAATTGGCAAGCTACATGAAAAGACATTTGACTGATGTAAATAAACACAGGAAAAAATATTCAGTATCCTTAGCCATTTGGTAAATGCAAATTAAAACCATAATGAGATACTGCCACACACATAAGAATGGTTAAAATAAAATATAACACCACCAAATGCCAGCAATGATACGAAGAATCTAGATCAAACATCTATTGCCGATGGGAATGCCAAAAAGGTACCAGAAGAACTACCGTAAAGGGAACAACTTAAATGTACAAGATCTGTATTACTGCAGAGTATTTGCCATTCAACAGCTCAGTTTTGAGATGAGTAGAAACTGCCTCCTCTCCACCAAATAACCTCTTTAACTCACAATTATTTAAGTACCAACTAAAGCTCTTCCAGTAAAGTCATACCACACCAGAAAGTAATATGCATCCATTCTTAAATTATTTCCTCAACCAACACAGTAGAGAGGTAAGCCTCCCGCTTCCTTGAGGGAATCTCTAGCAATGCTAGATCCTACCCTTTCCTGTCCTCTTAGAAGCTTTACTCTATCCATTATTCTCTATCTCTGGCATTTTGAATTTCTCCCTCTTCAATAGCTTCCCCCCTACAACCTACACATTTGCTGAAAGCTCTCCCTAAATGCTGTACGGTCCTCCAGTTATTTTCTCTTTTCTTCTAAGTCAAGCCATGTAAGAGAATGGTTTACTTTTACTGTCTCACTTTTCTCTTTTTAAATTAACTCCTTAACTCACCACAGTCTGCTTTCTGCCTCCCAACACTCTACTGAAACTGTTGCCACCAAGGTCACCTATAATCTCTTAGTTGCTAAATCCTACTCTCTGTCCTTATCTTACTTAACATTTAACACTTACTTAACAGCAGAATTTGACCCATTGACCTTGGTCTCTTTTCCCTTGGCATTTGTGATCCCTTTCCCTCCTGGTTTTCTCTGCCCTCTTTGGCCCATTCTTTGTCTCCTTCAAAGGTGAGTCTTCTCTTTTTTCCCTTAAACATTGGTGTTTCCCAGAATTATTTTTAATATACTTTTCTTTGCTCTCTCTATTCCATATTCCACTCACTGGTCACCTTTGCTGATGGTTCGCTAATCTCTCTCCCTAGATCAGATGTCTCTTGAACTGTAAACCTGTATGCCATTTTGATGTTACTTAAGCATCCCAAACTCAAAATCTCCAAAGTGAATTTATCAGCCTCCAAACTGCTCTTCCTCATATATTCCTCATTCTACTACTCATGCCACCACGCCTTCCAAATATCTTAGAAATGATACAAGACTCCTTTCTCTCTTACCATCAGATCCTGTTGGCATAAGTCCCTTAATATATTTTGGATTTTATATCTTCATCTCTAATATTACTTTCTTAATTTAAGCTATCATTTCTTTCTCACAGTTTAGTTCTTTCTTCCTTATTTTGGCCTTACCATTTTCTAGTGCTCATACTTCACAATGTTTCCAGTTATTACTTTTCTAAAATGTAAATCTAACCAAGTGACTTTCCTATTTTAAATCCTTAAATCGTCACTTTCTTCTTTATCATAAAATCCAAACTACTTAGTAAGTAAAACATATCAACACCTCTATGATCCTTTTCTGCTTATTCTTGTACTACTTAGGAACACTTTTGATTGTAAGTAATAGGAAGTCTGAATTAATGAGACTATAACATGTAGGTATATTTTACTCATATAAGAAGTCTGGAGGTAGGCAGTGGTAAAACCACTCAAAAATTTTATCTAATGTTCATAACCTTTTTATCATTCCTCATCATCTATGGTATGTTCGTTTATTGTCTCATGGCCACACAAAAAAGCTAGTTTAAGGTGTCACATCAGTATCCAAGGCTGGAAGAAAATGGAGAGAGTGGTGCTAGCTACACCTGATCATCTTATCAGGAAGAGCAAATGCCTTTCTAGGAGCCCTCAGAATATTTTCACTCACTTTTTCTTGGCCATAAAGGGAACCATATGACACTTGCTACTAGGATTTCATTACTGGATACCCAACTCAAGGACCAACTTCCTATTTTCTGTACAATTAATGATAAAAATCCCATGTCTGTAAGTCTAGGTCTTCCACATTTGGTCTTATGTTAATGATTCAATTTTTTTAAATCTAAGTTAAAGAAATCTTCACTGTTGTTGTCATTCTCTAAATCCTTCCAGTATATCCTTTCATCAACTGAAACCTCCATTTCTGTATTCTCAGAATCTCATTACCCTCAAGATGGTATTATAATCTTGGCCTTTATACTTTTCAAGCTATGAGTTTTGACTTATTGATGAGACTATAGCTCTTAAACAGCAGGAACCATAGCTCAAACTTCTTTTTTGTCCTTTCAGCAACTGATAGATACACATTGAATTGAATTAAAATTGTGGTGCTATAGATCCTTAGTAGATAATACTTGCTCCTCCAGTATTCTTAATATGAATGAATATCTTATTAGGTACTCTATTACCTTCTTTACTCAAATATTTATGGATCACCTTAAATAAGACATACCTATATTATACCTTGGGGAAATAATAATAGTTTTTGAAACATCCATTCTTTATTCAAATGTAATGTTATGAAAAATAAATCAAATAGTTTAATATTGAACAGTTAGAAACAAATGGAAAAATTACTATCATCAATTATAAAATATAAATTTACTTATATGTGTATTTGAGCAGGAATCTAACATATATCCTGTTCCTACATCTTTACACGTACCACAATTTGAATGTGCAGAAAGAATGTAACTCCTTTGATTTTTTTTCCTATAATTAATCTGGTCTTTTTCTTAAATTCCACCTCTCTGCAGATTAAGGGAGATTCTAGAAAATTAACTAAAAATTTAATCAGTAATTTAAACAGCCCTTTCAAATAATACTCATCATTTCATTTGGATAAGAACACCCAGGCTCCCAGGGGAAGAAAACTCTATGCCAGCTTCTTTTTCTGAGATGATGTCCTGGTTGATGGGGCAACTTGCACTGAACTTATAACCTGGCCTCTTGGTACCTGTTTGGGCTCAGTAGCCCTTCTGGCTGACTCGGACTCTACCAGTTTTTGTTGACACAACAGACCTCTCTAGAATTTGACTGAGACCACGTTGGTTTCAGCTCTTTAATTTGCCTTATTCTCACTTCTATGAGCCTCTTTGGCAAGCTCCACAACCAGACTCATACCTAATTCCAGAAACAAGGATGGCTCAGAGAAGCACCATTTCAGAATCAATCTCTGACCATGCTGACCAGCCAAACTGACCTTTAATTGGTCTAAGATAGTCTTCAAAGACACCTCCTCTCAGACTCTAAAATAAGAAGTGGAGGTGTGACTATGTGGGATTCCTTTCTACCCTAAACATGCCTCTTACTTTCGTACAGCCCAGAGAAGGAAAACACCAGTGCACCTTAATTATGCCCCTTTGCATTCCTATTTCTCTCTTCTTTTTACCTTCTACTAATCTCCAAAATCGGAAAGGATGAGCTTTTCTTTTCTCATCCTTCTTTTCTCATACTTCAACTAAGCCTTAAGAGTGGCCTGCGATATCTCCTCTACTGTGAGAGAATTCTATGAGCATGGGTCATGTAGGCTTGGTTGTTAGATAAAGTGGGAAATAAACTAATCTGGAAAATTGTCTTTCAAGATAACAGCCTATTTTACTGCTTAATTCTATTTTGACTTTCAAAAGCTGGATACACCGTTCTCTCCCTGTTTTCCTCATGTAGGAACCCAGAGAGATAGATGCCCCAGGCCAAGAGAGTGAAGGTCATGTACCCAGGAAGGAAGAAAAAGGAAAACCACATTAAAAATTTAAAACTATTATCCTTGTTAGAAAGGATTTGAACATATAGTATATAGTCTCCTATTCCCACTTTTAGATTGAAATTTTCCACACTATACTTAACTCTAAAAACACTCTCCTATTTCATGCCCATTATTCAAAATCATCTCCTTTCTCAAATCCCTCCTTAAAACTTCTCTGAAATCTTTTACAAGAAGGGAGCCTGAAGGTCTTTTCTTAAAGACAAGAAAGCAGGTTGAATTTAAATAAAACACAGAATAAGACAGACCAAGCATATAGGATGAAAAAAAATTAATAAACTCACCTCTTTCAAGTAGCTTTTTCCATTGAGTTTTTACATTTTAACTCCTTGTTTTATTTTTATCTCTAGTATAAAAATATTCTTCATGGATTGTAATGCTTTTCATTTTGAAATACATCAAATTCATTCCAACCTCTACTAATAATAGTAGTAAATTTAAAATAAAATACCAGTAAATGTCACATTGAATTTCCTTTTTACTCAAATGGATATAATAATGCCTTTTCCTGGACTTTCTCAAGGAATCTATGAGGATAAAATGGATAAAGTTTTAGGATGATTTAAGCTTATTATAGAAACAATATGAAGCATAATAATTCCCATCTCTTCAGAGTTTACACTTTCTTGAAGTAGTTTCTAATTCACCATATTTGTAGGCTTATGGGGTTTCTCCTGTGTTCACAGATATTTTATATCTGTATGCAACAAAGACAAATTATTTGGGTTATAAATAGGTTTATTAAGCAGTTAACAGCATACAAGCAGAAAGTGAAGCAAATGAGTACAAAATTAAGGACTGTATGGTCTTTGAAACATTGATTTTTATTGCAGACAAAACTGTGTAAAAATGTGATTTATGCAATATTCTGATTTGTCCTCATTTTAATTTTTAATAAAATTTTCTATCCAGAAGTAAATTTTCTACATCACTGATGTGGCTTATGGCATAATTTTTAAGTAAGTCCCTTCACAGGAGGTTGTACTGGCTCTGAACGCTACTAATATCAGGTTACAAAAAGGCAAAGGTGATTTTCAACTTTCAGTTTGCTAAATCAGCTGGACTGAACATGAATTACATGTTACTTTCTCACAATGGAGAAATATGGACAGTTTGCATAGTATGTTTTATGATACATTTATTATGCTGTATCCCAAGGAGTTTTAAATAACTTAAAAATATAGTGCTCCTTGAACATCCTGACAAATTAAAGAACATAATCACCAGTAAAGACTGATGCAAGATACTACACCAAAAATGATACCCCAAGTGTCCCATTGTTTACAGCAGATTTATAAGCCAGAACTCTAAAAACTATACATATTTTATAAAGTCCCCAAACAAACATAACATGAAATTTTTATTTTTGTGCTTTTGGAACTATTTAACATTTGGTTTAAATGGAAGTCAGTGAAGGAAATGCAGACCTGCCATTCCCCACCCCCCGACCCCCATATTAGAGAAACAAGGTGTTAAAAATCTCTCTTTCCCTGAATCGTCTTAACTTATAGACAAAAGAACTGAATTGAATGTATAAATACCGGCAGCCCCGGGATTGTGCTTCATCCTGAGCCCACGAGGCATGGAAAGGAGCATGCAAGCCTTTCCAAGAGTGCCTGGAGGGGCTTGTTTGGCAGGGTTCAAATCTCCGGTGAATGACTGGCTGTAGCTCTGATGAAAATAACAGTGAAATAAATTCTGATTTATTTAGAAATATGTGTCTGACTTTTCTAACATCACTGTCTTTGTATCTCCAACTGCTATGGAAATGTCCTCACTTCAAAAATATCAGATGACACAGCGGGGCACTGATTTATTTTTTTTTCCCCTCCTTCTCCAACAAAACCTCACAGTCTGGTGCATGCAAACTGTGTGCACAGTGCTACACGTCCTAAGCCATTTTGGGGATGATTGCTTGAGCTTGGTGGGAATGAAACAGCCTTTATTTAAAGGTTAATTGCCTCCTCCTCCTCCAAAAAAAATTCCACAAGAGTTGGGTTTTTTTCTTTTTGGTTTGTTTGCTAGTGTTTTTCTATTTAGTGAGTAGTGAGCTCCTATGAAAAAAACTTAAATACAATAGTATCTAGATAACCGTCCGTCACATACTCTCTGTACATACTCTCGGTCCCACTGCTCTGTTGTAGACAGCCTGGTCTGCTTCTCCTCCCAGTACCCTCGTACCTGCTGCTGCTTCTGCCTAGAATATTCTTCCCTCAGACCACATCAGTCAGAACTGTACTCCAGTATCACCAGTTCGTCACCAACAAAACCCATTAACAATTCCCAGGAAATAAAAAGAGAATCTGGACAATAAAATAAAATCTAACCTTTTTTTTTTCCTTTGGGCTTAGTTGAGTTCACGGAGAACCAGGCGCAGAGGTCTTGCTTCTGGTGCTTCAGACCAGAGTTCCTCAAGCAAAATGTCTGCGCAACACCTCAGCTTGGCGAAGCTTGGCGGCCGAGTGAGAAAACGTGAGCCGGACACTGCAAACCAAGATGGCGGCGGCCCGTCGTGCGTAGCGTGGCTGCTGCCCATTGCGAGCTGGAGCACAGCTCCGTCCACTCGCGAGAACTCCGCCCCTCCTGCAGCCAAGATTCTGTGACGCAGCCCCTCCCACGGCCTGCGTGGGAGACTGTGCTCTGGAGTGTGAGCTCGCACTTCTCCGTCCTTTCATCAAAGAATGAAACTTTCCTTTGCGTCTGAATCCAACTCAGCTTCTTCTATCGGCTCCGAGGACGCCGGGCAGAAGGACCCTTGTTGGGAACTGACTTGGGAAGGTAGGTAACAAATTCAGAGCGCTCTTCCCCAACTAGCCTCTTTCCCCACCCCTGACACTGTGTATTTTTCTTCATAGCATTTATTGCTGATACCATATTTATATAGCTATAGTATGCTTTAAATTTATCTCCCACTTCCACTAAAATGTGAGTTTCATAAGGGCAGGGACTTTGTTTATTTAACTCATTACTGTAAACCCTGTGTATACTGTAGATGTTTCATAAGTTATTTTCTGATAAATGAAGGATCGTTTTTAACATAGAGACAAACTAGGTTTGGATCACACAGAGAGCTGGGAGTACTGTATGAATGCAAAAACAATAAACAAGATATTGTATACATTTTGAAAGTGCCTATTAAATATTGCAAAAAAGTAAACACTCAGATTTTCCCCATAATGCCAGTTTAACATGTATTCTAGTTATTATTATTTTTTAATGAGAAAGTGTTGAATGAAGTACAAGATGAATCTGCTTTGTATTGAATTCAACTTATCAGGGGAAAAATGTTAAAGCAAATATCTAATGCAGCCAGCAAGGACCTTTTAGTTTTGAAATAACATAATTTAAAATTTTTTCTGTAAATTAAATATCTGAATTCTTTCCAAAGCCTTGTAATGTTTTCCCACCTAAGATGGTACAAACATAACTAGTGGTACATACTGGAGTGAGCCTTATCTCTACTGGTGTATAGATGCTATGGCTTTGTCAGGGACACAGGTGGAGGCCAGTGGTATAATTACTGACATGGAGTTGGCATGGCAAACACGGAGACATTAATAATATGTCACTACAATGCTCAGAAGCCTTTTACTATGGTTGTTCTCTCCTCCTTACTCTCACTTCTTTGCAGACATAAACTCAAATCATTTACAGGTTAACTTTTCAGTAAGACAGACCAGAGTCGATTCTCACTGAAGAGAACACCTATACTCAAAAGATCCCCATCAATTCTCAGTGCTTCTTTATAGAAGGTTTTCCTCATTTCCATGGTAATTCATGTAAGCTACTACATTATTGTCTTTCTGGGACATTTATTGTGGAGTTCTGTTTCTCACATGCTCTTAGAAAATGCCTTTTCAATGATCGTTTAACTGTGATCACTTGACATGGTAAGATTTGGAGGACATGTTCAAGCAGGCTATCATCAGGCAGCCTATATTTTTTAAGTATTCTCAATTTGTCAGCTCAAGTTTATTCAGAAAATGCAAACACCTTAATGGGATGTATTTCTTATATTTATAAGAAAATATCTTATGTAGAGTGCTACTCACACAGGTGCACCCATGTAGCATATACAGACGTGGTTAATAATATATATGAGCAATACTTTCATATTTACATATTTTTAATATGAAGGTCTTGTATCCCTCATAGAGAAATTATTGAAAAATGGAAAAGCCCAGGATATCACCATCTTCATGTATTATTGTTAGCAGTTTAGTGTATTTCCTTCCAGTAATTTGCCTGATGCATCTTAATCTATCAGCATATATACAATTTCATACCTGGTCTTTAATCACTTAACATTACATCATAAACACTTTTCATATTTCTTACATAATGTTTTAATCATCATTTGCTTCTAGAATAACAGCATATCAAGAAAATATACTTCACCTTTCCATTATTATATATTCAGATAGATTCCAATATCAGACCATTACTAACAGTGTAGCTATTAATATCTTTATCCTTGAGAATTTTTTCCTACACTTTGGATTACTGTTTCTTTAGGGTAGATTTCCAGACAAGGTATTATTTGGCAACTCAAATAAAACTCAGAATCTTTAAAAAATTGGTTTACTTTTTAACAAATAGAATTCAGTTGCTCTGTGGAAATAAATTAGATGTCTTCAACAATATATGCTGTTTTATTGTGTAACCTGTTTTATTATGAAACATATTTACATAAGGGAGTAAATAGTATAGAGGTACATTTAAATAATAATAAAAGGAACATAAATACACTTATCAATCTTAGGTACTAGAACAGTGCCATTACCTTCCAGATAAAACTATCTTGACTTTTGGTACAGTAATTTCTTTGGTCTTCCTTATAGTTTTACCAACTAGATTTGAAATCCATTATATTTTAATTTTCAATGTTTTAAAACAATATTTGAATTTTCTTGAATTTTGTTCTTTTAGCCTAATCCTAGGTTTGAGACATCTATTCACGAATCCATGCACTGCTGTGGTTCACTCATTTCCAGTGCTGTATGCTATTCCATCGGAATAACCACTGTTTATCCAATCTACTCTTAATGATATTTGGATTGTTTTGTTTTGTTTTTTGCAGGAATTGTAGACATGCTATAAATATTATTTTGCATGTTTCCTGGGGCACATTTGCAAGAAGTTCTCAGGGGTATGCATCTAATACAAAAATTGCTGGATTGTAAGATATGATGAATGGCTTAAGCAACTTCAAGATGAAGTTGCCACTAACAAGCGGGAAGGCTCTGGCAGAGACAGTATTTGGGGAAAATTCCAGAAGTTCAGTTTCATGCATGCTGATTTTGAGGTGTTTTTAAAATGACTTCCAGAGGAAATAGCAAGTGACTGTTTTGTACACAAATCTGGGGTTTGTGAGAGAGGTTATCGCTAGAGACAAAAATTTGGGAGAATTACCAATCAGGAAGATTTTGAGACAAGTTTAATAAAAGTTCCACTTTAAAAAGAAGTTGATAGTACTTAGGGAAACTACAAGGGATACTTAAGTATCCAGGGAACTAATTAACAATAAACTACTGTGGACCCCAAGGCTGAAGGGAAAGGGAGAGGGAGCAGTTGTCAGAATCTTGAAGAAAGATATGTGTGTTTGTCTGTCTGTCTGTCTATCCATCCATCCATCCATCCATCCATCCATCTACCTATCTACCTACCTCCTGGCTCATGGTTTTAGTTTTATTGTTTGGTGACTCCAGTTATAGGTGTGTTTTATCTCCTTTGCATATCTTTTGCATGTATCACTTTCTCTTTAAAAACCTTTTTCTTCTTTTTAATTTTACTTTATTTCCTTCATCTTTATCACACTATTTTCTATGATACTTACTGAGGTTCTTACAGTGTCAGTTTTCCTTTGGGCTCCATATAATATGGTGTGTGCTTCCTAAATAATTTTGCCTGTTGCTTGTATTTTTTCTGAATTCTGTCATTTCCATTTTTACATTCTTTGTTGCCTGATCATCTTTTCTCTTGAGTCTTTTATTTTTGCATTTCATGTTCCTGAATAGCAATGATTACCTCATATTTTTGCTTTGTTTTTAGCTCAGTTTGGGTGTTTAATCTTGCTTTTCTACCTGATTTTTGGAAACATTTTACTGGTGAGTTTTCATCACATGTAAGAAACACATACTGCTATTTTCCTTACTTCTGTATGGCTACATTTATATAGAGGCAGACCAAATTTCTCTCTTCTAACTCATATTTGAAAGAGACAGATTTTCCTAGACTACCAGAGAGTGATGTGTAAGGAATAAGCAAGGATAGTTCTCCAAGGTTCAAAATTGTGGTAGATGTCTCCCCCAAATCAGGACATTCTCCATCTTTCTCTGCTCTGCTCTCCTCCCAACATGTTTACCTGTATTGACTTTATTAAAGGCCTTCCTTAAATTTTGCTACCAATTGGATTTACCTGAAGCAGAGCTCCTGTGGGAGACTGGAGTGAGGGAGAACAGTGAAGTCAGATTTATTCCCTTGACTCCTTCTCTTTGGAGGCACATGGGTTGGTTGCATCCCTTGTTGAAGTCACAGTTCATTTCAAGGTAGTTCTCTCTACAAGGTTCTCTCCTTCAAGTTCTGGAGATTGCTACACTTTGTTGCCCCTTCAAGCCAAAGATGGTAACAGCCTTTGTAAATAGTCTATACATTTGAAAATAGTTACTTTATTAAGCTCCTCTCAAGTTATCCATTTTAAGTAGGATCCTTACTGATTCAACAACTCTAATTCTCATTCCTATAGCAAAGGATGTAAAATATGGCTTTTTATAGCCACTTATTCCAAGCAGATATCTTACATCCAGCCCTGAGTATCTCATACTTCTTTAACTGTGCATTAATTTCCACTATATATATTCTAAGGCCATCCATAGTGCATCACTGTGTTCTTCCAAATGCTAAGATATCTCATAAGTTTCCAATAAATTCCATTTTACTTAAAATACTTACACTCAATTTTCCTTGCTTGCAACAAATAAATACTAACTTTTACATGATACTGTATTTTCAATGATACTGTATTTTCTCGTGGAATCTTAACAGCCATGTAAAATAGTAAGATTTATCTTTAACATAAACCATGGCCATAGGAGCCCATGATTGTTACATCACAGAACTTCATCCTCTGACTACATAAAATAGTGCAGCATGGCTGAAAGGGAAAAAATATGAATACTTCTTACGATGATGCTAGAGATTTTTTAATGGGTGGTTTCACTCACAATGAACCACATAATTGGTTTAACTCCACATTTTCCTATACGGTAGATAATATAACTGATACTGCAGTTTATCAAACACACCACAGCTCTTATAATCTCACTACACTTTAGTTCATCTTGGCATATAAAGGCATAATTCATTAATTAACACTGTTGAATTTTGAATTTATCCATCTTCAGTCTTTTAAATATAGCCTTACTCTGTTGTGCTGAGAAACATTTTTAAAGTTTCACTCATTTTGTTTTCAAAGTATCTTTCAGTTCGAGAGTTTTCAGAATAGATTTCCTGTAGGGAAAAAAAAAAAGAAGTGTGTCTGTTAAAATGAAATGTCTCAATATATTAAAGGATAGTATTATATCCACATTAATTCTTTAAATTTTGTCTCAGGCAAAAGTAGCTAATATTGCCTTCCATTTAATTATTTCTCAAGGCATGACAAAGTACATCAAAAATATCAACCTGAGAATGATCAATCTAATTAAAATGCTATAAATATAGGGTAGGAGTAATTTTATCTCAAAATGAGTTGTGGCTTTATTAAAGGAAATATTCTCTTAAACTTTAGAAAGTTTTACTAGGTATAGTCCTTTTTTATTATTTTTGGTGCTATGAACTAATTTGAATTTAAATGATTTAAAAGAATTTAATACATTTTGGGATTTATATATGATAGAATAGCACTTACTAATAAAAAAGGAAAAACATATTGATACGCTCAGAAACATAAATCAATCTCAAAGTAATTATGCTAAGTGAAAGAAGGCATATCATTAAAAAAGTACTTACAGTATGGTTCCATTTATATAAAATTCTAGAAAATGCAAACTAACCTATAGCTATCAAGAGCAAATCAGTGATTATCTTAGGAAGAAGAAACTATAAAGAGACACAAGGAAACTTTTGGGGGTAATGGTTATGTTCACTGTAATGATTTTGGTGATTGTGTTTCAGAATTGTATTGTGTTAAAACACATCAAATTGTACAGTTTAATTATATATGTTTATGGTATGTCAGTCATGCCTCAATAAAGCTTTTAATTTTTTCAAAAAAGGAATTCCATTGAATTCCAGAAAATGATATAGTTTATATCAGAACATCTCCCGCTAAAGTAAATATCTGTCAAAGCTGGATGAAATATATAAAACAATTTTTTCAGATATACAGAAGCATCCTTGGGAGATGGTAAGCATACAAAGTGAGCTTCACATTCACCCAACTGTCTCCCTGAAGGCATTGCTTAGAAAGTGTGACCAAAGAAATAGAACCCCAATAGAAGTTCCACTAAAAGGATGATACAAATGTTAGATCTGGGGACCACTAAAACAGTTGAAATTCTAAGGGCAAAATACTGGTGAAATTTTTCGTTCATCCTTGGCAAACCCTAAGCAGTGTGTGCCAGACAAGACTCCAAGACACCTACTATACAGTGTTTGCTAGGAAGCTGAGAACTGAGCAGAGATTTCAGAAATCACACAATGTTGGAGAGTCATCAGAAGTCAGCTCCAGCCAGAGTGAAACCTTGATGAACAGTGCTGCTATTCAGTTGAGACCAAGAAAATCCACTCCCTAAGATGAAGGGCTGCACACTAGGAATAAGGGAAATGGAACCACAATATCAAATCCTAAAACCAAACTTTGACAGGATCAATGTGATCTGCTAGTAATTAAACTACTCCAAGAATAAAACTCAACATCCTTTAGAGGAAAGTAACATAACTCAGAGTTGTAAAATGTACCACTAATAATATCTAACACACAATAAAAAATTACTACACAAAGTGGGAAAAAGTAATTAGAATCGAGGGTTTTTTTTTAATCAATAGAAGTAGATGCAGACATAAAATTACTAGGCAGGAATTCAAAATAACTGTGGTTAATGTTGAAATGTTGAAAATATGTTTAAATATGCTGAAAGAGATAGAAAAAATGGGAAATGGATAAAATTTGCATTTTTCAAGAAAGAACTGAATCTAAAAAAGAATCAAATATTATTCCAGGACTGCAAAGTCAATATATGATAGTAAGATATCATTCAGGTTTAAAAGTATCATAGACAGAGAGCAGAAAAGGATTAATGAAATCAAAGAGAAAAAGAAAATGTGCAAAGAAAAACACAGCTTTAAAATTACACACCCACACACATACACAATCACAACTGAATGTAGGAGTGAGATACAACGTACACGAAAGGTCCATCATAAATGTATGTTTAGTTCTAGAAAGAGAAGAGAAAAAGAATGAAACAGAAGCAGTATTTGAAGAAACAAATTCTCAAATTTCCAATGGAGATGAAAGGCATCCATGCACAGGCACAAATAATTCAGCAAACATCAGTCAGGATAAATAAATATGACATCAAACTACTGAAAAATGAAAATTAAGTAAAACTCTTTAAAGAAGTCAGAGAAGAGTCATATTTTCACCAAAGGAAAAATAATTGGGAGATAATGATGTTCTCAAGAGAAACTTTGGAAACCAGATGGTAATGAAATGGTATCTTTAAAATGCTGAAATAATTAAAAAGTAACCAAAACAACAAAGCTTGAACCTAGATTTCAATATACAGTGAAAAAATATCCTCACAAAATCAAAATAAAGATGCTCTCAGGCAAACAAAAATTGAGAGAATTAGATGTTAGCAGATAGACTTGCACTGTGAGAAATATTTTTTAATATATATATATTATAGGCTGAATAAAATGTTTCCAGGGGAGAGAATCTATGTGCAAAAAGGAATGGACAATGAGAAAGGGTACGTATATATGGAAAAATATATAAGATTGCTTACTATTTAAAGCAGTAAGACTAATAACCTCCTGTCGGGGCTAAAACTTATGAAGGTAAAATATACAACAATAGTCAAAATGTTGAAGAGAGGGTAAATAGACTTAAACTATTGTAAGTTTCTATTTTTAGCTAAGATACAGTAAAAGTACAGATTAATGAAAGTTTTTAATGAAATAAGAATGTATTTAATAATTTCTAGAGAAATAACTAAAGATATACAGAATTAAAATATAACAAAAAACCTATTATGAGAAATAAAATGGAATAATAAAATAAATGATCAATTCAGAGAGGCAAGAAAGAAGAAATATAAGAACAAAGAGTGGTTTAAATTTTTTTTAAAAATTAGCAAAAAAAAAAAAATAGCAAGATGGTAGACAAAGTCCCAACTATATCAGTAATTGCACTGAATGTCTATTGACTAAAGGGACAAAGACTACCACACTAGCTATTTTAAAAGATGCATCCATATGTCATTTATAGGAAATGCTCTTTAAATATAAATATAGATAGGTTGAAAGGTAACTTATGGAAATAGTATGCCATAAAGACATTATTTAAAAGAAAACCCATGTGAATATATTAATATCAAAGCACACTTTAAAGCAAAGAGAAATAGAGACATTTCACAATTACAAAATATATGAATCAATAGGAAGATATAACAGTTCTAAATTTCTGTGCACTTGAAAACAGCTTCAAAATTTTTGAATTAAAAGTTAACAAAATTGAAAGGATACAGTCGAAAATCTTAGAGATTGTAGCATTATTCTCTCAGTGACTGGCAGAACAGGCAAACAACACAAAAGGAGCAAGGACAAGAATGTTTTGAACAATACCAGTAAGGAATGTGACCTAACTGACATACCTAAATACTGCATCCAATAACTGCAGAATATACACCTTTTTCACCTGAATGTAGAACATGTATCAAAAAAAAAAATCATAGAGCAATTAAGCAAGACTTACACATTTGAAAGCTTGATACAGTGTATATTTTCCTCTCACTGTGGAAATTAATTAGAATTTAAATTACAGAAAAACAACCATCAGAAAATAAAAATTAGGGGACAACAAATATATTAAAAGCAACAATAGAGTCCAGAATGCTATGAAACAATATCTTTACTTCACAATGCTGATAGTGAAAATTAGAATTTTATAATCAATACTTGTTCAAGAATGAGAGTAAAATAAAAACATTTTTTAGAAAAGAAATAGGAACTTCTAAAGGGGGCACATCAAAAGGAAGGAAAATTATCCTGAAGAAAGAATTTATGCAAAAAAATGATGACATGTCCGGAGCCATCTTATTCTGTAAAATCGTACTGCATGGTACTGGGAACTTTTTCTTGTATTATTTCCTTGATAATTTCCTCCCTTCTGTTTTCTCTATTCTTTCTTTCTGGAACTCATTCTTTTGATGTTTACCTTCCTAGACAGATTCTCTAATATTATTTTCCTTTCTTACTCTCTTTTCTCCCCACATTTCTGCCTTTTGTTCTACTTTCGCAGAGATTTCCTCCACTTTATTTTCCAATTTTCCAAATTTTGTATTTATTTTAAAGATGTCTGCTATTTCACTGTTAATATTCCCTCTCTTTTTTTGTGGATTTTTTCTTCTTTTTTGAGTACAGAATTCATTCTTATCAAATAAAGGCAATATCTTGCTTTATTTCTCTAAGGATTTTAAACTTTATTCTTCTGTTTGCTGTACTGTCCCACATTAATTCCTTTATTTGTTCATTAAACATATTATATCTACTATACTATTTAATGATTAAACGTTTTTGCCTGTCTTCCTCTACTAGAATTTAAGTTCTATAAGGACTGGAATTTTGGTCTGTTTTATTCCCTTCTGTGTGTACAGGACCCATAACACTGCCTTGCACATAACAGAAACTCATTAAGTGTGCACAGAATGCGGCAATGGAAGTTAGAATCCTGTCTCTTCTGTTTTGCCTGGTGATGCTTGAAAATCTGTTCATATTTAAGAACGAAGCTCTACAACCGAACTACAATCCCTATGTGGATGGTGGAGGCCTTGTCAAAGGGTAAGATTCACTGTAGGTGATGAGGCCAGATGAATTTGGGGACTCCCAATACCAGTACTTCCTTCTGAACTGGGCATTTCCTCAGAGAAGTATTCTTCAGTCTTCTTTGGTAGTTTAAGCCTGGGCACCAGAATAGGAAAGCTACACAGAAGAGGGGGTTGGGAGCAGTATTAATCATTATGTAGATTTCTGCTTAATCTACATCTTGTTGCTATGTTGCTGCTGCTCTCAGCTAAGCCTGGTGTCCTCAAGACCAGAGTCACTGTCAGCCTCTCCACAAAACACACGAGGGGTCTTTTGCGCAGGTGGATGAGGGGCCGCCGCTGTTGGGTTGTGTGAGGCGGGAGAAGTGATGTGAGAGGTATAACTATATATTTCAACTAGTTCTTCAATTTCAGATCCACCTCATTCTATCTATCTTCAGAGGATCTCTTGCCTCCAATTTCCACAGCTTTTCCAAATTTCTGTCCTGAGAAACAGCTTGCTTCTTGGCAAGGAACTCAGTTTTCATCTTGCTATGATTTGTTAAGTCAGTTATCACTTTCCCTTCTGCTTTATATCCTTTAGAATTTTGTCATCAACTTTCATGTGCTTTCATTACCTCTTTTTTTCCCTTGGTTTTTGCAGGTTGAAACCTCATTTTAGTGGGCTTGTGGTGAAATCAGAGATCAACATGCATGCTTAATATTCCATAAATTTACTGGAATCCTTCCCTGGACTTTAAATCCAAATTTATGGAGAATAGTCAAGTACTACCACAAAACTGTCCTTGGCTAAATCTCAAAGAGAGAAAAGCTGGTAGGATAAATGTGATTTAGAATTAATTAAGGAATCATATATACTGTTAAGCTGCATCAAAACAAAGGAATAGTATGAGGTATGCATAGCTCCTGTCTTATATCACTTCCCTGATCATGCATAAGGAATCCATGGCTCAAAATCAAGTGTAAAAGATAAGATAGTCAGTTGCAGAGACATTAGTAACAATTATTATTAGTGAAATTCTATGAATATATTTCAAATATTTATTTAAACAAGTGCTAAAATACACATGTATATAAATTCCTCAAATACATATGATATATATTATGTTCTATAAAATATATAAAAAGGAAAAAATATTTCCCCAGTAAAATAAAAACATTTCAAACACATAAAATTATAACTCAGGTCATTAGGGGATGTAACCAAGATTTTGCTCAATATCGTGTGTTAGATGAGAAATGGAGCCATGACTTAAAACAAGGCCTTTTGATTTAACATTTTTCCAGTTATTTTCCTCCAAAATTATCTTTATTATTAAATCAAAATTCTGTATATACTCTGTTTACAACTACGTTATTTTACTAGATTGTACTTCAAAGCAATGCTATCTCGGTAACAGGCTTCATTTTATATAGGCTATATACAGCATGCAGGACAGAAAGTCTGCATCCTAGTCAGATGGGAACAGTATCCTAAAGATATAGTGAAACAAATCAATGGAAAAAAATATTAAGTAACAGAATAAAGGAAGAAGAAATCTCTGACATTAAGAAAAATGTACCCCTGTCATAAAATGACTATTGAATTTCATATTTGGGCTCTGAGTCCAAGAGAGACAATTACATTCACAAGGAGATTTATCCAAGCCAAAAGTACCCAGGAACAGAAGCAGACCAAACCCAGGAGGAAACTCCCAGCTGAGGGGAGCTGGCCAAGTTCAGGAAAAGAAACCAGAGCTCGGGATTCTGACAAGTCCAAAGGGAGGGCTGTGTGGAAAGTACGTGCAGAAAACTTTAGAGAAACCACAGATTGATGAGAGACTCAAAGAAAGAAAAAAAGCCTAAGTGGAAGAACTATGCGTTCTCTGAACATAAGGCCATATAAGGAAGTCTGCTTTTGATGCCTGCTCCGCACAATGGACCATAGAAATTAGTGAAGTGGCAGTATTAAAAATACTTTAGTTCCCTACTTTAATTCTGCAAGCAAGTGTAACCTGAGTATACAGCTACATATCCTTTACCTTCAAGAATTTCTTTCATTTAGTTTATTGGAGAAAACATTATATTTTTTTTCCTTTCATGCATTGGTAGTCATCAGTTGTTTGACTTCTGTATCTCTGCACTCCACCTGTTTAGGTGTGTACCTGTTTAGGTAGTTGCTAGCCACTTCCTGGAAACTTGCAGACTGCAGAGGGTCACACAGTACAGTGGTAGCCACTATTCCGTTTGCTACTCTAAATTAAGATTGAACACACTCTCCTGTTGCATAGGACACAAGGCTGTCCTATGTAACTGACCTGCAGCAGACACAGGGTATGGATATAATGAAAGAGACAAAAAATTGATACTCATCGTCAATGTTCTTAAAGATGAAGTTTACAATGAAAAGCAATGTTTACCTAATTCGCACCTTCCCTTCTTAGTTGTACTTCCATAAAGCCAAATCTTCATAATACATTATTTCACTTAAAAAATATTCTGATTACCTCCTTAACTTCACATATTAATAATTAATTAATAATTTAATACATTATCAATTGATAACCAAACATTAAAGAGAAGATTTATTTACAAAGCCTACCCCCTTTCAACATTTTTTGGCTTTCACTATTTTATTTTCTCCATTGTTTATCTTTAAATAAGAAATTTAGTAGCATAACATTTGTAAATATTATCCATTGTGCTTGTCTCCCAAATACTTTTATTGCTTCCTTCCTATTCTCTCTCTGATTCAGTGTTATTCATTGCCTCTGGGATATTCACTTCATAAAAAAAAATACAAAAGAATATGGAGAGAACAAAAAAGACATATTCTTGGATTCCAGTTTTTCATGACCAAGACAACTCGAGCTTTTTAACTGGCAAAAGCTGTGTGTTTTGGCAATCTGAGTTGGAAATATTAAAAGAAACAGAAGATAAATGTTATACAGAAATAGAATAGAAATTGTCAGACACCCCTGCCCCTCTCAGGGTAAGCAAACAGGTTCAACACTGACAAGAAAGATGCACCACCCTTAAACCAGGGGCCACAAACTCCCAGAGCATGGACAAAATTTGTTTTGTCTGAAAGTCCAGTTGACAGAAGAAGGAAAAGGAGAAGGAGAAAGAAGAAGGAGATGAGGAAGAGGAGAAGCAGTAGACAAAGAAGGAGAAAAATCACGTATCACAGGTTACACCACACACTGTAATCTGATTTGCACTGACATAGCAGGGCTGACACCTGTAGCCTTTTACGTTTGACACCACCAACGTAAACTTCCCATGTTTCAACAATTTTAGACAGTATCTCTTCACTGTACTTCATGTTAGTGGTATTAACCTCAGACAATTCTCTCTACCTCACCTTTCCCTTTCAACTTCCCAACGTATTGTCAGCTGAAAATTTTACAGAGTTGAAAATTATACATTCTGCTGCCTGATATTGTCTTCTGTGTTATGTCCATAAGTTAAATCTATAGGTTGAAAATAAACAAATAATTATATGATTAAGGCTGTAAACAGACTTTAGTACACACTTAGTGTGCAAAGTTTAGTTCCTTTGCTATAGATCCAATAGGAGGGTTCTCAAGCAGATCAAAGAAGAGTGATCCTAACATACAGGTGACATGGATTTTTCCATACTTCATAGTTTTTGCACTTTTTTGCTTTGATTTGCTTAACATCTGGAATATAAATTTCCTATACATTTGTATTTTTCTTAGTGTCTAATTTTTTATTGTTATACTTTTATGTTTTTTGTTGTTTGGGGAATAATTTACCTTTGTCACCATGTCGGTCATGTTAAAGAGCTCTTTTATCAATTAATCAATTGCTTAGAATCTACTTTTTAAATTTTTTTCTATTGAGGTAAGGAACACATAACAGACTATGTTCTTAACAAAACTTTAAGTGTATTGTACAGTATTGTTGATCTGTACATCAATAGAACTTTTTCATCCTGCATGACAGAAACACTATACTTACTGAACAGTTTATCATTTACTCCTCCCTCTGGCCCCTGGCAACCACCATTTTACTTTCAGTTTCAGTGAGCTGACTACTTCAGATACCTCACATAAGTGGATTCATGCAGCATTTGTCTTTCTGTGATTGGTTTCTTTTAGTTAGCATAATGTCCTCAAGATTCATTCATGTTGCATATGATAGTTATTTCCTTCTTTTTTTAAGGCAGAATAGTATTTCATTGTATGTATACCAAATTTCCTTTATCCATTCATCCATCAGTGGACATTCAGGTTGTTTCCATTTCTTGGTTATTATGAATAATGCTGCAATGAACGTGGAAATGCAAATGCATACCTCCTAAGAGCCTGTTTTCAATTCTCTGGGTAAGTACACAGAAGTGGAATTGTTGGATCACACAGTAGTTCTATTTTTAGTTTTTTTGAAGAACCTGCGTACTGTTTTGGAGAGTGGCTGCACCATTTTACATTCCTACCATCAGTGCACAGGGATACAATTTCTCCACATCCTCACCAACACTTGTTATTTTCTGAGTTTTTGATATTGACCATCTTAACAGGTGTGAGGTGGTATCTCATTGTGGTTTAGATTTGCATTTCCTTGATGATTAGCGATACTGAGAACCTTTTTATGAACCTGTTGACGAGCTGTACGTCTTCTTTGGAGAAAAATCTATTCAAATCCTTTGCCCATTTTTTAATCAGGTCATTTGTGGGGGGTATTGCTATTAAGTTCCTTATTTTTTTTTGGATATTAACCCTTTATGAGATGTATAGCTTGCAAACATTTTCTCTCATCCTTTAGGTTGTCTTTTCATTGTTGATTATTTCCTTTACTGCACATAATTTTTTTATTTTGATGTAGTCCCTTTAGTCTATTTTTCCTTTTGTTGCCTGTGCTTTTGATATCATATCCAAGAAATCATCGTTGAGACCATATTATAAAGATTCTCCCCTCTTTCCTTTTAGGAATTTTAGAGTTTTAGATTTTATATTTAGTTTTTTAGTTCATTTTGAGTTTACCTGTGTGTACAGTGTGAGGTAAAGGTCCATTTCCTCATTTTCAGATATGACTATCAAGTTTTCCTAACACCATTTGTTGAAGAGACTTGTCTTTTCCCTGCTGTGTAGTCCTGGCACTTTTGTTGAAGCTCATTTGACCATATGTATGTGAATTTATTATTGAGTTCCCTATTTTGTTCCATTGATCTCTATGTCTGGCTGTCTATGCCAGCACGAAACTCTTGATTACTGAAGATTTGTAGTATGTTTTGAAGTCAGGAAGTGTGAGGTCTCTGGCTTTGTTCTTCTTTCTCATGATTGTTTTGACTATTCAGAATCCATTATGGCTCCAAATGTATGTTAGGATTTTTTTTTTTTTTTCTATTTCTAAAAGAAAATGTCACTGGGTTGCTTTGGGAAAGTTGGGCATTTTTAACAATATTGTCTTCTAATACATGAACACAGATGCCTTTTCATATATTTGTGCCTTCAATTTTGACAATGTTTTGTAGTTTTCAGTGTATGTCTTTCACCTCATTGGTTAAATTTATTCCTAAGTATTTCATTCTTTTTGATGTTACTGTAAATGGGATTTCTTTCCTGAATTTCATTTTTACATTCACAGTGTTTAGAAACACAACTGATTTTTATATTTTGGTTAGTATCCTGAAAATCTGTGAAATGTGTTTATTAGTTCTACCATTTTGTGTGTGTGTGCAATATTTAGTTCATGTCCTCTATTATCCAAAGATGATTTTATCTCTCCTTTGTATTATTTGACTGCCTTCCATTTCTTTTTCTTGTCTAAATGCTTTAACTAGAACGGCTAGTACTATGCTGAATAGAAGAGGCAAGAGTGGACATCCTTGCCTTGTTCTTGATCTTAGAGAAAATATTTCAGTTTTCCACCACTGAGTGTGATGTTAAATGTGAGCTTTTCATATTTGGCTTTGATTACATTGAGGTAATATTCTTTTATTCTTAGTTTTTTTGTGTTTTTATTATAAAAGGGTGTTAAATTTTGTTAAATGTTTTTTTATCTCTTGAGACGATCATGTGATTTTAATCCTTTGTTCTGTTAATGTGGTGTATAACATTGACAGATTGTTGAACCACTGCTGCATACCGGGGAGAAATCCTACTTGGTTATGGTGTATGATCCTTTTAATGCGTTGTTGAATTCTGTTTTCTAGTTGTTTGCTGAGGATTTTTGTAGCTACATTCATCAGAGAGATTGGCTTGTAGTTTTCTTTTCTTGGTGCCTTTTTGTCTGGCTTTAGTACCAGGGTAATTTTCTCACCATTCCATTTGGAGATTGTCTTTTGGATTCCCTCTGCCCCACACTATGTAGCTCTTGGCTACTCCATCTCACTCCTATACTCAGCTGTGTTCTCAGAACATTTCCTGAGGCCTTATTTTGGGTCATGAAAGATTTAAAGCACAAAACATCTAAGGTCACAGGTAATGAAGCTAGTTTCAGAACCCCAGGCTTCTGAATTTCACAGAAAAGCCTTTCTACCTCAGGTAGGTTGTCAGTCATCTGTGATTCAGCTGAAGCTCCTACAAATCTAAAAAAAAAAAAGGTGGAAAAAAGCTTATCTAATTACCATTTACCAATTTACAACAATCAGCATGGCAAGCAGCCCCTAAAATGGCCCCACACGCTCCTTGCTTCCTGCTATTCATGTTTTCTGTAATTCCCTCCCTTTGCGTGTGGGCTGGATATAGTGAATAAATTCTATCGAATATAGTATGGCAACAGTGATGGTATGTCAATATTAAAATTAGGCTACAAAAAAAAAAATCCCAGAATCTCTAACTTCTGTCCACTTTCTCTGTTTCTCTCGGCCCTTTGTCTCGTGTAAGCACGCTGCTGTGTTATCAACTTTCCTATGGAGAGGCCCATATGGCAAAGAATTGAGAAAGGCCTCTGGCCAACAGCCAGTGAGGAATTGAAACCCTCAGTCCAACAGCCCAAGAAAGACTAAATCTAGGGCTCTTGGCACTCAAACTGCATGACTGAGCTTGGAAGCAGATCCTCATCCAGCTAAGCCTTGAGATGAAAATGCAGACCCAGCTGACACCTTGATTACAGCCTGTGCAAGACCCTGAATCAGAGGCAACTACGTAAGCTGCACTAGAATTCCTGACCCACAGAAAATGTGAGATAATAGATATTTACTATTTGGAGCATCTCAGTTTTGGGCCAATTTGTCACATAGCTATAGATATCAAATACCCTTAGTAAGGACATAATTGTGAAGACATTTTGAGACTGTACAGTAATATTTTGAAACAAAGTACAGCACAGATAAATAACCTTTAGGGGCCTCTTCCCTCTTACTCTACAATGAATCCTAAAAAGAAATTATTTATAGATTTAAAAATATAAAAATTATCAGGATAAAAATTTTAAACAAAATATGTGTTCTAAAGATCTATCTACTAATTTACTGAACTTCTTCCTTTGTGTTTCAGTATTATAATACAATGTGATGGCTTGGTATATGTTCTATCAAGTATAAAAAAGCATAAACTAAATACAGGAAATCCTCTTGGAAATAAAATAAAGTAACGTAAGTGCCCTTTAATATAGTTCAAGATTAAATCTTTGTAGACTATAATTTAAGAATATTAAATTTAACACTCAGAAAAAGGGATAAAAATTGCTCAGGAAGAAACTGAGTTATTTGTCATCCTTCAGAAAAGAGATTTGTACTCCTTTAGTGCTTATGAGAAATGTTTGAGATAAGTATTTAAGTTCCTATTCAGAAGTCATTTGATAATTCACTTTTAGTTTAAAACTAAGAAAACATTAAAGAAATTATCTTATATAATAAATATTAAAATGTAACCTGATTATGCCTCTTATAGGATTTAGTAAACAAGCAATCAAACTCCACAACATAAAGAAAAATTTGGTCTCCAGTAAAACCGTATCTATATAATTACACTACAATATGGTATCCTTAGCTTATCAAATTTTGCTTCCAAGTTTTTATGATTGAAGAAAAGAATGACTGCTCATGTTACTAAATGTGACATCCAAGCAGATGATTTGATTTATAAACAGTTATTTATCCCAAGGTCAACATAGAGGGATAGAGTGAGTTAATCTTTGCCACAACCTCACAGAGCAAAAGAACTCTCTCCCCACATATATCTCTAGCCTGTGTAGACTCTAACAATGTGGGATAGGTTCTAAAATCTCTTTAAGTATAGTTTATATAATACAAAGCATACAGGGACAGTAAACTAGAGGATCTGAGCCTTCCTCTCAGGCAAAACCCTTTTTCTCCATAAAATGTCTCACTGACCACCCCCAGAAGGCTGTGCTGACCTTCATCCTAATGACCAAAACTTCCTGGATCAGAGTTGGATATTTGACCCAAATAAGGCCAATCAGCTTTGCTCTGTGAGGGATTTTAAACTGTGGTAGCATACATGTGATCATCAAACAGTGCTGGGCACTGGGGCTTGATGAATTATAGAGAAAGTGTCTGGGTCAGCAACAAGCAACACAGATTGGCAGAGAGACTTACAGAGAAAACTGATGAGCAGCAAACAGAATGAGGTGGAGATGGAGGTCCTTCTGCCAATCCCCAACCCACTGGTGGATTGTATATGTTTATGCCCTTCCTGTGGTCTCTTAAGGATGCAATACATTCTTACATAACAGGAAACATATGGCCATACAGGTACATCCTTCCATTGTCACCAATAGGTATTCTCCTCACCTTGGCAAAAAGTTCCCATTCACTAGTCATGCTGATGATCAGTTTTCACTCTTCTTCCTTAGAATCTGTATTTCCAGATGACTCCTGAGTCTCCAGAGTACTGAGAAGTGGGGCTTCTTGTCTTCTTATTGACTGATATGTTTTCACAGTGCTATCTCTAGCTTCAACCTGTAAGGCTTGGGGTACATAGCCAGTCCTTTGTTAGTTCTCTTTTGGGTAGCAGACTGTTCTAATGCATGACACTGGTAGGGTTCAAACCCTCTCTGCCCACAAACTAGAAAGGATTCCCAGTTGTAACAGTGAGTAAGAGATTGGGAAGGATGTGTAGAAAGAGAAAGGTCAAAGGGCCTGAGATAAAGACTGAATCCAGAAGTCAGGAGCCATGTTGGAATCTAGAAGCAATCAGCCCCTCCAGCTTCCACTAGAGCAAGACCTGGGAGCCACAGGCTGCACAGCCTCATTGAAGGAACAAAGTGTATGGTCTTCACTGATGGGCCCTTAGTTATTCCTGCTTCCCCACTCTATTCTCAACATGGCCACTGTGATCTTTCAGATCATGTTATTCCTCTGCCTAAGCCATCCTGCAGCTTCCCATCTCACATAAAAATGAATCCAAAGTCCCCCAGTACCTTCTCTGACCTCCCCTACAGCTACTCTCCCCCTCTTGTAGCTATACTTGCCAGCTCACTGTTCTAGGCACACTCTCCTGGGGCCTTTGCACAAGCTGACACTCTGTCTGGAAGTCTTTCTCACCATATCTTAGTAGGGTTCTCTTCTTCACTATCCTCAGGTCATTATTCAAATGTCACATTCTCATTGATGACTTCCTGGTCAACCTGTCTAAACTTTCAGACTCCACCCCACCCTCACACACACACATAATTTCCATCTCCACTCCATGCCTTATTTTTCTCCTTAGGCTATATCCCTTAGCTGCTTATTTCATATTTTTTATGTTGTTTATTTTTGTCTCTCCTATTAGAATGTACATCTCATGAGAGCAAGAATTTTTGCCCATTTTATTTGCTATGTATATACCCAGCTCCTAGAGGCAGGACCAGGTACATAATTTATGGGGCTCAGTGTAAAATGAAAACGCATGGCCCCATAATCAAAAATTATTAAGAATCTCGTGATAATTATAGCAGAGCATTAAACTAAGTGCAGGGCTTTGAGTGTGAATGCAGAGGTTGCAGACTCATGAAGTTGGCGCTGTCTAGAACTTCCCTGAGAAAGCAGCCAACTCATTGATCTTCCGGCAGGCAAGACTCTGTTCCACCTCCTTATAACATGTCCTGTGAGGACAGTCTCCAAGGTGTCCATATCCCAAGACACTCCTGAGCCCGTGACAGAATTTGAACCACTGAACATCTAGAGATGTGGCAGTAAAATAAAGAGCTTCCTACAGAAACTCCTCACATTTTTAGAATTAAGAAAAACCATCTTACAAATTCTTCCCAATGTAAAACTAATAGGTTCAGAAAGTAAGTCTCCCTTACACTGCAGCAGGTAACAAAAGCGGTCTCAGAAGAAATAACTGCTGCAAGTAATCTTTCTTCATAGGGTTTTAAAATTCTGTAACTGAACAAAAGTACCTTTACAGAAATTAAATATTTTTTCCAATTAAGAACAAAAAGAAAATGTCTACATAAACTGAATAATAATTTATTGTACATTTTGTAATATAATATGATGTAAAAAGACCCATCCTTTGTACAAGAACAGTGTTTTGTGTCTTTTTTTCCCACGTAGCAGGAATAATATTTCTGAGCCAGGTCTTCCTGTTAGGCACAGCACCAAATACATTCCAATATTTTAATTCCAGGATATTATAAAATCCTCATTTTAAAAAGTAAATTGTACTTACCTGGCAGGCAAGACACTGTGATCACGAAAGTGGTTTTCCCAGAGCGAGGCTTATCCACTGCACTCTGGATGTGCGACCCCTGCAATTTCCCCAAAAGTGGGAAACTGGACTACATAGTTTGTGGTAGTAGGGGACTATGTTTACGCTCTCTCCTGGAAAAAAAGTAAATTATAGCAAAGAGAGTAACACAAATTTAATGTTTTAAGCCTTACATACGGCAGGTCCCAAAATATTTACTTATTTAATCTTGGACGGTTTACCTCACAGTAGTGTTTGGAAATTTACATTTGTCATTAATCACATTCACTTTGAATCATTCTGATTTTCTTTGTTGCTTTATCTGAGACCTTTTCAAGTCTGTCTTCTTATTAAAAACTTCCCTTCATCAGCCATTTGTAGTATGAACCTCTATTGCCAATACACATGGAATAATATCCCCCCCAAGAAGTTAGAAGCACAAACTTAATTCTCAATTAAAAACCCTAGATCAATACATTGTGTAGGCTGACAATGTCACCTGTGCACCAATGCATAATTTTTAAGCATCTTTAATTTATGCTGTAGGTGATCCCTCATCAGACCCCTTGAACCGTTTCTACAAGACATATAAAAAAAGATCAAACCCACAAGTACGTTTAATATTTTTCTTACATTTTAAGAGTATCTTATATATTAAGAATTTGGGAGTGGGTATGGATATAGCTTAGTGGTAGAGCGCATGCTTAGCATACACAAGGTCCTGAATCTCATCCCTAGTACCTCCGTTAAAAAAAAATTTTTTTTAAAGAATTTGATTTGTCCATCATATAACAGTTATTAACATTTCACCTAACACTAGTGTTCCCTAAAACAGTAAAGGCAATGTTGGCCTAGAGTAAACCTTAAACCAACAGCACAGCACAACGTACAATGAATAGGATTTAGAATTAGACAGCAGACCTTTGTACTAGGATGGATGCTTTCACTTGGTTTCCTGGAATATTGTGAACCTTAAAACCCAGAAAACAGCAGTGCCTAGCTTCACCTGGTGGGGACAAATAGTTGCTTAAGAAATATTAGCTTCTTTCTTTTTCATCCCCACCGCACAGCGTCCTCTTTGTGGACTGCATCAATTAGGACTCTTGGTGGCAAGTGAAAAAAATTACAACCAGCTCATTTAGGCAAAAAGGGAATTTATTGGCTCACATAAAATAACAAGACTGGATTCAAGGCCCAGAAAATATAATTAGGAGTTGGTTTCTCTCCATCTCTTTACTCTGCCTTCTGTGATATTGGCTTCAGCATCAAGCGTCACATGGCAGCAAGAGGTTGCCTGAAGCTCCAGCCCCAACATTCCCTCAGGCTTCAGGCCGAACAGAAGAGTCAATATCTCTTTCTTGGAAACTGCCAAGTAAGTTGTACTTTGGCTCTGATTGGGGTACATGCTTAAGTCTTGACCAATTACTGTGCCTAAAGAAATGGATACAATTGATAGGTCCAAGGTCCTGGGTTCCGTTTTATGTGCTGTATGCGTGCGTGTGTGCGTGTGTGCGTGCGTGCGTACATAGGGAGTGTGTGAGGGGAGAAGCTAATTCCCCAATTGGAATTCAGTTTATCATTCCCAGAAAAAAAGGTAAGTGTATACTGAACAGTAAAAACAGTCGATGTCTACTGTATGTCCCCTCTTACCAATCCAGTCATGCAAGCTTCAAGTACATTAAAAACAATGACGTCCCTAAAGTATTCGGTTTTGTTACCCCACAATCTTCAAGAGATCTCACCCTGTCGATCAATTAGTTATTTAAAAATCTCTACTTTTTCTACTTATAGTTCCCACCCTTTAGACTCAGTTTCAGTTTGCTTTCTTGACATGCCCCAACACTCTCCTCCACCAAATCTTCACTCCAGTCTTCAATGTTATGTCTTCTTTCAGAGCTCACAAATCATCCTGGATATCCCAGCACAGATCACACTGGTCCATATTAATTACCTGGTTAGTTGCACTTCTCTCCCCTATACTGTGTTTGATTCACTCTGTATCTTCATTGTCTAGCAGAAGTGCCATCGAATAATCACTTACCAGAGATTTGTTAAATGAATAAATGAATGAATCAAATCGTGGGTGAATGAATACATAGGTATCACAGAAGAGACCTCCAAAATGTAACCTCTTGGATTATGTTGTAGACAATTAACTTCAGTTACAGTGTTAGATATTATTAATAAAGGTACAAATTTCAGTTGGTTTTAAGTTCCAACCAGGTCATTTCTCTCGGAATCTAAATATCTATATTGGCCTTACAGAGCTGGAGTGAGTCTCTCTGTGTCTCTTTGTCTCTATCACTAACATACACACATGTGTGCGTGCGCGTGCATGCATCCACACACAAACATTTCTACACATATGTAAAACTACATTTCCCTAAGAGCATGGTTAATTCAAAAATGATATAATGCAGCTTTTAATTTTGATGGGTTTTTTTTTTAAAATATAATCCCAAATGGTGAGCTCCTCTGAGAAGGCTGTGGCCACATTTCTACTTCAGCAAAAATCTCTAGATACAGCAGTTTTTCTGACAATTTATTTGACTACAAAGTATCTGGCTGGCTTCAGAGAGAGAAAAAAATCATCCAGAGTTTTCAACAGAAGAAACTTCTAAAGGTAGATGAAGCCAACGCATTTCAAGGAAAAAAAAAAAAGTAGATTAGCCAACGGTGAAATCTCTGCAGTCCCAGGGAGATTTCTCCTCCCTTGAATTTTGCTGAAGCGGGGTTTACATCAATTATTCCCATGAAAGTTTAAAAGTGCTGTGAGTATGTAATTCTCACTTTTAAAGGTGAAAGTTCTTTTTTTAAGTATAATTTTTAAAACCTATTTTAAAAAAATACATAAGCCATGCATGAGTGCAATTTCATCGTTAAAGAACTGCAAAACTGTACATAAGGATACAGAATTTTCAAAACACTGTTTAGTCTATTTCTTTCCTTCCACATTGGCAGCTGCTTCTAATTGTATCTTTCCAGACATTTAAAAAATTACCATATATTACTCTTCAGGAAGTCTCCCCAGTTTCCTTTCAGTGAATTTCCTCTCCTTCACTATTGATCATTTTGGTCAGAGACCACTCCCTAGTGTCTGCCTCCACCATGGAACCCAAGCCTTCCTACAAGCCTCTTCTAACAGCCAGAGACGGCTGAGACACCAGCTCAGTCAGCGAGATTCATGCTCCTAGGACTCTGAACAGTGCGTGAAGCAAGGAATCAAGGAATTTTGAGGGTCAGAATCCTCACAGTAGCAGCAACAGAGGTGATGACAGCAGTGGCAGCTGTGGCAACACACTAGCCAGGCTGTTCCTGCAGGAGTGTGTTGCAATGTTTCCTGCTTCCTGATTTCCTTCGAGCTTCCTTGTTTTCTGGTGTTTCCAATGTCTTCTTCCTGCTCCCCCTGATACTGTGAGCTGGTATCCTTCCAAAAGCATGTAGACTAGAATTCTGTAAATTCCACTGTGCTTGTTATTAAAATTGTAGACCAACTTTTTGGGGGGTTATTTTCTAATACATATTTTTCCATCTTTTTAATTTATATTTTTCAGTATTTCCAGATGTATCCTTTATAAATATTCAGAGTTACATGGTGTTGAATTTTTAAAACAATAGCATCAAATCATTTTAACAGAAATTCTTTTAATCCTCTTCTTTATTTCTCTTGCTTTAAAAAATATCCAAATTTTTTTATGGAATTATAATTTATATCAATTGATATAATTATAATGAACACACAATACTATATTAGTTTCAGGTATACAACATAGTGATTTAATATTTCTATACATTATATAATAATCTCCATGGTAACTCTAGTTACCATCTGTCACCATGTAAGGTATTACAATACCATTGACTATATTCCCTATGCTGTACATTACTTGACCATGACTTATTCATGTTATAACTGCAAGTCTGTACTTCTTAATCCCCTTTACCTATTTCACCTGTCCCCGCAAACCTCCTTCCTCTGATAACTACCAGTTTGTTCTCTGTATCTATAGTTTCGTTTCTCTTTTATTTTGTCTTGTTTGTTTGCTTCTTTTTTCTTTTAGATTCCACATATAGTTGAAATCATATGGTATTTGGCTTTCTCTGTTGGACTTACTTCATTTAGCTTAACACCCTCTAGATCCATCCATGTTGTCGCAAGTGGCAAGATTTCATTCTTTTTTTATAGCTGGGTAATTTTCCACTGTGTACATAAGCCACATCTTCTTTATCCATTTTATTGATGGACACTTAGGTTGCCTACATAGCTTGGCTATTGTAAATAATGCTTCAATGAGCATAGGGATATATATATATATTTTTTTAATTAGTGTTTTTGTTTTATTTGGATAAATACCCAGAAGTAGAATTGCTGAATTTGTATGGTAGTTCTATTTTTTAATCTGTTGAGGAAACTTCATACTGTTATTCATAGTGGCTACATCAATTTACAGTCCCAACAGTGCGGGGGGGGGGGTTCCCTTTTCTCTGTATCCTTGCCAACACTTGTTATTTCTTGTCCTTTTGATAACAGCCATTCTGACAGATGTGAGGTAGTATCTAGTCATTTTGATTTATATTTCCCTGATGATTAGTGATGTTGAGCATCTTTTCACATGCCTGTTGGCCATCTGTATGTCTTCTTTGGAGAAAATGTCTTTTCAGGTCCTCTGTCCAATTTTTAATTGTGTTGTCTGTTTTTTGATACTGAGTTACATGAGTTCCTTATGTATTTTGGGTATCAACCCTTTATTGGATATATTGTTTGCAAATATCTTTTCTTATTCAGTAGGTTGACTTTTTTTTTTTTAATGATGGTTTCCTGCTCTGTGCTAAAGGTTTTTAGTTTGACGTAGTCCCATTTTTTTATTTTTGCTTCTGTTGCCCTTTCCTGAGGAGGCATATCCAAAACAATATTGCTGAGAACAAGGTCAAAGAGCTTACTGCCTATGTTTTCTTCAAGGACTTTTACAGTTTTAGGTATTGCATTTAAGCCTTTAATCCACTTTGAGTTTATTTTTGTACATGGTATAAGAAAGTGGTACAGTTTCATTGTTTTGTGCATAGCTGTCTCGTTTTCCCAGCACCATTTATTAAAGAGACTGTCTTTTCTGCACTGTATATTCTTTCCTCTTTTGTTATAGATTAATTGACCATATAGGCATGGATTTATTTCTGGACTAATAGTTTCATACTTTTAAAAGTCAGTGTATCAACATGACAAAGGTCATTTATGAAAAACCTGCAACTAACACTACAGACTCAATGGTGAAAAACGGAAAGATTTCCGCCTAAGATCAAGACCAAAACAGAGACGCTTGCTTTCACCACTGCTATTCAACCTTGTCCCAAAAGTTTTCACTAAAGAAATCAGACAAAAAAAAAAAAGAAGCAAAAGACACTCAAACTGTTAAAAAAAAAAAAAAAAAAAGGTAAAACTATCTCTATCTACAGATGTACAGATGGCATGATACTATAAATAGAAAACCCCAAAGAATCCACAAGAAAGGTACTAGAGCTAGTAAATAAATTCAGCAAAGTTACTGTGTCTAAGATCAACACACACAAAAAAACAGTAGTATTTCTATGCACCAGCAATGAACAATTCAAAAAGGAAACTAAGAATGCAATTCCATTTACCGTAGCATCTAAAAGAATAAAATACCTAGGAATAAATTTAGCCAAGGTGGTGAAATTTCATAACTTACTACAAAATTATAATAATCAAAACAGTGTGATACTGGCATACAGACAAATCAAAACCAATGGAATAGAACTGAGAGCCTCAAAATCAATCCATACATCTATGGCCAATTGTTTTTTGACAAGGGTTCCAAGCCCATTCAATTAGGAATCAATTCAATTTAATCCAACAAATAGTGCTGGGACAACAATCTATGTACAAGAACTAAAGACGTAAAGCTCTTGGAAGAACAGGATAAATCTTCATGATCTTGGATTTGACAGTGGATTCTTAGATAAACCTGATGATTTGAACTCTGTCATTGTTTTTTTTGTTTGTTTGTTTTTTTTCTTGGAAGGTAATTGCTCTTTTGTTTTTCATGACTTTGATGTTCTGTAGGTTAATCATGGATGCAGATTTTTTTTAAAGGATGATCTCTTACTCTCTTACCAGAGCCATTAGCTCTTTGAAGAAAAAAAAATTGTTAAAGCTGAGAATCCTTTTTTTTTTTAAAAAATTACTGTTCATCTTAAACATTTTACTTAAACTAAAATATATAAATTATATAATTTGGTAAGTTTTGATGTAGTATATGGCTTTTCCTTTAAGATGAGTCTGTTAGTCAGATTCTCATGTGATCATTTTATCATGAACCACATGCATAATGGACTATCCACAATTTCCAATTTCAATGTCTTTATAGTGGGTGTTAGAAATTAAAGACATTGTTTGGAAGTGTTTGTGTTTACCATATTCCAGGTATTTATGGCTTTTAATCCCAAGTTTACAGTTCTTGTGCCAAAACTTAATTTCACTTATTTTTTAAAGTCGCATGTCTTTATAGAGTTTACCTAAAACATTCAACCTAGTTTTTCTTGACATACTTCTTTGTTTTATATTGATATTTTCTTGGTTTTTATAATTAACATAACACATAGGGACAAAACACAACTGACTTTTTGAGAACAGAATTCAACTGTTGGGAGCTATAGTGCACTGATGTACCACACAGCCACTTCCCAGTTGTATTTATCGCACTATGAGAATCATTAAGCGAGAATAATGTAAGCACGTTAATTTGCAGAGTCAGTCAAGAGAACTGGTTCAGTTAAGAGGACTTCTCTGTTTCTCTTACTCAGAACTCACTGTGCTGCTTGCTATTATCTGGGCAATCATGTCTTTTTCAATACTAGACATTTTCTGTTTTATATTTCCAAAGATATTTCTTCCCTCTCTATTCTCACAATCACGGAATCTTAATGTATGTTGTGTATTTCCATTGTATCCTCCGTTTCACTTCACTGCTTTTTCACGTGGTCAGCCTCTTTCCTTTCTTAGGTTGCATTTTGGGGCCTTTTTTCCTGAGATCTGTCTCCCCATCTTCTCATTCTCACTTCAGGTGTATCTAGCTATCAGTTAAGCAGTCTACTGAGTTTTCTGTTTTAATGATATATTTTTTCTTCCAAATGTTCTACTTCATTCTTTTTCAAGTCAGTCCAATGTTTTTTGTAGTGTTCTACTTTTCTTAAAATGATATTTCTATTCCTTCTCTCTTTAACTATTTGAAGTTTTTAAAAATATCTTTGAAATTATTTAGTTTTGTCCTCTTCTTGAGGTGCTAATTTAAATTTTTGTTACATCTGTTTACTCTTTCTCATTCTGATTGTTTCTCTAAGTAATTAAGGTAAGGGTTTCTGGAACCAAGACTGCCAGGGTTCTTAACCTGGCCACAGAATACTACACAATTATTATAGTGCAGTGGAAAATTTGTCCCTCAACTTCACTTTCTTTTCCCTCCAAAAGGAAAGGAGATATAGCTGGTTATATGGCTATCCATAAAATGGAAAAGGCAAATTTATCAATTAAGTAGAATATAAACCTGAAAATATTTTTAGATTTTCACACTTTGCCTTTATCACTTAAAATGTAAGATGACTAATAGATTTATCTCTAAGCCCTTTCAGTAGCCTTTAAAAATATCTATGTACATGTGCACGTATGTATGTCCACAACAGGACAGACAGAAAGCTCTTGGAGGGACAATTAATATTTTTCCTAATCCCTTTTTCACAGAACTCCCTTTTTCAGCCAGAAGTTTTACTTCAGAATTTGAGTTCCAGCTCTTCATACCACCTAGCTGCAGGCTGCCCCTGTGTATCAGAGGGCATGAAAACGTCAGTGCTTTTAGGTCAAAATCCACATGGGTAATTATTGTCCATTTTTCATGCTGGATTTTTAGTTCTCTATTTCTGGAAACAGGATTTCTTATTACACATGTGTGTGTGTATTTTTTAACTTGATTTTTATGTATTTGTTATTTTGTATCAGCATGTTTGTTTTTCATGTGTTTTTTGAGGAAGGTGGAGTAAAGGAGACAGCTACACCTGTTCACCACTTGGCTAAAAGTCACCCTATGATAGATTTCTAAAAGTAAAATTTCTGGGTCAGAAAACACGTGCATGTGACTTTATGAACTGCTGCTAAACTTTCCTTCCCCCAAAGATATGCCATCATGCTCTCCCTCCTACTGTGCCTGAGCGTGCCTACTGCCCCATACTTCTGACTGTACCATAGATTACATACAACTTTAGAAAGAATTCCCCTGTACTATGTTACCTAACTTTACTTTTCCTTCCTACTAATGATTTTTGAATTTCTCTCCACCTTTTTTGGCACTTACGTTTATTCTGTGAATGGCTGTTCATACTCTTGAAAGACCAACATCCTTTTTAACTCTTACACTTCCTTTACCCCAGCAGATGAGCAGTAAGTAATAATTACTGATGATCGTGCTATTACCTCATTCTACACTAGCCTATTATTAGTGAGATGTAAGCAGTATTATTTCCATTTTATAAGGACGACTTTATACCCTAGAAATAGAAGTTAAGTAATTTGACAATTATGTCTAAGGTCACATAAGCTATGAAATTCAGAAATCAAGCCCAGGAGTGTGGTGCTAGTGTTTAGTGCTCTAAAATACAACCCTGCATAATGAAACCAGCCGTAATGCTCATCCTGAACTATGTTTAAAAGAACAAGCAGGGTACAACTTTTAAGATGAGTGGAAATTCTGGGTTAGGGCTAAAATGTGTAATGGAATTCCAAGATCCTCCCTCTCCAATGGAGAATTTTATTATCTTAGAAGGTGGAAACTATGGGCTGCAGGCGTCTTTCTAGCTGTAGTAGAACACGGTGAAGTATAGAAGCTTGATGATCACTGCTCAGTATTATTTAACGAAAGGTTTAAACTGATGGCTATTACAAAAGACTCCTCCCAATGAAAGGTTTACTGCTTGTCCATAGGTTTCCTACAATAATGATTACCAATCCTATTTTATGTACTTGGAGGCACTGAAGTCTGTGCCATGGTTATAAAAGAAATTTGTTACTATGAGGTGCTAAGCCATCTAAAGAGCCAACAAAAGGGATGATTTGTACTGGCAGCTAAGAAAAACCTCTTTGCTCACCATGTCCTTCTCCAAAACATAATTCATTAATTTTTTTCAATAAATATTTATTGAAGCCAGAACTTAGAGTGTATATATAAAAAGAACATACCAGGTGGCAGGTTACAGTAGTTTAAAAGGGCATGTCGATGAAAGGGGGTCCTTTGGTCTTGGAACAGCATCTGTTGTCACAATTAGCAAAATGTGAGCTTGAGAGCTCAAAATTTAAATAGAATATGATCTTTCCTACAATGACCCCTGCCCCCATCTTTTGAAGGCACTCTTCGAGTCTGACCACTGCCAGGCCATAGTTAGACTAACTCTCTCAACCTTTTCAACTGAATAATCTTTCCACTACAAAGTATCTACAATATACCTTCCATGTGTGGAAAACAAATTCATTGCTCAACCTGTAAAAAACTAGCAGATGGTACCGTAATTTGTATATACATACATGCATACAGGATATATTCTTGGAGAATGAATCAAATTCATGTTATACTCATTTAAACATTTCACAATATTTAATTTTAACTCATTTATTCATAGTTTTAGCCTCTGTAAGAACATCCATTATTTAAATTATTAGACAGGTAAACTGCATCAACAAAACTGCAGCATTTAATGTTGAAGATAACTGACATGCATGAAGTCATTGTATTAAAATATTGCTTTTCCTATTGTTTTGCACAGATGGTGCTAGTAATTAATATTATGCTATTTTTTTCATCAGGGGATTCCCTGTTGACAAAATTCACATAGTACACAATAAACTGCTACATTGTACTATCTGAATAGATGCTGTGTGGTTTATAGATTTATTAATGGTAACATATTAGCTCAGATGCAAATTATATAATGCTCCTAATGGTCAAAGTATCACTGAATTTATTAAATTTCATAAACTGGGCAATGTGATCTACTCTAAAAAAAAATTCTTACCTGTGTATTTGGTCATAGACGTATAACACATGTGTTCCCTGCCATTTGACCTGTGAACAATAGCAATTTCAAGACACAGAGGTAGTTAAATGAAGTAAAATGAAGTACCTTGCTTGAAAATGGTAACAAGAAGCTGCATAACTTACCACTTTCGAATTGAAAAATGACTATAACTCAATTTAAAAAATGTTTAAAAAAAAAAAAGGAAAGGTCTTTCTGAAGGGAGACATCTTTTCTGAGTGGCCAATAGATGCATTCTTTGCCATACCAGAAATGTTGGGGAATCTCAGCAGTATGAGTATATGGGAGCACATAACCTTAAAAACAAGTTGAAATACCATTTTCTTTATAAACAAGACTCTATTCAGCAAAAATCCTCAATAAGCTTACTTATCACATGATGAGGAAGAATAGTTCTATTGCTTCCATCTGGATAAGCCATTCAGCAGGACCCTCATTCTGAGGCTTAGAAACATATCTGAATTGTACTAGCACCTCCAACAGAGGGCATCAAAAGTGGGAAATGGATGTTAATCAATCTCTCCTTATCCCTCTTTTAGAGGGATCAAAACATAACAAGCTTGTTTCATTTTTGAAGGATTTTTAAATTATCATTCCTTATTTCTAAAGTGCCATGAAAATGCTGTTTAAATTTACACTCAACTCTCAAAACAGTAAATTGCTGGCCAGAGAATTATCCATTGGGAAACACGATTTTTAAAGTGAGAAAACACAAAGGTAAATAAAAAGCACCATTTATTCCCACAGTTTACCGTCTAAAATTAGGATTGGATTAGAGTCCCCATGTGCGATCCTTCCAGTCTTTCAATGAGTATCTCTCTAGTTCCTCTCTGCCAAGCGTCCTGGTTCCTAATACAGAAACGTCTTAATGTAACAGACCAGAATGCAAGGACAGCCTCAAAATCATCTCTTTCGAGGGGAGCTTGAAAGTAATAGTCTTTCACGTTACTGAGGGTCACCTTTTAGGTTCGTTACTCCCTTTTGTGCCATGAGGGAGCCGCACAGTTGACTCAGGAGTCTCTCTTCTTGCCTGAGGAGAAAACTCAGCCAATTACCATAGACTGGAAGGGGTGTGGACGCAGAGCTACAGCATAGGGCTCCGGGCCTGTGCAGACAGAGATGGGAATACAAAATGAGCTGAACAAAGTGGAATACCATTCTTACCTTTTAAATCAAGGGGTCACCAGTATCTGCTCCCAGGCTCTTGAGCTCTAAAGGCCGGGGTGGAATTCTGTAACTTATTGATAGAAAGGCAGCTCAATCGTTACCCCAGGCAGAAAGGTGCCTGTTCTCCATAGATAGACCCAGAGCCTGTGGCCTTGCAACCCTGAAGGGGCTCTCTTTTCCTCTTTAAAGTGTTCTCTCTGTACTCATCATCAAAAGAATCTTAACTTACTTTCATTTTCAAACTAAGTACATGCTATGCCATATAACATGATTTTCTTAAGTAGTATTGTTAAACTTATAGTTACAAATATTCATGTCCTGATTTTTAGTCTCTTTCATTATTAATAAACTGAGCCCTTGGCATCGTTTGCTTTGGCAAAAAAGCAAATGCAACTGATCCCCTAAAATGCCCTGATTTGAGAGTCAGCTAACAATGTATGAAATTTCAGGTGAGGTCATTAAAATTCAAATTGTGTATAAACCCTAGAATACTTTGTGGAGAAATAAGCTATTTCAGAACTAATAATAATAACCACATGCAATACAAATTCTTTCTTGACAGTAAAAAAATATTTTTTAATAGGATAATTTATCATGTAGTAATTAAAACATCCTCTTAACACTTTATATTATATATATGTAGAATACCAGTCCCACTTATAAATGAATACACAGACTACCACTGACACTTATGAAAAAAGCTTGCATTTGTCAATCAAATTTGGGGTGCAAAGAATAAAGTCCATATTTTAGGTGATATATTTTACAAAAATAAGTAGCAATAAATTCTACAATCAATGTAAACCTTGAAGTGTCTTTCTAAATTAATTTATATTTAGAAAAATATTTCTAATAGTTTAAGATAATTCAAGAATATTTGGAAAAATCGCTGCAGGGATATATTATTACTAATAATCTACGAATGTCTGTCACTTTTATGTCAGAATAATACAGTAAAAGAACAAACTAAGAATAGGGCTGACTTATATGTGAAACCAGACCTGTGGAAAATCAGGTTGGGGTTTCTAATAATCCAGTAATACAGCTCAAAAATATTTCAGGCAAATCTCTACTGTCTATTCTTAACATGTCGACCTCTGCAGATTCACCACACTTCTTCATTCAGACTTACAGATAGCACCTTCTGCCCTTGGCTTAATCATCTGCATGGACAGGAAAAATATTTTATTAGCTGGACCTTACATGAAATACTTACATTGCTGACATTTCGTGTTGTCTATTTATTCTGACTTAAATTGTGAAAATAGAAATTATTTTAAAAGTGTTTTTGTTTTCAAAATTTAAAGGAACTTTGGAGACCATCAAACGCCCTTAATTTCCAAAAGGGAAAACAGAAGTGTTTTGTGCAAGTTTCTCACAAATAAATTACAACTCAGAGCCCTCTGGAGCCCAAACGCCTAAGCTCCTCTAGTTGCTAGACTGTATATTTATCGAGAGCCTAGAACACAACAGCTCTTATGTCTTAGCCTTGTATGTGTTTATAAAGTGCCTGCAAATTAAGTGGTGAAGAAGGAAGGTAAAAAGAAAGAGGGAAGGAGGGAAGGAAGCAGGGCAAAAGAGGAGAAGTAAAGAAGGAAGGAAGCAAGGAAGAATAGAGAAAATATAGCTTATAAAATACATTGCCAAAGGACATCTGATAAATTACAGGGAGTGAGGTCAAGATGGGGTGAACTAACCATTTTTCACCTTATCCCATGTTAGATATTTCACTAAGCCTTCGTTATTTACTTGGATTGCACACATATGCCTAATTATATATGTATGTACATATATATTGTTTATGAAAGAGTAGATATAGGACCTGGAAAGTATTTGGCAAAATAGGAAAGAATAAAGATATACTTTATATTCGAACAGAATTAAAACTTAATATTGTGACAAATTTTATAAGCTATATACAGGGATGTAGCCAATCATAAAAATGAAATTACATTAAGCTTTTGCACAGAAAAGGAAACCATAAGTAAAACAAAATGACAACCTACAGAATGGGAGAATATATTTGCAAAAGATGAGACTGACAAGGACTTAATTTCCAGAATATATAAATAGCTCATATAACTTAATATTAAAAAACAAACAACCCAATCCAAAAATGGGCAGAAGACCTAAACAAGCAATTCTCCAATGAAGACATACAGATGGCCAACAGACATACGAAAAAATGCTCAATATCACTAATTATCAGAGAAATGCAAATCAAAACTACAATGAAGTATCATCTCACACTGGTCAGAAGGGGCATCATCAAAAAGACTATAAATAACAAATGCTGGAGAGGGTGCGGAGAAGAGAACCCTCCAATACTGTTGGTGGGAATGAATTTTGGTGCAGCCATTATGGAAAGCAGTATGGAGATGCCTCATAAAACTAAAAACAGACATACCATACGATACAGCAATCCCATCTCTGGGCATATATCTGGAGGGAACTCTAATTCGAAAAGATACATGCACTCCAATGTTCACAACAACACTATTTACAATAGCCAAGACATGGAAGCAACCTAATTGTCCATCAACAGATGAATGGATAAAGATGATGTGAGATAGATAGATAGATAGATAGATAGATAGATAGATAGATAGATAAAAATAGACTATCACTTAGCCATAAAAAGAATGAAATAATGCTATCTGTACAACTTTGATGGACCTGGAGATTATCATACTAATTGAAGTACATCAGACAGAGAAAAACATTTTATACAATACTTAAATGTAGAATCTAAAATATGATACAAGTTAACTTATTTACAAAACAGAAACAGATTCACAGACACAGAAGACAAACATGGTTACCAAGGGGTAAAGCTGGGGGTAGGGGACAATTAGGAGCTTTGGATTAACAGATACACACTACCATATATAAAACAGATAAACAATAAAGTTCTACTGTACAACATAGGGAACTATATTTAATATCTCGTAATAACCTATAATGGAAAAGAATCTGAAAAAATATATATATAACTGAATCATTTTGCTGTACACAAGAAACTAACACAAAATTGTAAACCAACTATACTTCAATAAAAAAAGAGGGAGACTTCAGAAACATTATTTACCACTCTAAGCCTCAGTGTTCTCATTTATAAAATGGTGATAATGAAGCCTTATCTCCACCACAGCACTGTTGTGATTCACAAATGTACATAAAGATGGTTAAAAGGACATATGCAAATGTAAGCACTTTTAGTTAGTATTCCTCAGAGGGTTTTTTTGTTTGTTTATTTTCTTTAAAATATAAAATATTTATTGAGGAAAGCAACAGTACCCATTCTAGACAGTAACCACTTTAAATTACTATTTCTATGGGTTAATACAATGTTAAATGTGGTGGATTTGTTTTTTTCCTATTCTGATGGAATTGTGGTTAAAATCCCAAAGCTGAATAGAAGAAAATTTAAGTCACACATATTTTAATCATTAAGCTATTGAGAACTGGAGCCAGAACCCTCCTCCACAGCTCACAGAAGATTCAGGAGAACCAGCCCACTAAGGCAATCATACCTCCCCTCCCCTCAGCCCCCCTCCAGTGCCCAGGCACGAGAGAGTCTCAGGGTAGACAGAGAGCCAGGGGAGTGCAGTTTAGCAGAAAAGCTTTCCTGTCCCCTCCCCCATCCCTCTGCAATGGGCCACTTACCTCTGCACAGAGACCAACTGAGGTAGAGAATTCTAGAAGTTGGTCCTGTGCCTTGGCACTTGTCTGGATGTTTGCATCTGGGTGTTCATTCCACAAGAGAGATGCTTAGCATGGAGAGAGTTTTCTGGGAGAGTGACATGTGTGCCTGATCAGGATAGCTCCAAAAGTAGATTTGCTGACGCAACTTGCCACACGGGGAGAGTGGCTGCAATGCAGTGTGGAAAGGTAGATGAAGTCTTTGCTCCCAGTGGAGAGGCATGGTGGAGTGGAAGGAACTGTTGATTCACCCAGTCGTGGATAAGCCAGATGGAACTGCTGGCAGGGGACCAACAGGAGAAAAATGGCTGCCTTTTCCTGAAGTTTTCTGTGAAGAAAGGGGCTGGACAGAAGCTAAACACAATCTTGAAAAATTATACTTCACAGCATCCCTAAGCAGAATCTGAAGGAGCCAGGGCAAGCAAGGCAAAGGAAACTTACGCAAAAGTGATTTAGGGCCAGTGATACAAGAGAACATCCCCCTTTCCTTTCTTCCTTCTAACCCCCAATTCTGTAGGAGCTAGAACCAAAAGAGAAGTGATAGTTCAGATGGGAGAAAGAAGGAGTAAAACAGAACCATCCCTCCTTCAGAATCCTATCCTCTAATGACTGATCAGCAGAGGGGAGAGGAACACTTTGAATTAGACAGTAAATTTACAAAATGGACTGGACTAAATTTTAATGACCAAGAATGACCAGAAAGCTATGAAATCTGTCCAAGATTTCATTGAAGACACAGGACAGGACAATTCTACAGAGTACCGTAGTGATTAAAAAGAATCAAATTATTTTATACTCTACTGAGCTCAAACTCTTCAAAACAGAATAGCTCCACATCAGTAGATAATCTGACCTGCCAATTATCCAAACTGAGTAAGACTGCAAAGTACTAAAACCAGTGTGTGCAGATCAGTATTAAAGGATCACAACAGAGCAAGGGAGTCCATTTAGGGGTTAAGAGCATGGGTTTTACTCTCAGACCAAATTGAGTTGTAATCCCAGTTCTTTGCTTGTTAGCGAGTGACCCTGGGCAAATTGTTTAAACTCACTAAGCCTTAGGTTGCTGATCTGAAATGTCTTCCAGAGGGACAGGTTAACCATTCAGACTTTACCAAGTTCTGACACCAAAGGCTGCACTCTTGTTCCATCCTTTCTGTTGCTATCAGGTGTTTTTTCTGCCTATAATAAACTATTAGTTCAAAAAACTAAGATTTCCCTTCAGCTGATGGTTTTGCAGATTGTGCTGACTCAGGGTTTAAAGAGACATTCAGAAATGAGTTCCCCAAAGATATTCCTCAGAATAGAAGCTATAGTCATCATTGCCCACAGGCTAGATCTGGCACACTTCACAGCTTCTAACTACTCACAGGATTGTACAAATGCAGGAGGGGCCAGAATAGCAGGGCTGCTGCCTCTGGCTGGGCAGACAGGGTAGTGAGGGCTGCGAGGTGGTCTGCCTGCCCTTCTCCAAGCCTTTACCCTGCAAAGTGTCTGTCCAGAGGGGTATTAAAGTGCTGAATGGACTAGTGGTAACCCTGATTATTGTCCTAAATTATGTGTAAAATTACAGACTGCTGAGGACGAAGCTGTGTTCAGCAACCCTCCTACGACTTTTGTTGTGACCCTCCGAGGAAGAAATGGAAATAGGTAAGGAAGCAGGATTTTGAGGATGCAATTTAACAGGTGGGAGAAAAATCTGGCAAAGAGGCTGTAAAGAAAGAGTTGCATATTGTTCTACAAAATTCACTCTATGCCATCAAATGAACCAAATATTAAATTAAAAAGATATCCCAGTATCTATTAAAAGTCTGATGTTCCTGCTATTATCAGGATATTATGTTCCCCTAAGGTAGATTATGGCACTTTCCTTAGAGTGACAGTCGTTACTTCTGAGTCAAAATCATTGGTCACTCATCCCTCAACTGTTCTCAGTGTGGAGTGAACAGAGAGACCTGATTTGTTCATTGCTAATAATTTTTGGTTGATTTGAATATGAACAAGATATGTGGAAAAATGCAGATGTGTTGTTTCCTATGGGAGATGTATTTATAGAAGAGATGAATTTTTAGAGCAAAAATAAAAATGTTTATAGATGAAGAAACTAAGAAAAATGACTTATAATTTAGAAAAACTTCAACTCAAAGGGTGATTTAGTTAAAAATATGAATTCCTATGCCATAGATAACAGGTGTGATAGAGGAAAAAAGAAGTATTTCTCTAAATAAAATATTAGGAAAAAATCAGAACGAGTCATTTGTATTCAAGTATTTACATTTCATTGCACAGAGTATAGTTAATAAGTACATGTAAACTGCTATTTTTATGAGGCAAAAATATGATATTCACTCTAATGATGGTATCATATTAGAAAGGATTCCTTAATCAAAACCTCTTCCTTTGATGTAAGAGGTCAGGCATAAGTAAACTCTCTGTAGTGAGCTATTCAGTCTTTCTCATATTTGCATCCCTCCTTGTATCTTACAATAGTAATTACATATTTCATATTTATTGGAGAAAATTAGACCTATGCTGCAGAGGGTAGTAGCAAAGAGCGATAAATAGCCCCTGGAAGATGTTAAAAGACAAAGAAGCAGAAGTAAGTTGTATTGTCATTCGTAGGTGTTCCCGGTAGTGGACTGTGTTTTCTGAAAATGACCACAGAGATATGTCCAGTCTCACATGATCTATCCCATATGCTCTTCCAGAGCGTGCTCTTTTATTTCCAAGAACAGAACACAGCAGATGAAACTGTGTGACTTCTAAGATTTAAGTCATAAAAGGTAACACAGCCATCATCTGGCTCTTCACTTGGAATGTTCACCACTGGAGCCCAGCCACCATGTTATAAGGAAGCCCATGGAGAGGCCACGTGGTAACGTTCCAGGCACTGGTCCCAGCTAAGGCCCCAGCAACAGCCAGCAGCAGCTACTAGACATGGTGAGTGAGGAATAAACCTTCAGATGATTGTAGCACCAGCCATCGAGGTGTACCCACTGATGACAAGTAGAGCAGCCCTTACATAAACTGCGGATTTGAATGAAATAAGTATTATTGTTTTAAGTCACTATGTTTCAAGATGGTTTGTTACACAGCAACAAATAAGACAATCGTAAGAACCATTTGGCCATTCAAGAGTATAATGATACTTCCTATATAGATCAAAACACTAGACCAGTTTAGAAACAGTGTGTAGGGGAGTTGCGTTTTGGATAAGCTGTTGTTTCAGCACAATGCTTACCTTGTAATAGATGCATAATAAAATTAATCTAATTTACTTGCAAATCGCATTTTGATTAAGCAAGGTACCTGGACTTGCCGTGCTATACTCTCAACCAGAAGAATAAAGAGTTAACAAGAAAGAGTAAAGGGGTTGTCTTTCAGCATGCACAGCATTCCTTCTCCTTTCTTTTGGTGGCAGCACTCTGCTTTTCTCGCTGTGCAATTAACAAATTTCTATACCATGTACCTAGGATTGGGCTTCAATCCCCTGCCACGTGGGTGAAGTGATTGTTCAGTCTGGCTAAGAAGCATGCCGCACCCCCTACAGTATAATGATTGCTTCGTGGATAGGCAAGTCATCAAAGCAGAACCAGCTGGTATCTTCCCTGACTAGGCGAAAGAGGGGCTCTCGCTCTCACTCTCGCTCTCTTTTTCCCATTTGATTAAGAATGGAGCCTTAATAGGAAAAAGTGGAGCCAAAACATGAAAAGAGATAATAAGCTTCTGATAATGTGACATGAGACTGCAGAACCATAGTGCCCGATGCTAATCCCACTCTTCTTTCCATTTATGGAATTCAAAGCTGTCTTTCTTTTGCTAAGATTTTGGTTACATGTTACCAAAAATTGGTATTCGGTATGTATCCTAACTGGTATGTTAATGGAAACTGTTCAACCAATATGAATCATCTGGAGAAGTAGGAGTGATAGAAACATTAGGAGATTACCACAATGTTTCCTTAAAGATCATAATACTCAGAAGAATACTAGGGAAAGTCAGACAGTTCAGATGAAAAAACAGCAATAGTTTCACAGCCAACATCTAGAAAGGAAAATAATTCAATAACGCTAGAACATTCTAAATCAAAGAAATTTTAACTATATAATCACAATTTTAATATTAGAAAAATGAAGATGTTTCCAAATAATAAAAGCTGACTCTTTCCCTGATACTAAGTTAATTACCATCTGTTTTGCTGTAACAGAATGGTTTAATTTACCCCAAACTCTTAGATACTAAAAACTGTTTTACAAAAACACTTGTCCTGGAGGAAATAAAAGATGGTAGAACCTAGACATTGACAGCATCATCATCACAAACTTTCTGATAAATGGATTCTCTAGATAGAAGTATATTCTGTACTGAAAGTGAAAATAATAAATTGGTTGATCAAAAAATGACAAAACAAACTTAAACACCACTGAGAAAACCCTGACGAGCACTGACTAATATGAAAGCATTTTTAGATCATTAAAATACATTTCAAAATAATTCTCAACTATAAACAATATAATGACACATCATCCGAGAAGTCAAGCATTCAAAGTGGTTGGTGTTTCCATGAGCAAGCAATAGGTTTCGTCCTATGTGAACGTTATATCTACAGAAGCTGGCATAACACAAATGATTTGTCCTAATTAATCAGTGTGCTGTGTACACGGGAGCTGTAAAATGGAGGCGTACTTTTAAAGATGGACATCTGCTGGCAGTTCCAGCCTTAGTTATGAGGGTTATCGCTGAACAAACTTTTTAAATGGTGGCTATAAAAGATGGGATGAGAGGGATACATACACATAGAAATCCATTCCAAAAAGCTGCATAAACAGCTAAACTGTCTCTCAGGAAACTATAATCCAAAAGGTAGTGAGACTTTCAAAGTGCCAATACTGTTAGTATTAAAAACAACAGAAATACAATGGTAGTAATATTAATACAAATGATCTTTTTAAATATGTGTAGGATAAGGAAAGGACTGGGCCACCTGACGGAACAGACAATATAAAGTCAACAAACAACAGAAAACAAATGGGCTTAAATTTCCCTCCCATCTTCTATTGAAGAGAATTACTTTTAAACTGAGAAAAGGAGAACAAACATGATTGAGGAAAATGAAACCTGAGATGGACGAGGAGACAGCGAAGTGCCAAGATGCTGTTAGGTGAGTTCAAGTCTCTCAGCTCAGAAAAGTGGCATCTCACGGCATGAAAGGAACTTTCACCAGTGAGCCTGGAACCACGCTAGCAAGCTCCGTGGAATCCTCAACAGCCGGTGTGCAAGAAAGCTTATGACAATTAAATGTTCAAAAAAAAATTTTTAAAGGGATGCAATCAGACACCAAGAAGCTTTTTAAATTTTAAAATTTCTAGGATTTACTATAAAATAAGTTGAAAAATACTGAGAAAAGAAAGTAATAACTAGGAGCCAGCAGATGTTCACCAAGGATAAACCACGCACCACTAATACAACTTCTATTTGCACAGAAATATTGTAGAAAGGGTGGGTAGGTCAAAAACAGTTACCATTTCAGTTACTTCACTTCTTAACTGTAATTGTATTCACAAATACAATGGGGAAATAGGGTCAAACCTTTACAAAAACTTACATAAAACTTAGGAGCCCTACAAATGACCAAGGCAGTAGAACATGGCAATTAAAAGTGTAGATTCTGGAATGAGACTGCCTAGTTTTGCCATTTAATCTATGACTTTGGACAAGTCACGGAATTTCTCTGTACCCTTTCATCTTAAAATATAAATAGTAACTGTATCTACTTCACAGGTTTGTTGGGAAGGTTAGATGAAGAAATGCCAGTAAAGCAGTGAGAACAGCATCTGGCACAAAGTTAAAATTGAATAATGCTCATTTTTATTGTCACTGTGATTCTGTCTCAAATTAGGACAAAGGTGGAGAAACACAAACAAACTACAAGTTGTCAATCTGTTTTGATGGAATGAACAAAACCAAGCAGTACCTAACAGGAGCCAGGCACTGGGGTAGGCGCTAGGGGCACAGAGGTGGAGGGAGGGAGCCATGGAAGGACTCGAGGGTCAGGACAGACTCTGCTCCGTTTGGCGTCTCCAGCACTGACTCACAGGCCGTGGAAGCGTGTGCTGAGAACTCCAAGTGTCACGAAACCAGAACTGAGTACAAATCTGTTGAGTGGCTAAGTCAGAACAGAAAGATATTTTGACACGTGAAACATTAAAGTCTAAGCTGAAAAAAAGATAAAATTTAACAGAAATGAAACTAAGTAATATTTATACTTGCAAATGTAATTTTAATTGAAAATAATATATGCCATAGTAAACAGATTATAAATTGGAAAAAAAAAAAGAGAGCAAGAGAAAGAAATATCATCTTTAATCCTACCCATCGCATTGCCATGTTAGTGTACAACCCTACAGTCTTTTTACTATATGTATAGGTTTGAATATTTTCACAATACATACACATATACATATGCATTAAGAATTTATTTATATACGTAAGGGTGTATACATATGAATTCACTTCAAAATGAATTGGATTATAACATTTATTTCACTTTGTAATATGCTTATTTCATCAAAAAATATATTTTCTTACATTAAGTACCTTCCATCATCATGAGTGGTATGTGGTACCTAGCATTCCATTCAGTTATGCTCTTATAGACAGCCTACATGTGGCAGAGATAGACTGATACAGACCCCACCCAATTCCTTTTCTCTCTGCGTACACAGCTAGACTACATTTTTTTAGCCTCCCTTGCAGTTAGATGCAACTCTGTGATTAGATGATGCCCAATGGAAATAAGTGAGCAGGAGGGGGGCTTCCATGTGTGCTTTTCATGTTCTTTCCTCTCTCATCGTGGAGTAACATTGGAAAGCACAAGTTTAAAAGGCTGGAGCAAAGAGGATTTTCATAATAAGGCATTTCAATAGGTTCATTGACTTATTTGTAGGAATAAAATTATTTAAATAAAAACTTCCCATAAAATAGATACATATATTTACCTGTAATTAAAGCAATGTGCTATAATTCTAGCACCTAAGAATATTTTCCTAATACTTGGACTTACTCTTTCAACTTTGCAACATAAAATTAGCAACAATAACAAGATTACTTTTTCATCTGTAAAATGGAGTTATGTGTGCTTACTTTCCTTCCCCTTTAATGTTACAAAATCATATACTTAAAACTATACTTTTTTAGTTTTCAAATTAAATCTACTAAAATCTGCCAGTTAAGTAAAACATAAGGCTGTATCCACATGTTCCTAATATGGCATGACATCTTTCATCAAATTATCTACCTCAAAAGCATTGCCTTGTGGTTGGGCTACAGAATCTCCCCTTGAGTCTCAACCCTTGTACACAGTCTGACAGTACTTCTGCCCTCAGTCTTTTATGTCTAATTCATTCTGTATCCAAATGTGAAAAAGTTTTTCAATCTTCTGCTCTGTTTTTTTCTTCAAACATTGATTTGTATATATATTCTGTTTTTCTCATGACCCAAATTTCTAACATGACTTTCAAATACTAGCTAAAATTCGAATGCCTACAGTCTTTCTCTATGTACTTTTGCTTACTCTCTTGTGTATCCATGATATGGCTCGCTCTTCTCCGTAACAATTCAAATCAGAACTTACCTCTCTGAAAAGTCTAGCATGTATTATTTGTTAGCCATGATCCCATCTTTATCACCTCAGCACTGATTAGATATTTCTATTTGCCTATGTTGATCAGCTTTTATCATTACAGTGTCATTTGTGATGATGATCTCGGATGGACCAAGACTTCTAAATGTTGGTGAGTGGTCCACTTGTTTCAAGCAAGACTTGATAAAACCCAGAGACATATAACAAGTGACGTGGTAGAAGAATGCAAATTCCACAGCACTTCAGATCAACAAATATTATTCAAGTTGGGCTTAATTTGTGTTCTCATGGGGCTTGGAAATTATCACATTCTCCTTTGTGTTAAATTAGATTATAAATAACTTCTTCTGCACAGAGATTTAGACATAGTAGGTGCTCATTAAATTAGTTTGTTAATATATTATAATTCTTTTACTAGAATAAACATTTAAAATTAGAAGTCTATCGTGTGGTTAAATATTTGCAAGAAAAAACAATGCTTTTAGATACAGATGGTAATACCAGGATGTGTCTATGAAAGTAATCTATGTTTATAATGATCTGGACCAATTAAGAACTTTACAGCAATATGAAATATAATCTGGTTATAAAAATAGTAATACAATCCAAGAACTAATAGAAATCTCACTGATCACTTCTTTAGTAAGCCCCTCATTGTACGTGAATTTATATTTAGAAATAAAAACATACATTTAGAAAGACGCTTGCAGGAGGAGGGTATAGCTCAGTTGTAGATTGTGTGCTTAGCCTGCACAAGATCCTGTGTTCAATCCCCAGTACCTCCATTAAAGATATTATAGTAATAAATAAATAAACCTAATTACCTCCTCCCTAAAAAAACTTTTAAAAGATGCTTTTGTTTCTAATTCAATAGGAAAAATAGTTATTTAAATATATACTTTTCTAAAGTGAATATAAAGTCAATATTTTAGGAAATAAAAAGGATTTAATTTATATTTTAATTTTTAATTTCTCAAAGTGAGACACCTCTTAGAAAAACGTATCATATTAATTTTTTTCTTTAATAATTCCTTCTCCTATTCCTCAAATTATATTCATAAAATATGCATGGTTCCAATTAACTATTTACACACACTCCAAAATCACAATTTTCATCCCTGATGCCAGCCTGATGCTACAGAGGTTACAAACTGAGGCCCAAAGAGAAGACAGCCAGAAGGCTCAGGCTACTGCAGATCTTCTTTGAAAGCAGCAAGTGCAACAAATTCTTACGTCTCCTCTAATCCTTTTTATCTTTTACAAGATTTACATGAAATTGAGAGAGATTATTTTAGAAGATTACACTGGCTATTTTTTAAAGCCCCTGAAAAAAAATACAAAGAAATTTTTCATTTCTACCCAAAGTTTGAACAGAAATATCTAATACACGCTGATACATGAAAGGAATGGAGTGCACATATTAATACACAAGCATCAATCCTTTCTTTACCCCCTCTCCTCTTCCGGTATTTGACTCACACGAAATAATATGTAAATGGCAAGAAAGGAGGACAGTAACTGCATGACACTCCCTGTGTTTCAGGAAATATGCTGAGTGTTTTCATATTTTTGTTGTCATCACAACCCTTTGATGTAGGTGTTATTTTTCTAATTATTACAAATGAGGGAATTAAGGTCTCATTATTGATGTCATAAAGATGATAAGTGATCAGTCAGAATTAGAGACAACAGCTGTCTTTTCTTTAGTCTGTCTTTCTTAATAGTTTTAAAGAAAATACTTAAACTTCTTTTGGTTAATAAAACTGTAGTTAGTGTCCAGAAGGCTGTGGAAAATATTCTAGGGAGATTTTCTAAAGCAGGAAACCATGTCTGGTTATAGTATCATTCCCAGTTCCATCTGCTTCTTTAAAACACAACTGCATGTTCCCTGAGAGACTGTGGTTCAATTATTTAAAAACATACATTTCTATACTATACTTGTAAAATTTTGAGTACTTATATTAATAAAAGATAGACATAAGCTATCTATACTTGAGAATCACCAATTTGGAAAATGTCTTCAGGTATCTTTAAAGAAATGAACTCTAGGCTAATATGAAAGAATAATTAGAATGTGCTTTATTAGAATCAAACAAAATTTGAGATTTTACCACAATCTGTTGCTGAGGAAACACCACTTAACAGATTTAGGCAAGTCACAAAATTTCAGCCCCTCTCCAGTGCATGAAGCAGTGCAAGAATAAATTGGAGATTCTCAACGGCTGCTTCTTAATTGATGAATGCCAATATTCGGTGACCCACGGTGATATCTTATGAGAAGCTGGGGAGAGGAACAATTATACTGGAGAGTTTGGGTACAAAACATGAGAGATTAAAAGCTCTTTGAACCTTGTTCCTTATCACAAGAACCACCTGACCCAAGAGGATTGAGCAGAAAAGGGAAAAGTGTTCAGGTATATTAAGTTTTTTTCCAGAACTGAGTGAGTTTAAACCCCTTGGATTTAGGGCAAGAAAAGGTAAAAGATCAAGAAAAGAATCATTAAATATTTCACTTTCGAAGATGTCCATCTGCGAGGAAGATATAATTGATATGTTTGGTTGTCTGGAATAAGCATAGGAGAGGTTTAAGTTTTAGAAGATGGTGGTATAAGATGAGCAAAAAGCCAACTTAGAGGTGGTAAATAGTCCAATTCCATCCACTTACAAAGGAAAGAGGAAGGAGAAGGGAGGCGATGAAGGGATCCATCCATCATGCACATTACAAATAAAGGGCTGTCACTCATTTTCCTAATGTCAAAAAAAAAGAACTATTTAGCAATTTTTTGACACCAAGAAAATCATTTGTAATAGCCTTCTTCACTTTTCAATTCATCCTTAAATTTAAAAGGGAGAGAAAAAAACCCATTCAATTGTTTCTATTATAAGTCAGTTCATCATTTATGAATCCATGTCAGTGTCTTAGTTTTTTCAGTGAAATAGCTAATTCATATCGTATTCGCAGTCACCACTTCACAGTGAATCACTGCTGTTTGATTTAGCCTGTCATCTGACACTGAGCATCTCGAAACCATTTGCATCACTCTTCTTGCTCTGATCTGCACATATGGTAATAATTAGGAATGTGATACCTTAAATTCATTTAAAATACCCAGAAATTTAGGATATAATAATAAAACCAGCATAACTCATATTTCACAGGAAACATGTGTTAAACTAGATGAACTAAGTCATAACTATTAATTATAGACAGAAAAAATTATAATTTCAGAGTAGAAATATAACATATAATTTTTATAAAAATGTAAAGTCCTGTCAATATATTTATAACTCTTTTTATATAGTGTTCAAAATATGAGCAAAATGCATTCTATAGAAAATATTTGAGTTTTAAATCACGATTTTTATTCAAAACAGAATGCACAGAAGTTTCCTCTCCCCACATACACCTGTGATTTTCAAGTCCTTCTAATTCATGCCTTTAAATGAAAGGTTGAGTATACAAGGTCAGTGAAATTGTTATTTATGGTTGAAATGTTTTTGCTACATCTATTTTAAGAAGGGTCATTTTTCATTTCATTTTTAAAATTGCCTTAAAGTGTTTAGCTGACTATACAAAATTACTCGATGTGCAACTAGCAGTTTCCTCTATTTCCAAGCTCTTGGTAGCCTAAGAATTATATAAGGTTTTCCAATTAAGATGATTATGTTAAAATTATATCACGTAACTGTTCTTATGTTCATGGTAATCATCACCATCTTAATTATTTTACTATGACTATAAAACCATTTTCCTCTTAAATGTGTTTCTTACCTCTGTATTCATTTGGTTTACTTCTGAGGAAAAATATATAGTGTCAGTATTTAAATCATTCATCAATAATATAGACCTGTGTACATCAATGCCAGTGTTTTATGTTAAGATGGTCTATCGTTAGCAAGACCCTTGTTCCGTAACTAAAACAAATACCTCCAAACACCACTGCTCAGTCTCATTTTCCTGAGGAAATGTACCTCTCAACTCAGTTCTTGTTTTTAAAAAAATGATAATTATTGTTATTTTTCCTTTTGAATTTTACTAAGTTCAAAATGCATAGGATAGGACCTATTTACTGGTGAATATTTTTAAATGTTTAAATTCTCATTTTCTTTGCTGACAGATATCTGCACTTTCTCTCTAAGCTACGAGAGCACATCAGCCTTGTGCAGACCAGCAGAAACCGCAGCTACGTGAAAATCCAAACGCAGGAAGAAAGCATTGCTGAGGCTAAACTAGAGTATTAAGGAGACCTTCGGTCCTGGCAGTGCTCGATTCCAGGAGTCGGGGAACTAACACACAGCAGATTTAAAGATCAGAAAAATAAAACATCAACAATGAAGCAAGGCTTGGTAATTTTACTTGGAAACTGCAAGAATCCTGGAACTGGAAGTTTATGTATTATGATTCCTGAACTGTACACTTTGTGGAATGACTTCAACTACTGACCCTTTTCTAAGCTCAAGGAGATTTCAAAGTGTAACTATAAGTTAAAATGAGAAGGAATCAAGTCTCTCAAAAATAAGAGTTTATCATAAGACTGAGGAAAATAGTCAAAACAATGACTACTGAGAAATTATTATGATTACTTTTATAGTCTTCTTATTACTATCCAAGGTCTCTCAGTATTTGAAGAAGAAAAATTAAACAAAAACAAACATTCCATTTGTAGGTAGACAAAAAATAAATGACTAACCTTGACTTCCATCAGCACACAAAATCCCACATAACCAATGACAGACTTCATTGTTTAAAGACTACTTGGGGATGATTAAGAAAAAGATGATGTAATCTATATGTGATAAAGAGAGATATAATATTCTCCACTGGAAGGCATTCCTATCATGTCATATCAAAGTCTAGCAAAACGTTGAAAGTTAGAAATGTTATCAAGCATTAGCAGGCATTTAAAGAACGTCTCCTGAATATTTCTAGCATAAAAAAGTATTTCATGTGATGTAAATGAATGGTAATTTTCCGACTTTAAAAGAGAGCTGTGCCAGTACATTTCAGCGTTCTGGACCCAATTCTGCAAACATGGAGACGCTTTCAATTTGCTCTGCCTGCCTTCCCGCCTTAGATGGCTGCGATTGCAGCGAAATTAATCCATTTAAAAATCTGCAGCTTAAACTTAAGGATTTTCAGTTTTTTCCCCCTTCTCTCTTTTTTTTTTTCTTAGAATATCAATAAGTTCCAATTGAAGAGCGGATTCTTTTGCAATTCAGGCATGTGCCGGCGATAACGGGCGAGTTGGCATGAAGAGAGGCAGAGATGGATTAATTATGCAGAGAACATGGAAATTCAGCTTATCATCGGCTAGCAAAGGAGCCCGGCTCACATAATCAGCAAACGAAGGGAGAGGAAAAAATAACAATGCAATGGCACCTTCCAGCCCATCATCAGGATTTTTTCTACCCCCCTTGTAATTAAAAAATAACATACACTTATAGCCCTATCTCCTGTGCAGGCAAGGAGTGGATGTCCACAAAATAATTGCACTGGGATATTAGAGCTGGCAACATGGGCTGTCCATTCCTGCTTGCTCTCCCTCTCACCGTCTCTTTCTCTTTTGGCCTCTCAAGGCACTTTGCTTCTGAACTCAGTCCAAATCAGATGGATGTCTCAGGTGACATTCTAGCTCACTTTCCAAAAATCCCAAATAGGTACCTTATCATGATCCAAGCAAATATACATACATATATGATAAATATTTGAAGGTCTGACTCTGGGGGAAGGCTTGGAACTGATCACCTGTGGACTATCTGGTCAATTTCATTTTTTGATGAAACCTGTCCAAACAGCCTTCATTCTGCAAAGTGACTGGATTAAAATGGTGGGCTGTTCAATGGCTGTGTTAATCCTCTCAAATGATTTGATTAACTTATAACTTTTTGTTTCTATTCCCTTTGCCAATGTATTTTAAAATTCAAGTATATATAGTTAATGACTGCAATATCTGTGCCTCCAGATCAGAATTCACAATTCTGTATTGTTACTTTAAAATGTGACAGCTTAATGCTTTGTATTTCTCTGAATGCCAAAAGAGATGACAATGAACCTAGTTTATTGCTTTAAAGAAAATAAAATTTAATCTCACACTTGTATCCATGTGTTTTCCAATTCTGAAAATTAGCATGCAAACACCAGCGTTAAACAATGATCCTCCTGACTGAACACCTTCGAAGTAGGTTTTGCTGCTTTGATCGTCACCCAAATAATTTAACCTAATTACAGGCATAAGTCCCAAGAAGCTCTGTCCATGAGAGAAACCTTCCTGCAAAAGTCATTGGAGAGCTAGAGAAACAGAAAGATGAAAATAAACCTGGAAAGACAAAAATTATGGCACATATGAAGGAAAGACGTTGTTCCAAAGTGTAGTAAACTGGAATTAGAAACCTGGCAGACTCTGGAAATGTAATTTATTCATAGAGTTCCACCAAAGCAGGGGACCAGTGTGGGGCGCAGTTTACACGCTTGTGGGAAAGCTTGAAGTGACAGTGAGGGTAGTAGACTGATTTTTTAAACTAATTATTTCCATGTCTATGCATATAAGATGCACAAACACACTCCAGTACATACGAATATTGTGGAAAACAAAAGCCGAATAAAGGGATCAAGGACTGTTTAGAGATATTTGTGATTTTTGACTTAGTTCCTGAGAGAGCAAAGGGAAAATCAAATAAGAAAAAAAAAATGCATTCAAGTAGGGGAGTAGGGTTCAGGATGAAGAAAAATAGAGAAGAGAAAGAGAATGAATAGTGAATAAGAGAGTAAAGAATATAGGGTAAAGAAAATTACAATTGTGACAGTGGAAATTATGATTTTTTATGTCTAGTTATTTTGTAAATGTATACATACAAGACACATTTAATATGAATTAAATATATAAATATAAAGTCATTCAAGTGTGTAGCTCTTAACCAAGAAATGTCCAAATGCATAGAGACCACAGATTCTGTGGAACAGAATACAAGCTCCCAGGGATTCCAGAGCACAGCCCCACCAAACGGGAATGCAGCTGGGAAAATTCGGCCATCCGTTATTACTGAACTCCTACCTTCCTACCACACAGTCCCCTCAAACACATTTAGTATCTCTTTGACTCAGCTTCTTAAATCTACTTGTGGTATAATAAAACCTATTTCTCAGAAATTCCTAGATAAAAGAGTAAACAATGAGCAGCAGTGAGTAAATCTTGCTGGGGCCAATTATCAAACCACATCTGACAATTTATGATATTAGAAGGGGAGGTGAAGTCAAGGCTTAGGAAAAGTGATTATACAGTATTATGTATATGAACTTACCTATCCTCTGCAAAATAAATTTCTGGACTTTTGAGCTAGTTTAATTCAGTCAGACACTGGAAAGTGATTTCCTAGAGGCTTACCAGACGTGCAGAGAGTCATCTTAGATAATAGCCAAAGTGGCGGTCCTTCAGAGGCTGTCTTTGGTGGCTTAGTGCTTCCTCACTCCAGCTGGACGTTAGAATTCCCCGGGGAGCTTTTCAAGAAGCTTATGCCCGAGTCCTACTCGAGACCAAAATCCTGGGGCTGGGGCCTGGATAAAGACATATATCTATATATTATTTTATTATATATTATATACACATATAAATATATTTTTTAACTGCCCAGGTGATGCTAATGTGCAGACAGAGTTGAGGACCAGTTACTGCCTTGTCTCATTTACTGACCTCCATCGGAATCCACTAAAATCTGAAACACCCTCAAGGCTAGGCAGTCATTGAAGCAGACAAGACTGAGCACCACGAGGGTGGTGACCACACTGCTTGTTCTCTGCTTCATGCCCGGCACCCAGCCCGGAGCCTGTTACATAGTAGGTTCTCAAAAATAATTTTGCCTGAAAGAATAAAGCAAACAGGAGCCAAAAAGGCGGGGGGCTTTCTGCCTCTCTTTAATCCCAGCCACCTCCACATTCCACCCCATGAGTCTTGACAGTTTGGAAGCTTTCTTGAGGTTTTCTGAAAGCCCATGCTTGGAACTTTATAGAAGCAGCATACTTCTATAATCTTTTCTACTTCCTGAAAACATGTCTTAACATCTTTTACAAGAGAAGGTAGATAATAGAATTCTCAGTAACCGTAACTGTAAATGGATTTGTAATCTACCCATGATTAAAATTATTTTCATCATGAAGTAGAATTCTCATTATTGTTGCAATTTTAATGTTATCAACTCCAAAGTGTCTTGGTGATTGATAATATAGACAGCGAAACCCTATATTATAGTAATTAAATTTAAAATGAATCAGCCATCCTTATATGTCTCAGTACAGTACCTGATTATTTGAAAACAATTATCTTCACATGTCACCTAATGCCACACAGCACTTGGAGCTGCTACAAGGAATTGTTCACAGTCACAAAGTTGCTGCAGAGTTGAAAAGCACAGATACTGTGTCGTGGGTGCTCCGATGAATATTTTCTCCATTAAAATACATGACTATTGCAAAACTGGGCTAAACCCAGAAGGAATGTGGGCCTGAATTAGGAAACCTTTGAACAAAACCTTCAGGCTGAAATGTGCATTCATCACGGGTAAGTCGGTGTCACTGACTTTAAAGGAAACCCTTTCTCTAGGAAACCCCAGAAACCACGGGCCCAAGAGCAGCTGTCTGATTTTGAGGATGAGGTTTTTCTTTTCTCATCAGAGCCAGGCTGTAGTGCATAATGCTTTCCTCATTGGATAGATTGTCCTTCAAAGGAAATGTCTCTCTTTATAAATTAAATTAAATATTACTACGTCTCCCAAAGTTTTCTCTTATTTCCCTAGTTGAGATTTTATAGGAACATGCATTTCTCCACTGCAGGAAGGGGCTCACACCCCTGCTTCTCTTAATCTTACACTTTCTGCAATCCTTTCCAATAACATGCCTCTCTTTGCCAGATGCTCTGTGCCCACACCCTCCCCATACACATTTTGGGGGAAAAAATTAGTACAAAAAAATTCTTCCATACTTAGTTCATTTGCAGATTTCACCAGGCTTGCAAAAAGCACACCTGTTGTGCTGTCTGGATTTCCTTTCTGATCATAGGCTTCTGACAAAGAGGGGGGGAAAAGAAAGATTTTTATCAAACGCTCTTCACCGGACAATGAATTTTCTTCACCATTTGAATGTATCTGTGGAATGCCTGAGTGATTCATTACAGCAGATTCTGAAGTATGACAATGGGCCGCAGAAATGACTGATGGTATCTTTTTCCTGATTTCATTTCCCTGATCCTCTTCATCCCTTGGCCTGTGTACCTCGATTAATTAGAAACCAGGGATTTTCACTCATCAGCTGATGGGTTTCATGCTCCACTCTGTCACAAATCTGCTGCCTGCACTATCTCTCTTACAGCTGGTGGCTGCTTTAAAAACTTTCCCTTCTTTTTTTTTTTTTCCTCCTTTTTTGAAGCAGTGCTTTGTGACTACAGGTTTAGGTCTTTTAAAGATTCAGACATTTTTTAAAAAAGAGATTAAAAATTAAAGTAAAGAAGATTCAAAATCTCTGATTAAGTTAATCCCTATCCAAATGATACTTGTCCAAAAATGAACTTTTTGAAGAGATAATAATATAAATGTTTCATAGCATTCAGCTTTCTAAGTTCTTTTTGCAAGATATAATAATTGAAGTATTATGTAAAGACTGAAAATAGATATAAATATAATTTTTGTGTGTGAGCACAAAAGCACATATGTTCATTTTTCATGCATTTTGGGGTATCTCTACAATACTTAAAACTCAAATGCATTCAAATTCCAGTTGAATAAGCCATTTTATAACAGTATCCTGAAATAAATCATTGAACCATTATTGTTTCTGGAGGAAATATTTTATAATTGAAATATGCTCCCCCTTAGGGTATATACCAAATTAAATCACATGATGATATAATCCCCAAGGAAGCAAATCATAATTAAATAGTATTTAAAATGCAGGATATTTTATAGTAAAACTTCTCCCTCAGAAATCTAAAATAATGCTTGACTCAAAGGTGAAAAGCACAAAAGTTATTTTCACCAAAGTAACAGCTACCTACCACTGAAAGATTATTCGCTGGAGTATTTTTCTTCATATTAATTTATTTAACATCAACTTTGAACTGGATCCCCGAATTAAAAGCAAAGCCATCCATCTTATAATGCCAGATCTATCAGACGTGACGAGACAAAGTGATGAGGAGCAGTACACATTTTCATGGCTTTGCCTATGGTAGAAGACAGAGAGCCTTTAAAGATTTCATCCTGTAAGTGAGGTTTTTACAATTTTGGAAGTCGTAAGAAGAGAAAAAAATAGAGGAGTTTGGGGGAGGAGTATCTCCTCCCCACCATCTGAGGATCCTTGTCCTTCTTTCCACACTTGCCAAGAAAGAGCTGTACACCTGAAAAAACACTTCAGCATGATCAACAAAAGCCCTGGTCAGCACTGAGGCCAACCAAGCCTTATCTATCATGCCTGTTCTAAAGAAAACCAGCACTCAACTTAGCAATTACAAAAAAAAATTTTTTTTTTAACTAAGCACAAAACAAACAGGACAGCAGGAAAAGCCACCATGCTTCTGTTCCAGAGATACAAGAAGGGATGCACCCAAACAAGCTATTAAATCTCTGTGGCATATTAATTTCTATACTGAAGTCCAAATTACCAAAGATGTTGAGTATACACTCTGGTCAATAATATGCCACAGTACTGAATTTTGTTCCAGATACAAGGCTAAATTTTTCTTGTTGTTGAACTGGTCCACCATAAAGACTTACAGATTTGAAGTAAAGTAGATTTCATAAGATTCAGATCAATTTATCTTCCTGTTGTATTTTTTAAAAGCCTTAGTAATACTGAAAATGGACACGAGAGAGAGGTCAGGAAGGTACACCTTGAGCTTACACAGATGTGAAGGGAAATCCATTACTTTTTGAAGTTACTGAAACTTCTTGCTAAATCATACTGTTACCTCCCCTTTAAAATGGACCAAATCACTATCATGATGCTAGCTGGGCTTAAAATACCGCCTACATAAGACACTTTTCTTTAGCAGTAATGCAAAAGAGCTATGGAACAGTTGGAGAGTATTTTATTTTAACAACAACACAAGTGTGCTGATAATCTGGAGTATCAGGCCCATCTGTAAATTTCCCTAATTTGCTATGTCTTTCCCTAACACCACCAATATTGTGATAATGCCACATGCTCTTGAGTACCTGCCAGCGCCAGGCACAGGGACCAACAATCATGAACAGACACTGTATCGAACACAGGCCTGTAAGTCTGCGGACTGTAGTGTTGCCTCCGACTCACCCTTGGCTTTAGCCATCTCACAGTATTTATTTGTGACAGGCCAGGAAAGTTGCCCACTTAGATGGTGTGTATCTAATCTATTAGATTAATTCTAATCTATTCATTACTTTCCCTGGAATGTTGCTTCTAAATTTAGTTTTTCCAAAGTAAATAAACTTAATAAACAAAAATTTGCTATCTGACTGTCTAATTCTGAAGTACTAGGCCTGGGAGGCATTTTTCCCCCCTAAAAACTGTAGGCTTTTTTATTCAGTTCAGAGGGAGACAGATGAACGTGGAAGGCTGGCCCACTTACCTCGCCCAAAGTTCAGATTCCACTTCATTCATCCATCCCACACTGCCAGCAATTTAGAGATGAAAAAGGGAAGCATTCTTCAGGTAATCATAGTGAGGGATTTTACCAAACTTTGTTGACTAACAAGCAAGTGTCAATTAAAACCAGAGCTTGCATCAAATGGTAATTTCTGATCAAACTAAGAAGGCTCTGCATTCATGTAATTCCAATGCACCATCAACCCTAAGCATTTTAATAACCATTTGCCTTATTCTTTCAAGGCCTCTTCAGGTGGCTGAATGACAACATCATGGGCTTGAGTACTGTGTGAAAAATACTCCGATGTTAGCACACACAGAGCAATGGGCCAGTGGAAGGGTCTCCATCTGTTGTTTGTAATCTTTGTTACTTTCCTGGACTATTCAGTTCACTCAGGAAGTATGTACTGAACACAGAGATGAACAAATACAGTGAATGTCCTCAATACTGCAGTTTTTTGATAAAAGCCATTAATATTTTTGTTAAGAATTAGGCACACTACATAAAGAAATCTTGACTGTGTATCTAAAATAGGGATGGCAGCCATAGTGCTTGCCCTGTTTTGTCATCTCAGTGTTTCTGGAAATCAATTTCATAATCTTTCATTATGTCTTTATCATATTGAGAAAAGTTTCTACCATTAAATAAAAAATATTGTAGGAAATCTAAGCTCTTGGTCCAGATTCTTAAGTTTATCTCATTTGGATTTACCATGTCTTTTCAATCTTAGTTTCAAAGCTCCGAAGTATCCACTGAACCAGGGTATCTTGAAAACCTAAGCCAGGCTTTCTTTAGTTATTTCTGTATTATAAGCACCTAACACAGTGTCTCATCTTCAGTATTATATTTTTCTTAATCAAACACAATTTCATTCAAATAAGGCTGGCCTTCACTCCATTCTATGACCATGTATCTGTTAATTTTTTATCACTTACTGGGGATGTATTTCTGTCTTCATCCTGCTAGCTTATTCATTCCTTTTATAAAAATTCACTTCTAGTAACAATTCCTTCCCCCATTATTTTTCTGTTTTTTTCACTATTCATTCACTGAAACATATATTCTTCAAACATTTATCCTCTGCCACTCCAAGTTCAGTTAGATAAGATATTGGTTCCACACTTGAGGAGCTTATGTTTATTGAACCCAATTTAACACGTTAATTAGAATTTATTGTTTTTACCACTATTATTCAGTATATTTTGGTTTTCATTCAATGAATAGATTATAAGCAACCTTAGGTTAGGGAGCGGGGCCCTGGTTTTACTTACCCAGTAACTCTGCCACCGTAGCTCACTATTGAAAAGTGGAAATGTTCAATAAGCTTGTTTATTGATTGAATTCTATTTTATATTCGAGGGACGTATTTAAAAATTTATCACATTTCAAAAATAAATTCAAAATTGGACTCTTAGTTGACCCTTCTATTAATTATCATATTCACTCCCATATTTCTCTGCTGTTTTCACTAACTTGGAGGTTCGGAATCCTGCCAGCATCTGGATTGTCCACCTCTGGTAACCCTCATTCATCTTTGTGATTATGGTCCCCATTTACAAAAGCACCCAAATTGCACCACAATTACTAGGAATATTAATAGGAAACTGGATTTTCTACTTTGTCTCCCTTTATCTGCGAGTCCTTAATGGCTTAAACACAGGATAACTTCCAGGGTAGCAGCAGCAAAGGAACAAAAACGAGAAGAAAGAAATGTGCAGGTGATCAAAGAGGAACATTTACATTTATGGAATTCTTTTATTTCTAGACTGAGATTCAGACATTAGATAAAGGTCTATCGGAAAGACGCTACTACTGTCTCAGATGGTGCTGCCTGTTCTCCCGGAAGATGAAGCCGTTCTGGAGACCACTTTGTCCTGACGTAGGCAAACCAAGGATGCAACAGAGACTAAGAAGGTGGGTGCTGTTTAAAAGAGCTTGTGATGGCAGGACAGATGCATACTTGCTTTCGTTTTCCTTCAACCCAGCCAGTGGCCAGCCATTGTTGCAGCCTTTATTTACTTCTGTGAGGACTTGAGGACACTACGTTCTTCTGAAGAGATCTCTTAAAGGTGTTTCAAGGGAGGGAGAGTCTAATGAGTGAGAGATAAGTATTATAATGGAAAAAAAGTTTTCCTTTATCTTTTAAAATATTTTCATATGTTTTTTGAGAGATGTGAAGGAGAAGAGAACACACAAAATTCCTCCCTAGAATAGAGTTTTGAATCATTGCTGCACTTGATTACAATTTCTGCAACCTCTATGTTCTGGATTAAAGAAAAACACATTATTTTCTATTTTTATTTTTTTAAATGGAAGCATATACCAAAATTTGACCCAAGTTGCATAGCAAGAGTGAGAGAATTAAGTTCTAAAATTGTGAGCTGCCTTCACCCTCTACCCTTGAAAAGTGTCTCCAAATGAGAGGCATTAATACAGGGAACAATATTCAGTATCATGTAATAATCTATAATGGAAAAGAATCTGAAAAAAAATATGTATAACTGAATCACTTTGCTTTATACCTGAGTATTTTAAATCGACTATATTACCATAAAAAAATAAAATAAATTAAAAGTATTACTTTCTTGAGGTTATACTGAATCCTTCTTAACTTCCTATCCTGGTCTAGATGCCACAGTTTAGGATTTAACCAGGAATGGCTGGATACGTGTAGCAGGGACTTAAGGTTGGTGTGGATGAAGGCATAGAGTTAAATCAATACCTGCCCACTGTGGTGAGCCAAGAATCCAGAAGAGTTGTTGCAGGAATCGAAACTGAGTTTGACAGAAAACACATAAGATCCAGGGACCCCTAGAGTGCTACAGGAAATACTCTTAAAGTGAGGAGGAACACAGTGGATTCACAGCCTGACTCTAGCCTTTATTTTTTTTTATCAGAGTTTCTGTAAGATTTCATTTTAAAAAAATGGAGTTCTGTTGCAAGAAGAAGGAGGAGAAGGAGGGGGGAAGAGGGGAAGGAGAAAGGGAAGTAGCTGTTTGATAATCATTTGACAAGAGAATTAGTTTTCTTGAGAACTGGACAGAGTCTGGTTCACAATACACTCTCCATACTTGGCATTGTGGCTGGCACAGGGTGGGCATTCAATGCATATTTATTAAATAAATTGCATATTTATTAAATAAATTGATGAATAAGTAGATGAAAGAGTGTCTCAAATAAGTTGATTGATTATGCATGAAAAAATCACAATAGATAAGCAAAGTAAAACAGTTGGTTAATGGATACCCCAAAAGGCAGAAAGGCAGACAGGTAGTACCTGGAAATCTGTCCACAGGAAGCAAGCTCCTAGTCATTAGAGCAGAAATCTGGTGCCTGGCAGGGTGGAGAAAGGTAGAGCTGGATCCTAACAGAAGCCTGGATCCTTGGGAGTGCACTAGGAGGGAATCTAATTAACAGTAACTGAAACAGAAGTCCGGCCTGGGGCTGGGCAGTCAGTTGGGGATAGTATTTTCAAAGGTGACAATGGGTTAGGGGCAGACTTTCAGAAGGAGGACTCAAGTATTCAGATCTGGTTCTTCTAATTCTGGTCAAGGTAAGCTCTGGGAATTGAGCGTAATTGGCAAGTAGTCTCAATCGTGATTAGTTTGGGGCAGAAGATAAAATCCAACCTGGGTTTGCAGTGAATCTTTTTCTCCCAAGTTAGAAGAGTATTTTTCCCTAAGTTTGTTCAGCAATTGCTTGTCTTTAAAAAGGTTCAGCTGGGGAAAATCACAGCCAAGTGAGGGAGAAGTTGGCTTTTAGAAGTAAGGGAAAGGGTGGAGGGAGTTCTATGAGGCATCCCAGATAAATGCTTGTCAGGTAACCTCTCCACATTCACATTTATTTCAAATGAATGAAATAAATAGCCTGACGTGACAAAATGTATGATCATTGAGTGTTCACCAGAGTGCCATGAAATGCGGAGATTTCTCTTTCGGTGCGATAAATAGATAGTATTTGTTGAGGAGAGAACTAAGATTATGTTTTTAATTAATTAATTTTTGTTATGAAATTATGCCAACTCATGATAAAATATTTAAACAGTAGAAATAAAAATAAATACAGTCCTCCCCTTTTGGCCAGTACCATTTATCAAATATGAAAAAGCACATTTTTATACATGATTTTAGAAACATTCTATGCATATGCAAGAGTATATATGTTCATACTTACCTTATGCAAATGGAATCATGACATACTCAATACTTTGCAATTTGTTTTCTGAAATAATATTTCTTAAAAATCTTTCTATATAGGAAAGTAGAGATCTATAGATATGAAATTTCTGGACCAAAAGGACAGTCATGGATGGCTTAACAATAAATTGCATTTAAAATTTACTTCTTGTTTCTATTTCATTTTACACAATAAAATGACAAAATATATTACTTTATAGCATGTATAAATGTTAATTCTGTTAAAAATATTCACTTTATTTACAGTATTAAACCTGGCCTCACCATAGCAAAGTAACCAGTATAACATCCTACCTAATGTAGCAGTCAAAATATGTTTTGTATTCCATCTCATAACTGCTGAGAATAGTGGAAGGAAAAACAGAGACATTAGTCAAATAACATCTTCTACTCTTGAGAACACAAGTTATTTGCAGCAGAATGTGGTACTCAGCTTTGAAAGTTAATGGTCTTTGTCAGTCAAAGGAAAACAGTTGTCTTCACTTTTTTTAAAGTCTGTAAAAGTCTTTCTTACTGTCTCTCTTAAGGGGTGGATATGAGGTCAAATCCAAGATGCAATAAGGGAGAAATCCTGCTCTGGAAAAACAAAGTTCAAAGCTAGTCCTGAGTGGAGAAGAAGCAGTGGGAGCTGAAAGCAGGAGCCTGGGTGACTAAACTTGATCTCTTGGCGAGAGTAGGGTTTATAAGCTCCTAGACTTGGCTTCAGCCAACCAGGAAGAAATAACCCCAGATTTATTGCAGGAAATGGTTCTGTCCCTGAATGAGTCATGTAAATGGTGGCCCTTGGCAGAGGAAGTTACCCTATTTCTCCCCAGCATGGAAAACACAGTGTCATCATCCTGGGAGGTAGCAGCAACAGAAAACAAGAAGAAAGGACTCCTGACAGGATCCTGCGCTCTTGTGATCCTCAGCCGGGCTAGGGCCCTTGCAGTTGACAGTAAATGGTGGTAAGGACGGAGTGTGGACTTCAATGACTTACTAGAAGCAGAAGGTCCTAGGATACTGGGAGCTGGACTAGGGTACAGAGGGAACCAAGTATTCATCTGGCTAGAAAGCTGTCTTAGAAGGTATGCATTATGAGTGCCTCAATCCAGCACTTGTATTGGGGGAGACACTATTGATTTTATTGGTTTTATTCACTATCTAGGCTGGGGGTTGGGGAAATGTTTTATATGCACTATGTGTGTGTGTGTGTGTGTAATATATATATATACATGTGTGTAATATATATATTATTTTATATATATATATTGTTACACACATGTATACTATAGAATCTTTGCCAACCACGGTTTTGAAAATTCACATATGAAAAATCCAAACTTTCTGTGTGTGATAGTTCAAGTGTTTGTTCTTAGGCAAGGGAATATAACAATACTGTCTCCCTCTTCTCTCCCCAACACACTGCATGGTTAAAAGGAATTTGTTTTAGGTAAAAGAGAATGTTTCTACATCCAGAAGTCTAAGCCCAGGAAAATGTGTCCTTAAGCACTATATTTGTTTGTAAAGGAGGCCTGTGAAATAAAAGAAGGGAATGTGGGATGCAAAAAAAACCACTTAATATTATCCAAAATTAAATCCACCATTAAGGGACAAACTTGCTAATAATGAAAATGGTCCGTCTGGTTCAGATTGATTGATGACTAATAATTTAAAATATATCTTTTTTTTAAACAATTTTTTATTGAGTTATAGTCACTTGACAATGTTGTATCAAATTCCTAAAATATATCTTGATAATAGATTTTCACAATTTTTTTCCCCTCTCTCTGCAGCATTAGTTTTTTGTTTTTTGTTTTTTCAGTCTGGATGTTTTAATATGACATTATGCATGAGGTATTTCCTGATTCTACATCTCAGGATTTACTTTTTATGATCATATGGCTTCCAGAAACTAGCACCTTAGGGAGACTGCGGTCCCTTTGACCTTTTGTAGCCCTCACCTTGTTTTTTCTTTCTGCTTTGGATTTCTGCATCTAAGTAGGTTCACACAGCCCTCCAATCAACCAGCAACAAGTTCAAATATAATTATGACAAATGCAGGGTCTGGAAACCCTGCTGGTAATTGACTTTGAAAGAGACCTAAAGCTTCTTACAGAATCAAGCCCATTGTAATGGACCAGGTATTGTAACACCAGCTCCATAATTGTCCACTTCAATTCAGAACTGAGAGATGCACTGCACATTCTGAATCTGCTTTTAATAAAAATGTGTTTTTACCCACTATACCAAAACTTACCTGATACTCAGTCCTCCAGCTTATCCAGTATCGTGAAGAAACCCCAGACATTACTCTGTAGAGTTTTCGTCTCATCCAGATAAGTCATAACTCCTTGCACTTACGCTCCCTGCAAAGGCAAAGACAACTGCATTTCCAATGCGACTGCTATACAAACATTCTCCTGCCCAAAGGAGGCCTGATCCTCACTGACTGTGGACAGACAAGACTCCCTCCCATTTCCACTTTTAAAAGCATGTAAACTCCGTCCTTTATTTAACTATGTTCTCATTTGAATGGCATGCCAAATCTAAAATGATATGAAAAAATCCCAAATTATTCCAGCAGTTCTTTGTATTGTTACCTCCTTTGTGTTGAGAAGCTGCAAAGCACCTTTTTTACACAGATTTTTCTTTTTGTCTACGTAATAGCCTTTAGTTTACTCCTGATTCTTTCTTCCAAATTAGCCATTAGTGGAACATTTTCAGAATCTCCAAAATTTTATGGATTCTATACGTTGGCCTTTTTTCCTTTGAGTATACAGATGTGCTTATTAAATGTGGCTTTAATAAGGTCCCAGGGCAAGGTCACTAGGGGGGGTCCTATTCTGCCTCTTTCTATTTTGAGGGAAAGTGAATAAGAAAGAAGATTTGTACTTACACGCTGAGAAGTTTTACCTTTTATTTTTTTCAAACCTGTTCTTTTGGTGCTTGTTCACAGAAAGTGAAACACCCAGAATCCTCATAAAAAAGTATCTGTCTTGCTCGAAGGCCATCCTAGGAGGTAAGCCACTATGAGTGCCTCAAGGACCTTGTTATAATACAACTGCATTTGTAACATACCCCTACGCTCAAATGTCTCTGCTTCATTGACTGCCTGGGCTCCACACTGGGGCCCATCAACGACATCCCCGCAGATCTGAGCCAGTTACAGTTCTATGTATTAAAACTGCTGAGAAACAGGGCATTTTCTTTGCTGGCACCATGTAGAAAACATCAGCTTGTTTTGTTTAACTGTTGTTCTATCTATTTCACAGTCCGTCTCAGAAAGTGGGCTGGCTTCTTACTACTCCCACACAATATAAGAGCTTGTTTCCAAAGAGCAGAGAAAACTGAGTAAGATCCACGGTTAGATGACAGATGGATCCTGTCGCATTGCCAGAGATGTGAAATTGCAGGTGACACCTGATATATGATAATAAAGAGTACCCATACAGTATTCAGCCCTTGGCCTTTATTTTTGTGATGTCATCAGCATGCAGGTGGCTTACCTGAGACTCTGAATAAAATACTGAGCATTGTCAAGGGGCTACACGGACAACTTTATCTCCCCATCTGTGTGATCTCCTGTGTGATGAGTTTGGACTATAGCCACTTTTAGCTCTGTCTTGGTTTACAAAAAGTTATCAGAAGGTTGTCTGTGGTCCTATTTATCCTGTTCTGTCTTTTGTCTAAAAAAAACCTGAAGCCAGTAAGACAGTTCAATTGTATCATTCACTGTAATATCAATACCTTTAGAGCTAAATTTATGTCCTTGTCAAAAATATACTGAATAGGAGATATGAGGTGTAAAGAATATCCACCTAATATCAACCTGGGTTTGGTTTGTTCATGGCGCTCATAAGACAAACCCCTGGCTTTATTTATTTTATAGTGTTGTTTCCTACAATTTGGTGGCATATTAAAAATATGCCCAGGGAAGGAGTGCTTCTCCTGTGGCATCTGGGTCAGTAAGACTGTTAACCTATTATTTATTTCCACTCAGCTCAGCCACTTCTTTTTAAACAAATATAAGAAGTTCATTTAACTTGAGGTCTCAAAATAAAACACACACACACACACACACACACACACACACAAAGATCAGTTAAGAAATAAACTTTACCTCCCATAATAGAATGAATTATAAACAGTTTGCTGAATTACTACTCTCTAAAAATAAAATAACTAGCACTACTGGGAGCACTCAAAGCACCAAGTATGGGTGCAGTGTATAGTACGACAACTAGCTGGTTTAAAGCTTATGAATGCTAGCAAGCTGGTTATTATTGCCAGTTCATCGATAAGGAAAGGGAGGTGCAGAGGTAATGTTAAGTACTCAAGTTTGCACAACTATATAAATAGCAAGACCAAAATTAAACTCAAGCCTCACTTATTTCAAAGCAATGCTCCTAACCAGTACATCATGCTGCTCATAACTACTGTGTAGGTAGAACTCAAGTGGTTTGAAGATGTTACGTTACAATCCCTCCTCACTAAGATATGATAGCCCTAGTCACAGGCATTAAAGGAACCATGTTGTCACAGTCCTTTCTCCTATTATCATCACACAGTTGTATTATCCACTGCTTGTCTTCTGTGCCCCATGTCAGTCCACATCCTACACTGATCTGGTCAATTCCTTTCATCAGTGCTGATTTACAGACAGCCAAGAACTTAGCTCTCCCCTGATAATTGCTCAAAAACCTACACATATTTAGAGAATTATCATTAAATCATTCATGTAGTGGTAATAATATTGTTTGTTCATTTAGTGTTTTTTAGTTTGTTTTATTTTCAGGGGATGCTACCGAATAGACTGGTATGAATTTTGGAACATAAGGCATTCCATTATTCCCAAGTAAGACACACACAAAACTGCTTACATAGTATGTTTGTGTATATGTGGGGGGGGAGGTGTTTCAGTATGTAGAGGGATTTTTTTAATTGTGCAGAATGTAGTGTAAACTGCTTTGGCTTTTAGCATAAAATAATTTCTGGATGGAGTACTGCATCAGAAAATGTTCACTAATTTAAAACTAGTGAATGCTCACTTTGGTTACTTGTTTCATATAATTAAATATCTTACTTGGTTAAAGCAATTTATTTTAAAAATTAAAAAATTAATAATTTCATGCACACAAACATACCTCATATAAACACACACATAAAATGAAAATTTGTTGAATACACTTTCTATATTGAATTTAATAACTTTCTAGCTTCCGTGTACTTTATATGCTAATAGTTAACACTTAAGATAATTTGAACAATTTTTATCTTAAGGTCATAAAATGGTATCATGTTTGAAATCATATCAAATAATTGAAGTGTCGTTTGTCAATTTGTTGTACCAGCACCTGGTACAGTCGTGGCACGGGGTCAGTCATGACATGGGACCCAGCTCTCATATTTATCTGTTTGGTTATGTGTTTGTATAAATAGCAATGAATTTGGAAAATTCAGTAATGACAAAAATTCAACAGACTTTTTTTCAAATTTTTCCAGAAGAGAGTAAACAGAAATGTTTAGTGTAATGATAAGGACAATGAAAATGATTCACCAATAATATAAAGCAGAGTTTTAATTACAGCATTTTTTTTTTTAACTTCACTAGGAGCAATATGCTACTGCCTTCCATTTGCAGTCTCTATGAGACCGTTCATGCTTAACAAATCTGACACAAATTAGAGATATTGAATGTAATGTGAAAATTGTAGGATGCCATAATTGCCTCATGGTGGATTTGGTGATAAATACCAACAGAAAACTCCCAAATGTGTTTTTAATACATACACATACCAAAATAGCTTCATTATCCTTCATCTTCAAAACCAAGCTTCTTGCATACTGTAATGTCCTTTTGTCCCAAAGTCTAACTTGAATCCATAAGAGGAGCACTTGGAGTTAAGGTAAGCAAGGCATGAAATGCGTGTATCCAATGATACGTCAGTAAACAAAATCGCAAGTGAACCATGCCATCTATTGTGAAGAAATCCGAATTTCTGAAAAACAAAATGAATACTAGCATAAAACTTAGGAGTCTTTGAATATGTAGGGAAGAAGTTATTTCACCTAGAGAAAGAATTATGATGATGTATGGTTGAGCAAACAGATTAAAAGTTTTCCAGTAGATAAAAGAAGTTAAAAATTGAGAATCTTCTAAATAAAATTCTATGCATAAGTCATCCATCCCACAGTGACATGATACATATCTTTACGAATATAACCAGTGGATTCTCATCAGAGGTCCAGAAATTCTATAATGCCTACTGAAATGAAGTATGCCGTTGTGTTGGCTAAGCATGAGATCTGATGTCCTATTTACATAACTTTCACAAGTGGACTCTTTGGAGCACATTATATCTCTTTCTAATGATTTTTCTTATCAGTTTGATAAGTCATTCAATAGTCCCTAAAATAAAAATTAATACATTTCATGCAGAATGCCTTGATTCTGATTCAGCACAATCCTAAATAAGAAAGAACTAAGCTTATGGATGAGACTGTGTTTGGCTTAACTTCAAACGCACCCTTTAGATCTATCACATATATCTGTTGGTAAATTTCAGCCTTATTCCCCAGTGTGAGATTTGCAAAACAGCAAATTTATTAAAATCTCTATGAAAGGCCACTGGTTCATGCCTAAATTATTTCAAACATTTTAATGGTTAAATTTCAAATCACTGAAATGAGTGAAGGGAATAGAAATAGATAAGAGTACGTTTTTAATTATTTCAAACATTTTAATGGTTAAATTTCAAATCACTAAAATGAGTGAAGGGAACAGAAATAGATAAGAGTACATTTTACTTAATTTGGACATTTAGCTGCTCTAAATAGAGCCCAAACTAAAAAATTTTAATACATGAGTTAAAAAGTAAAATCCAGATGGAATAAACTACTTTAGAAAACTTAAAAAAAAAAATGCATACCTTTTGTTAGAAACTTGAAGTCTGATTTAAGATACTTTATTTCAAATCAATATTTAGTAATAATTTCTTCTGGAGTGCTGAAACTAGAAAATGAATAGTGAAATATTCCTAGGAAAGATAAAAAAATGTATTATATGGTCTTATTTTACCTTATTCATTTTACATTTGTGTGGAATGTAAAAGTATGCAAAATATCTTATCTTGCACGTTAAAACTGTGAATCCTTCTGCCTTTTAGTAATATCATCATATATCCCTGTTCCTTAGATGACTACTAAAAATGCACATACTCCATAAACCCATCTTTAGATTGATCAGAAAGAGAATAATGATTTCTACTGGAACCTTGAAGTCCAAGGCCTATCCCTTGTTCTTCAACCTTCAACAAAAACATTTATACTTGATTTTTCCCCCAACTTGCAAATAACCAGAACATAGTGTGAATAATTTTGCTGTCTCTGTATGTGTCTGTGCAACATTCATATTCCATTTATAAACCTTTTTTCCTTGTTTTTCTGTATCACTGGAACTTAATTCAGTTTCTAAATCTTTGGGAAATAAGAATCCTCAGAAAGTACTGCATTAGCATCATGTAACAAAACTACATCCATCTAGTCACAAAACACTGAGCACCTACTATGTATCAGAAATTGATCAAGAAGCTGGAAACAAGAAAATTAATGTGACATAGTGCCTGTCCTTAAGATACTTACTTTCATGGAACCAGGGAAAACTATGTAAAAAACTGTGTATTCGTTTTCATGAAAGAATTCTGCATTCACAAAAGTCTCAAAAATCTCAGACTCTTACTATATTTCTCACATTAAATATTGACTTTGTGGCTGTGAGTTAGCTATGGCTTTGCCCCACATCTTTTTTCACTGCAGAACCGAGATTAAAGGAGAAGCCCCTATTTGGCACATGCCATTATTTTAACGTATGAAAAGAAAAAATGGCTTCTTTATGATATATGGAAATTCCACTCAAATTCCATTAATGAATGCAAGTTACATGGCCAAGACTGATGTCAAAAGAGCAAGAGAATATATTTTCCTTCCAAGTTACAGGGCAACAGGTAGGGAAGAGGAATCCTCTTATACAATGAAGAACAAAAACTTGGAAACAAAAATACAATTTATACTGAATACACTACAAAACAATGTGAGTAAATATGAAATGTGTTTGGGTCACATATATAGGACCATCTAAATACCACATCTGGCAGCAATAAGAGCAGGAGAAGTGGTACTTGAGCTTAGTCATTCAGGTTGAGCAGGAATCTGTCAAGGTGATAAGATGGGGAAGACATCCTAGACAGAGGGTAAAGATGGGCATTCGCAAAGACATAGAAGAAGAGCAGAGTCAGCCTTGTTCAGGAAATGGTGATCTACTTAGCATAATTGTGGGATTAGTTTCTTTGTGGTAATAGTAATCTGAGGTGAGTGTGATCTAAGAGCTTTGACCTTATATTCTAAGAAATACAGGGCCACTTGGGGTTGATTTTTAGCAGAGGAATGTCTCTATAAAAACACTTTTGGGCAAGTCAATTAATTTATACCCTAGGCTCTCAGATTCTAGATGTGCAAAGTGGGATTTGGGGACCAAATTTTATATCATATTCTTTCCAGGCCTTAAGTTTTATAATTCTACACTCTTTAAATTATGACTCAATTAAGATGATTTTCAAACTTAATGAAAACATTTCAAGATTTCACTTTCAAGATTTGCATTTCCCAAATCTCAAATGTGAAACAAAATTTGTCTCTTTTCTCACATAAGAGATCCATAATAATCATTAAAAAATGACTTACACATTCTGATGTATAGTTAGAAAACCAAAAACAGAAATAGTATTTTGAATTGTACTAAGTCATTTTTAAACAAGTCAGAGATAATAATCCATTTAGCATAAATTTTCTCATATTATAGACCTACATTCTTCAGTTTTTATTTTATACACAGTGAAATTGTTAATTTTTTTCTTCTAAATAGTGAGTGCATATGCCATAAGATATGTGAAATACAAGTGAAAAAAACTGAATTAGGCAAACTTATTCAAGATTGACTAGATTATAATGAGGTAACAAACAATCCTCAAATACAAGTAGTTTACAATATCAAATATTTATTTTTGGCTCACACAAAGACTACCTTAAGTCCAAGTAGCTCTCAGGTCAAGAGTAGCCATGCTCATGAGTTAGTTCAGGATTCCAGGTAGCTTTAAACTTCTGAAACTTCTTATCAACACAATTTCTTTCACTACCATCTTAGTAGGGTGAAGAGTGACCAGGAGGGTAGAATATTAGCAATTAAATGCTTCTTCCCCAAAGTGACATATGTCATTTCTGCCAACCATCGTATCTACCCAAATTGCATTGTACAAAGGAAGTCATATGGCCTCTCCTAACTTCAAGGACACAAGGACATACTACGTGCCTAGTGTGGCCAAAGTTAGAGATGAATCAGATTGATGCTAGTAACAGTAATACCTACCATTTCATATAAAGCAAGCAAGACATTAACATTTGTTTACAATCTATCATGGGCCAGAACTGTGCTAGTACATTTCTCATTGGTTAGCTTACTGAATGCTCCCAAAACCCTTTTTGGTATATTATACTATCTCTATTTTGCAAAAGTCACCAAAAAACAATCAAGTAACAAAAATCAAACCTGCACTCCAAACCTGCCCCCAAAAGATATAAGGAATTTAACTTGTGAATTCTTGTTCTAAGACCTGTGTTCTTTTGTACACAATCATATTGCCTTTTAATGTTTCCACAAGCTTATATATAATCAATTAATAAATGTTATTCTTATGCTTCTCACTTAAAAAGCCAAGTAGAAATTGTGTTTTGGAATTATAATTTTCTTCTCTTTTCTTGAGAACGAGATCCATAAAAATATTTTATTAAAGTAGTTGACTATCACAACTATCTGATTCACATGGAACTGAAGAAATCTCCATATTTTGTTTTAACTTTTTGAGTATTCTTAATCTCTTTCAGAAATTATAAACATCTGACTCACTGGCTACAAATTCATCTTTTTTTCTGTTTCATCCCTCAATGACCATAGGAATTAAAAATGGAGCCCAGTTCAGCATAAAATATGAATCTAGTTACATGAGCCTTTTTAAAAGCTCAATGATAAGTAAAGAGCATTCATACCCATTGAATATCTTATCTCTGTGTTTCAATGCAGTTAGGATGATGGTCTTGCAAGAGAGATTATTCAACATGGTCTATAGATTTTATTTTTAAGTTGAAAAAGTAACCTGCAATATGGCAAGGATAATGGTTTCTATATACTCTCGAAGGCAGTCAGTAGCTCTATAAAAAGGCCATGGAATTCATTGCCCCTTTCTTCCCAAAATGACTATTATAATGTTTAAAAACCCAAATTGACAATGGATTTAGTTTGCATATATTAATATTCACCCAAATTGCCTATTTTGGATATTAAATAAATAAGTGTAAGATTTGTGCATATGAACAAGCCCTTTCTGGGTTGCTGCAATTCTTGAATAAGTTCCACTGATTGTACCTCCCTTTCTCTGCATGAGAATGTGTCTAGGAGAGGGAAAGAGGGAAAGACCATGCACAAATCTTCTCATACAGTAAAAATATTATTTCTTTACTTTAAAATTTTGGAAGATAACTTATTTCAAATAAAAAGTTAATAAATTATTTCTAATTGACTGTTTCTTAAGCACTGGTTTTCTGGATATGCTTTCGCTAAATATGCTGTGAAACAAAAAAACATTCTTGTTAAGCATAATTATTAATATCCAAAATCACGAGAGAGATTACAACAGATAAAGAATTTTTCAGGTGGTGAATATTTATAAAGAATTTTAGCAAATTTTCAAACTAATCAGGTTTACAGACTGTTGGCAATTCACAACTGATAACATGGAATTCAAGCGTAATATTTGATGCAGAATGCAGCCCATATCCTTAATGAAACTGCAGGATTAAGCTTCTCATCACAGACTGCTAAAGACTGAATTAATTAAAACAACACAAAATAAAAACACTGAGTCATGACATTTTAATAAAAAAAGGTATTCAAAGGACATTTATATATACTAAGATTCATTTATCGTTCTCTCTGAATCTTTGGACTGTATGTACTGCTGTCACTCATTGTGGCATTACCAGGCACGATTTCTAATCTTCCCAACAACTTGGAAATTAGCTGGTACTATCCTCAACTTATGGTTACCATTTAACTGAGGCGCAGAAGTGTAAACTGGCATGCATGTGTTTGGTGGTGGTAGAGATCCAAACCTACTTTTGAGTGATTCTTATTGTCTGGGTGTTTTTTGAAACATCATAATCTGTTACAGATAATGGTACCCTAATTATCCAAGTCATATAGGCCAGTCACTTGAGGTATATTTTAGAGTCTCTTCTTTTTAGTTCTGGTTTTCTCACTACAAGTCTCTTGCACCTTTCTCTTTTTATCTACTGACGTTGATTCGAACCTAATTAAGAATCTTACTATGTTTTGCTTTAACCTTAGTTTTTTTAGTTATCAATATATATTAAATGTTTAAGAATTTACCCTATGTTATGTACTGAGGGTGAAAAGGTAATAAAAGGTTTTTAAAAATTGGTTTTAAAATTCTTTGACATTCTTTCCATTAAGAAGTGGGGTCAGTATTCCCTCTTTTTAAATTTAGGTTCTGTAACTGCTTCCTCAGTGGAGTATAAAGGTGACTCCATGCCTGTCCGAGCCCAGAGCTTAAGAAACTGGGAGCTCCTACCTCCAGTCCCAGTCACATGGAGAGTCCGTGACAGTCTACCTAAGTTTCATGTCAACAAGATCAACCCCTAGACATGTGATTGAGGGAGACTTTGAAATGACTCCCGTCCCAGGCTCCAATCAAGAACCATCCTGCTGAACATAGTCAACTTCCAAAACCGTGAGAGATAATAATAAAAGTAACTGTTGCTGTTTTAAGTCACTAAGACTTAGGAAGACTTGTTATACAGCCATAAATAACTGGAATTAATGACTAAAAACCAAAGCCTTACCAACAGTCTAGCAGAAAATGAAGATATGAAATGAAATAAATGAAATGGGAAATCTTTCATTCATCAAAATAACCTCAGGAGGAAGCCTACTATTTGTCCATGATAAATACATGGATTGGTTGATGCAGGGACATTTGGGGTAGGAATGTTTTGATCACACTGTTGGGGGTGGAGAGGGGTCGCTATTTCACTGGTCCTTGTACATTTTAGTTGAGAGGAGTCCTTCTTAGATCCCACCCACTGCTACTCACACTGGTTTTAATACCAGTTACACTCTCTCCTAAGCTATTTTTGCCTTGCCTTATACTTTTGGTTTTCAAAGAAATTCCTACTTAGAAGAGAGCTTAAAGTATCTGTTGTCTCTAGGTATTTTAATTCTCTTAGGCTAACAATGTGAGGGATATGAGAAGGAGGTGGGGAATTCTAGGAATGAAACCAGGTGCCACTGCAGAGGGGCCAGTGCCAGTGGAATTTCTTCAGACTGAGCTACAACTGACAGTGGGGGATAGGGCACTTTCTTTCAGGAATCTCCAAAATATCTTCATGCTGATTTCAATTAAATCTGAGGAAGTACTTGTCCTCCTAAGTAAAACTGTCTTCTATGATATTGCTGTTTCCAGAAAAAGGAGATTTGTACCAATGAAAAACACAGAAAAAAAGTATTATAATCGTATATAGCTTCATAAAACTCTGAATCAGAAATTCAACATTTTATTTTGGTCTAATTTCTCTGACCCATCCAGATTGCTTTGCTGATTCAAAAAAAAAAAAAAAAATCACAGCATGTATCAAATTAGCAACTTATTTTCCTGGCATGTCAAACAACAGAAGATTTGCTTTTCTAGTGAGCTTTGGGTTTTGTTTTGTTTTGTTTTTAATGATTGGTTATTACAAAAAAGAAAAACTATATAAAACAGATTAAATAATAAATGTTTATCTACATTTTAAATTAAACGTAAATCTTGAAAATATAAACGAGTTGGTAATTGTAGGTCGTTTATCATTTTAGCTAAAAGCATCAAGATACATGCTGTATTCACATATTCATAAAAAAGTCACATAATCTGAAGAGATGAAACTATTTAAAGAATTCAAAGTAATAGTTTGTGTAATTATATTGAATCAGAGAGGTCCTGTTACTTTGTTCATGGCTGGGGAAGAGACCTTATGTAATACTGAAATGAAACATTATTACCGTCTCACTTCCTCGTTCTTGGAATTGGTTTAGTGATTACTTCAACACCGACATCAGTGAAAAACATTTGACATCTGGCCTAGAAAATCAGACAGTAGACCACAGAGACTTTGATTAAAAAACTTCATGTAATTTTCTCCAATCAGTAGCTTGGCCTGTTCTTTTATCAGAGTGAAGGTTGCTCTCATCACCTGCAAATTTATACTAAAGCTTTAAACAAACAAGCATGAAACTTTTACGTGAAAATCCCCTCCTGAAGGAATACTTACAGAGGAACTCGATGATTAGCTGTACTGATGATTTGATTTCTTCAGTGTGAAACAAGCCTGGAATCTTTTGTGTATATATATATATTTTTATTCCAGTCGTGTGTATGCATGTATATGCATGTGTTTAGCCTTCATCTTATAAAGCATTTGGAGGGAAACTCTACGTAAGGTACTACTGCTTGCTGGGGAAAAAATGACAGCTTCTTTCCGATCATCTGTGTGCCAGGAACTATTCTGAAGTCAGAAATCATACAAGTCACTAGGGTTCTGTATGTTTAACCTCCTATAGAGCAGAGCCATTCCCATTACTGAGAAGAATGAACTCTTAGCAACACAACAATAGAGATTGTGAAATGAACTGCACTGCAGTACTGCCATGAATTAAAGTCTCCATCTGAGGCTGTGGCTCTTGGCATCAGAGAGCAAGCGTTCTGATGGAGTCAAGCAAGGAACTCTGCAGTAATGAGCCATCCTGCTGCCCCTTCTCTCTGAAGACAATTTATATGATGAAACTTGATAATTAACTTATGTCCAACAAACTAAATCCAATATATCTGTTTTCAGGTCAGAGGCAGTAGCCATCGACTCCTGGAATATGCTACCCCATCTACCAGTTCCTTGACAAGGAGACAGTCCCTGCTAATACAATGCCACAGTAAATTTGCTTATCTCTTAAGAACAACGAGGTGTGCTGTAAAATATGTGTGTACTATCAAAACATTCATAATAAAATCCTAATAAAATTAGAAAGTTGAAATAAAAGGAAATCATGGTCTTCAATTGTATGTCTTGAATTACTTTGGCTGATACGCTATATATACGGTGACTATTTTATATATAATGCTTCCGCTCATGAACACACGATTGGTTCCCAGGTTCACTTTCCAATGAAGGAAGACAGTATGATGAAGTAAAAACTAACTTTTCCCAATTCTACAACTTTATCTTTCATGGTTTACAAATTGTCATTGCACTGCTATACCCTGAAGAATATGAAATCTACTCAATGATTAGAAACACAGTCCAAAAAAAAAAAAAAAAAAAAAGCATTTCCTTCTTGATACTACCTGAAATAGCAAAGTAAAAAAACATAGAAGGTGAAAAAAGGAAACACTTGGATCATTTTTCAAAATGTCAATGTTTTATTTAAACCTGCCTGGGGCTGATCTTTGCACTCAATCCATGTACATGGCATGGTACTGGAATTACAACTCTCGGATGGAAAGAAATAAGAAGTACAAGGCAGATTTTGCATCACAAGTTGTGACTATTTCTTGATACATGCTTACAACAGTCATTTATTGGTCCATTGGCCTACATCCTCGTGAAATCAGATTGCATTTTTGGAAATCAGGCAGAGAAATAAAATCTGCTCTCAGAGATGTATATCTATTGGGAAACACTTTCATTATGTGACTGCTACAAGAGGTATTCTGCTGGAAAAAAGTGATTTGTTCCATGGAAAAATGCATCTAGGGGAAATTGATATTTAGTTACTCATATCAGTCATGCTTATAAAAAAAGAGAGATCCTAGGTTTTTATCTTTTAAAAACATTACATTATTAATCTTTCTAGATGTATTTATTTGTAAAGTGATAGATTATAGGAGGCTTAAAACCACTTCTCTCAATTTCTGCCTTTTAAATATGAAGTGCTGATAAATGATTTAACCCCGTGTTTACAATTTCACCTTAACCCCTTAATGCCTTTGCAGTGGCTATATTCCTAACGAAGACAGCACAATGCTGTGTAATTTTCTAAAATGATTTCTTTTCTAATTAAAGTTATGCTTATTTTATCAGAATAATAAATGAATAAGGGTTGGTCTTGAACAGCATGTGGGAAGAGGACTTAATCCATTCCCTCAAAGGTGAATTAATATTAGGACACACTGGAGACTGCACAAAAGTCTTAATTCTAAACCCCATTCATGAAATTTTTTTTTAAAGTTATCAACTGAAATATACTTCTTTCAGGTATTAGGGCCCACAGTGAGAGGTGACCTTATGGTATCTGCCAATCTCTTGCCTATCTTTAAGTGACACGTGCCTTATGAAATCATACATTTAATACCTTGAGTCCTTAGGGGTGCACAAAACCTTACATTTTACATCATGCTTTGAAGTTATCTACATAACCAAATGCATAATTTATGAAATCTCATGGTGTACAGAGATATTGAATCCTATTTATTGCTATTTATAATTCTTCAAATTAAAAAAATATGTGCTTTTAGTCAAAGAAGCTGAATTAAAAAAATAATTTCTGTCTAGGACATAAAGCTCTGTGAAGGCAAAGATCTTTGTTTTGTTCTCACATGGACTCTAAACACCTAGAATAGTGTCTGATATATATTAGATGCTCAAAAAATATCTATTTAATGAATGAATGAATGGTGATAAGGCAACCAACACTCCCTATAAAGCAAGCCCTTGAAATGATATTTGCCGGCCACTTTAAGGTGACTGGAACAGTGATTTGTGGAGAATAATCCTTGCTTTTACCTTTGGTTCCTGGGGACAGGCTGGCCCATGACTGCCAGCTATCTATTTATATACTCTTGGGTATATAAATAAATAACCAAAATTTTTGGAAAGCCTAACAATATGGAAAATATTCACATGTGCTAAATTTTATGGTAGAGAAAATTAGAGGAAATGAGAATTTAGAGAAAGATGAGTTCACTGGAGATTAGAGAATTCATTTATTGAACAAGGCTTCATTTTTATTTAGTACCTAGCAGGGGCCAGACTTTGTGCATGCAATGAATACAAGGGTAGTGACACACATACAAGTCTATAATTATAATCCTGTCCCTACTCTAGTGGTGATATGATATGGTTATAACAAACTCTGCTTAGGGAGAGAGTCCAGTGAACTGCAAAGGGAGAAAGGGCCAAAATAGGCAGGGCATTTGGAATAACAACGTTCCTTGAAACTGAAAAGGCAACGAATGTTTCAGAGAAACAGCACTGGGACTCAGAAACATCGATGTTCAAGTGGAAGAGACTGTGCATTCATTAAGATAATTAGGTTTCCCTTAAAAGGGAATCCAAAAATACAGTGACTTGAACAAGATAAAAGTTTATTCTTTCAACCTGAGTTAAAGCAGTTGAGGGCTGATATGGTCTTCTTATTGTGTAGAACAGTTCCCTTCTATCTACTTACTCAGCCATACCCAGCTTTCACCTCATATTTTAAGATAACTGCTTCAGTTCCCGCCATTTACATCTGCATTCCATTCAATAGAAAGGAAGGAGGAAGTAGAAAGCATACTCCGCGGTATACACCCATTCTCTCCATACATTCTAAATTCCTATTAATGCCAAGTAAAAATACTTCTGTTCCCCTCTCTCCAGTTTCTAACCCATACCTTTCATATTTTCCCCTTCAGGACCAGGAAAAAGCCCTGGGCAATTAATATGCCACTATGGGCTCAGAAAACTGGGAACTGGAGCTCTTGATTCACTTTCAGATTTCCATAGACTTCATTCTCCTTTTGCATGTCATTCTCCAGAGGAATGAGGTGAGAACTGTGCATATGGAGAAAACCCATGGCTAAAAAAATGCTACCTCAGTGAGGACTACTATATTATTAATGGGTAGAGGTCTTAATTTGTAGCCCATTACTGCCAACCTGCTGTAGCTTCCTTATGGCTAGGAAAGTGATTCCAGAGGAGCTGCCATCATCTCCTCCCCCTTTAAGTGACACACGGGAAGAGTGTGACTAGAGAAGAGGCAGGCTGAAATCCTCCCATGGCACACGCAGTGCTCGCAGGTTGTAGCTGACTGACAAAACCACGTTAGCAACAGGCATCTTGACACTGCCAGTATCGCTCAGCTGAGGAAGAGCTCTCTTCTTGCCTTGTCTTACACTTCATCAAGAAAATCACCAGCTAAATCCTGATTCCAGGATCCTTATTATTGGAGGTGATGTGTGAAACAGGAAAACACAGAATAACTTAGACACAGAGGGCCGGGCTTTCAGTGGGAGAAAGTCAAACCAGGGGTGACTTGTCTCCTATCTGGAATGTATGTGAGGTAGAAGTCGGGACTGAAAAGAAATAGGAAACGTCCTAATGACATCGACAGCTTTATTCCTTCAGGTATCGGTTTTGCATATTCAGGAGGGAGAGGTGGGCTCTAGGCAGGCAGTTTTACCCCAGGGGTTAGAATTTAAGGGACCTGTTCCCAGGACGCTGTCCAACAGTCCCTTGCTACCTTAGTCTCTTTCCTTCTTTATAATGACAAGGTAACCCCAAAGAAGAAATCAAATGGGAATTTCTTCAGCTTTCAAACTAAGTTGAAAATGCCATTAACATCTGTTTGGTAAAACAAAGGAGAGCAATTTTTCTCATATATTTTTTGTCTCTCCTCTCCAAATCAGGCTGCCTCACAGAAACATTAAAAAGCAGATAAATTATACATCAGAAACAAATGATCTCTTATCTTTGACTTCAGTTAAGAAACATTTAACACTGAGCTGCACAGGGTTAACACCTCTAATAGAAGTCAGCTTATGCTCTAGTTAGGAATAAAATTATCATTGAAGACAGAATGGTATAAATTAGTGACAGGAAAATTATAAACTGATTTTAAATATTGATTTAGTAATTACTGTTGTCTTACGGACCCCTTCTCTCTATTTCAGTATCTGTTATTTACATCATTTACTTGGTTTTCTCTTTTTTTCAGGTTCCTACTCTTCTTTGTCCTTATTTCTCTGTATTTTTGTGGATGCCTCTTCTGCTTCTGTACACTCCATTTTTGGTTTCATTTTGTTTGCTTTGCTCATTTATTGAGCATCTACTATATATCATCATTGAAGGCACTCTTGCTTTCTTCCTTCCTCCCAATTTCTCCAAAATTGTACCTTCTATGTTGTTTCTCTTCCCCGCTCATCTCATACCTTCTCCCTCCCAAAACAGGCATGCATGCTTATTCTCCCAGTCATACACTTCCACTGGAACAAGATACGGTACAGATGGCTGTGACCCAGAGAATAATCAGACCTACTAAAACTGGCCAAGAGAAAGCAGCAGGAGTCCATCAGGACAGCTGGGTAGAGAAGACCATCTGGGGAACCCAAAGAACAGACAGTAGTAATCAGGGAATTCTGTGTATTAGCAATTCAGAGGACTATGGATTTAGAAGAGTTGGCGGGGCGGGGGGTGCTCTATAAAATGGCAGCCAATGGAGAATCAACACTTGGAAATATGTGAGGGACCCAACAACAGTGAGTATATTATTCTCCCTGTTATCAGCAGGGAGAATGTCAGTAAAAGACCCCAGTTTGTTGAGAAATTGGGTTTTTATGCAAAAACCAAGCCAAGTATAGAAACAGATAAGAGCTGAGTATATAAATGGGGTATCAGGGCCCAGATGGGTGGATCTAGCTGGCCTAAGGATGTTTAGTTGCCAAGATCATGGTTTTCTCCTACCTCTGAGCCCGAGCACAGCAAGAACCTGAGTCATGAGTGGAAGTTAAGTGGTCACTGCACAGGGATCAAAAGGGCGCTTTATTAGAGGTAACCACAGCACACCTCTCATCTCCACCTGCATCCTTGATGCCTTCTGTTCCCAGGACACGTCAGCTTGTTGCTTCTGTAGTGACTATCTAGAAGCTGGAATTTGAAATTAGTATCTTACAAAGAAGAGGAGTTCCTTACAAAAGACTCTTAACAAGGTATTTCCTGAAACCTTGAACTGCCAAATTCTTAAAACCACTGGCCCAAATTTTATATATAAACCATTTCCATAAAGCATCATGTTTTATCTTTATGAGATTTACAGATTGACAGTGATGAATAAACTACTGATTTGTGTGGATGTGGGGACTTTGGGTGGTTTGTGAAACACTTGTAAGCTAAGTTAATTTATGCAATACACACTGGAATGGAAACACACTAAGTCTTTAAATACTGGAAGCATTTGTTTTCTACCTGCCCTCCTTGAATTTCCTTGACCAACCATATACAAGTATGCAAAGAATGCGAAGAAACTGAACTGAGGGTATCAGCCTTTTCAATTTCCAAAATTTCCCCAGTCATTGCCTATTGTACATACTCACTCAAAATACTCCTGGCCATCATTTCCCCCAGGTTCTTTGACTCCCGTCTGGCCTTAAAACTTGGTTCCTGATTTTCAATTCAAAGTCTTCTTGGCCTTGGCTCTTTGGTCCAAACTTTGCCTGTTACCCTTGACATGCAAAAGTATTCCAATTAATAGCTTATTTTTCACTAACTGTAGTAACAAACAAGACATTGCTTTACTAAAATTATTCACCCTGGATATAAGGGTACAGAAATAATTAGGAAAAAAAAGTCTGTAAAGGTAAGCAATGTAAAAGGACAACTGAAAACTAACCACACCTCTTTGCATAAATTAACACAAACTATATTCTTATGGTATGATATACAATGAACACTATCCATATACATTTAATGTGATTAAATACTATATAAATACATATGATTATACAGCTAGAAGTATAATTTGATAATGTCAAATTTTGTACCTTATGCTCATTTCTCATACATTGCTGGTGGGACCACAAATGGTACAGTGCTTTAGAAAAAGGTCTTACAAAGTTAAGCATATACTTACCACACGACCCAATAATCCCACTTGTAGGTGTTTATCCCAGATAAATGCAAACACATGTCCAGACAAAAACGTCTATTTATATATTCATAAAAGCTTTTTCACAATATCCCAAACTGGAAATAACCCAGAATTCCAACAACCAATGCAAGGGTAAAAGCATTGTGCTACATCCATACAGTAGAATATTACTCAGCAATAAGAAGCAACAAATTACTAACACATGCAACAAAATGGATGAGTATCAGATTTATTTTGCTAAGTTAAAGAAGTCAGACATGAAAGGCTTTATACCATATGACCATTTATTTATTCTCATAATTATTCTCAAAATCCCAGCTTTATCTAGAGATTTTTAGTGCCAGAGAGCTTCTGGTATCAATTCCTTTGAAAAGAATTATGGAAAATAAAGCTCTTTATAAATCTGAACATTTATTAAGGTCAAAAATATGTGGCAAACCAACACAATATACATTTACATCCCAAATACCTTTGAATCTTAGAATATTAGAAATGGAAGAGATCTTAAAAATCAGCTTACCCAGTGCTCACATTTTAAAATTCCAGAAATAACTGCATATAAATATCTGCAAATTTACTTACAGTCTCATATTTGCAAATATTCTTACTTTAGGGTGTAGACTTTGATAAAAATAAATGCTCAGTTTTTATTCAGGAAGGATCACAAAACAGTTTTTAAAATAGGTTTTTCAGTATATTTTATTTTTGAAGATGATCCTAATTTCAGTTGTGGTTGCAAAATTTAACTTGGAAGTACAGATTGTGTGTGATGCAAATGAATGATGAAAAACCAAAAAGATTTGTTAGAAGAAGTAATTCTTGACATCATACAGGTAGGATGGTAATTCTGTATCTGATGCCTGTACTGGCATATAGTAAGTACTCAGTAAATGGTTGCTAAGTAACTGGTTGAATCGAAAAGCTATTGCTTGACAATTTCACAGAATAGATTTTCACACAAGAAATAATTATGCTAGTGGTAAAATTTCTTGGGATTCAATGCATCTTGGTTTCACTTCTGTCTTTGGATCTAATTATTTGCATCACCTGAGACAGCATTTACATTTATATCTCAGTGGCTTCACCTGTAAAATGGTGATGGCAATGCATGCACTAAAACACATTTGGTAATGGATATATATGATTTAGTTACAAGCATTTTTGATAACATTTTGTGTTTTTATAAGCCATGTGACCTATTCAAGGTTTATATCAGAACATCAATCACTAAGATTCCTTCTAACTCCATGAGTTTATTTTAGAAGTAGATATAAAATCTTGATTATTCATACACATGAAGAGTTTTGATGTTATTGAAAAAATAAAAATGTACTGACACAAATATAAATGTCAAAACTACTACAACAGTGTGTATACATATGAGTATAGACATTATTTTTATATTTTTAATTTGCAGCTAATATACTTTACTAGGTGAATCTAAAGATGGGTTTGTACTTAATAAACACATTATTTCATGACTGGAGTTTCCCAGAATTAAGCAGAGGAGGAAATCAACCTAACACCTAACACTGAGTTATTCTTGGATGGGATTCCAGTGGCTAAGATAAAGTGCAACTACTTTCCGAGCTACACAATATCAAAGGAATAATTTACTTTGTGTTTAAACTAAATTATATTTAACTCCTGGCAAGTCTCTATTTTTATATATTTTCAGATTTCTTGTCTGTGTTTCCTCTCCCTCCTTCAGATCTTAGTACAGTGAAATACAGAAATATAGAAATGGCCTACATTGTATTCTTTCCCCTAAACAGATCAAGAGCATAGAGTGACATTACTGAACAGCTACTTTTTTCCCAGGCACTGGCCTAAGCATTCCGCATGCATCCTCTTATTTAATCTCACTACAACTTCATGAAGTGGGTATTACCTTCATTTTACAGCTGAGCAAACTGAGGCTTCAAGAGGTTAATAACTTTTTCAAGGTCAAACAGTTGTTAAGGGGCAGAGCCAGGTCTAAAATACAGGCAAATCCAACTCCATCCCTGTAGTGCCACATAACACCCCAGAGGTTCTCAAAGTGTGGTCCTAAGACCAGCAGCAGCATCTTCTGGAAACTTGTTACAAATTATTGGGCTCTATGATAGAAATACTGAATCAGAAACTTGGAGGTGAGAGCGTAGGTAGGACCCAATGTTCTGTTTTAACAAACGTTTTGTGTGGTTTTGATGCTAAAGTTTGAGAAACACTTTATTATATTATACATCTTCCATAAGAGAAACATGTTTGACATTCATAAACAATTTATATTCCAAAGGCTCCTTAATGATTTAACTGGTGGATTTCTTGGCTGCACAAGTTCAGTAAGTAGCATCAATGGCACACGTCCTTGTAAGAATGCAAGATGAGAAGCTGCCTGGGATCTCGTGAAGGCTAGAGTCTTTGGCACATTATTTTACTCATTGATTCCAAGGGACTCAAACCACTTTTCCAAGAGTAAACAGATTAGTTATCCATAACTTATGGGAAGTCAAAGTAGATCGTAATTACCTGACTGATTTGGCCTCAGCCAGTCAGAGTGCCATAAATGAAAACAGTAACAGCCAGTAAAGGTGCTGCGGAAGGTAGATTCACCTCTGACTCTATTGTTCAGATACTCATAATTTTGATACTTTCACATAGTAAGGGATTGAGGGGGTTGAGAACAGGGAGAATTTAATTATTAGAGAAGGTGGTAAGATGAGGTGGGAGATGCTTCCTTCCACAAAAAATTAAAATTCCAGCTTCCTTGTTAGGCACCTGTGCCTCTGCACTGCCCACTCCCACCCCCCAGCTCCTGGGTACCAGAGTCTAGTCAATACACTGTAAATAACCTATATTAATCTAGGGAATTTCATGCTACTGAAGCGGGTTTGATGCAGCCAGTGCAGTGTTACACATTTCAGAAAATAAGAGGGAGAGAGAAAACTAGAACACAGCTTAAGTGAAAACATGCTTCTTAATTCATATTAACTGTCTATTAGGATTGTGCTTACTGATGTGAAAGGTTTGGAAAAACTATGTGAGATATCACATTAAAACAGGAAACAGATGGTGCTTAACTGGGTATGCAGGTGAGGAAGCAGGAGCTTCCTCATTTGGCTGTGGGATGCGCGACAAGAACAGCAGCGACCTGTTTGTTCTTTAGTCCGAGTCCGAGGGAAATATCAGTATGTTTGTGAATTATGGTTCATCATGTTTAAGATGTACTAATTTACTTACATAGAATCTAACATGATAACAAGAATATAACCTGACCACGAATTCAGTGAATTGTGGTTTATTCTTGCTCTTACAATTATTTCTGAATATCAAAATGGTTCCTTCTGATGTTAATATAGAGCATACTGGGTTTTAGAGCATGAAAGACTCAGTGCAAATTTAACCATTTGCAAGTCAGGTTAATGCTGGAATAAACTAAAATAATTTATAGAATGTACTAAAACTGAATTGCAAGGAAATTTATGATAGGTAGTCACACAATAATAAAAAACCAAAGATTAATTAACATAAAAATTCTAGCTGTCATATTTCTCTAAGTAGAAATAATTGTAATGTAATTTTATTTCACTGATTGAACCTCCAACTAGGTCCTGGGTAAAGTCAATATGAGAATGAAACACTGTGAAAGGCACCTTTAGGCCTGAAGGAAAACAGGATATGATCTCACCAGCTTCAGAGTTAAAACCATTGAATTTCTTGCTACACACACACACAGACACACACACACACATGCAGATGCCTTTAATGATATTCATTACTGCTTCCAAAGGACAGGAAATTTGAAAGAAAAATAATGATACTTCAAAAAAATCTATTTTGGGAAATTGTGAAATATCTCTTAAGTTTCATTTAAAATAACTAAAAAATTTTCATTTATTTCATTAGTTCTTAAAATATCAAAGCATTAGAGGTAAAAAGAATTCTTTTACAGGAACTGTAACCAAAAAACTAAACTATTGGATTAAATTATCGTCACAATCATGCATGACATTTTTCTACTCAATGCAGAGAAACCACACCATAAGCAAAACTTTGAATGATTAAAAAGGTAATAATCTTAGCTTTTCAAGCATAGGACTCTTAGGTTCCAAACAACTGTCTAGATGACTGAAGGGACTGTATTTGCTTACCAATTCATCTTTGTTGCACCCTGTTCCTCAGTAAACGTTGGCTGGATCAAATGGAGTAGTTTTCTCATGACACATTGGCCCATCCCACTACATTTAAGATTGTAATGTTTCTGAATGAAGGGAGGTCACCTTTTGAGTATTACAGGCATTTATCTGAGGCTCATAAACATGACTTCAGGGACCTGGTTGTGCTCCTTTCATCTCCCCTAGTGATGCTGAATCATGGTGCTTTTCTAGAAGTGTGTTTAGCAAATGCATCTTCTGTCTTTAGGATGACTTGCTATGCATTTGTGTGGTTTGAGCATGTTCTGCGCAGTTGGCCGCTTATTGTAGAAGTAGCCACTGGAAGGAATCCATAAAAATGACCCAGAATTTTATAAATGTAAAGATAAGGTAATTCTGTGCTGCTCTGTATTAGGTAATAGTATAGTAATCATTATTTTAGCAATCATGTGCTCTTTGGTTAACTCTCAACATTTTTGGTATAAATTCCTAAGAATTGGTCTATAAAATGTTTAACTTTGAAGAAATTTCATCAAAAATCAGTATTTAAAGTGACATTTGCCTTTTTATAGTAACTGAAACAAATACTGTTCTCTCCTACCCTCCTACTACCCCCCAAAAGCCTCAAAAATCAACAGACTTGAATTCCAGTCTTAGATCTTGAGATATGGGGCAAGTCCATTAACATCCCTGAACACTGGTATTTTTTCATCTGTATCATACAGTAATTACAGGGTTTAAACAGAATGAGAGATGACATGTAAGAATGCTTAGATACCTAAAATTTTTACATAAACGTAGTATAACATTTTGATGATAAGGTATTAAACCTTGAACATCCAGAAAATAAGAGAAGGAAAATCCTGGGTTCCATTAATTTTCTCGTTAACAGAAAATGAAATGAAAACTATCTTTTTTAAAATCTTTATTTTTAACACATCTCTGAAATAAATCGGTTTGCTTTCCTGCCATAATGTAAAAAAAATGAAATCTTAAGATTAAATGGGATTTAACAACTTGTTAAACAGCAGTTCTAACCATAATGTTGTAGTTCATTCTGTGGGAGATGGATCTGAAACTATCCTGATCTAGGATCCTCAGGAATTTTATTTTTATTTTGTTCTTAATGCCTAAAATCAACAGATATTTTTAGAACTTATTTCTTTTTTAGTAAAAGTATACTGTAATGAAAAAAATCATTAATGGTTAATATTACTTTATCTTTGGTGAACACAAGGTTTTGTAGTGAAATCCTGTTGTGTAAATATATCTTATTTATTTATTATCAAAGTATTAGAAAATATCAGACATCTGGGGCATTCTGAATTTAGTTTAAGTTCAAAAAAATTGAAAGACTGAAACTCTACATATCACTCCTGTCCAAAGATTTATCAAATCCATGGCTAACTGGATTCAGTGATTCCAGGAGCATTTCCCAAAGATGGATAAGGGGCTCCGCTAAGAAACTAAAATGAATGGTCTTGTGCCTGAGTTCGAGGAGTCCACAGCCTTTGTAGTATCCAGCTTTTACCAGAAGTGGTTTGACCTTTTGAGGTGACATAATTTAACTATGGTATAGAGCTACCAGAATATAAATAGATAAGTTAAATTTGTGTTCTACTGTATTTAAAAGGAGCTGAGCGGTATTTTATTTTTATTTTTAAAACATCTACATGGTGTGGACAAGAGCATCTGTTTTTAATTGTGCTTAAGGACAGAACAAGACAGTGCTTTTTATCATTAACTTTCTAAGGTGTCTGTTTATTTTAAATGGAGTTTTTTTTTTCCTTGTGGAAAGATACAAAGATACAGATTTGTACAAACTCAAATATTTAAAGCACATTGTTTAGTAACTGTATACCTGTTTCCTCTCTAAGAATATGAGCAGTTTAAGGTCAGAGACCATGTTCTATTTGTTTGTGTGTCCAGGGAGGCATTCACAATGGTTAGCCGATGACGCGGCATGGGCACTGACGGAGCAGAGCTGAGGACTGGCCCAGGCGCTAGAGCTGGGGCGTGGAGTATTCCTGCTATGTGCCTGGGATTAATCTTCTAGCTGCTGAACCATAGAGAAGTCTGAATTCCAGACAAGTGTACAAGATGGTTGAAACAATGGCTGGGGTGGGTGGGGTACCAAGGGCAAGATTTCAACAACTAACTTGGACATGCCTACCCTGGCTGAAAATCAGCTTTGTGTTTCTCTTCAATGCTTAGCACAGTGCCTTGCACATAGTAATACTTATTAACTTTGTGTAGAATAAAAAATAATAAATTTATTCCACACTCACCAATTAAAGCTGAGAGAAGCCAGTCTGACAGTACTCTGGGTGAGAACACGCAGGTTAGCAAATACTGCTGTAGATAATCCACAAAGGAAACAGGACACAGTACCTACACACACAGAGACACACAAACACAGTATTGAAAATGGGTTGTACGTAAAGAGAAAAAAGAATGACTATGTACCAATAATAATAACATCCTTTATTTTTGGAGTAAGGGGTTTTCAGCCAGAAAACCATCCATAAGGCTGGGTGAGTTGTAGCCAAAATGGCTGTAAGTTGTCTGGCTTCAGTGGCCACTATTATCATGTACCCCGATTTACCTATTTGCTAAGACTCAGGAGGAAGAAGCAAAGTCCTAAGTAACATTCAGCCAAAACGAATCCCCAAAAGGTGAAAGTTCCTAATACCTTAAGTTGGGGGCAGAAGAACAACTGACAAGTGTTAGATACGGTAAAGAACTACCATAGACAAGTAAGCAACAGAAAATTAATGATTTTAACTAAGACTAAGAGGAGTGTAACTTGTGATAAAATTAACTACACTGCTTTGGCAAAAAAGGCTTAGAACTCACAAAAGAAGAAAAGCTTTCTAAGAACCAACTACTACTTTTGCACAAAGTCATTTGGGCAATACCTAAGAACTAAAGAATATATCATAAAAGAATCATCAGTGTCAGTAATAATTACTCTGTTTCATGAACATAAGCTCTAGGTAGATTTCTTCAATTCTGCCCATTTCCAGAATACAGCCAGTCTTTTAATTAAGTTTTCTAGGTGTCTCCTGAGAAGACAGCTTCATGGACAACAACCCACTCACTCAAAGCTTTAGAGATGAGCACAGTTTTACAAATAGTACCTGAATACACATCAGCAGTATGAGATGCGTGTGTCCCATCCACTGCGTCTTCCTTCCACACACTGTGCTTTTAGCTGAACCAACTTCCAACTTCTCCCTGAGCAACCTCTACACTTTTCACATTTCTACTTGTAATCTTCTTTTCTAAAACCTCCTTCCCCATTGTTCATCCCTATCCTTTCATCCTCAGTTTATTCACGCCTTTGCTAGGAAAGTTTCCCTGAACCCCTCACTCTCCTCCCCGGAGGGAAATGTGTCCCTCCAGCCCTTTTCTGTCATCTAGGATTTGGCACTCAGCGTGTTGTTGTTCCCATCTGATCGCCTTGTGCTGTAAGGGCCATGAGGCTAGAGCCTCCCTCTTCATCTTTAGATCCTTCATTCCATCTTGTAGAGTGTTAATGCATATTCTTGAACATTTTTACAGTTTAAAGCAGGAAAAAAGAGCATGAAGCTAGGCGTTTCTAAAGATTTCTTCTAAGATGTGCAAACTAAGGACTTCAAAATCCCACATAGTTCTGCTCCAGTGGGCAGGTACTGAGATTTCTTAAAGAATCCCATTGTAATGAATAGTGCACAGGAAGCTGGGTATCTCCATGACTAACAGCCATAAAGTGGACTCATTCTGCAGCCCTACTGCCAATCTCAAACAATGACATTCAACAAATTACCTGCTATAGGACTGTGTGTTGTTTAGAATAATACCTCGGTTGCCCCTCCCCCCTTGAATGATTTATAACTTATTATTAACAATCACTGTCCATGTTTTTAAAAGGCACTGCTATAAGAGGCTCTGATCCAGAAATGAATAAATTCAAGGCTGCTTTCTACAGCTGACCCACTTTCCAGTGACCCTATTCAGCTCCTTCACAGACTATACAAATGACTATTTCGTATGTTAGATAATAATATAGAAAACATATTAAAGAATATATTAGTTATTACTGTTCTATATGTATACATACATATATAACCATGCTTCCCAAAGTAGTAACTCCTAACCAGATTTGTTATCCTGTTTGTCTTCTTTGAAATCTTGTTTATGCTTTTTTAAAATTAAATTACAGCAAAAACTTAGTGATGGACTAAAGATATTCAAATAGACAATATCTCAAATATATAATTTCTTTATACTTGCATGTGATTTAACTTGACTAATTAACAGCAGTTTTGATGTTTGAAAAGCATTAAGCAATGAATGCTAATCTTTTAAATCATCGATTTGTAAATAAATAAATGGAGTTAAGATATCCAAATAAGCCTATCTGCTTGTGGCACTAAAAGAAAATCCTTATAAAGAAGAAAAATTAAGCACAAGCAAGAGTAAATTGTAGGAAAATGACCACATATTAAAATAATAACATAGATTCTACATTTGTGCATGAATGTGCTATCAAGGCTAATATAAACACAATATACTCTAAATAGCAATTCACTCCATACAAAAATACACTGTATTTTAAAATCTAGATATTCAACAATGATGAATGTTATCAAAAGCAGCCATGAGAATGACCCTCATGTCTATACTTCAAAACCTTGCAAGAAATGTATTCCCCATATAGTCAAACAATCCATTTGGCTTCATTATCTGCTGATCAACATTTCCCATCAATTCTTTTGAAGAACATACTATTGACATGCTTCCAGATAATAACAGATAGACTAAAATAACATTTTCTTAACACTCTTCTTCAAGGTCTTCCTTCATAATAAAATATATTTCTAAAATTCATGTAGAATTTTATCACTGAAATTTTATTTTAGCTACAAGCTTCTAATAAATAAAGCTGTGTGTTAAGCAAATTCAGTCTTTTCAAATGCTTTCAAACTAACCATCGCTTTTTTCTTTTGCAATGAAAAGCCATTGAACAAATTAGCAAGTCTGTCTGAAAGCCTGTTCAGAAGCAGTATTTTATCTAGCAACATTTTTAAAAATTGACTTAACTGTTAAAGATCACATCAGTGTTCCCACCCCCACCTTACCATTAGTTATCAGCAAATTACTCATCTATAAACTCAGAGTCCTGGATCTCCAGACTCTATTTGTCAATCAATTTACCTACTTTATATTAACTGCAGGTTTTGTGGCCAGTGTTTACTATGCTGAGGAATATTTACTGAATTAAGCAAAGTTGTCAAAGTGATAATAACCTTGTGTCATCAGTATTAATATTGACTCATCATACCTCCAAAACACATATTTTAATAAATTACCTTTTACTTGAGGAAAACAGAACATTCTACAAATTTAATTTAACATAAAATCAAGAAGATCCTGGTATGTTTATTATGGGAAAGCATCAGTGGGGCTAGTCTTGTAAAAAGGGAGGAAGGCAGGTATGCTTTATCCTCTTCAGCAGAGAGCTACTGTCAACTGGACTGGAAGTCTGCTGCCTGTCACTGAATGGCTAAGAGGGACACCTAACTCCTAGGCAGGCTACCATCCTGTGTTATGCACTTTGAGTGTATTCACACAAACACAGGTGACATGAACTAAAGTCCTTAGTGAGAAATCCCATGACTGGTTACACAGGACTACAGAAAACTGGCCCATGGGAAATGAAAGCTCTTACAGAAACAGTCATGCAGGGAGGCCAAGTTCTTTCAAGGAAGGACTTGCATTAAGACACTTACCTGTGGAATTGATGGAACCCTTTTCCTTGTTTGGTAAGTATGGTGCCACTAAAGCTCAAGATTCAGCTCTGCACACCTCCTGGCAAGTCCAAAGCAGAGATACTCTAGTTCCACCAGTTTCTTAAGATAGTGACAGCCTTGTGGTGGTTAAAAGTATTCATCTGGGTATCACGCAGATCTGGGTGTAAGTACTAACTGCACCACTCACTGGATGGGTGACCTTGAGCATTTACCGACTCGCTGAGACTTAGTTTACCACATTTACAAAATGGGGATAAAAACAGCACCTAACTTCATAAGATCACTATGAGATTAAATGAGACACTGTGTGCACATCACTCGTTAGAACCTGGGAAATACATCAATACTCAGTTATGAGGATGATAATGCCCCAATTTAATAATACCATCTAATTCACAAAAGCATTTGTGGTGAGTGTTCATAATACATCTATTTTGATCTCACTGTGTCATACAGCTCAAAACAGGATACTGAAAGTAATAGAACAGAATTATCAAGAAAACTGGGCAGGGAGGGTTACAGTTACAATGGTGACCAAGACATTCAAAGGCATTTAAACCTTCTAAACCCATTGGGAGGAACAGAAGTAAAAGTCAATTTCTATCCAATGTAGTAAGAAAATCACTATACCCTACAGACACTTGTAACCCAGGCTTGGAGGGCAGTGTGTGGAGTGTTCTGGAAGGCTTGCTGAGGAAGTGACATGAAGACAACTGAGACTTGAAAATGATCAGGAGTTAGATAAATACACCACATGGTGATGGGGAGAAATGTGGAGGATGACGGATAAAGGTGATGAGAGAGATTATATATACGGTCGAAAGCCACCATTAGAGGCAATAGGAATTATACACACAAAGGTCTGGAAAGAAAAGACTGTTGAGAACAGGTGCAGTGGTGGAGAAGGGGTAAGCACAGCATAGAGTCACACTCTGGCATTTGTCGGTGGCTGACTGAGTGGCCCCGAGACGGGGCACACTGCTTGGACTGGATGTGTGGAGGGGGGTTCAGTGCTTGCATTTCACCCTCAGACATTCTTATTCAACTGGTTTTGGATATGGTCTAAGTGCTGATACTACTTAAAGGCATTCTAGGCAACCAGTATTTAGATTTAAACTAAATCTAGATCGACTTATCAGAAGGGAGCAGGGGCATTTGGTAATGGACTTTCACTCTGAATCAAGGAAGATGGGGTTGTGACGTCAGGTAGTTCTTTCATGATTAGAACATTCGCAACTTGCTTACAGGCACTTTCCAACCCTCCTAGTGCCAGTGATGAATCCTCAGGGCCAAACAGCAGATACTCACAAACCCATCTAGGATTACATCCCTGCTTTCAAAACCAGCCATAGTTGTATCCCGGGCATCCATTTTCATTTAAATCCCTAGATGCATTTTTTCTTGGGGGGATAAAATAGAAACATTTGAAAACTTTGCTAGACAATGATAATCCCATCATTAGGCTACAGCAAATAGCTGTTCAGTGTGTGATACACTCAGGGAAACTAACAGGAAAGAGGTGCAGAGCTTGGAACGTGCTCTATTATTTTCTGCAACGTGGCCTGTTTACTCTTTCCTTTTCCATACCCCAGGATACACGGACATGAGCTAAGTTATAGGCATGATTTGTTCTTAGCCAGCACCCAAGAACTGGCCATGGGTGGCAGCATGTTGCATCCACGTGACAGGAGCTCTGCTGTTGGTTAGGTGGGAGAAGTGCCTCCAAACTAGTTTCTCTGGGGTGCCCACTACACTGGGGTTCTTGGTAATGACTATGTGAGTAGTAATGAGCTTATGTGAGTAGTAACACTCTTCCCTTATACAAGTTATCATCACACTCCCACCTGCATGCCCTGTTTGAGCTGAGAGCAGTTTGGTGTGAGATTCAGCTTCCATCCAGTCAAAATTATTTCAGCCACATTTTATATTCACTTTTCTCTTTCCTGGAAGTAAGAAAGGGGCCCTTGAGCTGTCTTCTACGATATTCCCGCCATTTATTCTCAGCCTTCAATCCCCCATGCACCTTGTGCTCTAAAACTCGTATCCAGATGCTGCCGGCTCCTGACTGCCCTTCAGAGAGTTGAATATAGAGATCCTGTCATCCTGTGTAAAGTCACTTGTTCACAGTGGGGACCCGGGGCTTGATGTGACTGAGGACAAATTCAAAAGCAATATGCAACCAAATTATTAATGAAATCAGACCATCTTTTTTCTGAAATTTTTATTAATAAAACGTGCTAAGTATTTTACCTAATATGCCTAAATAATTGTTCAAGTAAGAGAAAATAAGTATATTTTGTAGTATTTCTGCAAAGGAAGAAAGGAAAGCTGCGTTAAGACAATTATTTCTGATCTTTAAGTAAAAATTCATTCAAAAGGAGTTATTTCACTAAGATCATAGCTTTAGTCATCAATAAATAAATAACACAAGTCCTCAGAACAGAATAAAAGCCCCACAACCCACTGCTCAAAACCTGCCAGGAAACACATCCCCCAAGGAAGAAAGGTAAAAATATTAGAGGGAAACCTATCCCTGGCAGTATCTCCCAGGGATCTACGAGATGCCTCGAAGTGAATGTCATTTTCTCACCAATAATCTACACTTTAATCTCACATGAAACAATTTTTCACACAAAAAAAGTCTCTGTTCCCTTGTATTTGATAAAGAAAAAGAATTAGAAATAGGCCCAATTTCTTTTAGAAAAGTAGGTTTCTTCAGCTTTCGATTGGCCTTTCTCATGACCCTCTATACAAGAAGACAGATAATAAATATAATGATTTATACTGAAAAGAGAGCAGTGAGGATAATGGCCCAAACAGTGCTGTCTTTTATTATGTTACCATAGTAAATAATAGCAGTACGCTTACACCGTTGTACTTAAGGTTGTAGCAGCGATTCCATTATAATTCCTGTTTTTCAGAAGTTTATAACTTGGTCTTGACAATATACTCTGGCCTGAAACTAGCCTTTTTTTTTTTGAATCAAGAATTGGTTTTCCTTAATTGTCATGCTACTATTGAACAATCAAATTGGAAAATTAAATATACTTTCATTATGTTTTCTGGCTGGACTCTGCATATATATATTGAAAACCTCTTCTGTAAAACACACACACACATACACCCTACTGGTTTACCTATACATTCAACATTTGTATTTAGGAAAATGAACAACATTCAATGCATTCAGTGTTAATTGGGATGAACACTGTAATAACTTACTATAAAATGCCTAAAATGGCATCTATTAAAATGTTTTTATGTGTAATTCCGTAAATAATGAGACATTTTGCTTGATTAAGCTACATAGTCCCATTTGAAGACAGAAACACAGTTCTACTAAACGCTGGGCAATCCAATTCAAGAAAATACGTAAGTAAAGAGGGAATTTAGTATTTCGGTAAGCCAGAGTGAAAATGGGCAATTTTTTCATTGTATTCATTTTTTATCTTTAACATGAGGAGAGAAGATTTCAACTCTAAATATAGTCTGCCTTAATTTGTACTGTCCAAATAATTTACTCAGTGGAAGACAAATTTTTCTAGTAAAAAAAATAAATAAATGTTACCATTTCAGTAGTAGCAGAAAAAGAATTAGGGATCACATAGAAAATGACAAATAGTGTATAACCTGTGTCCCACAAAGACTGAATCTTATTATAATTTGGCACTGATGTTAATTCTGCTGACTTAGACAAAAACAATCCTTTGGTAAAAGAAAAAATGTCCGGTAAGATAATAATTAGGAAGAAAAATTCTGACTCTATAGCTTTTGTTTGGACCTAAGAAAGCCGATGCCTAAATTCATGTACTTCACAGCTGAAAGAGAAATTCTCTTTACTCTAGATTGGGAGCTACCTCAAAAATTCTTATTCACTCCTTTTTCTCATGCTTAGGAAATACAATTTTGTCTTATGGATGAATGGAAAATGGAAACTTGACTTTTATAGCAGACTATCCAAGAGTTAATTTGCAAACATTAACAACTCTACCATAGCTTTCTAAGTTAAGAAAAAAAAAGGAAATTTTCTCAATTTTGAGCAGTTCTTTGAAATATTTTAAGCTGAAAAAAAAATGGGCTAATTTTTATTTCAATTTCAAACTCAACAGATCCCCCAAAATGGAGGAGAAACAATTAGCTTGAAAAGAATGAAAAAAATCCTATTATAATGGCAACATTCTTTTAACTCTTGCTTAGAATATAAACTCACCATATCAGACCCCGTATTATAAGAACAATAAATACAAGTAATACTCATAATTTGTATGGAAACTTACCCAAAATGTAAATGAAAGAAATCAGCATCTACTATACATTTTATTCAGAGAGTGATCTAGAAAAAACAAAGACTGGAGAGAAAGAGGCAGCACCTACAAAGGCTGGACTAGAACCATGCAAAGGAAATACTGGAAATCGTAAATTTAAAAATATCTTCTTTGTGAGAGTCTTTTATATAAAACTATAGGGTACTAAAATATGATGGCCAATTAGGACTGGTATAAACAGTAATAAACAATATATATATATAATATAATCTGCTTTTCAAATCACAGAGTCTTGTTTACTGGTCCTTTACCCAAATTCACTGTGATCAGCGGTAGTGGAAAACCATCAGGACTGCTTTGCCTGCCTTCATGATACCAAAACCAGGACATGCAAAAGCACATCTTAAGTCTCATGAATAACATAATGAGAATGATAAGGGGACTGAGATGCGTCCCAAATGTGGTTTTAAATTTGGGAGTAAAAATGAGGTTAAAAAACAACAACAACAACAAACAAACAAAGAACCAAAAAGCCAAAGCAGAGAATGGAGCAAAAGACATGGTTAATCTTTGCAATAATCATTGAAGAGACATATCACACGTGAGAGGGAGGATGGTTTCACGACAATCAGCACAAACTCTGCAGTCAGGCTGCCACGGGAGACTTTCTACTACTCTACACTACCTCTTTCATTTCTCTACCATCAGACATGTGAGAATGAACAAAAATGACCCTTGAAATTTTGTCATTTTCAAAAGTTTGGGGAGAAAAGGAGCCAAATGACATTACAGTGGAACTTCTCAGGTCCTAAGGCTTCTAGAGGACCTGGCAGCAGTTCTCTGACCGCCTGTCCTGAGGGACTGGCCAGGAATGGCCTCTGGACACTGGGTTTGGGGCTCAGTGGGATGCCACCTCCAAAAATCCACCCTCTTTCCTCCAATAAGAAACTACTACTCTCAACCTCTGGCTGTGAAATGGTCACTATTAGTAGTCACGTGATACCAGTAACACTCTTCACGAAAAGTTATTATTGGCTTTAGAAATTTTTCAGCATAATAACTAATATTGGTTGCAAATATGTTTCTGTCATTACTTTGATTCTATCACATAGCATTATGATTCTTCGGACAGAACTGGAGAGATGTGCTGCATTTTAGAAATGATCATTAAGACAGCGTAATTACCATCGATTGTTTAAAGAAATGAACAGCTATTTATCACACAGCGCCCCGGCACATGAATGTGTTTTCATGTTCAATTTGTGTTGATTTAAGTGCTTATTATAAGTGAAGGATATTGATAGAATACTTTTGCAAATGGCCTCAAAACAGAGAGAGAATTCCTTTTTCTTTTTTACTACCACAAATTTCAACATGAAATATTTTGCCAGTATGCTATGAACACCAATAGTACAACATAAACCATGGAAAAATTCCAGGCTGTGTTGACATATTTTATGAATGTTATGGGATGGCAGATTGGAGGTGTACATCTGTGGGGGTTGGCCAGTCATCCCACTGCCGTCTGTGTATCTGTATGCTTAAATGAATTAGCTAATATAAAAACAGTGCATAAACAAGTTTAATGTCATAGAATTTCCTTTATAGGGTACAGAATATTCAAATCTGAGTAAAGTAGAGAATTACATTCAATTGCTATTACTTGGGAATAAGGAATGTATAAAATGGAAAAGCTACAGCACCCAAACAGAAATGCCTTATGAACACTGCTTGGCTGTCCTCCTCTTTCTCCCGTTTATTATATCGCCCTGTGTTTTCCTAGCAGCAATGTTTTTGCAACCTAGGATCATGAGCAATGATCTTTTATCAAAGGACTGGAGAAACCATCCCACACCTCAAGGTCATTCAATGACTACCAAATCCCTTTCTTCTGGAGGAAAAATCAGACCATAACATGCAACCCTCAACCCTAGATTCCCATCTCTGAATTACTCTTTATACAATAAACAGTGTAGTCACTTATCAAGAGAGGCCCCCCGGTAGCTGATCTAAGAAAAGAATCACTTAGCAATGTGACATTCTTGTGCTGTCCTTTACATACATATAAAAATCCCTCAACGATAAGCCCCAGCCACAGGGCTTGGTGTCAACAGCTTCACACTGAGTTCTCTTTTCACCTCTTGAATTTAATTCCTTCATGATGCCTCTTACCGGTTAAATAGTGTAAATGATTTTTCTGGTATATTAGCTGACTTCAACTTTCATTATGTTTTCTCTTAATTCTTAAACATAATTTGCTTGAGTCATTATTTCTCCAGAGGTTCATTATTTGCTAAACAATTGTGTGTGTGTGTGTGTGTGTGTGTGTGTGTGTGTGTAAGAACTACATAAATGAATAAAAAGAAGCAACAAATGATCCCTTAGGGGAAACTGTACATACAAATATAGAGTATGTATAATTGGTGTTAATTTTGATGGTGGGATTTTTAAGTCAGACTAGAAACAATAAAACTTTTATTTTTAGCTAACAGTTTGTGGGCTAATTTAGTCCTTGAAATCCTTCCAAGCATGATAGCTTAAAATTTGCCCCAGATGGACTTTCTCTTCTGTTCAAATTGCTCGACAGCAACATAACAGCCATTTATAACAAAGTCTGCAGAAATGGGCTGGCGCTTCTAGTCTTCCAAATACATTGGTCTGTTTGTAAGGAGAATGCCCCCATAAATCACCATGAATTAAAGAGGAATGCACCCGTCCCAATCAAAACATCAGGAAGAAACCGTTGCCCAATAGATAAGAACACAAACAAGTGCAAAGCATCACTTGAGTTTTTATAGAAGGCCCATATTTTTGGAAGGCAACCAGTGCTGTTTCACATGCTGTACTTTTTCTAATCTGACTGACTCACAGTCTTGTGATAGTGAGATAAGCTAGGTAGGCAAATTTTTATAGAGTTGCAATTACTGAAATTGTCATTACGCTGCTCACTGTAAAATAAATATAGATAGAAGTGAAATTATGCACAGGCTAGAAGTAGAAAGTGTTTTGCTTCTGTTTGCTAAATTAATCTCTTCCTAAATGGCTGCAGGCCAGGTAGGTTAGCATTTGTGGTTTCAAAGGTTTTCAGCGCTTGCAATGAGCCATGAAATTACTGCATGCTGCTGAAAATGGCAGCTGATGAAAGGAAAAGAGTGAATCCCAAAGGCAGAAAGACAGGAGGAAGCAAAATTACAGGCAGAAAGTCTGATTTTTGATGTTGCTCATTGTGAAATGTACACCCAAACTTTTAATAAAACATAAAACATTAATAAACCTGCTAACAATTCCTTACAATTTCTTTTGAAGTCTGAGTATAATTTCTGAATACTTATTAAAACAGGCAACGATTCAGAGGGGGCTGAGCAGTTTTCTATCTGTGGTATGTGCTGTATTGGTGGAGACTCTCCTTGTGACTTCTGAAATAAGATTTGTATTGATGTTTTAATTGAATCACACAAAAGGATTGATTTTCAGTTAATAAAAGTACCCAGATCCTTTTAGTTTCTGTTAGGATTAGCTAGTCTTAGTTTTGATACTGTCACCAGCATACACTATAATCAGGGCTGCTATCCTGTTTTAAATCATCTGAACTTCCTCAGAGTAAGGAGATGCCTGACTTTTCACGCATAGGTTTGAAAACTCTTTCAGACCAGAGTACTACGTCCCTATAGTCTTAATGCCATTCTCAGGAAGAATGTGAATCAGCTGGGTTTTATAAAACCACAAACGCTACGACAGCTTGCTGCAGACAGGCAGGTTATTCTTTCTCAAAGTAAACATTTTCCCAAACCCCAGGCTTTGCCTCTTGAGGACCAATCTCAAATTGAAGTTTGTAACAGTTCTAAAATATATTTAAAAAGGTATTTCCCATCTTGTAATGAGAATCAGTCTTTAAGACTTTCAGGCATTTCATAGTCAGGAGAGGTTCCTGAAAAGTGAAGTGTTCATCATTTGGAAATCCAAATTTCTGGATATTCAAGATTCAGTGTCTGTACCACCGGAGTTCACCCATTCTAGAGTAATCAAGCCACCGCCAAAGAATGCAAAATCATTACACATTCTCAGAGATGCCAGGCACTTACACTTGCCTGATTTTATAGATTAATTACTAGGAAGACAGAGGATTGTAAAAATCTTTGGATTAAATTCTGTTATGGAAGGCATAAATAATCTAATGATTACTATGCACGCCTGGTCAAATAGTTATTATCATCAAGTCACTGGAGTGCTTTTTTCACTTCTAGCACGGAAATGATCTGAACTACAAATTGAGCTCAGCTGTAAGGAAGAGATCTTAGCCCCTAAACCTTCCCCAAAGAGGGGAGCAGCCAACAAAAAAGCACAAGAAGCACTCACCTATTCACGAGATATTTTAAAATAAAGCCCCTACATGGGAAATACCTAGCCACCTCCTGCACTCATTTTTTAAATTCATTTTTAAATGGCCATTAAAAACTCTCCTTCCTGTATTCATGGTGTCCCCCGTTTAAAAAAAAACAGTCACAGTTATGTGATTTCAGGCAGAAGTGGTTTATTGGAAAGTGCCTTCTACTTGGAGTGAAAAGAACACAGCTCTGTCATTTAATAACCATGTGATCACATGGCAAAGGGCACCACCTTCCTGGGTCTGATTTTTTTGTTTGAGCATCTGAATGATGCTCAAACACCTAACCTAATAGATTTAAGTGAGTGCATTTTCCACGTTGTAAACAAAGAACTTTTATTCAATTGTGAGAGATGATTTGAAAGTGATTGTTTAAGATACTGTTGATTTTCAAATAAGATTGATGAGGAAAGTAACCAAGAAGCCTGGAAAATTAATCAAGCTGCGGATACAGACTAAGTGACCATGTGTAACAGGGCTTCTTATAAGGAAAATCTGACACTGTCACATACCTGAACTGCTTCTTGATTGCTAGAAGAAATGATTTTTTTATTCCTACTCCCACCTTACGGAATTTTGAATTGAGCTACAATTTTCAAGCAATTCAAATTCAAATTGAGTTGCCATAATTCCTGATTTACATCATCCGGTATCAGCACCAAAGCTTAAGCGACAGGAGGAAAGAAAAAAAAAAAAAAAGGAAGAAAGAAACCATGCTTGCCCTTGCTCAAGCTAGCTTGAAAGCACATTTCCCAGCATCACATTCCTGTACGGATCAGAAAAGATGTCGACCTTAGGAAAATAGGCTGTGAGTTTCACCATCCAGTTCAATTTAGTCACCATCATCCCTACCTTCAAATTTGATCTAAAGTCAAATTGTTAAACTCAAAAGGAATGTGACTAAAGGATGCTAATCATACTGATGATGCCGGAGGTATTTGAAAATACAGCCATTTTCCATTAATGCTTCTATTGTAGTTGTTGTTCACAGTGATTTAACAGAATTCTATTTTTAAGTTAAAAAAAAAAAAAACTCTGTTATAACAAACCCACAATATCCAAATAAAGTCAAAAGCAAAGGTTTCCCTCAACTTCAGAACTAATGACTAGGAAGTTAAATGCTCAGAAATAGACAGTGAATGAATTAAAATAAAATTAACATTCTGTTGCCAATGTGAAGGCTATCTGAGTATGATTTGAAAATTTTCTGTCTAAATGTATTATTGGTACATTCATTCGACAAATGTTTATTGAGTGTCTAGTACATCCCAAGTGTTATAAACACTGGGAAGCAAATCAGACAAATTCATACGCTATTGGACCTTAAATTCTAATGAGCCTGGATATATGACAGGGACTGTAACATCAGTTTTATTTTGATTGTCTATGCACATTAATTAAAGATGAGTTTAGGGAACTATGCCAAAAGAACTATGATAGTATATGTAAGTTCAAGAGGAAAGACTGGCACAACCGTCTAGTGATGTCCGTTCTGGGAGCAGGACACACAAGTACTGGCACGCATGCCATGCTTTTGCTACTCCTGCTTTCTAGGAAATTACCATGGGGCTACAAGCATCAAATTCCAAACTGTTACCCATGGAAAACACTGGTGCTAACCACATATACCAGCTTGACCTCCATTTATGCTGTCCTTTTCAGGTGAAATAAAAGAAAAGAACCTTCTACTTACATTTCTATGTACCCAAGGTAGGTTCCTGAGTTTTCACAAAAGAAACTCTTTATTTCTTTTGGTTGTCCATCCAAACATAAGTCTATGCCCTTACTCATCAACAGAAAATACTTGTCCCACACATTCTTACTAAATTATGCCAATTTCAAGCTGTCTGCTGTTTTACAGTATCCAAATCCTTGATTACACTTTCAGGTTAATCTTACATCTGGTGGATGGCCACAAACCAAATTTCAGCCAGCTTGGCAATAAAATACCTATCGAAACATAAAGGCAAAGGATATTCAACTGACAATTCAAAGAAGAAATATAAACACAATGAAGCAAATTTTTAAAAAATCTTTGACCACACTAGTAATTGAGAAAATGCACATTAAACAATAAGGAGTCACCATTTTTCTATATCAAATCAGCAAACATTTTAAAAGAACGAATATATACAACTGGCAAGGGTGTGAGGCAAAGAGCATACTCACACTTAGAGTAAAGCCATGCCACCTCTTTGGAAAATAATTTGTCAGCACTTACAAACATTTAAATATGTGTACTCTTGAAAAGCTTTTCCATTTTTAGGAAGTACTCACAGAGGTATGTCTGCACAAGTATAGTTACTGCCATAATTTACAAGAATAACAACTTGTTCCTCAATACCAGATTGGTAACACATAACAGTAAGTCTATGCTATGGAGTACAACGCACTCACTGAAAATACAGGTTCAATAGACACGTAGTGAGATAACATTCATTATATATATGACTGAGAAAAAGTGGATAGAAATACAATCTTTAGAGAAGGTAAAGTCTCACTCAACCTTTCACATACCAAATAGACCAAAAATAGTGACATAGTAAACAGATGAAAAGACAAGTATTTACCATGTTTTTCCTATATGAATTTCACCTCAAGGTAACCAAAAGAATGATGAGGGGAATTTTCTTTTCATAAGACATAAGCTAATAAAGAAAGAAGATATGATAAGATAAAATGTAATAAAATAAAAATTTTAAAGTGCAAAATAAATTAAATAAATACATAAAGTAAAAATCTTACTCTTTTGCAACCCCTAAGGAAACAACGGAGCTGAGCAATGACTAGAGAATGCCAGTATCACAAAAAACAGCAAACAGGTGATATGTACCTTCTGATGGAAGAACTTACCACCACCAGTGAACTGGTTTTGCTTGAAAAAGAAATTGAACCTGAATCTGATCAAGCATTTCTACCCAATTACCAAATCACAGGGAACAGAAGACAGAGGAACATTTTAAACTGGACCACAGAGATGCAGTCAGTAAAATCCAGACTGTGGGAAACTATACACAAGCAACTTGATTTCTTCAACAAATAAATTGAAAGGAAAAAACAAAAAACAAAAAAACAAGAGACGAAGGAGGAATCTATAGCTTACAGAAGTGTGGGAAGGACAAAAGCAGTCACAATGGATCCAGCAACTGCTAAAAAAGAAATAGTAAAAATTATGACACAATTGGAAATCTGATTACGGACTGGGGGACATTTGGTATTGAGTAATTATTGCTAGTTTTATTTATATAGTATAATTATATTTCCAAAGAGTCCTTACGTTTTAGAGATATATACTGGCATCATAAATAACACTATGTAATGTCTAGGATTTACTTTAAAAGAATCCAGAAATGAATAAGAATGAAACAAAACAAGCTGTAAGTGGGTAACTGCTGGAAGCTGGGTGTCGGAAAGAAAAAAAGAGAGAGAGAGGTTTACGGTACTATTCTATTCATTGTCACTTTTTTTTTTCCCGCTGTGAGCTACCACAAGATCTTGTATATATTTCCCTGTGCTATACAGTATAATCTTGTTTATCTATTCTACATTTTGAAATCCCAGTCTGTCCCTTCCTACCCCTCTATGGTACTATTCTATATGCTTCTCAAAATGTTTGGATTTTTTTGACCACAGCTTAAAAACAGGAATATAGAAAATTTGAATAATAAAATTGACATGGTTGTATCAATGCAAATGTTTCCCTTTCAAATACCTTTGGTACATTTACAAAATTAATCATTTTCGAGGTACAAAGAGGACCTTTATTAATTCAAAAAGAAAAACTACTTCACTAGCAATATTCACTGGCAATAATACAGTATTACAAGAAATTAGTATCATTGGGGAAAATGTCAAGCTAACTAACAGATTTGACCATTTCACTGAGACTTTTATTGAGAGAAGCCTTGAGAAAATTCATGTATATTTCATCCTGAATTAAAATTTTAAAATAGTAACAAATGCAGTTGTGAAAAATGAGAGGAAAAAGAGGGTTGCCTCCAAGAATTGTGTAATAAAATTAATTAAAACATTATAATAACTGGCACAAGAACTGACAGAACAGTGGAATGAACAGAATAGATAACCTTAAAACAGACCTTAGTGTAAAGAAGAATTCAGTATTTGATAAAGATGAATACACAGTAGAAGAAAGAAATAAATTATAGTATTAAGATGTTGAGGAAATTGACTATTTAGAAAAATAAATCCTGTTTGATAGAAAACTAGATGTGTTTTATGGTGTCTGTGCATCCCCCATTTAGGGAAGCTATCCTTTGTACGAACAACTGAATCATTACAGTTATCCTCTGTACCATGTGATCACTTTCCCCAGGCCATAGTTTTTGAATCAGGATATATGATTTATAAGATACAGATTCTTCTATTGTCTAGACTGCATCATTAGGTTCAAAAATATGAGCTAGACTATCAGAACACCCTCTCAGGAACACACAGCTGAGGAATTGAACAATTTTGGCAGTTAGCAGAAAGGGTGTAAGGCATTCCTAGAAAGGTCTGATTGAATATTTATGTCATGCAATATTGTCAGGGCCATGCTAATGTCTAAAAATCTTATGAATTAATAAATAAAAACCAAACCTCTATTAAACACTAGAAAAAACATTACAATATTTCAGAAGAAATACAAATGATAGTCATCTGAAGAAAAATGTTTAAACTTCTCATACTCATAGAAATGTAGATAAAGACAATAATAAGCTATTAATTTTACTAGCACTGGAAAAGATAAAAATCAGTCTTGTACTTTTGAACACTGACAGGGTTGTGCTGAGCTAGGTCCTGACTTGTCCACTGCTAGCAGGAGTATGAATTGGTAAAACTGAGCCAATAAATAGATTTTCTGTAAGGAATTTGGGTATAATTTATCAAGAGCCTTAAATAGTGAAAATTCTTGCACATCCTTTGATTCAGAAATGCCACTTTTAAGATTCTGTTAGGATGAAATAATCAGAAACATCTGCCAACATTTACATAGAAAAATGTTTCATTACCTTTTGTAGCAGTGAAAAACTGAGAAATGAGAGAATGTTAAATAATTATGCTTCATAGCAATAATAAAATTAATCACTAACATTTAAGTGTACAAAAGTGCCAGAAACTCATACTGTGTATCCTGATTAACCTCACATACACACAAAAAAACCCAGAAGTGGGTACAACTATTACCTCTACTTTCCAAATGAGGAAACTGAGACACAGAGAGGTCAAGACAGCTGGTAAATTGCTGAGCAGATACATGAACATAAGCATAGTGACCACAATTGGCACTTTCCACTGCTGCACTATAACAGCATTTGCTGAGTTTTTAATATGCCAGATGCAATACTAACATTTTATACTGCATTATTTAATACAAAGCAAAAAAATAATTCTGTTGATATTGCCATTATGAGTATCAGAAAGTCAAAGCAAACAGAGTCAGTAACTCAGAGAGGATTACAGAGCTAAAAGTGACAGTTTTAAAGGAAGTTTGATGCATGTCAAACACGACCACTTTATATAACATAAGCATTTGTTAAGTACAATACTAAGGTATAAGGTTTGGGGAGATTAACTCTGTCATTGTGAGAAGTGAAACAAGTCATTCAAACTTTCTGAAGTTTGAAACTCTCAAAATTATAAATGCACAGAACCATTATCCAGCAAGCCCAATTTCACATTCAATCCTATAAAAATGCCAGCCCACGTACACCAAAATATGTGTACAAGGATGTCTATTTCAGTACTGTTTGTAAGCAAGTTATGGGAAACATCTCGAATATCCATGAATCGGGGATAGTTAAATCTTTTATAGTACAGTCAGCCCTCTGTATCCAGGGCTTCCACATGCGCAGATAGGGAAGATGGACTAAGGAATCTGAGCATCTGCGGATGTTGATATCCATGGCAGGGGTTGGGGTAGGGTCCTGGAACCAATGCCCCACGCAGATACCGGAGGGCATTGTACATAAATACAGTTCACACCCTACAATTGTGGAATAGCAATACAATTCACACCCTACAGTTGTGAAAAGGAAAGCGACTGATTAACAAGTTCAGGCCTGGAGAGAAGAACATTATGTTCTATGTGAAAATATAAGTAACCTCCTCAAGAACACAAAATGCCTGCCTCCAGTGTCCAGAGTCTTAAATGGTACATAATATTGCTCCTTTAAAAGCATGATTTTAATGAATACATAATATTGCATCATATTACTATATATCACTATTTATTTAACTTTTGCCCTATTTTTTCACATTCAGTTATTCTAAAACTTAAAGATAAACATCCTAATACATGAATCTGTGCTTGAACCTCTGATTTGGAATTAAATAATTCTTACGTTCCCTTGATTCATCACAAAGTATTTTATTATGTGATTAGTTCTTCCTAATATCCTGTAGTAGCAATAGAAATAATATTTTGGTAAGCAGAAGTCATTTGCAGATTTATAATAAAATGTTGGTATTACTCCAGGTTCCAAACATTACAAGCCTCTGGTAATCCTTTCACTGTGGTGAAAATTCTAACTCAGAACATTATGAGATATGCCTAAAAGAATGTCAGCCCCATGAGAGCAGGAATCTTCCCTATCTTGTTTATTACGATTCTCCACTGTCTAGGATCAAGTATGCATGGAGTTAACAATCAATAAACCCTGAAGGAAGGAAGGAAGGAAGGAAGGAAGGAAGGAAGGAAGGAAGGAAGGAAGGAAGGAAGGAAGGAAGGAAGGAGGATCTGAATGGGAAAAATAATTTGAAATAATAACTCAGAAAACAGAGCTTACATTGCAGAGGAAGTTTATTCAGTTGCTGCAGTGAAAAGAAAATTCAACCCTTACGTCAGAAAAGGGCATACCGAGAATTTCTTAGGGAAATCCTTATTTGAAGGATGAAAATGTGTACCAAAAAGGTCAGGACCACTTTAGGCCTTTTTTTATCCAACCTGCACCATGATGTTACAGCCATATCACACTTACAGCACTACCAGCCAGGATACGAAATCCTTTCTCATCATGTGCCCTTCACAACCACCTCACGTGCAGTCCATGTCAAGGCCCAGAAGCTTCTTAGTTCTGCTCTAACAACTGCATGGCCTAGAGTCTGTCCCTCTGCTGCTCTGCCCACCATCGTCTCTGCCCACTTCACTCTAGACTGCAGGCGGAAGGTCCATCTCCGTAACCACAGGAGGATCTTTCTGCTGTCTCCTCTCCATCACTGGTCAGGCCTCTTTTCCATCCAAACCACCATGCTGACAGCACCATCCCTAACCTGGTGCTCCCACCTACCATGCTTCCTATTATCAGTGGCATAGGTGCTCCAGCAACAAGTATGCCCATGTTCTTCCACAAAGCTAGTAGTCGCCCGACATCCTGAACTGGCAGGAACTGCCATCTCAGAATTCTGCTGAAGCAACTGCCTGGAATCGACTATACCATCTGTGAGGAAAATGACCACCAGTTCACTGCCTGAGGTTATGGCTTCCTATCCCCTGAAAAATCCAACAATTTACTACAGTCTGCAGTGAGCTAAATTATGCATCCTCGCTTGGCCTCTCCAAACTCATCCCCAACCACGTTCCCCTAACTCACCCAGTCAAGCCACCTGGGCCATTGTTTCACTCCTGAAAACCTGTCTCCTTCCTTTAGAGCCCTCACATTGTGTGAGTGTCCTCCCCAGGAAGGTCTGTCTTTGGTTCTTTGCGCAGCTGCCTTCTCTCTTGGTTTAAATGTTTCCTCTCCTCGGGTGAGCCTTCCTGGAGCCCTATCTAAGTAGGTTTTCCTCTTCATTCCTAACCGCGGAAAGTGGTACACAACTTTCCTGTTATCTGTTCAGATTTATAATTATCTATGGATTGATTTGACTATTGTGTCAAAGAACCATGGCTGTTATGCTCCCCACTGTCCACCCTGCATGGCATTCAGTGTTAGTAATGAATTCTGAATAAATAATTCTAAACTGTGGTCTCCCAGACACTCAACCATTATCAGAAGCCATACATAATAGATAAGGTGTAGAAAAGGGAGTCTTTAGCTGCTAGGACTTACTTTGCAAGAAAGCAAAACGTGGATGGAAAAAACTACAGGTTTGGAGATGGAGATTAAAATTCTGTCTCTTCACTAACTTGAGAAAGCTCTTCCTAGTGTGAACTATGATAAGTCTCCAGCCCTATCTTAATCCAGTTATACTATTTGTAAAGTGAAATTACTGGACTATGTGATCTCTTACCTACTTTACAGTTCTAACAGATCTTTGAAGATTTTTTTAATGTAATCGGACACTTTTAGATTTGCATGTTGCAAAGTGTGTTCCCAATGGAGGAAGAAGGGTTCAAGTTCAAATAACTTTGGAACCACTTAGGTTAAACAAACTTAAACAGCTATATTTGCTCCAGGATTTCTCTTGGCCTAGGCTAATATATATTTGGAATCCCTAAGAGAGAAAGAAGGTATAGAGCAATTCCCAAAAGTATCTGAGCACTGATGCCTTGTTTGCATTGCCTGGGAATAGTGTATATAAGACACTCTGAGGAAAGTGTATATAAGACACTACACGGCTGATATTTAAGCAGAAAAATTAATATAGAGTCTCAGAAACAGTAATCCAACAGTAGTAAGTAGGATACATTAGAAAAATTACAAATTGGGAAATTAAGAGACTTTGAGAAGCATGGGTGAGATGCAGAAGAAAGTAACTTGAATCATACATAATTTGCTTTGAACAACTCAAAGATTTTGACTAGTCTGTCTTGTGGGGAAAAAAAAAAAAACTTCAAGACCTAGCCTGAGAGATTGTTTTAAAAAATTATGAACCAGAACAGTTAGAGACCCTATATTGATGCCTATAATCAGAAAGAATTTTGATGTGTTTAACTGACATGTGTTCAGCCTACACTTAAAAATACAGAGGCAATCAGACCTAATTTTTCTCCTTAGCCCACAGTTTCAGTCACCATAGACAAGGCTAATACCACCTTTCATATTTCTAACAAATTAGAGTCTGGAAAGTTATCACTGGATGGTGTGATTATTTTTGTTCACACACTCAGCTAACTTTATTCAATTATGTTTTGGTGGGGGATTAGTTTCTAATCACTAAAAATACTGTTTTTAAAGCTTTGTAGCAATCTATTTCTACCACCGTCCACATTTTTTTTTGAGCCATCATCTCTCAAATTTTGCATAGCAATGGTCAAAAAATATCTGCTCACTGTATGAAGGAGCAGAGTCAAGGCTTGAGGTATTACAGGTGTGATGTGTGAGTTCACACCTACTTCCTTGGTGCCTCCTGACTGAATGCTGGAAGTAAGTGCCAGCTCACAGCTGACCAGCCCCCTCCTCTTGTCACTGGAGATGTTTAAAATTTACATTTCTATCAAGAATCCTAAATTCATCTTCTCAAATAACAGAGGGGAAGTATTCTTCCTTCTTCATTGATTCCTCACCTAGATGCAGTTTATATCTTGCCATATACCAGACCTGCAATATACAATCCATGTTATATACTATCCATGGTATATAGCAGGGTATAACACAGGCTTTTACATATGTATATTAAGCTCACTGCTTTGAATGTGTTTTACAAATCAGCCTGCTCTGTTCATACAGAGTCCAGCACTGTGCAGATACACAGCATTGTCAGTGCTTCCTAAAATGGTCAGTGCTTTCAAACCCACACAAGCCTTTGGGAAACCATGTCATGAAGTCTCTGTAAATATTTATTGGAAAGCGGGTATCTCTTCTTAGCTTTGAGAATGGGGGAATATTTAGCAGCATAAAGACAATATTGCTTCCTGCAGCATTTCTTTAGGCTTGTTGTAAACCAGGCACTCAAAGATAGATTCCATGATGCACTGACACATCTCCCATTCCTTCCAAACTTACTCCACAAAGACAGTTGCTTTTACTGAACAAAGTTATTTCAGGAATATGCTGTTAGTTCCTCCTTATGTATTATGTTCACCTTCTATGATTCAAAATACAAACATATGATCATATTTCAAGTGCTTCTATTAGTATTCTAATTCTTGGTAATTAATATCCATATATTTTATAAGTAAAAAAGTAAAGAAACTTTATGTGAGACTACACATGGGTAGTTATTGACTAGAGATAACTGCTGGGGTTTTTTTTTAAAGTTCTCATTTACAAATTTAAAGAATAATAAATTACATGTGTTTACAAATTGAATACTAAAACCAAAACGGAAGATCAGCCATAATTTAGGGTTATAAATTATAACGAAGTGTTATAAAATTGTCTTAACTCAGTTAGGACGTGCAAATATTTTAATTATATGTAAGAGTGAAAATATAGTCAGAATAAATAAAAAAGAAGAGAAAAAAGAAAAAAATCCCAGGAACAGCATTTGTTACATCCGCTGTTTATTAAAATCATCATATTTTAAGTAAAGTGTGGCTTTCAATACCATCTGTATGCCAATGACTCCCAAATTTTAATTTTCAGTCCATATTTCTCTCCTAACTCCAGGCTTTCAAATTCAACGGTTTCCCTGTGCCTCCAGGTAAATGACTAACAGACATCTCAAACTTAACACAACAAACACAGAACTTTTTACTTCCCCCACACTAAACCCATTCAGTCCATCTTCCTTATCCTAATAAATGGACCACCATTCATCAGATTGCTTACATCAAAAGCCTAAATGTCATTATTAAGACCTCTGTTTGGTCCTATTTCCCAATTTATACTACATCGTCCACTTCTCTCATTTCCATGCTACCATCCTATGCCAACCCACTATCATCTTTGGCCTGGACCAGTCCTGTAGCTTCCTAGTAGCCTCTTCTATATGCCATTCTCCACTTAGCAACCCAATTGACCCATCTCCCGATTTTTTACCATCAGCCAGATATTAGGTCAAATATCAACTCCTCATACAAAGGACTTTTTTAAACACACGACTTAAATAAGTGTCTTCCCCGCTCCATCCCTTTTATACCCTTGCAGTCACCTTCATATCCTGTCTCACTGTCTTCGTAACATAAACCACCATATGAAAATATTCTGGCTATTTGTTTACTTTTCTGTTGTGTGCATCTCCTTCCCATCCCCCAACTTGATTTTAAGAGGCAGGAGAGCAAGGACTGTGTTGGTTGTGTTGCTCATCAGCTAGACCAGTTCCTCAAATACAGCAGGTAGTTAAAAATATGTATTGAAGAAAGGAAGAAAGGGAGGAAGTGGTGAGACAAAGGAGGAAGAAAAGAAGGAAGAGAGAGAGAAGGGGAAGGGAACACAGAAGGAGAGAGAAAAAAAGGAAGGGAGCACAGAAATGAAGGAAGAGAGAGGAGTGAGGAAGGGATGGAGACAGGCTGGAAAGAGAGAAGGAAGAGAGGGAAAGAAGGGGGGAGGGAGGGAGGGGAGGAGGGGGAGGAGGAAAAGAGAGGAAAGAAAAAAAAAGGAAACTGCCCTCCAACAGGTTAATAAGAACTGCTTAGTTTCAAATCTAAGGACAAGTAACTACTCTAAGGTTCAAATACCTCACTGTACAATGGGAACAGTAACAGATTTAAAAAGGCACACAAAGTTCTAGTGTAGTGCTTGACATAAAATAAGCAGGAAATAAAAGTTTTGTCTCTGCACGTCTTCAGATTCTGCTGCGGCTCACCCACCTGCCCTGACACAGCCACAGCCATCCAACTCTGCTTACGTCCCGGTTGTCCCTTGTCTAGAGCCAACCAATCTAACCAGACACAAACCTGGAATCCAGGGTTTCTCTCACCACTTCCAGACCTGAATGTTAATACAACACTGACGAGTACAGAATCTGGGTTCTGAGCAGATGTCAAAGGGTTTTGCGTGTTGGTTGGGAGTGGGGTGTTTTAATGGAAGAAATTTGACCGATAAGAAAGAAGAGAGAGGAAATGCAGATACCCAGTCAGATAAAGTCTCTCCCCCGCTTCCCTCCCACCTCCTGTTCCAAGGCAGTTTCACCAGGCAGTCTGATCAGTTACCAAGTGGCCAGGTGGATACGTCTCCCACGCCACACTGCCTTTGTCTCTTCCAGGTTTATCACCAAGCAGAGGCCAGAGACGTAACATACCACCTTGCACTACTTCCCATCCTTAGGAATTCACTTCCCCTTTTCTCACTTTCACTACCCTGAAATTGTGCCCCCTGAATAAAGCATCACCTCTTAATTCTTGACTCAGGCTCTTCTTTTTTATGAACTCTTGAATAAGACTGTTTTCATTAATAAAATAGTTCTAATAATGTATACCCCCATGCCCAGCCCTCAACAACTGTCAAGCCATCTTTATTTTTAACTTAAGTTAAACCAGCTAAAGTCCTATAAAAATACCTGCCATGGCAAGAATCTAGTGCTTCTTGGGGCATTACAGTAGAAGCCTACCCACATATTAAAATAAAAAAAAAAAAACTTTCTTCTGTTTCAAAATGTTTCATTTAGGAGACACAAAACTCACACTTCTCTTATCTTGTTCAGATATTGTGATTAACTACCCCTACTAACCTCGTCTGCTCTTTTAAACATGCTTTTCAAAGCCCGTTACTAACTCCCACCTTCAAGTCCTAGCCTCTGCCAGAAATAACACCTCCACTCATCTCTGCCAGCTATCTCTCTCCCATCATTCAATCAGGCTCTGAGATAAGACCTATTCCAGAGGGCCTCCCATACTAACGTAAAGAATGATAGGGATTATGTAATCGTTGACCATGCTGCCCCAGCACTAATTTATACTTTTCCTTTATATAACATACATACCACACATGTCCCTGCACCAGTGTTTTATGTCTTGATTCCAGTAAAATTAAGAACATTTTTTTGTAGTTTCTATAAGAGTTATTCATATTACTTTCCATGATCATTAGCACCTGAGCTACCCAGACATACTAACGTAGGGGAAAAGCAGCCTTCTCAACAGACTCTCAAAGGCTGTGATTAAAATTCAGGGCATAAAAGCTAAACAATCTTAAATTTTTTCATTGTTGATCACCTTGCAGTATCTCTCTTCTATCAGATGGACTCCTGACAGATAAGCAGAAATCAAATACAGTATAGGCTCTGCCACTTATCAACTCCTTCCCGATAGAAGGCAAGTCACTCAACATTTCTCATCCTCAGTTTCCTTCTTTGCAAATAGAGATGACTGTACACACTTATGCACCTGCTGTGAGGAAAAAATATATCTCAAATGTAAAGCGATAGGCAGTCATTATTGGTGGTATTAGTGGTAATAGTAACATTCTCAGAAATCCTCCAATATCCTAACCATCACTTAAAATTATAATGATGTCATCTTAATGAAATATTCTAATGAATGTCCCAGTCATCATTTGAAGGTAGACTGTGCTATTCTTCAGTCGAAGGACGTGTATTATGTTTACTTTGGTATGGTTTTTCAATTGAATTGATTCCATACTTAATGAATTAGATAGTACTTGAAAGTTTTCCTTATTTCAGGCTGGCTCTGCATCCAAGCCATACTACAAAGGACTAGTTCCCTACCCATGAGATAGTTATTTTTATCAACTGATTTAGTTTGGTAACTCTGTAAGACAACTAGGTACAAAATACTAGACTTCAAGAATCCATGAAGAAATAAATTGTACTTGTTCATTCCCAAATCAGCCAAAAAGTTTTCTGCAGAGCTTGCCTGGCACATACATTTAAATGATTGAATAAATAAAAGAACAAATAAACAATTGAAAAAAGTTCTCTTAAGTGTAGGGGAAGTAGCTTTTGCTTAGATCCATTATTAATTAGGATTTGTGATTTAGAGTATCTTCCAACTAACTCAGATATCTAAACCCCAAAACCATTTCTGAAACAAATTCTAAGGACACCAAAATGTCAATCAAAAAGACTGATGGTTCCACAGACTCCTGGCTGATTGATACTTATCTTAGCAATTTTACTCACTGATCATAGCTTTAGATTCAGTTGAAGGAAAAAGTTGTGACGCACTCTGAATTGACCCAAAATTAAAACGTTTATTTGGCTACCATTCAGGAATGCAGAGAACGAAAAACCCTGGCTCTTCTCTGAAGCTTTCTCTGACACATACACTCCCACCCATTTCCCCTATCCATCACACCCGCTGGCTTACTCTTTATCTTTGCATGTATCATAAAGCATAACAAATACTTGTTACATGTTCTGTGAGCACCTGGAGGCCAGGACCCAACAATGAATCCATTTCTTTCTCCCCAGTGCCTAGGATGGAGTTTAGGGGAATGGGGGGATATTGACTAGGTCCTTAATAAGCATAGTACTGTTGAAATGATCAAGTTTGTGATCTTTTTTTTTTTTTAACTACTAATTCCACTTGTTTCTTGACGAAAGCTCAGTAAGCTTACTGCAGGGTAGATATGAGCAGTAATTAAGCATGCTGTCAACTACTGAGTCCTTGAGTTATACCTGTCTCCAATTAATATGTAGATCACTTATTACCACTTATGGGACAGTCTAAGAGATGAAGCCTGTTTGGAACTCAATCTTCAAAATGTTCCCAAGGCCCACCTCCTTCATGAGGCTCTGGTAGACCAACCCAACCACAGAGATTTTACTCTTCTTTAAACGCTTAGCATGGAAGCTTCATATATTTATGAAACAAGAAGGCTATTATTAAATAAATATAAAATAAGCAAACATATTTATTGTTTCTATCATCTTTTAGATGTTTAACTATATGCTCTTTTATGATGAACTTTTTCATTATTATTAATTCTTGAAATATCTTTTTTATGTTATGACTGACTTTTGATACATTAGGATCTCTATTGCTAACTACAGGGATAACTGTGAGGAAAAGGATTACATCTCCTCTTACTATGTTTCCCTGCTTAGTGTCAGCGCAAAGTCTTGCATATAGTAGGTGTTTAATGCATGTTTGTTGAAATAAAAACATGTATGGGAAAGCTCCCCTTTTAAGTAATTCACATTGGACGGAAGAATCAGCTGTAATGAAGGATTTTACATTCTTTCCCAAATTCCATTTCTATAGATAACACAAAGTAAAGAGATACTTGACTCTTGCTCTTATGTTAGCAAATAAAATCCAAATTATTGTCAAATCCTTTGAAGATTCACTTAAGTAGCATAGCTAACATTTTCTCAGTGAAGGGAAATGTTCAAGATAATAATAACATATTATTGTTACTGTGTGCTTACTATGGATCAGTACTTTATATGTATTTACTAGCTTTTCATAGTTCTCATAACAACTCCCTGAGATAGGTACTGTTATTGTAGTCATTTTCACAGATGAAGAAACTGAGACCCAAGGAGGTTAAGGAATTTGTCTGAGACAATAAAGCTCATACCTTATAGGACTGGCATTCATTCAAACCCAGCAGTCACACTCTAGCACTCCTGATCTTAACACTATAGCTACCTGCCTCTGAGAAGATTCATTCTTCCCAGATTATTATTATATTCATAATCTCATTTAAAATTCACAAATCAAATTTACAAAATCCCTAATGTACAAGGCTGAATACTGGTGCTCACTGCCGTCTGGGTGAGCACGTTATATAAGTTTACAGTTGTCAAACTAGCATGTGATATACATTGTGATTTGAGAATCAAAAGTGAATGTGAGCTTGTACAATTTAAGTTTACATACTCCTTAATATGACTTTTTAAATTTTGGTAAAGACACATCTATAAGCATTTTTAAGTTTAGAAAGTCAGAGCAGTGACATAAATTCAAAATCTGAGAGTTTATACAAATCAAAATTGAAAAGCATAGAGAACTGTCTACATGAACAGTCTCCATAGTGATAATTTTGCAAAATACTAGAAAAACATTCAAGGTATTTAGAAAGACTATAAAGATGTTTTATGAAGATGGCACAAAAAATACTTTCTCATGTGCAGATAGGGAGTCCAACTTGGAATTTCAAATTAACTTTTTGTATGATGCATTATTTAATAAATGTTAGCATTAATTTTTAAAGAGTTTAATTTGCATACCATTACTGGGCCAAATGGTTGACGAGGATCACAATTAAAGAAAGATGCACCGTTCATTTTCCTAAGAAGAAAAAATCCAACAAAGTCAAATCTTCATCATTAAACTGAATAAAGGCAGCCTATAACTGCCAAAAATGTAGAACTCTCTGACAGATGCAATTTAACTCCCGTGATTATTTAAATCAAACCCCTTTATGTATGACCCTAAGCAAAAGCTCAATATCTTCTCAAGGAATATGTATTTTTTTAATACTATGGACTTTGAGAGGAAAAAGACATTAGAAAAGAAAAGCAAATTAGGGAATTGGGTTTTGGAATATAAATATAATTTGAAAGAATATGCCATCACTTAATGTTACACCATGGACATAAAGCACTCATGCAAAATGGAAGACATTTCACTAGCACATTAAACAGCATTCAGTTCCACCATGATTCAAGCTATATTTAGTGCAGAGAAGTTATAAAGAAAACAGACATAGAAACCACTGCCATGTAGTTTAACATCTAAACCAAATTTATGGTTTTCACATGCATCTGTCACATAATCTTCTAAAGGAAAACTTACTGTTTACAGAGTTACCGTGTGCTAGGCAAAGGATTGATGTTCATATGCCATGTGACAAACACATGGTGTATATATATATATATATATATATATATATATATATATATATATATATATATATATATAATTAAGTCTGTGTATGACCTGCTTGTAATAAGCATACCTGGAGGACTGGGGCAGGTCTGGAAGCAATCACCGTACAGAATGCCAGTCCTTCACAAGGACGATCATTCATACCCAGGTCTGAGCACTGTTGGGCGCTAAGTATATTTGCCTGTTGTAGTGGATGCTTGTTTTCATCATGAGCTTTGTGTAGCCAACAGACTTGAAAAAGCTCAGGATGGACTGTCCCATACTTAGCTGTGTCCGTCAGAACACAGAATAGGTGACCTTGCACAGGCTCCATTAACCCTTCACAGATTCCAGTGGTGTGGAAGGAAGAACCTCCAGCTCACACCACATCTGGGCCACAAGAGTAATGATCCCATATTTAGGCAAAAAGTCCAATTCCTTTTGTGGGTGAGAGGGTGGAGAGGTCTTTTTTTGCTTTAAATAACCTTAAATTGTGACCAAAATACTTCATATTCACCTCAGGGAAACTGAAAAATGTATGTTTGAAGAAAAAAACAGATCATAACTATCAAGGGCCAACCACTAAAACATTTGGTATTGACTGCTAGTATTTTTTTTATACCAACGTGTGCAGTAGAAGCCCTCCTATCTGATGGCCAGCAGAATTAGAAAAGGGTTTTATAAGGTGAAGAACCTTTAAAAATTATTCATAAGCTATAAGTTTAACTTAATAAATAAGCTTTTCTTCACTAATCTTTTGATGTAGAGCTAAGCTTTTTTTCTAACCACAGGTCTTCTGATGGGAGCTCCATGTCATCTTTACAACATAAATCATCTTCCTAATGAACCATAAATGATTTCTAGGTTGGTCTTCCTAAAATGGGAACAATAACATAAAAACATATAAAGAAATCTCAGTGTAGAATTCTAGCATTTAATCATTTCCTTCAGTGGTGCAGTTTTCTTGTCCACACATAATCTGAGCAAAATCCTCTTACCTACTCAAATTTATTGACTTTTTCCAAAGAATTCTATTTAGCTAACATAAATAATTACTCTCTTTTAGTACTCATAGTTTACTAGATATTTTAATCTACAATTAGAATTTATAAGTATAATGCCAAGGAAAATGATATTAAGACATAAAAACCAACATCTGACACTAAGTCTACATTAAATGAACAGGTGGAATAAAAATGTGGGTATTCTAGGGATCTGCCAGCTCTCCGTAAGTACTGACATCAGTAAAGATAATTTACAAAAGGAGGAGGACCATCAGATGCTTCTATAAAGTATAGGTCAGGTTAAGAGCTCCCCTACATAAAATTTTACAAATTGGGATTGTATGCTGTATCATATATACATATCATGTTGACATCAATACATCTTTTCAATCATCCACATATTTTGTGAGCACTTTCCCACATCATTAATTATATAAAATGTGTTTTTTACACAGCAGCATAGAATCTATTACCATACACTATAAAATATTCAACTAACCCCCAATTGTTGGGTATTTAGGTTGCTGCTGTTTTTGCTATCACGTAATACTACAATCTTATTGTGTACTTCCATTGTCTTCAACTATATTCCTAGAATATTAAATCAATCAATGAAATAAATATTTTAAAAGCATTTGACACCTATTTCCAAATTGGTCATCAGAAACACTTTTCTTATCTACCATCATTTGTTTGTGAGGTTGCATGTTTTCAGCACCTTACTTAATATTTGGTATTACTCTGTTTCTTGCCTTTTCCATTTTGGTATTGAAAAGACTGTGATACTAAATTTGCACTTTTATTAAAATTCATTTTATTATCAGATATATGTTATAAATATTTATTTTCAGGTGGTTCTTTGGCTTTTAGTCCAAACCACCATATATAGTGGATTTTCTTTTTATATAAATAATATTTTAGATTTAGACTTTATTTTTATATGAATAATTTTTAGATTTCTTAGATAGTCAAACGACTGCCCATCCATCTTTTCTTTCTGTTTTCTTCTTTCATGTTTTGAAAAATCTTATCTACCTACCTCAAAATCAGAGAAATTATTTTTTCCGATTTTCCCAAGGGGAGCTGTCTAACCAGCTTGAGCTTAAAATTTTCTCTGTTGTATTAAAGTTAGAAGCCCACTTGTTCTTAAGACAGCCACCATACAAATCAAGGATTGCTTCTGTGTGTGTGTGACTTTATTCCACAGCTGATGGTGTACAGGCAGAGAACCGGTGCTTTAAAGGTGAAGGTAGAACAACTATCCAATTTTACTTACTTGAATAAACAATTCATTTCTCTATTTTATTGTTGAAGTTTCTTGAGTTACTATTTTGATAGTAAGATAATGATTTTAGTAAATTACAAAACTGCAGCACAATTTACATGCAGGCATGGAAATGTTTTTAATTTGAACTAGTTACTGGATGAAGGCTTTAGGTGTCTGTAATATTATAGAGACAAGATATATGACAAATGCAAAATAAATTAAATTTTGTATGACTGAAGAAGTTGGCACAATTACCAGAGTTGTAGTTTGGGTGTCTTTTCTTAAAAATAACTGAACATGCAAACAGAAGGCAAAAGTTCAGCTGCTTCTAAACTGGGGGAAATTCATTTCAATGAAATCAGGAGAGATATGTATTCAATCACCAGTGATGCCAAGGGAATTCTTCAATATTTGACTGACAGTTTTAAAAATTACTTTAAAATATTTCAAATACACACAATAGTTTTTTAAAATGAATTAATTAACCTTAAGGAGAAAGAAAAGAGACCAGAAATCAAATTCTTATTTTGATACCAAGAATCTGCGTGACTTTGAAAAATTTCTTAACACATCTAGTCTTAAATATCTTTATCTGTATAACTAAATAGTCTTTTAGGTCCACTGAAGCTTTAACATGTCATGATTATAATAAATTACACATATTCTAAAAGAAGGAAAAAATAACTTAATGGATATGTAAATAATAGTATGAAATATATTTGCTTCTGAAAAATTACATATACTATTAACAACTGCAATGATAATTCAATAATAACAATATTGCACGTAATCTGTATGCCAGGCACTTTACTAACCACTTCATACAGAACTTTTTTTAACTCCTCCTAATGTTGATTTGAGGTAAGTACATTAATATCTCTATTACATAGGTGTATAAACTGAAGCTGGAAGAAAGTAAATTTCCTATTCCTAAAGTCAGCCAGACAGAAATGAGCAGAAACTGTTCTGTAATCCATGTCTCTCTGACCTCAAAATCTTTTTAACACTGATGTCGATAGCCTCTCTGCAGAGAAAATTTTAGCATTTTGTATCTTATTTATTCATTGGCTTTCATCAAAAAAAAAGTAGGCATCTCTAATCTGAAAGTCAAAATTTTCTCTAAAATTTAATATTATGTTCTGTTACTAAAACCTCTAAAAGAATATGTATTTAATGAGAGAATAATTTTTAAATATTGATGTTCAATAAATATGCTAATTTTAAGGTAGTATAATGTTTATTTGAAAAAATGTCAAGGTAAATATTATCAATTATCTTAATATGCCATAGCAAAACTTAAATATCAATTTTTATCAAATCGCAGTGTGTGATTAGAGTTTGAATTCTAAATCACTTTTGTGATTTTGAACAAGTAATTTATCCACACACAGCTAAATGTGCTCCTATATGAAGTCAGATTTTTAAAAAATCTATTTCAAAAAATTCTTTTGAAGACCTAATGGTATAATATACATAAAAGCTCGGCAAAGGTTAAAGCACTAACAACACTGTTAACTGAGAGGACACACGGCGAGATTTTCTGTCTTGCTGACACTGTTTCTTCATAGAGGTTTCTGACTTAGAATGAATAAGTTAAACACTGAAAACTATTGATACAACTAGAATGAATCTGAGGAAATTAGTATCCTCCTAAATTGTTGCTCGGGTCTGAACTGATATAAACTTCTGACAATGTTTTTTAAAATTGTGAAATGTGCCTAGCCTTTGAGCCATCATTTCCACTGTGGAATTTATCCTAAAGGAGTATCTGCAAAGTTTTCAAAGGATTGAAAGTTTTCTTTAATGATAACAACAAAAAAGGAAACCACATAAATGTCCACTAAAAATTACAATACATCTATATAATGGAACATTACACTATATCTAAGAAGGAGGAAGACCTTATAAACACTGAAATACGAAGAAATCCAAAGTGTATTAAGTAAAAAAGAGAAACTTATAGACTTGTATTATATCATAGCATAATTTTGAAAGAAAATTATTTTTCTTAGGTTTGCACATATATTGAAAATGGGCTAGAAGGCTGTACAACAAAGTATTAACAGTGTCTGCCTGTGTGAACCGAGATGGGTGGGAGAGAGTTGGGAGGACTCTTACTATTTTATATATCTTGGTTTAGTTTACCTTTTTCATCATGGGTATGTACGTTTTTAAGAAATAAAGTATTTTAATAGGTTGCCACTATTAAAGAAAATGTGCAAATGGTAAAGATAAATCAATACACTGGCCAAGAATGAAGCAAAAAGAGGAAAATGATGGAATGATGGCTCCGTGAAGAAAATGCAGTATATGGATGAGAATACAGAATAGTCCAGGGGAAGAAGAGGTTTGCCTTTGGGTGATGGGCCAGGAGTTCAAGGATTTAAGGCGTCAGAACTTTCCTCATCACAGACACTTCCCTCTCCTAATATAAACATGCCCATGGTAAGTCATTCATAGAACAATTCCATCTAAGTGCAATTTCTTTCCTTTCAAGAAGAGCCTATCTTCTTTGTATATAATCTAGAATTACCATCTCGGCTGGGCTGACATCCTTACAAACTACCTTCCAGCCATGCCTGATGTCTCAAAATAGCAACAGTGGCTATGTTCTCATAGTGCCAGGAAAACTTCAAGGCTCCATTTCTCAATCTCTTTCAAAGCCCCCACTCAGCTCTTGTTGACCTGATTATCACATTATCCAATGCTACACTCTCAGATGTAGCTGACCCTGCTTGTCTAGTTAAGTTTATGATCAGACTCTCACTGCTTCCTCATCTTTCCCTCCTTTAACTCATCAACCCTCCGCAATGTGACTTTTGCTCGTATCACAGTCATCACCCTTTATGTAAACTTCTGCAATAGCCTCTTAAACCTCATCTTAAGTGTCACTTCAGTGCAATCCGTTCTGCACAATGCTGTCAGATATTTCTCTATAGATCTGATCATCACTTCCTTCCTTGGTAAAAATCTTTGCTAGCTTCCCACTGTCTAAATAATAATGTACAATCAATTCTTGAAGAAATAAAACTTAATAATTATACTGTGTAAGTGACAATCTTTCAGAAAAAACATTATATATTAAAATACATAGAATGTGGTCAATAGTGTTTTTAATAACTTAATTTTAAAAATCTTAGAAAATAAAAAGAATGAATACAAATACTAAGACGTAAAAACAGAAGCCAGAAAAAGGAACAAGAATAAAAAATGAGAAGAAATTACAGAAAATGGTAAATAAATATAATAGCTGCCTCTTTGGGGAAAAAACAATAAAGTAGATATACTCTGGTAAGCTTAATTTAATATAAAAGAGGAAACAAAAACAATATAACAAACCATGCAGAGCATATTAGAAATTGCAGCAGAACAATGGGTTTAAATCAGTTTAACTTTATTCTTACAAAGCAGGAAATCTTGGCAAAAAACAAATCACTCCTAATAAACAATTTCCTAAGAAAGTAGAAATTAACCAAATGAACTCAATAATCCTAGGAGAACTAGGGAAAGTTGACAAATACCCCTAAAGAAGGCGCATGACACAGGTAGTTTCAAAAGCTAATTATGTTAAAATACCCAAGGAATTTTTGCAATTTTATTAAAATGTTTCAAAGCATGTGATAAGAAGGAAAACTTTTCATTGCATTGTGTAAAGTAACTATAACTCTAACAACAGAATTTAATAGAGCAAAAAAGAAAACAAATGATTCATCTCACTTTTAAAAATAGAGGCAAAGCTCCCACATTTGAAAAATAATCCATAAAAGAGAAGCATGTCTTGTATCAGTATGGCATCACAGATGATTTAATATTAGAAAACCTATTAATATAATGTATCTTATCCAAAAACCAAAGTTAAAAAATCCATATGACCATATGGATAGGTGCCAGCAGATATTTCTTATATAAAAAAATCAGCAAAACAAGAATACAATATACTTACTAAACATGGTAAGGACATTCAATTCCAAACCAACAGTCCATCACATTACCTAACAGTGAAACGATGGGTGCACAAGTCATGAAACTGGGAAAAGGCCTAAGGTCATTCTGTTACCACTATTATTTACTATGCTTTTAGAAGTGCTAGTCAGTATTTTCAGGCCAGAAAATAAAAAGCGTTCTTAAAAAGGTATAAATTTATATTTATCAGCTACATTGACATTATTTACATAAAATAAAGTTTGCTGATTTTAAGTGTAAATTCAACAAGACTTGAAAAACTTATATAATTGTGTTACTGCGACTAAAATCATGATATAGGCCATCAACACAAAATATTCCCTGTGGCCTATCAAAATTAATCACTTCGCCCTACCCCTTGCACCTGATCTATATTCTGTCACTATAGTTTTGCTTTTTCCATGATTTCATGTAACTAAAATCATACGGAATGTAATTTGTATTTGGCTTCTTTCACTTAACATAGTGCTCTGGAGATTTATCTATATTGTTGAATTTAGTTAGTTTGTTCTTTTTTATTGGCATATTTTAGTTCATTATATGAATATACCACAATTTATTCATTAACTTGTTTTTTTTCCTTTAAAAAAATTTTTTTTAATTGCACTCTAGTCAGTTTACAATGTGTTAATTGCTGGTATACAGCACAGTGTTTCAGTTTAACATATATCTATATTCTCTTTCATACCCTTTTCATATTCTTTTTCATTATAAATTATTATAAGATATTGAATATAGCTCTCTATGCTATACACTAGAACCTTGATGTTTACCTATTTTATGTTTAGTAGTATCTGCAAATCCCAAACTCCCAATTTATCTCTCCACTCTCCCCTTTTCCCCGTTAACCATAATTTTTTTCTGTATGTTTGTTTTGTAAATAAGTTCATCTGTGTCATTTTTTTAAAATTCTACATATAAATGATATATGATATTTGTACTTCTCTTTCTGGCTTACTTCACTTAGTATGATGATCTCTAGGTCCATCCATGTTGTTGCAAATGGAGTTATTTTACTCTTTTTACGGCTGAGTAGTATTCCATCATGTATGTGTATATGTATGTATGTATATATATATACACACACAAACACACACACACACATATACACACACACACACACACACACCACAACTTCTTTATCCAGTCATCTGTTGATGGACGTTTAGGTTGCTTTCATGTCTTGGTTATTGCATATAATGCTGCTATGAACACTGGCGTGCATATATCTTTTTGAATTAGAGTTTCTTCTGGATATATGCCTAGAAGTGGAATTGCTGATGATGGGTTAAGTCTACTTTTAGTTTTTTAAAGAATCTCTATACTATTTTCAATAATGGCTGCACCAAACTACATTCCCATCATCAGTGCAGAAGGGTTCCCTTTTTCTCCACATCCTCTACAGCATTTATCTTTTGTGGACTTTTTAATGATAGCCATTCTGCTACTCTGTCCATTAACTTGTTGATGGACATTCAGATTGTTTCAAATTTGGGACTACTGTGATAAAGTTGCTGTGAACCATTTTATTTCAAGTCATTGTATGAGCACGTTTTCATTTCTTTTAAGCAAATACCTAAGAGTAGAACTGATGGACCACTGTGTAATTGTATGTTTAATTTAACAACACTGCAAATGAATTCTCATAGTGGCTATAAAATTTTTGCTTTCCCAGTTGCCACACATTCTTGGCAACTTTCAGTAATGTCATTTTAGTTTCAACAGTTTAAGAAGATGTGTATAAGTATCTCAATATAGTTCTTATTTGCATTTCCTTAATGGATAATGATGTTGAGTATCTTTTCATGAGTGTATCTGACATTCTTATATCTTCTATGTTAAAGCCTCTGTTTCGAATATTTTGTCATTTTTACTGGCTGTCTTCTTAAGTTGAAAGAGTTCTCTGTATATTCTAGGTACAGCTTTTTATCAATTACATGTTTTACAAAGAGTTTCTTTCATTTTGTGATTTACCTTTTCATTTTCTTCACAGTATTTTTTGAAGGTCAAAGGGTTAACTTTGAAATTTAATTAATCTTTTTGTTTTCTTTTCGGTTTATGCTTATGTGGGTCACGTGTAAGAAATGTTTTCCTAACTAAATCACAATTTTTTTTCCTATTTTCATCTAGAAGTTTTATAAATTTACATACTGTCTTTAGATTTGTAATCCACTCTGAGTTAATTTTTGTTTGTAGTATGAGATTGGTCTGCAAGTTAACTGTTTTGCAGGTGAAAATCCAATTGCTCCAGCATGATCTGTTGAAAAGATTATTCTTTCCCCATTGTAGTATCTAGGCACCTTTGTCAAAAATCAATGAATAATATATTTGTTGGGTTTTTTTCTAGGCTGCTTGTTCTGTTCCACTTATCTGTATGCTTATCCTTATTCCAATACCACACTGCCTTAACTACTGTAGCTTCATAGTAAGCTTTGAAACCAGGTAGTGAGTTAGTGAGTCTGTCTTGGTTCATATTTTTTAATTTGTGTTGGGCTAATCTAGATGTTTTGAATTTGCATAAAAAAACTATTGTAATTTTGAATGTCACTGATTAAACTTACAGATGGGGAAAACTGACATCTATAAATTTGATCCATGAAAAAGACATCTCTCTCCATTCATATGAGTTACCTAATTTCTCTCAGCAATAGTTTGTAGTTTTCAATGTACAGGTCTTCTACATATTTTGTTAAATTTATTTCTTGGCATTTATAATTACTATTGCTAATTTAAAAATACACAATTGATAATTTTATATTAACCTTATATCTTTTGACTGCTGAACTCATTCATTACTTCTAGCAGATTTGTTTTAGAACTGTTAGGATTTTTCTATACTGATGTAACTATGAATAAAGATATTTTTATTCCTTCCTTCCTAATCTATATGCATTATTTCCTTCCTGATGTTGAACAGAATGGTGAGGGTCGCTGTCCTTGCCTTCTTCATGATTTTATGCAGAAGTACTCATTTTTTCACCATTACACATAATATTAGCTGTAGATTTTTCCACAGATGTATTTCATAATATGAGGAAGTGCCCTTCTTTCCCTGAGAATAATTTGCTGAGAGTTTTATCATTAATGGGTATTGAATTTTGTTAAATGCTTTTCCTGTATCTATTGAGATAATCCATATGATTTTTCTTCTTTACTCTCCTAATATGGGAATTACATTGATTTTTTTAACTGCAGAAACAACTTTGCATTTCTAGGATAAATCCTACTTGGTCATGATACATTATCCTTTTTATATATTATGTATAATCCTTTTTATATTTTGTTGAATTCATTTATTCACAAGAGATGTTGTCTGAAGTTTCTTTCTTGTAATGTCTTTAATTTAGTTACCAGAACAATAATGATTTTATCAAATGAGTTGTTAACTGTTTCCTCCTCTACTATTTCTGGAAGAATTTAAGTGGAATTGTTATTCTTTCTTCCTTAAATGTTTGGTATCATTTACCAGTGAAGTCATCTGGGCCTGGAGTTATCTTTTGAGGAAGGTTTTTAAGTATAAATTCAACTTCTTTAAAAGATACTGAGCTATTCAGGTTAACTATTTTTATTTTAGTGAGCTTTTTGAGTATTTCAAGGTATGTGTACATTTCATTTGAGCTGTCAAATTTATTGACAATAAGTTGTTCATAACAATTTATTACTATTCTTTTACTTTCTGTAAATTTTATCATTCTTATTGATCTTCTCAAAGAACTAACTTTTGGTTTCATTGATTTTTTTTACTGTATTTCTGTTTTCAATTTTACTGATTTTAGCTCTTATCTATATTATTTCCTTCTGATTTTAGTTGAATTAGCTCTTCTCTTTCTAGTTTATTAAGGTGGACTCAGATTATTAACTTAGACTTTTTTTCAAGTTCTTTATTTAATTTTTAATTTTGGGGGGGAGGCAATTCGGTATTTATTTATTTATTTATTTATTTATTTATTTATTTATTTATTTATTTATTTATAATGGTGCTGGAGATCAAACACAGGACCTTATGCATGCTAAACACACACTCTACCACTGAGCTATACCCTCTCCTCCTTTTTTCGTTTTTAATGAGAGTAATTAATACTATAAAATTTTCTCCAAGCACTGCTGTGGCCTCATCCCATAAATTCTGCATTCAAGTAATATTTCTGTTTCCCCTTCTTATTATTTGTGTTATTGTTGTCATATATTTTTACTTCTATGTATGCTTTAAATGCCACAATACATTGTGATTATTTTTGCTTCATGCAATCAATTCTTTTTTACAGTGATTAAAAATAGAGGAACAATTTATTTTATAAATTTAGCCATATAGTTACCATTTTTGGTGCTCTTTATTCCAAAGTGTAGATCCAAAGTTTCATCTGTATCATTTTTTTTTTCTGCCTGAAATACTTCTTTTAACATTTCTGGAGGTAGAAATCTATTACAATGAATTCCTTCAGCTTCAGTTTATCTAAAATGTCTTCATTTTTGAGAAAAAAACTGCTGACTGAAAAAACCTAAACAGGTTTTGTGGGGCTTTTTCCCCCTCTTTCACTGCATCAAAGACATTTCTCCATTATTTCCTGGCTTGCATAGTTTCTGATGAGTAGTCTACTGTCATTTCACATTTGTTGCTTCGTGCATGTGTTTTTCTGTCTTTGTCTTAAGATTTTTTTCCAGCACTTGTTTTCATCACACTTTTTCTATAAAGTGCCTTGACATGCTTTTTTTAAATGTTTATCCTGTTTGAAATGATTTGAGCTTTCTGGATCTACATATTTATAGTTTTTATCAAACTTGGAAATTTCTTCCCCATCATTGTTCTGCCTTCTCTCTCCTCTCTTCCTGGGGCCTGAATGACACATTATGTTAGACTGTTTGATATCATATTTATGCTCTGTTTTTCCCACTATTTTCTCTGTGCTTTATTTTGGAAAGCTCTTTTACTGTCTTTTCACATTCACTGATAACGTTTTTTTCTGCAGTATTTAATCTGCTGTTGTTCTCATCAGTGTAATTTTTATTTCAGATAACGTATTTTTCATTTCAAGTCCAACTGTATTTTTGCATATGGCCCATTTTTCTTCTCATGATTCTGTTTGTCTCAACCTATCTGAACACATGGACATACTTATAATAACTGTGTTAATGACCTCCGCTATTTTCATCATCTCTGTTATTTCTGGGTTTTTCTCAATTGATTTTCTTCCTAGTTGTGAGACAAATTTTTATGCTTCCTTACAATCTTGGCTTGATGTTACTGAATGTTGGGTTTTTTTTGTTTTCCTTTAAGCAGTGGTGTGTTTTATTTTGGCATGCAACAAAAGTTCTTGGACTTAGTTGAATATTTTCAAAGATTGTTTTCAAGATATTTTAGAGTGGATCCAGAGTCAGCTTTAGTCCAACCCTAACGCAGAGCTAACATTAAGACAATACTTCTCTGGGACTCCATACAATGCCCCATATATTTCGACATCTTTCTACTCTAGCTGTTGGAAACACAAACCATCCTCAGTTTTTAAAGTTTCAGAAATTCTCCTGCCTACTGCTGCTCAGTGGTTCTCTCCTGGCTTGAGCAATTTCTTCTCTCCCAGGTTCAAATCTGTACTGAGCCAAAGACTTGAGAAGACCTCTCTGCAGATTATCAGAGCTTTCTGTTTCTGTATGTGCAGACTCCTCATTTCCAGTATTCTGCAAACTGTAGCTCCCTGACCTCCCTGACATCTACTATATTTCTCCTTCACTGACAAAGCTCTGTTTGGATATTCTCTGTCTGCACTGCAGCCTGGAAACTGCATTTAGGCAGCAAGCTAGTCCAGTCATAGGGTTCACTTTGTCTCTCTTCTTTTAGGTATCACAGTTCTGTGCTGTATTTCCCCCAGAGTCTAAAAATCATTGTTTCAAAGATATCAAGTATTGATGAGAGCGTGGAGAAAAAGGAACATTTGTACACTGTTGGTGGGAATATAAATTGGTACAGCCACTATGGAAAATAGTATGCAGGTTTCCCAAAAAACCAAAGTATGATCCAGCAATTCCAGTTCTGGGTATTTATCCAAAGGAAATGAAATTATTATCTCATGTCCACTGCATAATTATTCACAATAGCCAAAAGACGGAGGTCTAATGTACACATGGTTAATAATGATGTAGTGTATACTTGAAATTTGCTAATAGGGTAAATCTTAAGTATTCTCACCACAAAAAAGGGAGGTAAGTACATGAGGTGATGGATATGTGAATTAGACTGATAATGGTAATCACTTCACAATTTATATGTGCATCAAATCATCACAAATATATACAATTTTCAGTAATCCTAGCTTAATAAAGCTGGAAAAATAAAGTAAAAAGTAAGCTTAGAAAGTTACTGTTTCATGTATTTTGTCCAGTTCTGTAATTATTTAGAGTGGAGAATAAATTTGGTCCCTTTTACTGCATCTTGACTGGACGTACAAGTCCCCAAATTATAAATATTTAAAGGAAAAAAGTAAATATAATTATTATTTATAGATGCTAACATTATTTACTGGAAAAACTTAAGGAGAAAATAAATTTAAAAAGCTGTTAGAGAAAATAAGAAGTCACTATAGAGGCTAATTATAAAATAAATGCATAAAACTCAATTTTAAACTGTAATTGTAAAAGATTCCATTCACAATACCTACAAAAATAGAAAACTACTACATGTAAACCTAAGAAAATGGAGTAAAAGGTATGAAGGAAACTATTCAGTTTTCCTGAAGAATGTTAAGCTAGGGAATATCATGTTTCCAGGTGGTGATATCAATAGTATAAAATAAATTTTTTTCCTCCAAAAAAATCTATAAATTTTATTTAGCACTAAAAATAACAAAGCCAAACAACTGCCTTGAGTGACACTAAAATGCCATGTGACAACATTTTATATTCCTTCTGAAAAACATCTCTCAGAAAATAGGAATAAAGTAATATTGCTTTACATGATAAACGTATATATCTCAAAACAACCACTGTATGGGAATAATGATGAAACACTAAAATTATGGCCATTAGTATCAGGAAGAAACTGGAATTCTCACTACTGCCATTATTTACCATTGTTCTCTTAGCTCTAACCAATGCTATTAGACTAGGAGTTGGGAAAGACCATATAGGGTTTAAATGAAAGTTATAGACTTTGGAAAGGAAAAGATAAATAACAATTTTCTGATGATACAAGACAGATTATTTGTTTTAAAAAAAGAAAATCAACTAAAATATTGAAGAGTATCAGCTAAACTATGAATGTTGCAAATGAATTACAAATAACATATAATGGTTATTTTAGCTCAACAACAAGCAAAACGAAACTATATTATTTAGAGACATCAAGCTCAAAAACGAGAGAACTAGAAGTAAGATCAAGGTAATAATCATCACAAAAGTCAAGTTACTAATCATCTTGGAGTAGGAAGAGGGTCATGAGAGGGGAGTGACATGTAAATGGGCTTCTGGAACATTGAGAATGTTATGTCTTGACCTCAGTGGTGGTTAAATGAGTGTACATTTTATAAATATTAGTTATGGGGGAGGGGATAGCTCAGTGGTAGAGTGTGTACTTAGCATGCACAAGGTCCTGGATTCAGTCCCCAGGATCTCCATTAAAATGAATAAATAAATAAACGTAATTACCTCCCCCCACAAAAAATAAATATCAGTTATGTTTTTGGCACTTTTTAAATGCATGTTTTACTTCTCATGCAAAATGAAATATACAGGCTGCCTCTCTTGCCTCCTGTGATGGCACACACTCTATGGAGTGTGGATATCTCTAGACAAACTTACTTTCACTTAAAAAATTAAATAAACATATATGCGTATATGTGTATGTATATATATATAGAAAAAGCTTCATAGCAACATACATAAAAACCGTAAGAATAAATAATAGTAAATGTGTAAAATATATTTGTAAAAGATACAAACTTTTGATGAGAATCATAAAAGAAACTTTGAACAAATGAAGAATATTTTTTTTAGATGAGAAAGCTCAACTTTATAGAGCTGAAGATTCTCACCGAATCTATAAATTTCATGTACAATCTCTGAAAATCTTAATGGATTTAAAATTGGAATGAGGCAAAAGTATTCTAAAATGTATATGATAGACAAAGAATTACAGGGATATTTTCTATCTGCTATTAACATTTACTTTTGAATGCTGTTGAGAGAACAGATACATGTATTTTATATATATGTATACACACACACTGATACATGTAATGTATAAGAAAAATATTTCAAATTGATGGAGGAAGTAGAAGAGTTATAATGATTTGGAAAAATTCAGAAAGATAAAAACTAAATGAATTAATGACTGACTTCTAGTTTAAAAGAAAACACTATAAGAAATTTTAAAAAACAGTTCAGTAATTTTAGGGTGAAGAAAAATCCTAGAGTAGAACAGATATCAAAAAATTTATAGATTTTCTACATTTATATTTTAAAATTTAGCTCAGTAATAAAATCACCAAAATCAATGTTAAAATTCCAGTAACAATCATGTAGCAGACAAAGTTTTGATAGTCTCTAATATATAAAGAATTCTTCTTTAAAGGAAAGATGAACAGTGTACTGAAAAAATGGACAAAGTACATCAGAGGGCAATTTACAGGTGCAGAAATAATAGTCAATAAATATTAAAGAGTAATCAATCTCACTGAATCTAAGATGAATAATTTAAAATATCTTTCATCTATCTTGTTGGTAAGGATTTAAAATACTATATCCAGAGCTGGCTAGAGTGTAGGGAAATAGATATTTATATACACTGCTGATAAAGGCAGAAATGGGCATTTATAAGAGACAATTTGACTATACATACTTTTTTGACTGTACATACATACCCAACAATTCCATTTTCAGAGAAGTGTATTAAGGAAACAATTGGACAAGTGAGCAACACTCCGTATAAGGATGTTCATCACAGCATTATTATATAGTAGCAAAAAAGATAAGGAACAACATAAATATTCAACAATAGGGAAACTGTGAAACATACACAATAGAATATTTTTTCTTTAAAGAATTTAGTGAAACATATTGTTAGTGAAAAGTGGCATGTGCTGTGTAGTTCAATATATTTTAAATAGTCATATACATAAATGCATTGAAAATGTTCAGAAGGTTAAACACCAAGATTATTTTTTTACCACCAAGATTTTAACATAGTTATCTCTACATGGCAGGTTTTTTGAGTGATACCTTCTTCTTTATAATTTTCCACTTAATATAAAGAATATTAGAAAATATAAATATCAACAAAGAAATATTTTCCATCTATTAAGCTGACTAAAGTTTTTTTAAAATGTAAACTGAGTGTTGGTTAGAGATGGGCATATGTAGGTATGCTCTCTCATATGTTACTTGTAGAATTATAAATTGATAATTTTTAGAAAAGCAACTTTTCACACATATCAAAAACAATATTAAAACTAATAGTGAAAAACTGGCAATTGTATTGATAAGAGATTAGTTAAATAAAGTCATAGCCACACAATGGAATTCTATGCAGCCATTAAAAATGATGATTTGTATTTATCTTTAGCAGCATGGTAGACTATTCATGACATATGTGAGGAAAAGTCATATATAAAAGAGTACATTTATGGAATCTATTATTAAACATACATATCAGTATCAAGGTGTGTTAGTAATCTCTAGGTGGTGACACTGATGGCTTTAGTTTTAATTTTTCATGTTCACACTGTGAAAATGAAATATTTATGGTAAAAAAATTACATGTGAAAACCTTATCATCTCCAATTTCAACTGTGTTCTACCAACAGCAGTGGTCTTGAGTTCAGACTGACATCCAGCTTACACGACAGAACTGATTTCATCCCGTACTTAGTAAGCGCAGAAAAGGAAAATGTGCAGCATGCAAAGAGAGCCAAAAAAGAGGTCTGGTGACTTCCAGGCACAGTTTCTAACGTCTTGGTCATTCAGCACTCAAGCTGTGTTCACAATAGACAGGCTCATTGCATGTGGGTAATTAGAAGTCAGAGAACATGTGGGTTCTGGGGTCTCTCCGGGTTTTATACCTAGCTGGCCATGTAGCTCCGTCAAAGGTGCATTGCTAGCACTCGTTCTCTAGTGCAGCTCCAGCTCACCAATACTAGCCACTTGGTACCAAATAAACATCTGGACAATAATGTGCAGGTGTTTCTTCTGATACATAACCCTCAAACAGATTCTCATTCTTAGTTCCAGTAAAGGTAAACACCTAACAATTACTTGAGTTAATGTTGTCGGGGGATTCAAACCCTCCTGTGTCACTGAAGCTAGGGGAAAAGCCGCAGAACCAATCACTTGCCTTTTCATTCTGATATGTCATTGAAGTCATTTGAAAAATCAGATTTCACTCTTTCCCATACATTCCCTATTTCATCCATTTTAATATGTGATTAGATTCTGGAGCCAGACTCACATGGACAAGATATTTTCATATTGCTACTCTCCCAAGAAGACTCTTCTACTATCCTATGATTAGCACGAACATCTGCCTTAAATCTAACCTCCTCTGCACCCACCTCACCAAACACTTCTTACTCCATGTGCCCACCATTCTCCACTTACTTTGTATTAGAGGCTAATTCGTATTTCCATACCAGCATCATCACACAATCTGGCAAATAGCTCCACCGTTGTTTATTTTGTAAATAATGAAAGACAGTAGCAAAAACAGTTCCATAAATACAGGCAATAAGAAGCATATACAGTTGTGATTTCAGAAGGAAGTTGATCACTTGTTATGTTATTTCATGAACATATACATGTAAGTTTTCTTATACTCCTCTTTCCTCTGTCCTAATTAGGAGTTCTCAAAAAGATGGAGTGATTGTAAAAGACATGCATTAGCTTTTAAGAGTTTAGAGTCACTTAAGCTGAGGCACACAATAAAAAAATATAAAATAAAACAAAAACACAATTGGCTTGTATTCTTAGGCTGTGGTTTTGCAGTCATTACTTGGCCAATGTTCCTACTTTGATAGGAGTGAGGATTGCAAGATTGGGTCCAGAGAGGGAATATATTTAGCTGAGGTCTGGAGAATCACTTAATGAAGCAGACAGTGGACGAATCAGAAAGATTTTGCATTGTTATTTAGTTGGCTTTTTTTTTTTTTTTTTGCCTTCAGCAAACATTCTTGTAGTAATAATAGTAATGCCATGTCTCCAAAAGAAATTCATGATTATGGCTCACATTAGTTTGCATTAGCATCTACAGACAGGTCCCTGCCTGCCAGTGCTCATACACTCAAAAGCACAGTAGTAGCTGAGAAAAACCTTCCAACTATTTGTTACTTAGTGATCCTGCCTCTGGCAGGGTGAAGCAAGTCTCTCTCAGGGGAAATTGCTGATGTTACTATTTTAATTTGCAAACCACATTTCTCTGGATGATGATGAGATTGCAAATAACCTAGACAAAACAGACCCTAGTTTAACAAGCTGAAAAAAATACAAGCAAGAAAAGCAAACAAAAATATTTTTAGCCTTTCTCTATAATGGTATAGTTGAAAATCAACTCTTCCAAAGGCATCTTGCAAGGATAAAATCATAGATAACAAGCACTGATTTAAAATGGCAGTTAAGCTGAGTCCCAATCCATCCGCTCCATTGTTTAACCTAGTGCCACCCAGAACTGAAAGGTAAGTACAAAGGTGGATTTGAAGGATGATACTGAAGCATAATGACTAAATATGCATTTTAAGGAATATTCCACTTGTAACAGATGTTTCATATGATACGGCTCATTTATTGTGTCTACTGACTGGAAGATGTAAGAGTGTTCAAATATTTTACCTTTAGAATAATAAACAGTTTATGCATGAATTTTATATGCATATTATGTATTTGTATTATATTCACAAAATGCGTATTCCACCAAAACCAATTAAACCATAATACGAAGCAGTCACATTTATGGGGATGAAAAACATATCGAGACACTATTAAGTCCATCTGTCCAAACTTTACACTAAAAATCTTTGAAATAATATAATTAGAAAATGTGCCTAACTCAGGTAGGAAAGAAAGCAGTACAGATCAGTTATAGAAACAAAACGCTCCTCATGAAAGCTGTGAGTTACATATCTTTGCCACAGTACAACTATAGCTTATTTATTATTATAAATGAATAAATAAATGTGTAACACATTTAACTGAACCTGCAATTTTATTATCGAGAAGTCACTCATTATCATTCATTTTCAGTGAATTTAAGGAATAAAATTCAAGCATGAAATAACTGCTTAATACTACTTTGGCATTTACTGATGATCATCACTGGGGCAAAATAATTAGACACACCATTTTCTCTGCATTTACACCTCAACAGCCTATGGTGATGCTTGAGAGTCGGGGGGGTCTATCCAGGAAATATGCATTTGATCAATTTTTGTCTTAGTAAAGTGATTATCTCCCTACTGAGAAGAAATATTTTCTACAGATATCTGTACAATATTTACAAGACTAACCTTAATCAGAAATGCCCTTTCCAATATGGTTGGTTCTTCCTGACTCTGTTCTGGAAGAAACAGACTTCATGTAGAAACTTCTTCTGCCTTTTCCCAGATTCCCTTCTTAGTCTGGGCATATGTTCAGGTGAAAAGGACAATTATTTAGTTTCTCTAAGTCTCCTTACAGTTATTCAGCTCTTCAGATGCAAAACTCTCTTGTCATGTTTCCAGTCACATATACCTACTAATCACTGCTTTCTAACTTGTGAGCTGGGTCATCTTGGTATATTCAAAAGTTCATTTATCTGATCAAATAACATGAATTTTTCTCATTTTCCTTAGCTGAGTTTTCACTGTAGAGATGGAAGATGATTATCTACTGAAGAGAGAGGAGGAAAGATGGCTGGTGTGTATACACATGTACATGTATGTGCACGTTGGTGGCTATGAATGTGACTCAGTGCAAAATTATGAATGCTGTCAATCTTGCTTTCCTGCAATTTCTTACCCCTTCCTGGCATTTTCTGGGAACTGGATCCCTTATTCCCCTTGGCTATTGGGTCTTACCACATGGTCCCTCTATCTGGGATAGCCCTCTTGGGATGACAGAGCTACAAACTTCAGATAAGCTTTTGTATTTATTTGTTTAGGAATTTTACTAACCGAAGCAGAGTGGTAAGGAGATAGCTGTACTAGGGAATTCTTTCCTCAAATGTAAAATCTATTTCCCTATGGCTGACTCTGAATGTTGTCTCAGAACCAAGAATGTGGTCCAGGATTTGAATGAACAGAAAACCAATCTTCCATCCTCTCTGTTTTCTTTTGTACCCCAACAAGTCCATTGATTAAGTTCAATCTAACTAAAACTTTTTACTGAGCCTATAGCTCTGTCCCCAAGGAAATCAGTGTCAAAGGGCTGGAGAAGACTCGGAAGCTATAGTACAAGCTACCTAGCAGGACTTCAGAGACCTACCATAATCTCAGAGAGTAGGAAGAAACTCCAGGCCATTCAGGTTAGGTATTCAGGAGGAAAGGCAGCCAGTTGCCTTCTTAACCTCCAAAGAACTGTGAGCACATCAAGTACACAGGCTAGACAGAAGCATTAAGTTGAAAATTGCCCCGGGATGACACCAAAGTTAATATAACAAAGGAAAGAGACACAGGTTTGCATCTCTGCCACACAAAGAACTTATAAACCCTTCTGAAAGTTTCATGAAGAGTGAGACTCTTGGGAATTTGTATGCAAAAGCTCAGAATTTAAATACTCTACACAGAGATAAATGTAGTGTTAAATGTTCTTCCCTAAGGAAAAAGATACTTCATAAGTAAAAGGCTGAGGTACATCAAAGATAGAAATAAAAGTGTGGATAATATCGAAGGGCAGTATCTACTCTTGAGATAATTTTGCAAAGTAAAGGCTTCTGAAGAAGGCAGACGTTATGTTGAGGGAGTAGAGGCAAAACAACAGTAATGGAGAAAAGCAACTCACTAACACGGTACATTTTACAAAGAAAGGTAAAAGGAATTCAGGCCAATAAACACTGGAGTCCACAGAGGAATGCCAGCAGCAAAAGGGAGCTCCAAATGATTGTGTGTGGTAAAAGCCGACTGACAGATGTCCCGATGGAGGTGTCAGAATTTGTTGGCCCATTCCCTTCCACCACCCCCAGAGTTAACCTGGCTTCCCATCCGTATCAGTCAGGTCCAGTGAAGAGACAAAACCACTCAAGCTATTTTAATCAGGGCCAGTTTCAGGGAAAAGTGACCAATGCATCCACACAGAGCCCCATGTCCAAAAGGGTCCCACACTTGGAGTTTGACATTCTGTTGTCACCATGTTGAAATTCTTAGTAATTTTACCTTTGAATTTGTGTTTTGTAAATGAAGTCCAATGGGACAATGGACGAGTTCCAAGGGCTTAGAGTCTCAGCTCACACGATTCCCACCTCTTGCTACCTTTCCAGACTCAGTGCTCAGTCACGTACTCCTCCTCACTCTGGTGCCCCAGACCCAGACAGCTTTCCCTGTCCCCACGCCTGCCCAATGACTGCTCCCTCCTTCTACCCCCAGCCTGGGCCTGGAAGCAAGACATGGTAGCAGCTATCCCCTACCTACTCTGGCCAATCCTGTCTGGATGGAGTGAGCTTCTAACCCACCCCATCCAGATACTGAGTATGTTGTCAGCACTGAGCTTTAAAGTAACTTGAGGGCCACCCTTGTGCCAGGTGTGACACACCAGCTCAAGGCCAGTGAGAGGGATGTTCAGTAGCCGTCTGGCCCAGCCCTCTGTTTAGTGGGCAGATCTGGGCTTCTATGAGTGTCTACATCAACCCTGTAGGTATACCCATGCCTGAAGGCCCTCTATTAGCTGGCTCTATCTTCCTCCTCCAACGGTCCTGAGTATCATCTGCATTGGTTCCTTCTGGCCAGCTTGAGGCAGCCTCCAGGAATGAGCCACAAAATACAAATTGTGCAATGCTGGAGAGTCCACATTTGAATAGATGGTCTGATATTTATAGTTAAAACTGGCATCGCAAAATATAAAGATACATGATAAATTTCATACTAATGTTTTAAAATTTGAATTGTATTTCTACTTTGTATAACATTAAATGGAAAACATACAAACAAAACAAAATAGCACAAGTTGGGAAGAGAGAGACCAAAGAAGAAAGAAAAATCTTATATGTACCTTTAATGGCACTTTTACCCTGCTTTTTGAACAAGGGAACCTATATTTTCTTTCTCAATTATGTAGCTGGCCCCGATTTTAATAGAGAAAATTTAATGTAAAGAATTATTACCAAGGTATTAAAGAACTGAAACAGCAAAAAAGGAAATAAGGTATCACGGAGGCAGCAACTGTGGGAAACAGCTGCCACCTTTCCGGAGGGAGGAATACAGGGAAGAGGTTGAGATAATCAGAATGCAGAAGCATGGAGGAGAAGCCACACAAAAAGAACTCAGACCTTGGAGAAGTCAGCATTGCTCAGCTGGTGCTAGATATCATGACTGTTCAACACAACTTTCTGCAGTGGTAGAAGGTTCTGTGCTCCCCACATAAGATGACTGCACCGTTGAAATGTGCCTGTAAAACTGTTTTAGTTGCATTTAATTTTAATTAAGTTTAAATTCCACATGTAGTGCTAGAGCCTCTGAGTTCACAGAAGGAAATCCTGTGGATCTGGGACGCAGACCTTGAAAGAAGATACATTTGCTAACTAGTTCTGGTGGCTCTGGGGGGTGTGATTTTATGTGTTGAGAAAACTGAACAGTGAATCAAAAGCTGCTGCTGGAGCGAACAGCAGTCGCTGGAGTGAGGCAGCATTGCTGGCTGGGGTGATGCTGGCAAGAGCAGGGAAGGACAGAAATGAACAAGTCCCTTCTTCCTTCTGGAGTTTTCCAGTCTCCCTTTAGTGCCCCTATTAGGGAGTGTCTGAGAGGACAACAACTGGGAAAGCAGAGATGAAGTTTGCAGAGGTGAAGGGTGAATAGGCATCACAAAGCAGAGCCTGGAGGGGTGGGATGGTGCTAACAAACCAGAGACACCAAAGAAGAAAGAAAAATCTTATATGTACCTTTAATGGCATCTTCCTTGGATTACGACTTCTGGAACATCTTAGATCACACTGTACTCCCTCTTCACGAGCTCCTGTACCAGCTTCATCCCCAGCTCTTCATCTCCTCTTAGACTGTACTTGCTTCCAATTGTGCCTTAGAAGGCACTGACCTTACTCAACTTTCAGATGTTATATCTGCTCAGCCCCCAGGATGAGACAAAATGTGACAAATAAAGAAAATGAAACAGAAACAAAACAAGAGAAAAACTACTAAAACATAAAAGATCTCAGATGTGGAAGAAGAAAAGCAGTGAAAGTATGAAAGAGTTTAGCCTGAACTATGTAAATTTATTTTTCCATCCCTAAGAGTTTTTCCTGAAAAACCCTAATCTTGGTTCCATACCTACAAATACAGTTTCTTGTAATTTATAGTAGTGTGATTGCAGTTTACAACTTGAATATGGTCATTGTGAAAACCCACAAAGCAAACTAGAAGTTTCTTGAAAAATTCTTAAGTAATTGAAAAGCCAGGCCCAGAAATTAGGCCCAAATGGTATTGATAAACTTTATTTCCTACACTTTTGGAACTAGTAATATATTAAGAAATGTAGAAATAAAAATAGAAATAGATTTTAATTAGTAGAGATCTGACACTCTAAAAGAGGCCAGAACAATATTTTAATTTGTCTGCCATCTCACAGATTCAAAACTAGTCACTTGAAACAAAAAAAGCATGAGGAGGTTATGTATCTGAACAGGGAAATGTCTTGGGTCATCTCAATTTGTCCCTAAAGAACAATTAATTCCAAGTTTTTTGCAACTGGCATTTTAACTTCGAAAAGGCACAACAGTACCTGCTTATTAAAACCCTGCAAGATGATACTCAAGTTTATTCTACTCCATGGTGTCAGTTCTCCTCTGAAATATATATCACTTTCTATCAAAAGTCAACTATGCGCACAGTCACATTACCCTCCTTTTCCAAAATCCGTCACAGCACATGTTGCATCTCAAATGGTTAAATTAAACTCTGTTTCCTGTGTGAGACAAGAGAAGATAAGACAGTGCTCACTGGAGAAAAAATTACCCTCCTGAACCACACATGCAGCTTCTACTGGTGTTTGTGGGGGCTGCACAAACATAGGATATGAATCTAAACTATGCCATTTGGCGAGAAATTAGCTTTATTCTAATACAGAAGTTCTACCAAGGGTCAAATATAACAATCAATTTTCCAGTGTATTTTTTCATAAAAGAACTTCTTCAAAATATTATTTTACTACACCTTATTATTATTTCCAAGATCTTATATAAATTGAAATCTAGGGTTATAAGTGAGATATCAATTAACATAAGAATCAATTTAATGGTAATTTAAATAGCTAACTGTTATAATTTTTTGCATAATGAAGTGGCCTCTGGGCTTGAAGCCCTAATCATGTCTAATTAATTTAAAGGATGTTACTTTTTATTACCATTGAAATTTCTGACAGGTGATAAGACGTTTAGGGTTGCCATCACAAACTTTTTACATCAGCTGTACCGTAAGTTGGCAAGCCATGGATCATCCCTCTCAAAATGACTATTTAAAGGAAAAAAACTCAACTACATTTGTAAAGTTAGAATATGGAACTGCTATTTTACCAATGAAAAGGAAAACAATTCTATTCACTAAATAATAAAAGAGTTGGCATTTTATTTCCATGATCTCAGTAGTTACAATCAACCTTCACAGGGAATAATCAATTTCAATTTTATAAAATAATCTTCATAACCTCTTGAGTTTGTATAGCACCTATATTGCCAAAAACATTAATATACTTTCCATTGTCAATATTTTAAAAAGGTTTGATCTTTTGAGGCTCATACAGCAAATAAATCTAACTGCAAGCAGATTAGCTAAAGGGCATGTCATTCCTTTAAAATAGAACATTAAAATATCTACCATTATCTACCATTAAAATATTCTCAGTAATGTTAAATAATGTGAAGAAAATTACTTTTCAGAGACTATAGCTTCTACAATCACAGAAAAACCAAACCCAAGGCATTGAAAGCAAATAGAAAGTCTTAAGCAGATATAGGGTAACAGACAATTCAAGTTAAGATGGACAGTGAAGGACTCCAGCCAACACAACCCCAAGATCTGTATCACTGGGCTATTCTTCTAAAGAGAAAGAAAATAATTATTTTAGAAATCCCCAAGAAGGATTTTATGAAAGTTAAGTACAGTCCAAAAACCAGAGTGAGCAGTGAGTAGCTATTATCCGAAGGTTAGTCTGTTGGGCAGCACTTGTTAGGATGAGGGTAAAAGCTAGTGGAGGAGAGATGAAGAAAGCTATGCATCAAGGCAGCATGGCAAAGTTATTAGGAACATGGATTTGGGCTCTGGCTCTGGGACCTTGGCAGGTTATTCAACCTCTTCGTGTCCCAGCTTCCTGTTCTGTAAGATGTGACTGATCATAGCACCTACTTCAGTGGTTATTAGGGGACTTAAATCAGTTAAATGTGTAAAGCACTTTAAGAGAGTGCCAGGTACATAGTAAGTGCTTCATACATGTTTACTACAATTATATATCTTGGGTTAACCCTTTTCATGAATCCCAAGAACTTCTGGAGCTCTCAGCTTGAAACCTGTAGTAAGAATATGCTTTAAAATTATATAGATAACACTTTCTTGATGTCGGGGTCAAAAGTGATCTGTCTAGATTTAGGCTAAGTCTATTTTGATACTAGAAAGATAACAGGAACTACTTATGATGGTAACAAAGCAAAAACCCTGGACTGGAAGTCACAAGTCCAAGGCCAATGACCTCCTACTTCTTATTATTGTAAGTTTTAAGATATACTAAACAACAACAAAAACAAAACAGGGCTTTGGAGTCAGTCAAAGTAGTCTGAATGCCATTTTCACCACTTCTGGCTGTTTGACCTCGGACAAGGTAGTTCATCTTTCTAATGTTCAGGTTCCTCATCCATAAAACAGAAATGAGAATACCTAATTCACAGAGCTTTTATAAATAAATATGTTAACTACTTAGCAGAATGCCAGACCTGCAAATCATGATTCTGTTACCTTTTTCTGAGTCTCAATTTTATCCTCTATAAAGCGGAAATGTTAATGCTCAAAGTAGTAAAACACTGGCACTGATAATTTTTTAAATTTCTCCATTCTCTTTTTAAGACCTTTACTGCTATGCAAAATCTTTTAAAATTAGTGCCATTTATTTGTTTTATGGTTTTATACGATGTGATATTTAACCCTAAAATATGTTTGAAACAGCACAAGCCACCTGCTAAGCTTAGGTCATTCAGGGGGTAGAAAATTCCAGAAAGTTACTTATAAGAAAAATCAATAGCAACCATAAAAAAATAAGGAGGTAGAATCTTTTAGGCCTCACTTAGATCAGGAGACTAAGATTTTTCTTCTTAAGGATAAAAAGGAAAAAGGCAGAAGGGTCCAAGATGGTGGCACGACAAGATACTAAACTCATCCCTTCCCACGGACATACCAAATCTTCACCTACATGTAAGTGAAATCCTCCTGAAGAAGAACCTGAGGGGTGAATGAACAGCTACTGCACACAGAAGGACCATATAGAAATGGGTAGGAAAGATGGAGACATGGTATCCACCAGGACCCCATCCCTGTTGCAACAAACAGCAGCTAGGATATTGATGAGGAACCAGAGCACAGACTTAAACACCCTGGGACACAGCAGAAAAAAAACACAGCAGTTTAAAGGACACCTAGACTATATGGGGAGAAAATCCATTTACTAACTCTAGAGCTTCTACCAAATGGTCAGGGAATTGCTGGAGCCCTCTCTGGGATCAGAAGTGCCAGTAAGTGTCATTGTTTAAATAACCCCACCCAGAACTGGCCATAGCCAGGGTCCACTGCAAACCAACTGCCCTGCCAAGTCAGCCTCACATGCAGCTCTCTCTAGGAACTGCCCCAACCTGTGAATTCTCCAGCTCTAACCAGCCTGCCAAAACCACCAGACACAAGCAGTCTGAAAGGAAGACACTCCCACAAAGGCCATTTCTTCAAGAACAAGAGCGTTATCTGTTTCACCAAATTCATAGCAACAAAAAAACAAAAGTCAAACAAAATGAGGAGACAGAGAAATATGTTCCACACTGTAGAACCAAATAAAACCCTGGGGGACAGGGAACTCTAATAAGATGGAGATAGGTAATTTACCTGACAAAGAGTTCAAAGTAACAGTCATAAGGATGCTCATCAAACTCAGGAGAAGAATGGAGAAACTTGGTGAGAACCTCAACTAAGAGTTAGAAAATATAAAAAAGAACCAATCAGAACTGAAGACTACAATAACTGAAACAAAAAAATATACTGTAGAGAATTAACAGCAGATCAGATGACACAGAAGAAGAGATACATGATCTGGAAGATAGAATAGTGGAAATCATCCAAACAGAATTGCAAAAAGAAGAAAAAAGAGAATGAAGAGAGTGTAAGGGATCTCTGGGACAAGATCAAGCTTACTAACATTCTCATTACAGGAGACCCAGAGGGTGACAAGAGAGAGAAAGAAAAAGAAAAGTTATTTAAATAAATAATGGCTGAAAACATTCCTAACACAGGGAAGGAAAGAGACATCCAGGTACAGGAAGCACAGAGAGTCCCAAACAAGATGAACCCAAAAAGGTCTGCATCAAGACATACTATAATTTAAATGGCAAAAGTTTAAAGATAAAAAGAGAATGTTAAAGGCAGCAAGAGAAAAATAATCACATACACAGAAAACCCCATAAGATTAGATCTTAAAGCTTTGTAAGGTGACAGATGGTAAGTGGTCTTATTGGTGGTGATCATTCCATAATGCATAAAAATATCAAACCACTATGCTATATATCTGAAACTAATAAAATATTGTATGTTAATTATAACTCAACAAAAATTAATCATTTAGTTTTTTAAATAAATATATTCAAAAAGGAAAAAGAAAAACAAAAGGATATAGGCTTAAGAATAAAAGCCTGCATAGGCTCTCCTACCAAAATAGCATGTATTTCCTAGAATGAACGTGCAGAGGAAACCACACAGAATATTCCTGCCAAAATTTCTGCAAAGTGAGGGATTTTGAAAGAGCAATTAAGAACAATGATAACAACAAAACAATATTATCTATTAGAAATCTGCCTCTAAGCAGTGTATAGTGGGTCAAATTAAGAAGTTTTAGAATTGGACTTTGCATAACTGCATTTAAATAACATCTAGGCTGAGAATATTTTGTAATTAACACTGTGATAGCATATGCCTATCCGGGGACCCCTATCACCCTCTTCAGATACCGTGGTAGAAAGTTTTACTTGACTGAGGCCCTTTTGCCTACTGACTCCTGGACTTACTTCAAAATAATTCTCAACACAACATCCCTGGTAGCCACTATTATTTGACTATATTTGTCAAGCTCAGCAACTCTCCCTTTAGGGCATGACCAGAACAGAGGGGACCAAAGTGGGGACTCAAAGTAGACAGTGGGGATAAGACTGAAACCATATCACTGGGAACCAACCTAACTCTTCTCTCTAGCTTTATGCACATACTTGTGACTTCTCCAACATCTCCAGGGTTGTGGGGTTGGGCAATGGACCACGTAACTGCGCAACAGGAGGTAAAAGTAGGTACCAGAATCACTCCCAGGCTCATGACACAAGGTTACCATGGCTCCCATGGAGGAAGAACACCCTCTTCCTAACCTACCCAGAAATGCTAATGGACTGTCAATGGTGCTGCCAATGCTGGGTTAATTCAGGGCTGCAGTGTTTCCCAAATAGACTACTGCAACAATCTCCTAAATTAGTGGATTTTAAAAGTTACTGCCTATAAAAGTTGCCTTGGGAACTTTATAAAAAATTCCAATGGCCAAACCATACTCTAAGTCGGCTGATTAACTTTAAACCTCTGGGAGTGGGACCCAAGTGTAAGTATTTTTTAAAGCTTTCCAGATGATTCTTATGTGCAGACAAGTTTGAAAACTAGTGTTCTAAATATTTCCTTGCCTCTAATTTAGTACCCTTGGGGCCCATTCTCTTCATTATCTAAGAATAATGAAACTCATTTGGAAAATATTCTTTCCAAAGTTCTCCACTGCCTACTGCAGTGTTCTCAAAGTGTGGACTGCAGGCCAAAATAATAACTTAAATTGCTTATGAAAATACAGATTGCAGCCCCCACTTCAGAGTGGGGGGTGAGGGCAATAATATGCATTTTCAATAGTTATAACAAATAAGTTTCATGAATCTTAAATTTGAGAACCATTGATCTCCAAGATAAAAGTCTAATCCTCTAGCAGGGCAAAAAGGCACTCCATATTATGGTCCTTCCCCAGCTTTTCAGATTCTATTTTGCTGAATCTTTTCCACTTTGCTCTCTTCTCCATACCCTGTGCTCCAACAATTTCAAATTCACCTCCCTATATATTGGTCCCTACACTGACAATATCCTTAGGTAAATCATTTAACCTCTCTGAGCCTGTTTCCTCACCTGTAAAATGGGGATTATAATACACATCCTTGGGGCTGTTTGAAAATTAACTGAAGTAATATATTTGAAAATGTCTAACTCTGGGCCTGGTCCAAAGTAAATGCTTAATACTCATTCATTCACTAACTCCAGAACTTGTAAATTCAGAGTGTCTGGGCAGAGTTGTGCATAAACAAAGCTAAAGAAGGACTGACTGCCGAGCCACTGCCTGAACCCAGAAATGACAATCCCACTACACCAGAGTAAGCACATTTGCAATAAAAAAAAATGGGGGAGAAATCGCCATACTCTTAGGATTTCACAGGCCACCCATCAAATGTACTGAAAAATAAAATAATCCCTCAAAAAATGGGAGGCCTGATCTCCTTAGCTCCAAGGCAGCTTATTCAAGAGTGAAGTTTTAAGAACTGAATAAATAAATGCCTATATTAAACACTAGGTTAAATTCAGTCCCTGGCCTTACGGTCCCTGCAATCTAAAGGAAACAGCATTCAAAGATGGACACACGCACAAGGAGGAATTTATAGTTATTTTTAAAAGCTGTGTTATTTTCTCACTGTTTTCAATATTTTTGCCTGATAAATGGAAGGAGTCAAAAAATAGCAAAGGGAAATTTCTTCCTGGTCTCTGTTGATCCCAAATATTTATTTAGCTTTCATTTGACACTTATTAATACTAATCTGTAATTATGTCTATTGTTTTATATGCACCTAGTAAATACTCGTTTCTTATCAATAATAATGATGCTGATAATGCTGCTGCTTCTGCTGCTGCTGGCCTGACAGAGCATTTACTAGGAGCTGGGCATTTAGCAAATGCTTTAAACATGCTACATAATCTACAGAACATCCGTCAGAGATAAATACGGTTATTTCCATTTTTTTTTTTCAGATGAGAAAAGAGAAATGAAGATAAGCTCTTGGACTTGTCTTAAGTTCTTATGTTAAGTTCTTCTGTTATCCCTGCAGATCAAAGATCTGAAGTAATGTCTCTTTAGCCCCCAGCCCCAAGATTTTAACCACAATAAAATCGATGTCACCTTTAGCAATACTGGTTTAATTATCTCCTTAACTGCGAAACACTTACCAACATGAATAAATTTCTTTCTTAACAAGTGGTGACCCAACATAGACCTGCCCACTAACTTGGCTGGGCACAGTAACAAGCATGACTACGGCTCTATGTTGGAAGAATCCTAAGTCTTCCCAAAGCTCATCACATGGTCTGGAAGAAATGTCGTTCCCATTACTCCTTTGGGCGTATTCTTACGTTTTGCTGAGAGGTTGACTTAGAGCTGCTCAACAAGAGTTCACTGCAACTGGTGGCAACTTAGTTTTCCCCCTTAAGGGAAAACAAATAATTAATAATTGTAAGTAAAATTTTAAAATTCTGCAGCCCCTTTTATAGCAAGAATATGGAACCTTGCTTGTTTTAGCTTCTGTTCTATACTACTCTTCTCTGAGAAAACCACCACCATAAATATGGTCAGAGCTGGGGCATTTTTTCAAATAAGTAAATTTCAAAATATTTTGTTTACACTTGCTGTTTATTTAAGATACTGTGTTGGGAAGTATAAGGTGACTATGTTATGGCATCTTAAGTAGCTTAAAATTTTGGCTAACAGCAGTAAAATAAATGTTTATACAACCAACTATGCCTAATGTGATAACCTTCTATACTGATGCTTAAGACAATTTCCCATGTTCCCAAGAAAAGGGCAATTACTTTTTTCCCAGAGAATGAATTTCTAAAATTATTTATAGTAATAAAGGAACACTTGTGGAACACTCATAGAAGAAGTAAAATTTGATGTTATTTTTTAAATATTGGTATGACTGTGTCTTGTAATGGTGGGAAAATGCATTCTAGGCAGAAAGAACAGAGCACATTAGGTTTGTTTTGATGATTCAGAGGATAAAACTGGAAACAATGGGTGGGTGCTATAGGGAAACAGGAAGTCAATGAGAACTAACAATACCATCACTGTGCATTCAGATAGAGGTTGATGGTTTCCACTTGCTAGGAATGTTGCTGAGAAAATCCAAACATCAGATGTGTAACTGGAACAGATAATTCATGATATTTGCAAATGTGGCACTTATTACTGGATGCTACACAAAGGAACACGCAAAAAAAAAAAAACTTCAAGGGAAAACATAATTTCATGACTTAAGATTCATAATGAAACATAATAAATTAAACTTGAAGATTTCTCAAATTATCATGCTAAAAAATAACATAAATTGTACCCTCAGGGACATGACTTCCCTGGTCTCCTTATCATCAATTTTTTTTAGTCAAGAGAAAAGAAATACCAGCAACAGAAAAAAAAATTGAAATTCTTCAGTTAAGACCAGCTTACATCAAAATAAAAAATAAAGCACAAAAGAAAAAGGAAAATGATATGTGTATACTCAGTTCCTCTTATCTGATTCTTTTAATTTTCCACCTGATTAAAGTTCACTTTATATACATTTAGACATTTTTTGGTGTGGTCCTGTAATACACACTATACACATGGGAAAAGTCTCTGCTTTCTTTTCTGTTATACTACTTAGTAAAATGTCTACTTTCTCCTATCATTTGGAAGATTATAATTACTTAAAGAAGCTACCATCTTGATTTATTATAGGGCTTAGCCTTATAATTACAGAGCATAATAAAGTTTATATTATTTCACCAAAGTAAGGATCTTGAATCAGGGAGCTTCTAATCTGGACCGATGCTAGAGGGGCATGTAGCAGAGGTACTCATGGAGGTGCCACCTCCACTATCCATGTCAGAATATCAACTTCTGTGTATAGTTTTCACTAGTACTTATAACCTGAATTCTGTATTTTTGTAGAAGCCTTTTTAAATACACATTTATAGTCCATCATTTTTATTTACCTTTGTTCCCACTTGTTCAGAACTATGTGACTTACTCAAAATTCCATGTATTTTTTATTTTTTGATTATTCAAATATGAGCAATTATATATGTTCATAGTTTAGAAACAATATATCCATATATAAACCCTCTAGTTGTTAAAGTCAAAAATAAATCATATCCTATTATAGTTGTCCCTTTTGAATTACAATTATCTAATTTTTTACACTTTATATTCTCTCTTGTATGAGAATCATTAAGGATCCATGACCTTTCACAGACTCAACTTGCTCCAAGTAACCATAATAATGACATTAATACTTACATTTAGTATTATGTTATATTCAAATTTTTCACCATTTGACTAGTAGGAATCCATTTAAGTTAACAACTTTTTCCTTTCAGTAGTGGCATTTAAAAACTATCCTTGCTTTCATGCACTTAGCTCCTTTATGAAACCCGCTTAAATGATGCTAAAGGTATCAAAAGAGCAAAAAGTCCACAAAAGAAAAGAATGGGAGAAGTGATGAGAGATGTTGACAAAAATGTTTGAAGCTCGCAAGCAAACAGACTCAATCTCTCTTAGAAACCACACCTGCATTTGTAGAGAAGTACAGTAATGGGGAGCCAAACAGTAAGTTAGTTCATGCCTCAGAGCCCTGAAAAGCACAGGACTTAGAGATACATTATACTTCAAGGTGCAGGTGGGACTGACAGGCAGACTGACTGAAATTTTCCATTTGAAGCAATTAGAGACCTAAGTACCCTCATCATGCACAGAGCAGCAACACCATTTAACTAGTCTTAGGCAACTGGCTGAAGATTTACTCTCTAAAACAAAAGGGAGCGTGGGCACAAAAGTAGAGCAAAGGGACCTGTCATGAAAACAAAAGACTAAGTGAATGTTCATATCCTGATATGTGAGAACACTAGCCTCTTCTCCATTCAGCCCTGAGAGAGACACTTACAATCCCGAGGCAGAACATTAGGGGAGTCCTCTATGAGGAAACCTACCCGCCTAGAAGAAAAAACTTGTAATAACTGCCCCATAACTTTATAATAAACTCACTGCCCAGCAACATCACATCTGGTTAATGCCTTTGTGCTTCATACTTTAACATGAGCAGACATTGATGGATCACCTGACTTTTGAGGAAGAGACAAAAGCAAATACATAAGGCAAAAAAAAAAAAAAAAAAAAGGAAAGTGGAGGATTCAAAGACAAAAGAAGCAAAAGAAAACTGCAAAAGACGTCTTTGAAATAAAAAAAGTGATATCAGAGATAAAATGTTAACAGAAGGTTGGATGATAAAGTTGGAAAATCTCCCAGACAGAAAAACAAAAATCCAGAGAGTTTTTTTTTTTAATAAGAAAGAAAAGTTTTTTTAAAAGAATATCTGAAGAGTGAAAGTTCAGAAAAACTGGAGGGAGAAAATTATCATAGAATAAAGAATTTCTAGAATCTTCTAGAACTGAAAACTTTGAGCCACATTTTCATGAAATTTCAAGACACTAAGGATAGAGAATGTACTTCTAGGAAGAAAAAACTTAAAAATAATATCTAATGAGAAAAAACCATACAAAAATATTAATTTAAATGACATCGCACATTTAATAGTAGCACTCTAGCAACCAGAAGACAATGCAAAGATACTTTCACAATTCTGAGGGAGTATTTAAATTCTAGAATTGTCTTTCCATCTATATTCCCAATCAAGTATAAGGGTAGAAATAAAAAATTTTACAGATGATAAACATCTAAAATATGTACTACTTGCCACAGGTATCCTTTTTTGGGAAAGTACTGGAGGATGTGCTCCACAAAAACAAAGGGGAAAAAGAACAGAGCTATGCAAGAAAAGATATGCACACATAGCATACTACATGACTTGGCTATCATATATACATTATTTTATGTTTATATATATGCATTATCATGATATGTACTATATATATGTAAAATAACACTGAATATTGGGTTAAGTGGAAATTTGATATACCTATCATAAGAAAGAGGTAGGGAAAGTGTGAATGGAGTAGTGAAAAGAGAATTAAATCCTAAGCTCCTCTGCAGGAAGTCTAAACTAACACTAAAAAAGAAAAATCAAGAAATAGTCATGTTAGCATATTGTTCAGGAATATGGAGGAAATTCTAAAAAGAAAAATGGAGAAAAACAAAATTGGAGACACCTTGGCATAAGAATCAGAACTGGGAGTGGCACAGCTATTGCTGCTCTTCATGAAAAGTTCTGCAGAAAAATTTACAACTTATTACCGATTTTAAAAATTATTTTAACAGTGAAAGAATAGAAGAAAGAACATCCTTAACCTCATGAAGGGTTTTTACTAAAGATATATTAAACATTTAGCCATATTCTCATTAAAGTTTGAAACTATGTTCACTCCCTCCCTTTCCTTAACATTATACTGGAGCTTATATTTAATCCATAAAATAAGAAAAAGAAATAATTTACATAGATATTGATAAGAAAGTAGTAATATTTCATCATTTCTAGATGTAGAAATGCAATAGAAATAAATAATTGAACTAAATAATGGAGTGCATTACGATTTCAGGAAAAAGTATCAGTATACTGAGGATTTTGCTGTCTCAGGGTCTTCATATTTGCTGTTCCCTTAGCCAGGAAGAATATTTTCCTCTAAGATATCTGAACAAATTTCTTCCTCCTATATCCATGTTTCTTCCCCTTGTACCATTATTTTTATTCATAGCATTTATAAACACCCACTAATACAAGACACCTTCCCCCCTGGACTGTAAGCTCAAAAATATTAGAAACTCTCAAATACTTGTATAAAAGGTATAAGGATGTTATTGTGGCATTATTTTAAATAATATAAACTTGGGAACAGCTTAGTTGTCCATTAACGGGTTAACTAATAATTAAATTTTGTAAGATTAATGTGTTAGATTATTATGCAACGATTGGATACCTGGCATTGTTCAACAGAGATCTCAAACCCATAATATTGACTGAAAAAAAAAACCAAGCAAATAGCACACCATTATGAATAGTTGCTACAAATGAGGTAAATTTTTAAATATATACACAAATAGCTCAATTCAGTATATTCATGGCAAAGACTAACATCATGGACTGAATATACACTGTCCTCTGGTGAGGGGGAGGGAGGAGGCCTTAAAAGGATAGCATGAAGGACTTCAACATCGTCTCTAATGTTTTGGTTCCTAAAGATGTTCCGAATCACATATGACTAAACGCCAGTGTTTATTCATTTTGCGTGGCATGTCCACAGGTGTCACATAGTATCCTTTATACCTATTTGTTTGGCTTGGGTTTGGTTTGATACAGAGAGTTTGTTTGTTTGTTTTTTGCCTTCAAAGTTTAAAGTAAAGGGGAAAAGCAGGGTAACAAAGGTAGAATTCTGTTCTTAAGAGAGGAGTACAAAAAAGGTACACAAGGCAAAGAAGATGGACATTAAAAGGAGAACCGGTTTGGCAGATAAAAACCAACAGAGACCGGACTAAGATAGACAACTGTTCAAGAACCTTTTTGAGACAATTTCTGCTACAACTCCCTTGTAATTAGCAGTATCTTATCACTTTATCACAATCCATCAAAACTTGGCAGAATGGGATGCCCTGAATCCTTAGTTTTTAGGAATCGGCTTTGAGATCCTGAACAGAGAGCACATCACGAAAATAAAACGCGGTTACAAACTATTCCGTGGTTTGAGACATGGGTTTCACAGCCCCAGAGCCCGAGGTGTGAATCCAAGCTCTGCCACATCACGGCTGAGCAAGTCTGAGGCGGCTCCTGCCCTCTCTAAGCCCCGGTTCCACCATGTAATAATAACATTAGTACTGAAGCTCCTCATCATATTATTATTATATAGCGATAATACTATTTTCCACTCTATGCTATTGCTGTGAAAATTAAATGTGATCATGCCTTTAAAGCGTTTAGCACAGCGCCTTGCTCAAAGGTAACAGCTCAATAATGGCAGCTATTGTTACTGTTTCACTGCATTTAGTGAAACCGCTGTCTTTCCTTCGTTCACTACAGCATGTTTGATTTTCATGTAATCTGAGAATCTGACCAAAATTAAACAGGCAATGTTATTGGAAATACTTTTTGGTCATTTAAATGTACCATTAATTCATGCATGTGTGTAAGTAGTGGACTGGAATGTCTCCTCAGAATTCCTGTTCCTGGGAATATCATCTCATGATCACAAATGTGCAATCAATCCACAAGATTTCAGAAGATGCTGCCATGTTGGAACAAGGTGGCGCCACTCCGTGACCACAGTTGACTAGCCTATTAAAGCAGAAGAAAGCAGTGTGGAGGGAGGAATGAACCAGCAACTCAGAGAACCCAAATTAGACTGGGTTTGAGTTCCTGGCTTCAGTTCATTGGCTAATTCAGTTGCAGTCTTACGTTTGAGTTCTACGTGAAACCTCAAATTCCTTATATTAATTCATGTTTTTGCTTATACAGCTTGAGTTGAGTTTTTGTTACTTATCACCCAAAAAGTTCTGGTTAATGTAATGTGAATACAACACAGATAAACAGAGCTAATTTCCCACTTACCTGTGGTTGGCAAGAAAAAAAGAGATTAGACTCATCAGTCAGAAAAAGATTTATAAAACTATATAATTTATTTGCAAGGCTACATCATGCACATATCTCATCAATTTAAAAATTATCACCACTAATCAGAAGATTGGGAGCTTTAGAAGATTCAGAAAATAACCAACCGAGTGAATGAGGTTTATGTCTTCAGAGTGTCACCTCACCCAACTCTGTTTATTTAGACATCTTAGAAGTACTTATAGAATAAGACAGATTTCTTCTAGATTGAAAAAAGGTAACAGAAATGACATGACTTGGCCTAAACACAGTTAAATAATACAAGGAGACAGAATGCAAATGAATATATTTTGTGTGTGGAATAGATACGCTGCTAATTGCATTCACTTATTATCATAGAAATGACATGTTTTCGGCTTTAGTTATATGCCGCCACAGTTAATAATTGAAACACAAACACATGAAATAGTAATTTAGTGGCAGACTTTGTAATTACAAAAGTATAGTAAGGGTTTGTTTTGTAAACATATGTGAAACTCCTTTGTACATGGTGTAATTAACACGAAAAATAAAAATATAAGAAAACCTTAAAGAAGAAATTCAGATATAGTCTAACTAAAGCAATGGTCAAAATAAAGCCATGCAAAGCTTCATGAGGTCAAAGGTTTTCAAAAGCTCTTGCTTGGGACATATGAATTGGTTAAAAGCCCTAAAAATAGTAGGTCTTCTTTGAAATACACACATCATATTTATTTTAGAAATAGACGCTATGATTCTGTATTTTGAGCTGCCCTATGACTGTTTTTTAGCTTCTCTAACAGGGTTGGCAGTGCAAGATAGTGACTAAGTCAGACCTGGGTTTTAAATTCTTGCTCTGTCATTAACTATTTGATCATGAACAAACTATTTGATCATGATCTATGAACACTGGTTTTCTCATCTGTAAAGACAGGTGAATAGAAGGGTTCATCCACATAACATGTATCTTTTAAAAACCAGCTACAGTGGTTCCCATAAATATATCAGGTACTGAAAAAATTATTATGGGACATAGATGTTCCTTCTGGATACCTATATTTGTAGGCTAGAGGAAACAGATTGTTTTGCATAACTAATTTATAACTGTAGTACATTCTGGTACTAAATCCAGATGATTTTCTTTGTCCTCCTGAATTCAAATAGTCAAGGGGCATAGGCCCATAAAATTAACTCTACTAGGCTCCATGCTAAGCATCTTACAGACCATCTCATTGAATTTTCAAAACAACTGTAGCAAATAACCACTATCTTCCCCCACTTTATAGATTAAAAAAATAAGATTCAGAAATGCTAAATATCTCACCCATAATCAAACATAGTAACTCATGAAGCTGGAACTTGAAACCAAGTGAGCCAAAACTCCCCAAATTATATTCATTCTATCCTTTATATGCTAGCTTTAATTGCTTCAATAGCTTTATCATTTATTCTTACATAAAATAATATGATCTTGAATAGAGATATTTGCCCTAAAATAATAATAAAGGAAAAGAAAAAGAGAGAGATTCAAGGGAATAACAGGAACTTGAAGATGAAAAAAAAAAAATTAGAACTTAGTGTTTGCCGTTGCCTTCTTTGTGGCCCAAAGAATGTGGCCTGTCTAATTTCTAAACAGCAAGCCTATAAGTAAGCCCTGCAGTGTCCCCGGTTTATAGTTAGGAGTGTGGAGGATGGGGTGTAATTCAGGTAGGCCAGCAACTCACTGGGCTGTGCTTGCAAAGATTTAGACTCTTCGCTGTCCCTGGTCCAGCCCATTGATCCCCAAAACACCAGCCTCAAAAAACAACATATAAATCAAGGTAACCCCAGCCCGGGAACCAGAAGTGGGTTATCTCAGTGTGAGAACACAGAGAAAAGAAAACCATCAAGGAAAGTAGATGATTTTTCAACTAATCCAAGCAGAACACATTATTTTTTTTTTTTGACAGAGATGAATATTAGCAAAGGAATATTTGGGGAACCTGAAAAACCCTTCATTTTCTTCGGTGGGCACATGCACACATCTTAATGCAAAAAGCACGGAAATCCCTATCTCCCAGCTCTCCATTCCCGAACATGCTCAACAAAGGGTGCACTCGGATGAAACATCAGTTAGCTTTTTCTTTCACTGGGAATGTGCTTATTAACTGTTGTTCAAATAGTTTGGAGACATAACAGCCCTGGGAGTGAATGTGGCTTTGTATTTACAAAGTAGTCATTTGTTGTTATTTATAGTTCTTTTAATTTTCACCTTTTTACATTTAAATTTTCTTCCAAAGGTTATGATTAAAACAGGCACTACTTAAGAGAGGGAAAACTCCCTTTAATGTGTTTTTTTTCCCCTACAAAGATGTTCAAGCTTCAGAAAGAATCCAGGGGTGCCCAATTTGTTCCTTTGTCAATTTTATGGACATTTATAATTTGTTTTCCAAGAAAAACAATCATGGTGTCATTATGCAAAACTATGACAGAGCCTCTTTTAGCAGAGGTCATCATTCTAAACAGATGTTCTTCCTTCCATCTGCTAGCTAAATTGCTCCAAATAAGAGAAGTAAAGGGAATTAACATTTATTTAAAGTGTTAACAGTACAAGACTCTGCTGGCTAATAGATGTTCATTTTCAAATGTAATTCTCAAACTAGTAATGTCAGTATTATTATGTTGAATGGTTGGGGGGTAACTTTGATGTTGCACACATTTGGGTTTGCATCTAAACTTTGTGGTTTATCAGCCACATAACCTTGAACAGATTACTTAAACTCTTCGTATCTCAAATTCATTTCCTTATTTTTAAATATATAGAAAATATTAGTATTCATGATAAAAGCTTACTATAAAAATTAAATGAAGAGATGTAGGGGAGCTCAACACAGTGCCTAATATCCTTACTATCACGACTTTTCATTTCTTAGAGGACAAATTGAGGCACAAGACTCCACGCAGAAAGTAAGGAGCAAAGAGTTATTTGAAACTGGGTCTTTTTTACTCCAAAAACTAATGTTCCTTGCATTATACTGTAGTAGGATAAGTGGTGACCAAATGAGATTTTTTTAAAAATATGATAGAGAAGAACAGTATTTTTCTGACTATAGAGATGAAACTGGGTCTTCTTCCTAGAAATTACCTTGCCAAGTGCACAATAGTCTTACTGGGAGAGCATTACAAATACGAGGAATTTACTCATATGGTTATGTCTCTAAAAACACTTGAGTACCCCCACCCCCTAAAAAAATCCACACCATTGATAGAAATATTCTCTGCAAGAAAGTAAAGAGTCAAGGACAGAAATAGCAGTCCCCTCAAGGGCCCCTGCAAAACTCTCATCTCAATTTAATAGAAAAGAAAATATCTCATCCTTTACTAACCCAGTATCAGCCATGCAGGTGGCTGGTAGTAGTCAATACTCCTGCAATATGTTAATACCAAAAAAGAACCTTAAAAAAAAAAAATCAATCCTAACAGAGAAGCCAAATCAAGTAAAAAACAGTATCGTCCCTCATGATCTGCACACAATCCAAGTCAAAGTAACTATCCGGGGTCTCCTGCTTCTGCTCTCTCAGCCATTAGTAGGGCCAGAAGCATGGAGTGAGAAAAACTACAAACAGACCACTGGGAATTAACAGAAGCCTTTATAGAAAGCCTGATGTTACCTACTTGTTGTCTAAAGAAAAGTAAAGTTTATTTTTCAGAACTGAGATACAGACATGTGAAAACCAATCAGATTAGAAATCATCTGACTGTTTTTCAAGATGAGAAGTGGACCAGCCCCATCATAGCTCTACCTTCACAGTGTTCAACTTAGGTCCACACACACCAACAGCACCCTCTACTGTCTACCAACACTGTGGAAAGAGCACTGGTCACATTTCCTGAAGCCATGAATTATTTACATTTTTCAAATGAAAATGTTTTTTGTCAAGCCATGAAATTTGATGATATAGATACACAAAGAGCAATGAAGCAAAACTGTTACCAGTTGGCAACTAAAAATCCGTTCCAAAGACAGAGGTTTTGAAATGAGGAGGAAGAAAGTTAAGGCGGAGAGCAGATATGGTAGCCAACCTTCAAGACGACCCACCAATGATCCCTGCCTCCTATTACTTGGATCCTTGTGTCCTCTCCCCCTACACGGTACCAGGATCCATGGAACATAGAAAAAGTGATGGTCTGTCATATCCAATATTGCATTATAAATGACACTGGCTTCCATTTCCTTTGTGAGCTCCCTCAATCATTCTCTCTCTCCCTCATTTCTCTCTCTCTCTCTCTCTCTCTCTCTCTCTCTCTCTCATCCTCCCCACCCTCTCATCACTTGCTCTGAGGAAAGCCATGCTGTGAGCAGCCCTATGGAGGTGCCCACATGGGGAAGAGCTGAAGCCTCCTGCCAACAGCCACGTGAATGAGCTTGGAAGGAGATCCTCCAGCCCCAGTCAAGTCTTCAGATAACTGCAAGCCCCCACTGACCACTTAACTACAACCTCATGAGACACCCTGAGCCAGAAGTACTAGGCTAAGACTCTTTCAGAATCTGTGTGAGGTAATAAATACTTGCCTTTTTTAAGCTGTTACAGTTGAGGATAATTTGTTACTTAACAATAATTAACTAACACAAGAGAGGAAAAGTAGAGGAATAAAATGAGGTGATGTGTTATTAGGATAATCAGGTTAAGGCTGGAGAATGTGAGAATTAATTACTTAAGTTCCCACTTTCATTTTTATGTTTTTTCACTTGGGTTTTGCCAACCTTGCCCCCCACATTACATATTCTGACCTAAATGACAATATTTGTACTGATTGCTTTCTGACGCAGCTTTTCATTACTCTGGGACAAAAAACTGTACAGAATAATGATGAGAATGTTACTTATCAGAGAGAAGAGATTTGAGAAGTATGTATGCATGTCTGCATATACATACGTGTGCACATTTATACGCATATGTTTTGCAGGCATATGTGTATGCATGTTCTTCTCAAGCTTAGAAATGTAAAATAAAATTAATTTCACAAAGAAATACAAAGCCTTACATAAATTCTTCCATATAACCCTTGTAAACTTTAATTGAGCCCAACTAGAAATCCTTGCTAAATATATATTTCATCTCTGTGAAATGTAAATTTTTTAATGATTTGAATGGGGGGGAATAAGAGAAGATAACAAGGCACAGTATATGCAGATGGTCAGCTAGAAGTCATTTTCATTAAGGATGAAAAGCCATGAGAACTCTGGGCTACAAGTCCTGAGTCTCGGGCATCAAACCTCACTTGATTGTGATCACTACAGTCTTTGAGCTAGCAATGTCCTCGTGCTCCTAATGTGAAAGTTAAAATAATCATAAAGAGTACATCTAAGTCAAAGGTCTATGAATTTTTAAGAAGCAGAGGAAAGTGAGGCTACAATATGGAAAATTAACAAAGAAAAAGTAAATATCCTTCCCATCTCTGAAGAAAATTTATTACCTATTGAGGAAAGAAGTCCCCCTGCCCCTTTAATGGGTTTTCTGTGATATAAGAAACTTAAGGTGACTACTCTTTTCATCTCATCACAGTGTTTGGTTTAAGGCTTCTCTGTGTGTTCAGCCACACGTCCATCCTACAGTGGACACATAAGAAAGGTAAGGCAAGTGTAAGAAATCTTGACTGCATTTGGAAGCCACACCTCCAGGAAGTAATCAGAGAACATACCAGATGGCATGTAATTTACTACCTTAATTCAACAGAAAAGGAGGTCATTGTCAGTGGTGACAGCATCCTAGAAAAAGATAGCTCAGCTAGCTTCTGAAAAATGAGTTGAACTGGAGGGGAAAGGAGAGAGAGGAAATTTCAGGTTAACTTCACTCTACCTTGCATTCCTGTCTAGGAGAGGCAAGGTCTCTGTGGAATTAAGATGACCATCCACCACTTTATGGAGAGATCTAAAAGCATCTTCCGAATTGTCAAGCATTGCAGCTGATGACCCATTACCCGTGGATCCCCATCATTACTGCTTCATCCTTATTTTCATTCCATTCTTTTATTGTTATTAATATTACTACTAATAATAATACCATCCATTCCCATGTATTAATCACCTACAATGTGCTCTATATGTTTGGTTCATTTAATTCCCCATAAAACCCCATGATGTAAGTTTTATTATCCTCATTTCATAGATTAAGAAAACTGAGACACAAAATCATTAAATAACTTGCCCCAAGTTACACAATCAATAATTTCACATTACTGTCTGATTCCATAACTCATACCCCCTCCACCATGTTAAAACATCTCCTGGTCTTAAGACTTGTTTAACTATGTTCATTCTCTCCCCGTCTTCTGGTTCCATCACCAGTCCTGCAGAGCACAAACAAGCAAAAACACAGACAAGATAGCAAAGACAGTTTGGGCAGGGAATGAAACTCTTGCTCAAAACTGTCACAGTTCCTGGCATTAAAATGGCAGCCAGAATACAAGCTGGTGAGAATGGAATAAAGGACGGTATCCATTTCCAGGTTTTAAGGTGGAGTCAGAAACAGACATCAGCGTCAGATTTCCCCACAGTGGGTAACTGTAAGAGCTTTGAAGTGCTGGTGGAGCTGCGGGACCAGAGACCCTTCATCTTCCCCCACGGGGTCCTGGCTCTTCACAGGAGTGAAGCTTGAGACAAGTCATCCTGTGTCAGACACCTTGCATCGTCAGGGATGTGAATGGGGCAGCCTTCCATAATTGGGATTTCCTTAAAAATATTGAACATTTTTCACTATTAAACACTATCTTCAAAATCCTAGGGCAATGTTCCAAGAGCTTTGATTCACCCTGAAATGATTTGGTTCTCAGAATGTTTCAATTTCTGGATTTAGCAACTCTGAGCTGTGGTGCAGAAAAATATATTTTGAAAAATCCTTGAAGCTAAGGGCTCAGAAGAGCCAAGTAGCCAGCAAGAAATTGCAGAATCTTTCATTTTATTTTCTGTTTCAGTATCAGGATTTCTGCATGATGGGTATCCAAACAAATATAGGACCCCCCAAAAAACCACATTTTACAAATTAGGTATCAGGATTCCATCTTTTTTGTATTTATAATTTTTAACAGAAAATGAAGCTGCTGCCAATGTTTTCTAATTACCAGTTCTTGTATGATCTATATGGTCTGCATTCTCATTGTGCACATACGCCAGCCTAGAGCAGTCCCTGGTACATACCAAGTGCTTGATAAATGTTAATTGTCATTTTTATTATTAAAATAAGAAAATACTTTTATAATCTTTCCTTGCATCAAAGAAACATAGATTTGGCTCTGACTAAGAAATGAGGAAGAAGCCTGTTCCTGGAAGAAATCTAATTTAGGCACCAGTTTTTAGTTCTATACTTGTCAAATTGGGTTAACCTTATTCACTGATTCAAATTTCTCTTTTCCACTTTGTCATCAATTTATTACAATTGTGGTGCTGTCTCTAATAGTTACTAAACAGCTCTCTTAAAAGGTATCACAAGCTTACTATTTGCAAAATCCAGTCTTATAGAATACAGTGCTCAGAGAATATAGGAATTAGAAAATGCCCCTTCCAGCTTCCCCCTCATTTCACTCACAAGTAATAAAGATCCACTGCTACCATACCACTACCATCTGATTGGTCCGAAATCTTTATTGGTTTTGCTTCAATTTACTTTCTCCAATATATCACCTCCTCTCAATTATCACCTCCTCAGTCCTAGTTGGAATTCTCATTATCTCCCACCCAATTAACACTGTTGCCTAACCTATATTCAGGGTCTTTCCCTTTCAATACATCTTGAATCTTGCCACTGAAATTATTTTCTGAAACAGATCAAACCAATGTCACTTCTCTACTGGAAAGCTGCCATTAGGTCTCTTTCGCATACTCCATAATGTCCCTCCCACTCAACCTGTTATTTAAATTTCTTCACAACACAGTCTTTACTAGCATTTCTCGATTGAACTCCCTATCTACAGCAATTTTTCTTTCTGTTCTTAGAAACTGACTTTACTTGCTGGCCTTAACATCGAGGTAGTTGGTTGGTTGGTTGGTTGGTTGGTTGGTCAGTTGGTTTTAATCTGTCAGTAAGGACTTGCCATCCCTTCCCAAATCCCCACTACCCTTTCAATGTGTGTTAGTTTCAACTCCAACCCTTCCTCTTTCAGGAAGTCTTCCCAAATTCTCTCCCTCTCTCTCTCTCTCTCCCTCCCTCACTCCCTCCTTTATTCTCTCTTGCTCTCTCCTCCCTTAACTCCCATAGCACTTCATCTATCACTACAATGTCTTAGTTTTAAGCATAATTTTAAATACACTTGAATCTGAGATCACATTATGACTGCTTGGAAGGGAAGAACAATAGTGCATTCCTTTCACAGCATTCATTGTATATAATGCTGCCTAAGATTTCATAGACTAGACACATCATAAATGCTTAATGAATTGAAACAACCTTATACTATTGTAGTTTAAAGTAAAAAATTACTGGGTAATGCAGATCTCCAGTACCATAGTTAAGTTTCATTGCACTAGGTAACCTGTTTGTCATCTCTTCATTGCTTGAATCCCCTACAATGAGCACAAAACTTGCCAAATAATAGACATTCAAACAGTTGTTGAGTAAATGACTGATTGAATGAATAAACAAATGAATAACTAAATAAAGTGGGAAACTAAGATTAACGTTGAATAATTTTAGGTACACGAGAATTGTCTCAATTGTACAGTTAAATGTACTTCCTGGATCAGGATTCAATCATCTTCCTAAAAAGTCTAATTTAAAAAATGATGCTGGTTTGGGGAGAGGTGGGAAAAAAAGAAAATGATGCTAAAAACTGTACTCAGAGTGGTTGTTTGTACTGAGAATCACACTGGAAAATCCTGAACATCAATTGGCAACTCAACAAATGAAGCAATGAGGTGTATTGTGGTCTTTCTAAGTGTTTGAAGCCTGGGTCTCTCAGGAAACAAAGGCATGTATCAGGGGGCCAGTTTCAGAAACCAAGATTTGGCATCACTTTGCTGAAGGAAGAGGAAGCTCAGGCAGCTGTTCTCCTGAGAAAGAAGATCTCTGAGAAGAAGTCGAGAGCAAGAATAGAGTAGGCAGCCATATCAATGCACCATATATACACCTTCTGGCAACCTTCCCCAAAGCACCCAGTGTAATGCTCCACAGAGAGAGAGATAAAAAATGCTGTTGATTATTTGCCTGGCCCAGTTCTATGTGGCCAAGAAAGGTGGGTAGCCATTGGAAAGGATTCAAAAATGTCATTCACTGCCTGAAACTGTAGGACCGACTCCCTTGAGAAACACAGATGTCTCGTCCACAGCTGCCCATGTTTTGCTATGGGGAAAGTACGACTCACTCATATTTCTTTCTTTCGTTTCTTCCCACTTACTAAAGCCACTTCAGCCTGCACAATGTTTAATATTTGGAAGATTAGCAGGTATGTCAAAAAGTTACACCCTTGGTAAACAGGATGACGTTCGCTTTGGACACAGCTTTGGCATGAAAGTTTTGAAATAGAAAAAAATTAAGAAAATCATCACAAAGACATGCCAGCATGAGATGAATTAAAAGAGAGTGGACGATTTAGGAAAACAAGCATTTTTTGCACTGTTCTTTTGCACAGGTAGTCTCTAATATAATTAATCATGGGGCTCCAAAATTAATATTTTCTCCTCCCTCATTTCTCAACTACTTGAAGGTAGGATAAGCGTGGGTTGGTGCACTATGTCGAAGACTGAGTAGTTAAATGAGCTTTCTCTAATTCCTCACCCTTCTATTCCAAACAACATGTTACTTAATTTCCTCCTAACAATTAAGAGTTTGTTTCCTACTCTTTTCTCCTTTTTCTTGCCTTTTTAAAACAGAGCTTAAGCTAAAAGTCAGGGGATAATGATAGCCTTGCCATATAGTAACACTGCACAAGGTCAAGGTCACAGCCATGCATAAATCTGAAACTTAACATACTCACAATTAATATTTACTGATGATAAATAAAGTCAATGAGCTGAGCTGTAAGAGCCCCACCACATCCAGCAGCTCTACAGACAGACTCTCAAAATGCCTATCATTTCTTCCTAGGATGTTTCCTTCTATCTTTACCCTTTCCCATGGCTGTTGCCTGGAAAGATTTTTTCCTTTCCTCGAATCAAAATTATCATTCTAAGTGAAGTAAGCCAGAAAGAGAAAGAAAAACACCATATGATATCACTGATATGTAGAATCCAAAAAAAAAAAAAAAAAAGACAACGAACGTATTTACAAAACAGAAACAAACTCACAGACATAGAAAACAAACTTATGGTTACCAGAGGGGGAAGAAGGTAGGAAGGGATAAATTGGGAGTTCGAGATTTGCAGATACTAACCACTATGTATAAAATAGATAAACAATAAGTTCATGCTGTATAGCACAGGAAACTATATTCAATATCTTGTAGTAGCTTATGGTGACAAAGAATATGAAAACAAATATATGTATGCTCATGTATGACTGAAGCATTATGTATCTGCACACCAGAAATTGACACAATGTTGTAAAGTGACTATACTTCAATAAAAATATATATTTATATACAAAAATATTTTCATCTTTCAGAAATCAAGCAACAGAAGAACTAGGAGATATTTAAATTTCAATCTGCCCAATTTTATATCCAGATGAGATACACTCAAAAACAGAACTTTGAGACTCTTTACCTCTCTAAATGAGATAGTAGCCTAGATTATATCTCCAGGGACTTTTTTTTTCCTACTATTACCAGGACATATGGTCATTCTAGCAACAAGGGCATAATCACCAGAGAAGAAAGATAAATGTGATCTAGAGAAATCTGGAAAAACTTCATGCTTCACGAAAGAGATATGATTTGAGCTAGATCTGAAGGATAAAATTGGGACTAGCAGGATCTGGTGGTTCAGGTAAGAGTAAGACATGGCGAGGCTGGATTTTCCAGTGCGGCTTAAGATGGAGAGATAAGAGAAGATGCCAAGCAGGACAGTCAGAGCACAGAGATAAAACCATTCACAATACGGATAGCAAAATAGATTTCACCTTTTCCGTCAACTCAAATCAGTTCAAATAGCTGCCAAGAGCCAATATCTGGTCTCAGTAATGAGCTGTGCTATAATCATTTAGCAGTGTCAACCATGGGGATGAGAAGGGGACACAGCATGCCACCTGCCACTTACAACATTTGTCATCCTTATTGGATGGACCTGTTGGGGTAACTAGGCTTTAATATCTCGATAAGAATATTCTAAAAAAAATTAAACTTGATTTCATGTAAGCCATTTGTTGATTTTATTTGATTATTAAAGGTAAGAATGAGAAAAAGGTATATTTTTGGTGGATAGAAAAGAGCTCAGTAACAATAGCGTATCCCAAATGGCCCATCTCATACTAGAAAAGTAAAACTCTCTTGTAGAAAATTCCTAAAAAAGATTAAAAAAAATTGTTGGGAGACAGGGCACTGACTGGCATACTATGTTAAAATATTAATGTTGATAAACATTCATTTGTTTAGATTTAATATAAAGCATAGAAAATAGATTGTAGAAATAGGAAGGAAGCTGTGCCCCTAAGGTAAAATGCAGTTTTATAGTTATGAAAATTTAATTTGACTGCTTTCCCAATAATTGCTCATATTTGTAGCAGCAGCATGCCAGCAAGATAACGGTCAATCAAACGGACATCACCCTGTAAATGCTCTTTAAAAGCCTGCGCTGTGTTTCCTGGTGGGAGAATGGCAAGGCTTCCAATTGTTAAAAGATGCCCAGTCAAAAAGCAGAATAAGAAATTGGACAGTAGGAAATCTTTATATATTGCCATTTCCCTCCTTCTATCAAATTAAATTCCTGTTGGGAGCTGGAACTATTTTTTTCTTCCTGAAAATGGAAAATCTGTCACATCATAAAGCAATCCTTGAGCATAGAATGTGTGAGCTTCTCTTTTTAAAATTCTGTTTGTGGTCAAGAAAAATTAGGATATGTTACAAATATGGGCTGGGCAAATATTTCTTTCATAGGTGAGTAGAGGACAGCAATAGGTCCCTCGATGTATGAAAAATTTCCCTGGATCCGGGTTAAAGAACAGCAACAGAAAGCTTCCTCTCTGTCTCTGTCTCCCTCTGAGCCACCTCTAATTCCTCTCCTCCTTTTGTTCTCTTCCTCATTCCCTATTTCCCACACTCTTCATGGCCGTTGAGAAAAACGCCATTAATAACTGGTACAAAGAATCGTGCTCCGTGCATGGAGATAAACTGGGGATGACAAAATATCAACTTCCTGCTGCTCAATTGAAAGCCCTATCTGAACAACTGGTAATTACTTTTAATTTAATTAGGACTCCTGGTATTGTTTCTATCTCATAGATTACATTATAACATGTAATGTGTTAAAGCAACAAGACAAATTGAGGCGAGAATACACAGAAAATATTACCTTTTTGTCTATAAATAATACCACAGTTTAACTCTTCAAAAAGCCCTCAAGTAGCTTTACTATGGGCTAATTATTATTTTCCATCTTCCTTTGGCTTAAGTAAGCAAAAATATTATATAATCTAGTGAAAAACTACATCTCCATGGGTCTTTGAAAAGAATTTTTTTAACTCTACACGTTCTCTTTTCCTCTCTCAGGCAGAACAAATAGATGATTTATGCAGGTGCATGCTGAAACGAAATTCACATAACTGTAAAGAACAATCACTGGTGCTGGAGAGAGACCATGACATTGACTCTTAAATGTGGGGTATGATAGTGGCTTTGTTTTTTAGGCAGAAATACACTGTGAGAAAGGCAAGAAAGCCTAGTTGAGACCTTTGCTGACTCAAAGGAATATGAGGGATCCATTTTCTTTTGTCAAAGACATACACTTTATTTGAGTTTCTATATGGAATTCACAAATTGTGAACTACTAAATGAACTCAAATGACCCTCAAATTAGTTAAACTGCATAATAGGGAGAGTTGATTAGAACTCTGAAGATTCTTCTTTCCAAATTGCTAAACTGCAGGACAGGTAGTGAAGTGAAGTGAGAGACAGAAACACAGACAGAAACACAGAGACAGAGCAACAAGGGGAGAAAACATGGAGGCATCGATGCATGGAGACAGATGCCTCCGTTGGAAGAAGAGTCCCACTCTGAGCCTGCAATTTCTGTCCAATTAAATGAAAAACTGTGAATGAAAAGCAAGGTTAAAATATTACTGTAGACTCCTCTAATAATATTTGATCTTTTCATCTCATAATTAGACATGGGAATTTATAAGGTAGATTTACTAGCTTAGCAAAAACTTACTCCCCAAATTTCACAGAAAACAGACAGACCACCCCATCAAAAGATTACCCTTTTCTAAAATTAGAGATTCAAGTTCACAGGTAATTTGAGATCCAAAAGACCATAAAAAATCATCTTGTGCAATACCTTCACTTTATATATGGCAGAACAAAACTCTCAAGAAGGAAATTAGAATACATATCCCAAGAAGGCAGAGCAGGGACCAGATTCCAAGGACCAAATTCTCATTTTCAATCCAGAATTTTTTTTCCCTACACAACATAGCCATTGTGCACTGCAGTAACTACAATTCAAACTAGTGAACTTCAGGGGCTTAACAACCAAACAATTAAGTAATACCTACTCTTAGTCCTAATTTCCCTGCTATTCCAAGAGATACAAACACTTCAGCTCACCTGGATGGCTGAGCTGATTATCACAAATGTCTTAGTTTCTAGAGCAGCACCTCTCTGGCAACGTTGTATCCACAGACTGGTAGAGGAGGGACAGCTGTTGCCCTATTTGCAGCCCAAGAAAATTGCACTGGCAGCCAGTTCCTGCAAGACAGAAGACTTTTGGCACAATGGCAGTGTTCTCTTACAGAAATAGCAAACCATCATCTGGGTAAATTCAGCAAATTTATGACTTCTGCCAGAGGGAAACTGTGCAGTGCTGATGGCAAGTCAATACTGTGTTGTGACAGAGATCTAGATAAAGGTCAATTTAGATTTAAAGAAGATATAGAGAGTGTTGGGTGTTCAAAATTGGAAACAATTCCTTAGGCAAGCTATGAAATTACTTTCATCAAACATTCAAATAATTCTTGTTAAATACACAACTGTAAAATGATATCTTTTAAAGCATAATAATATTTTCAAATAAAGCCAGACACCTATACACATACTTCTGGGCAAAGCTACGTGCCATTTTATCAAGAGGTAGGATGGCAAGTGGGAGGAAAGGTAATGCAGAAGAGTAGGGTTGGGGCTCAGTCATAAATAAACACTACTTTCAACAGTATAGCAGAGTACATTGATGTCCTACAGATCTGGGGATAAAATAAACACTGTACATGTCCCCACGGAGCAAACAATCAGGCAGCAAAGTTGAATAAGTAATAGTGGAGGGGGTGTAATTATTAATTTTACAAATTGTTGCCATAACTGAGAAAGGAGAGCCTCCTAGAATATGATTCTAATAAAACCCCACAGAACTTTATGGAACTAGAACATAATGTTGAAATACATCCTAATTTCTTCATGTGAGATCGTGTACGAGCCATGCCAAGAATAAAAATGAAACTCTCATAAGTTTCTTGCTAGTAGTTGGGAATTCAGTGAGGCTTTTACCTCTCACGCACTAGGAAAAGAGGGAAATAAGATTTCCCATTGAGAAATTAAGAGTAATATCAACTATGGAGCAAAGCAGAGATGTGCAAAGTCACTTCAAGGAGAAAAAGTGATTCACAAGTCAGCAAGGCTGGACTGTGTCCTGCTTGAATAAACAAAAATACCTGAAAAAGAAAATGTCCACTAATAAAGATTTAGTTATGAAAGAACACATACAAAAGGAGATTCGCAGAGCAAACACTGGCAGTGTCTACTTAAGCGTTGTCCAAAAGAAAGAGAGCTTTTGGACATCAGTGTGTCCTCTCCAGATGGGATGGAAGGCCATCTCGAGCATAAGGGATGAATGCATGGAGTTAAAAAATCAAAGGATCCAACTGATTTCAGTCCTCACTGGCAGTACAGTGCTTAACCTGAAATGGATGCATCAGAATTTCTTATCTTGATTTCTTTAAAATTCAGTTTATCTAACACTACATCTTCTTCATCTTCTCTTCCTATCCTCACTAAGTAACACTTTGGTACACATTAGATCTGTCTGGTGGGACAAAATATTCTGATATATTAAATCAAGCTTTCCCATTTGTGTGACCATTTCAAACATTCTCTCTTTACTCTTTATTGATCTGCTTTTTCTACAAGCGTAGAAACTGTGGGAAAGCCGGACCTATCATGGGAAAATGCAGAAGGGCAATGATAGTTTGATCTGCTAAAAACTGTGTTTGGTGGCAATCTTGCGCATACAGCTTCACAATAATTTATATTGCTCAAGAATATACCATGGCTCCCTATCACCTAACACAGGTGACCAGAACCTTACTGCTGAAAGACACCTGTAATTATCTAGAGGGACATCACCACTCTATGGAGAGAGAAACTGAGGCGCAGAGGAGATTCTTTGCCTATAACAGAACTCTGTTCAATATAGGAACACAGATCAGTGTTCTTTCAGCCCCCGGTACTGCTGCCTCCAAAGTCTGTTTCCTAGAGAAGAACCCAAGCCAAAGCTGTGGAAGATGAGAGGGTCTTAGAGAGGAGTCTTTGTGTGAGATGGTAAAGGTTCACTCTCACCCTGACTTCCCAGTCAGAAGAAAGCACTGATCTTTTTCTTCAGCAAACCAAAGATGCCTCTCTCTGGGGATATGTCCAGTCCAAGAAGATGCCCCTCTGAAGTCAGCCTCTTACTACAATCTCACTACCATCTGCCTTCATTGGGTCAGTGAACCCCAGGGACTGAGTTGGAACTTGACTATAGAACCCCTACTCTGAACCAGGCAGAGTGAAGTCTGACATGTGAAAGCGAATAGTGGATTGCAGAGACAGGGACTGATGGAAGCATATTTGGACAGAAGCTCAGCATCTCCCAACTTTATGGGAAGAATCTTAATTTGGAGGACCAAATTAATCTCCTGTAGCTTCGAGTGGACATTCTAATAAACATGCTACTTTGAACCACTGCCAAGCTCCACTTAATGGAGAAGGAATAAGATGAACTCAGAAGTATCACCTACAAGAGAAGAGTAAAGGACCCCAAAGAGAATGACTTGAAGGGTGGAAAGAAATCTACCAATTAAAGGAGGAGGAAGTGGCTGAGACCTGTGAAACCAAATTAATAGATTACTCTTGGGAGAGAGTACCATATAATAGAGCCAAGGTGCCTTGCTATTCATGGGTTGGCAACATGCTAATGAAAACCAAGTTTTCAAGCCAGAGGAATATTCAGGAATATATTGTAGATATACCACAAAAGAACAGCAATCTCTATGCAGGACTTCCAAGAATATGTGTAGGTGATAATAAACCTTTCTGTCTGCATACGTACACCAAAATTCGTATGTCCCAGATTCACTCTTCATTGGATGGATACTGTTTAGAAAAAACTGCTGGCATTCACTGTTACAAAGAATGACTCCTTCCCTCTCACTGCTGCTTTGCCATAGCACAGTTCTAGAGAGCCCTATAGGGAGGAATGTGGAACCTCTAGCATTGCAGGGGCTTCAGGCCACTGCACCTCAGGCCACTCTCTTCTGCCATTCAAGAATACTCATTCCCCAAACCCACAGTTTCTTCCTCTAACTTCAGCTTCTTAGTGGTGAGCACACACTTTCCTGGCAGTGCTTACACTTTTATGTGCTATTCCCTGGTTTATATTATTTCTTATTTTTCATTAAATGGAGTCAAATGAAAAAATAAGTCACTTGTACCACTGAAACAGTATCACCATGCTAAATCCAAATTTTCTTACTAAGACTTCAGTCTCAAATTCCAGATTATCCACAATTATCTCACTATTTGAATAATTTTTATTTACTATTCCTCTAACCTATCTCATTAACTTCTGAAAAAGCTGTGATCATAAGAAATGCTCTCTTTTCTCCTTCCACCAACAATCAAAACCACTTCTACTTCACAGTGGCCTTCTCATATGTAGATGGTACATAGCACCTAGCTCTCTACTGAATTACACTCTATTGGCTTCTCTCACTTGTGTTACCAGCCAAGCCTCAGGGGCATTTGAGTTTGTGTTCCGTGGTCTCTTAGAGCAATGATTTTCAAGCTACGCTCCTCAGAAAGTAGTCAATGGGCACAAATACATCACCTTTACTAGAGAAAAAGAGACTCAAGATGATTGTCTTGCTCAAAAATGTCTTATGTGAAAGGAAAGAAGATTGTTTCTGTTTTAAAAGCCCTGTACTCCTCAATATCCTGCAGGCAATCATCTTGTTCTGTTTTGGTTAGCAAGTTCAAATAACAATACTAAAACTAATGATAATGAAACAACAATAATTAACAAGTACTCATCACTTATTATGTGTATGATATTGGCATAAAAACATACAGATCAACAAAACAGAATAGAGAGTCCAGAAATAAGAAATAAACTCACAAATATATGACTCATTAATTTATGACAAAGGGAGGCAAGAATATGACAAAGGGAAAAAGGACAAGTCTTCAATAAATGGTGTTGGGAAAACTTGGCAGCCATATGCAGAACAATCAAACTAGACCCTATCTTACACTATACACAAATATTAACTCAAAATGGATTATGGACTGGAATGTAAGGCCTGAAACTATAAAACTCCTAGAAGAAAATCTAGGTCATAAGTTACTTGACATTGGTCTTGATGATGACTTTTTAAATCTGACTCCAAAAACAAAGGCAATAAAAGCAAAAATAAACAAGTGGGATTACATCAAAATAAAAAACTTCTGTACAGCAAAGGAAATCATCAACAAAAATGAAAATGCAATGTACTAAACAGGAGAAAATATCTGCAAATCACATATCCAATAGGGTGCTAATATCCAAAATACATAAAGCGCTTAGACAACTCAATAGCAAAAAAAAAAAAAAAAAAAAAAAAATCTCATTAAAAGTGGGCAGAGGATATGAATAGATAATTTTCCAAAAAAGACATATACAGATGGCCAATAGACACATGAAAAGATGCTCAACATCACTAATTAGAAAAATGCAAATCAAAACCACAGTGATGTATCACCTCACACCTTTGAGAACTGGCTGTTATCAAAAAGACAAAAAATAACAAGTTTTGGCAAGGGTGTGGAGAAAAGGGACTCCTTATACACTGTTGGTGAATATGTAAATTGGTATACTCGCTATGGAAAGAAGTATGGAGGTTTCTGAAAAAATTAAAAAATGGTATTACCATATGAGTCAGCATTTCCACTTTCGGATATTTTTTTGAAGAAAATGAAAACACTAATTTGAAAAGGTTGATGCCCGCTAGGTTCACTGTAGCTTTATTTACAGTAGCCAAGATATGGAAACAATCTAAGCATCCATCAATGGATGAATGTATAAAGAACATGTGATATGTGTGTGCAAGTGTGTGTGCGTGCACACACACAATGGAATATTACTCAACCATAAAAAATGAAGTCTTCCCTTTGTGATCTTGAGGGTATCATGCAAAGTAAAATAAGTTAGACACAGAAAGACAAACAGATGCTTTAACTTACACGTGAAATCTAAAAAGGAAAACAAATGAGCAAAACAAAATAAAATTCACAGATACAGAGAACATATTGGTGGTTGGCTGAGGAGAGGGGAGTTAGGAGATCAGCAAAATGGGTGAGGGGACTCAAGAGGTATGAACTTCCAGTTACAGAATAAATAAGTCATGGGAATGTAATATACAGCATGGAGAATATAGTCAATAGCCTATTGTACAACTGAAAATTGATAAGAGGGTAAATCTTAAAATTTCTCATCACAAGTAAAAAATTTTATAACTTTGTATGGATGGATGGTAAGTAGACTCATTGACATGATCATTTTACACTGTATACAAGTACTGAATTATATATGTACACTTGAAACTAATACAATGTTATATGTCAATTATACCTGAATTTAAAAAAAAAATGTGCTAGCCTGTTAAGGTTAAGCAAGCTATGGATTATTCATAATCCTAAAGAGGAGCACCATAGCCACATGCTCATCTGTTACCAACAACCTGAGACAGACATTCTGAAAGAAAGGAATTCGTACATCTGACAATGGAAGAAGAGCCTGGCCCCATCTGGCCCCACCTGGGTCTTAGACTCCATATCCCTCCTTTCTAACAGGTAAAGGCCCCAGATGCGGCAGATTGCAAAATGGTTACAATTCTTCACTCTTCCCCTTTATCTATGCCTTTTGCAATGCAACTTTCCAATTCCTCCCAACAGAAGGTAGTGTCCATTTTCCCACCCCCTTGAATCTGAGCTGTCTTAGTGACCTGAGGAAGGAAAGAGAAGTAACAATGTGTCAGCTCTGAGCCTCAAAAGGCCTGAATGTTTCTACTTGTTCTCTTGGTACCCAGTTCAGTGCCATGAGAATAAGACAGGGCTAAGCCTGACAGATGAAGACACGTGTCCCAGTAAGCCCTTAGTCATGTGAATAAGGCCATCCTGGACTAGTCATCTCCAACCAGCGCCCCACAGGCTGACTGCAGGCTCACAAGGAAGCTCAATCAGCCTAACCTGGTCCAGGTTGGCAGAACCATAAACCCATGAGCAACAGTAAAGACTTTTTTTTTTATAAGCCTCTTAGTTTGGGGGTGGATTGATATACAGCACTAGTACAGCAACAGAAAGCTTATCAACTAGCTTGAACTACAAGTTCCACCCCATCACCGTTTTAGAACCAGTCTTTATCTGGAGTGGGTGGACATGAGGAGCTGCCAGCTAACTGTGATTTGGGAAGGACTGCCCTCTAATCACCATTTAACTAGCTTAGCACCAACCTTGATCACAGTTAACCTGGGCTTCTACCTGCATTTAAGTTCCTTTCCTGGTAAACTTATTAACAAACCAACTACTCTAGATCTTGGAACTAAACTGCTATTTTCCAAAGCTCAGGATCAGACTCTGACCTGTTACTGGAGCCATGGAGTTACAAACTGGAGCCAAGTTCACTGCAATGCACCATCTGCCCTTAGATTTCAACAAACCCCCACCCCTGAATTCCCCAGCTGCTTTCCTGACTTGCTTGTCGCCTTTATCTTTGTTTTGTAGACACTGCACTCTACAGCTGGATTGGTCTTTCAGTACTACAGCAGGAGACAACTGGAGTGCCTGGACCCGGCCCCTACCTATGCCACTTCATAAATTTAAAGGATCATTCTCAGTCCTGTCCCAGTGATTAACAAGGAGTGTTTAAATTCTCCCCAAGAGAGATAGTCCAGGGAAAGGAACAACCCCTTGGGGACCAGAGAACAGAAGTACCAGGAAGAGGATGACAAACATCCTATTTCACAATTTTCCAGAACTTGTTTCCAGAACCTTGCCTTACTCGTGTCTATATGTACTTAAAACAATGCCTCAGGAATGTTTTATATGCAATAATTTTTCAAAAGTGCCCAGTAGCATCACCTTCTTATATGAAGGAGAACCTATTTTCTTCCAAAGAGAAAATTACACTATTTATCCTTTAAAAATATATATATATTTCAATTTGGTAAACTGGAAAAATGCATAACATCTTAAGAGTCTTTTGATTATTTGTTTTCAATGAAAACGAAATGTAAAGAAAACCAAAGAGGGAAAGGACCTTTAAATCATTTGGAAAATAACGTATTTTTAAATTATTTCAATACAAAGATGAACAGGGCATTTACATTACTCCTGCCCTTCAGAAACACGCAGTCTAACAATGAAAGGGCGAAAAAGACTAAAAGCAGCCATAAAATTAAATATTTTGTACCTTAATTGAGTTGCCCATCATCTCTCACCAGCCAAATAGGAATAATTGAGAACTGATTTGCTGAGCTATTGCCAGGAGTACAGAAAATTAAAGATTTGAAAACGCATGTGCCAGGCACATAGTAGGTGCTCAGAAAATGGGTCTGAATCACATTTGTAAAGGTCAAGTGTTTACTACAATGTGATTTCCCAGGGGAAATGCTAGAAGTTAAAAAAGAAACAGATGTATTTCCAAGTATGTTATAGAAATTCAACTGGGAGGCTTCCCTTGAGTATTCATCTTGTCACCTTGTTTATTACAGCTTTCACTAGTCATGAAATAGTCATGAGATTAGAAATGCACTGCCTTGTCTTAATTCTCTGGAACAGGTTTCATAAACGTAGAGACATATTACTTGGATAATTCTGCAACCTCACATTTCTATAAGTACATTTATAAAACTTAATTAGGAACTATATATAGAGTTTGGCAGGTAGTTACTGAAACAGCTCTACAGTTTTGTGAAATATATTAGATTTGGTATACAAATAATGTAATCATTTAATGGGTCAATTTCAATTACACTTTTCTACTTGGCACCCTGGAAATCGATTCCTTTAACATAGAGACATTAGTCTTTTTCATATTCCTACATATATTTCGGTCCCATGAATGGAACTGAAACTAAATTTAATAAATCTTTTCTTCATTTTCAGCCAAATGTCCTCCATGTGATGGATATTAATGACAAAGCAGCTTATAACTATCACAAATGTTAAAAACTTAGGACAAAATACTTTGTTTCATGTTCACAATGTTTTGAAAGGACTTTGAGATCCTTTGGAATACAGTTTGGAGGATGAATCAACTGCCAACCCATTAAATATTGTGATAACATGTCTCAAAGGAGGGCCACATAAGACCTTAAGCATTACTCATATGGATTTTTGAAATGAGAGCCGCACATGCTATGGCAGGCAATTTTCATTCTATTCCGGCGTTCGCCCTTTTGGTGGTGTGGATGTGGCAGAGTATTCATAACAGACAAAGTATACAAGGGCACATAGGGTCTTAGGTAAAGGAACAATGACAGCTGTAAAAAAGAGATGTTTTATTTTTTCCATTCAATTTCAACTTTTTCAAAACCAAAACACCATTCTTTCTTTCCTGTCATTTGGGGTGGGCTTTTGGATACAAGTGTAATAGCTCAAAAACAGGCTACTTCATGTGCTAAATACGTGCAGCTTACATAAATTCCACTGAGGGGCCAGGTTCCCAGTTGCCTTTTTCAGAACACACAGGGAAAGATGCATTACTCAAGGTTCCACGTTTAACAAAAGAAAAGAAAAAAAAAAGTTTACTTTGGCTTTCCTTTTTATTTTTCATCTTTATGAGTGTGTGCGTAAGAAAAAGAAAGACTGTTTTTCCTCTCTGACACTGGAGGTAAATGTTCATGAAAGAGGCTTGGTCCAACCCCAGGAAATCATTTGGGGGTAATTACCACTTGGCACTAAAGCAACATCTAACAAGCTTGCCTTTTTCTACTGAGAGATGAAATAGTCAAGCATGGCTTTCATTGAATGCCAAACTGGACTTTCCTTATTCATGCAGGTTTTTACATTGGTCTTGGTTCAGATTAGTTGGGGTGGCAATTCAGGAGATAAGAAAGGAGACTTCATAATTTAACGTAGTAGAGAATATTAATTCAACAATCACAAACATATTTTACAATACTTTTTGTACTTGCATTATATGGGAATGCCTGCCTTCTCTGAAGAGGACTAAATACAAAATTGAAAGTAAGAAAATAAATGCATATCAATTAACTACATTATTGGCATTTCTATATGTCTCACACACACACACACACACACACATACACACATTCACATGCAAACATCTCCTTTCTTCCACGCACACTGATCACTAATATGAATCCTTGGGTGTTTAGACAATTGTTTTTTTCCCCCAAGTTAGCCTTTAAGGCTACCTCTTTTGTTGATTTAGGGTACAGCTCTTAGGATAGATAGTAGTAAAAGTTGAGCTGAGCATATGAAAAAGAGCAGGGAATCCTTACAAGGGGCAGGACAAAGAAGATAGGGTCAAAAGCCAAGAAAAAACAGAAATGGAGAGTAGGTGGAAACCTGCAAAGGAAGGAAAGGTGATGGGAGGTGGCTGGGAGAGAGACAGACAAGGCTGAGTCTTTTTCAGATGGATACAAAATCCCAAAGAAATCCTGGAACTGTTTTTCAGCAAGTTTAATCTTAAGAGTGGCAGGGGCTAAAGCTCTGTAATGTCAAGTATTCAAAACCAGGTGCAGTTCAACCAAGGAAGGGAAATTCGTCATAAACAAACAGGAATAATGTGTAACAGAGAAAGATCTATGCTTATGTAAGCTCCCATGCTTGTGTCTACAAGGAAATTGTTGTATCCTAGAGATTTCCTTCTTTGCATCCGCAGCACCCCTCCCTTCCTATCCAATGCACCCCCATCCAGATATGTGCCTTTTCCTTTTCCTGCTCTTTGAAAAATGATGTTTGGGCAACATAGCTAGTCAGTAACCATTAATGGGTTAAGAGGGTTGGAAACTCATTTGATTTCATAGTTGACTGTTTGCATGACTACAGGTTAAGCTGTGATTAGATTTCCATTTACAGCTCCCTCATTTTCAGGCATTTAAAAATAACTCAGCCCTAAAAGTTCCTTCTAAATTGATTGAACTGGAGTTTGCCAATGAGTCATAGATAACCCTCAACCTCAAAAACACAAACAAAAAGCAATACCAAAGTTGGGGGAGGGGAGCATACCAACCCAAAGCTAATTTTTTTTAAAGCTTTTTTATTCTGGGGGGAAAAATCATTTTGGGAAGGCAAGCTAATAAATTTATGTCACTTGTGTATAACTGTTTTTAAGTTATTTTGCAAGAACATAAAATAAGGTAAAACATCCAACTTCTGTACTTGCAAAAGACTTAACACATGTACTCCACACACGGGTCTGGCTGCATATAAATAGATAAGAATTCAATGGCCTCTTGCAGGTTGCAGAAGACACATATTCAAAGTCAAAATGGGTGTTTTGTGATGGTCTAGTCTCTGAGGAAAATCCAAGTAAGTTTACAAGACCTGATAAAATATCCTTTTTTCCCTCCTTTCTCAGCCCTAAATTCAAGGCTATTCAGGACTCTTGCCAACTTGCCAATTCACAGCTGTAGAATTACCTAAGAGTGTAAGTTATTTCAAAGCTTTCAGTAAGTGACATGGAAGTTCAGCAGGAGAGCCCCTGCTGGTGGTGTTTCATTAGACCTCCAGCACAATGCAGCTATTTTTCTCTCCACCCAGGCTCTCTAGAGGAGGAGCTGGTCTCTTGACCTATCCTATGACTTCCAGATTCCAATTTCCTAAGGCACTATGGCCTCTCATGATCGCATTTGAAAAATTTAAAGTATTACTTTTCCCCGTACTGAGGAACACAATGACGCTTTCAGTAAAGCTAAAAACAATGTGAACCATTACTGTTTACAGGAATATTCTTTAGATGAACTGGGATGTCTGTCATTTGAGAAGATCACTGGTTCAGTAATTTTCCTTCGTAATGGAGGGGTTAATCTTTACCAAAAATGAGACCAAAAATAAAATCTGAGAATAGTAGAGAAAATAAGACAGGGATTTCATCTGGTAAAACTTTATTAACTGGGCTTCCACTAATGCATAATTTGTGATACTATGTCCTGGGCTAGACTATTGATTAAGAAAAATCTTGCTATGCAAATTCAAAAAGAAACCAGGACTGTGCTGAGGGTGAGAATGGAATAGGGAGGCATATTAAGCCTACTAATTCACTGACATAACCTCTTATGAAAACCTCTAAAGACGGCATGCTTCAAAACACTTGTTAACGTTCACCACTGACACATACTTTGGAATCTACTGAAACAAGGTAAGGTGTCACCTTCAAGGAGGTAGGACCCAGTTGACTCTGGCCTATCATGGACACAAATGGTCCTGACAGTCAGATACAGGCACAACCAGTCTTAGCTGTTGGTTTGAAAGTAGTTATGATAGAAGTTCGTTTGGGTATTAAAGGGAAACAATAATATTGGATTTAAATGTATATAACATATAACATTAACTATATGTACATACATGCCTGTGTACACACATTCACACGCACAGACATAACATTAATGCCCTCAACGCTATATAGTAGCTGTAGAAATTATTTGGTGCTTGCCTGCAGTTTTGGCTTCCCTCTGGGTACAGATCACTGACACTTTTAGGAGATGCTGCATTTGACCAGTTCTAAGTGCAATAATAACAAAACACAAAGGCAGATGGCCAAATAACTCACTTTATAAAAATGCCTGCCTGGTCACTGGTTTAATCCAACCCTCTGTATTGACCAATGAATGGCAAGCCATTCTCAGTAAAATGTGATAATGAAGGTGCACAGACTCCTTCCAACCTCTCCCAGGTTGTTGGTGATGGTTTAAATGTAAATTTGAAGGCCGGTGTGCTTTACTAAGGAGAGGAACCACCTGCTTATTTACATTATTAAGTTCCCTTTTAAACTTTAAGATCCAACGTTTTAGGTTGTCCAGTTTAATGAATGTAAGCATCACTATGATTACATACTTTATTTCAAAGCTTTCTTGGTATTTTTACCTTATGTACTATTTATATCATTGCATTATTTGGTTCTTTAACCTTAAAAAAATCAAACAAACATCTAACATGTTCCCATTTAAGAAAATCTCATTCAGTCTACACATCTAGCTGGGTTAGAAGCTACAGTACGAAGAATGACAGCTACAATTCTGTAAACATCTACATTGTGCCAACGCCATTACAAGAACGTGACATAAATTAACCCCAGTTTTATGCTCATTTCATAGTTGAGGCCGCCAAAGCCCAGAAAACGTAAACTAATGTTCACATTCAAAAAACCAGTCTTTGGCAAGTCCATATGAAAGCTCCCATCTGCAACATTCCAGAGTCCATGTTCTTCCCAATGTGACAGAATCCCATCACAGTCTTCCAGTTGTTCCCACTGCTCTTCTTAAAGAGGGGAAAGGATTGACTTCAATAGCTCACTGTCTTCCATCATCTTTCAATTATCCAGGATCTATTTTCCAATTTCTGAATTATCCATGCCTCTCACTGATCTTTCTCTTTCATACTATTTGCTTTTACATAGTCAACGGCTTATCAGTAAGATTCCTGGGCCGTGCAATATAGAAGGACTGAGGTTCGAAATCAGTGGATATTCTTATTCAAAATTCTAAAGCAATTCTCAGGTAGAAAAAGGATGAAGGTGGGGTCTAAAGTGAGTTCTGAGAGTTATCTGTACGTTCTTGCCCTTGATTCCTCCTAAGGTAAAGAAGCACTTACTACTTCCATATGAAGCTGTTCATTTTATTTAGCCCAAAGACACACACACACACACACACATCCCATTTACTATGTGCTAGACATTATTCTAAGAACCTTACAAACATTAACCTATTTAATCCTCATAACAACCCCATATGGTACATAACTATTATTACTCTCATTTTATACATAAGGAAACTAAAACTTAGGAAAGAATAGGCAACTTGCTGGACGTTACACACCCATTCGCTGTAGGAGCTGGAATTCAAATGCAGGCATCCAGGCTCCAGAGTCGGATCAGCTTTTAACTCAGGCAGAAAACCATCGGTAGCTAATTCACTGACACAACCTCTTCTATCTATGTAATTCATGGACCCTCTTGGCTTTGGACTGAGTGTCCATGGTGACGGTGTTTTCACCATCAGGTTATATATTTGAGTAATATGTTTACCTCATATCCACTGTTGTTAGAAAGTGGAAAAATATGCCAAAAATAATGTCATCTGCTCAGGTGAGCCCATGCCTTTTTTATGATATGTTGCCTAAGAGAAGGGAAACACGCCTGGCATCACAGCTTTACCAGAGTTTTTCTGGCTTTAATGTTTCTCCATTGTGCCCACGAAAATTCTGGTTTATAGTTTCATCACTGGATGGGGATTTGTCTTATTCATCTTTTATTTCTAGTACCTAGCACAGTGCTTGGCTCACAGTAGAAACTCAATAAATATTGATTTGAAATAATGAATGAAATTAAGTGAAAACCCAAGAAAGGTTATCATCATTCTTAAACCTACTTTTCTGGTTTTTTCATATGAAATGAGTTACTATCTCTCAGTTATTCACTAGAAATTAAATTCTATCATGTTTAATGAATCAGAAGTTATATTGCGTCTTGCCAAACTCCTGTACCATTTTTTCCCTGAAATTTTCTTGTTCATTGCTGACATTTTACCTATGATAATATTCTCAACAAAGAAAGCAGACTAGCCAAGCTGCTCTTAATAGCTTTTGAAGTGAATCAATTTATTGTCATAGTAACCAAAATTTACAAAACAGATCAATTAAAAAAAAAGATTTAAATTCAAACTAGGAAATAAATGTTCCTAGAGAAAAAGAGATAAACTATTCCATTTTTCAAAAAGAAACAGTGAGAAGCCTTTTCCTGCCTCTGAAAGATTTTCCAAGGTAAAGACTACAACCCAACCAGAGTCTAAGCCACATCCACAAGTTGAGGAAAGGTAAACAAACAGTAGTGATACTCAAGTTCCAGCAAGCTGGTAGGTCCCTGCTCTGTCTCTAGGCCCACTTAACTCCCATTCATTCTTTAGCTCTCAAATCATCCTACAAATTCCAGAAAAGCCCTTCCTGGCCTCTACCCATCCCAGAACTGGGGCAGAGAGCCCCTTGTGAAAGCACTCATATAGCACTGAGTATGTCTTCTCTTCGTGCCAATTATTAATTTGTCATCAAACCTCTACTTTTTGTGATGACTTGATTAATGATCGTCCTCTAGAATGTGAGTCCCCTGAGCTCAGCAATCGAGTCTGCCCTGATTCTCACTGTCCACCCAGAGGCTACCATGGGATCTAAAACATAAAAAGTACTCAAAAACACTCAGCAGTATTTATACAGCATTTGCACTAAGAACTTGGTGGATTTCTTTTCTTGTGTTTCCTTGAAGAAAAGAACATCGAGCGCAAAATGTTTAAGAGCGTGTCCACAGGAGTGATTCCACCACAAGCCGAAGCACTGAGGGGCTGGGACACAGTCTCAAGCCTGAGTTGGGAAGCTCTATTCCAGGACGGAATTTAGATTCCTAAGGGAATACTACTCACCTCTCAGCTGGCCTTTCAACAAGAACGGATGGCTTCTCTATGCTCTTGAAAGCAGTCATTCCATACATGAGCGATTCCAACGCATGACGCTCCCGCTGACCTGTACTAGAATGTGAGAAATTCCATTAAATACTAGTCACTCCAGACTTATCCCTCCGACTTAAGAAAGTCTTTTGCAACTGAGTGAATGTGAGCGACCCTATGGGAAGACAGCTCCTTGGATCTGATTTAATTTATAAGAAATCGTAAAAAAAAAACCTCATAAACATCACTGTTTTACAGAAACAAATCATTCCTGGCACCCAACACAATCGATGGCAATGGAAAAATGTGTCAAAATGATTTGGTGGAGAATGGCAGCCCTGAGGTGGAGTGTCAGGGAAACCAGAGGAAAAGCCAAAATGTCCTTCAGAAAGCAGCTTGAAGTCTGTTTTAGTAAACAATCACTTAAGTACATTTTGGACAATATTATGCCACAGTTTTGCACCAAATGTCCTGTCTTCCAGCAGAAAATAACTTCCTTGAAAGGTTACACAGTCTGAACAGGAAGGCAAGAGAACTAGGCTCAAAAAAGTAAGGATTTCACAGACCTCTTCAGGAACCAAAAATGAAAAAAAGAAGTGTTTTAACTATACTTTTATTTTTTCTTGCATCTTACATTGTTTAATTCCCAAAGTCTAGACAGAGTCCAATGGCTTGACTTGGGTCACATGCTCACATTGGTTCGAGACAGGGAGGTGGCTGGGTTTGTAGCCCCACCAAGACTACATAGTGTGTGAGAGGAAATTCCCAAATGGAAATCAGATTAATGCTGCCAAAAGAAAGATATGTGAATGTTGCTCTTCATCGCTGGGAAGTCCAAGCTTAGGCTCAGCCAAATAAAAGAACTACTGTTTTAGAGGGAAGTATCCTGACATAGCACTTTTATATATTTACTCTCTTCACAGAGTCTCTGGTCACCCCCTGACCCTTTTCTCTTGGCCTCTACTGAGTCGATCAATGAAGGAGGTATGTAAGTTTCACTCCATTATTTTGGCCATGACCCCAGCCCTAGCACTCCAGTCCCATTCAGGGGTATTTGTATGCAGGCTAGTTTTCCCTGTGTTTCCTCCTGCTGTATTTCCCTCGATGATCCTTCCTGTAGGACAGATTTCTCAAATTTATGAAGTGATGCTCTCTCTGGTGTCCTGAATATCCACACCATGGCCAGATTTCTCCCACAGCTATTCTCCACTCTGGGCAAGATACCCTGGAACTGACTGGAATGAAAATTGAGACAGCAATATTTCACACACATGTGCACCTCCCCCAGAGATGATATGTAATGGTTAATGAATTTTAACCTCAGCATTTTATAAGGTAGACATTGCCAACTGCATACCATGAACAATAAAATCCCGTACCAGTGCTTCTGTGCCTGCTACAAGACTTCCTGTTGAACCAACCAGAATAAACTGGTTTCAAATTCAGCTCCCCATAACTGCATAAGTTATACCCAATTAAATCTGATCTTGCTAGATTTCAGTCTAATAGACTTCAGCCTATTATTCTGTGTGGCTACGTTCTCTTTGATCCTGATTCTATCACTCTTTGCACTAAGCCTTTTATCTAGTCTCTTGTCACCTGCGAGTCTGAAGAGCACTATTTGATAATGAAGTCAGCTAGGACAAGACAGAGGAAAACCCCGTGGCATCACTGCAGACCTCTCTTCAGGCTGGTATTCATCCTCTGGTTCCTCTGCTCTGAATACAGCCCTTCCATCAATGTCAGCTCCTTCTAGCCACATTATCATATTTCCTCATTTTGTCCACCAGAACGTCATACGAGATACGCTAGAGTTTCCCTGATCATTTCCTACAGTTTCACAGTCATACTAGAAAATAACGACAATAAGAGGAAGGAGGTGAGGTTGTTTTGGTTTGATTCCTAAATGATCACTCATTTCGTTTCTAAATTACTGCAAACGAAACATTTAATAATCTATTCTGGTGTTTCCATGGCACTGAATCAAACATAACAATCTTTAGCATGTAGACTCCAAATCCTTCCCTTTTGGAAACTTGGAACAAGTCTTCCACCACTTCTTCCATTTTTCATTGCCCTTTGGTGTTCAGCAAGAACTCCTCTTGACACCCTTAGGATAAATTCATTACAGCCAGGAGAGTTGGACTTCTAAAACGTCTTGGCCCTCTTTTTGCATTGCATTGTTTATTTAATCCCCTCTTCACTAGCACTGCTCTATTCTCTCTGGTGTAAACAGCCCTCACTATTCTTGACAGAAGGATGGAATAAAGGAAAGGGTTGAGTAGTGCTTCTCTGCCCACTGCATCGGTTTTCCTAACACAAACTGTCCCATAGAGAAGACCTGCTCCATCTCATAGTTCTTCCTCTGAATATAGGGTAGAAGCCCCTTAATTAATGTGATTCATCTGAAGTAGCTGATGGATTAGGTGTGTGTAAACTATCCAAAAGTATATTGTTTCACCATTCCTTTAACACAAGGTGAAGTTTCATTCTTTGAGTGTGAATCCCCTATTTGGCGTTCTGTACTTTTTTTTTTTTTTTTTTTGCATATACCACACCTCTAAAACATAGGCTACAATCTTACACTTTTAGTTCCTTAAAGTGCAATAAAATTTTAAAACATCAGCAAAATCATCTGAATGCAGTAATCTTCTAGATTTACAAAATGTTTCCCAATCTCTTTTAGTTATAATGTAACTTTTAATTATTATTTTTAGCCATTCATCTTTATAGTCTTTCTGAAACATTTAACTTAGTATTAATTTCTTTTTAAAAAAATCTTTTAGTCATTTCATGAGTTTGCATACTATTTAACTACCACAAAATACAAAAGCTGGCGTAAACTGAGGAGAAACACAATTGAACCCTAGGGTGTATACAGCTCCGGTGGCAGGTTCTGCCTGGTACTCACAGGCATCCTAGAAAGGGCCCAGGAACCATGAGCCCTCAGTGGCCTGCAGTCTTTATCAGGCATGTTTTAAAAACAGGAAGACAAGTGTCTGTTAATCTGGCATGCCATTAGGCAGAGGTCAGCTAGGAGAGCTTATTCTATAACTTTCTGAAACTCCTTTTTATGATTCTTAGCAGGTTTCACAAACCACAGCATCTTAGCATTTTGTTCCACAGTATAATGGAACTCTTACAAGCTGTTCTCAGTCGTTTTCTTCCTGGGCGACGGCTGCCCACTTCCCTTCACTATGAATGCTTAAAGAGTGAGAGCTTCCTGTAGCAATTGCCTCATCCTCCTTAAAAGTGTCCACTTAAATCCCTCTATTTGTGACAACATGATGGACCTTGAAGGCATTATGCTAAGTGAGATAAGTCAGACAGAGAAAGACAAATACTGTGTGGTCTTACTTACACATGGAATCTTAAAAAAATAAAACAAACTCATAGAAAAAGAGATTAAACCTGTGGTTACCAGAGGAGGCGGTGTGTTGGGGGGGATTGGAGGAAAGTGGTCAAAAAGTGCTAACTTCCAGTTGTAAGATAAATACATACTAGGATTACAGTTAACACTGCTGTGTGATATATAGGAAAGATGTTAAGAGAGTAAATTCTAAGAGTTCTCATCACAAGGTGAAACATTTTTTTCTTCTCTCTTCTTTCTTTTTTTAATATGGTAATTGTATGAGATGATGGATATTAACTGAACCTATTGTGATAATCATTTTACAACATATGCAAATCAAATTATCATGCTGTACACATTAAAGTTATACAATGATGCAGTCAATTATTTCTCAATAAAACTGGGGGAAAATGTATCCTTTAATGGTAGCAGCAGATTTCTAACATTGGTAAATTTAATCTAACTCTATTCAATGAACCCACTGTTTAGTGCATGCCCATTATGTAAAAGGCACTGGGCCTCTCTCTCTTTCCTTTTCTTTTTTTTTTTTAACAGCTTCTTTTTCTGCTCTTTCAGCTATGAGAACTTAAATTTCGTGTTACTGATTCATTTATTTTTTAATTTGCCATCCTTAAATATTATATACATCCGGCATTCTCTTATTTTTCTTTTTTTCTTGGTCTAGAATTCATCTGGTTCCAAGTGTCAGAACCCTTTAAATGGCTTAAAGAAAAAGAAAAGATGAAGAGTGAGTGAGTGAGTGAGTGTGTGTGTGAGTGCGTGTGTATGTAGGAAAACCTCTTTCCTACTGTGGCTGCAAGTCCAGGAGATTTAGTCCAAACTCTCACAGTGTCATCAGGCATCTGATTCCACCTCCCTGCAGTTCTCTTGGCTTTGACCTCATCTATGATTCAGATTTGTCCTAAGACTGGCTCCTTTCATGAAACTAAAAATCAATCGGCTATGTAGTCATTCAATATGTCTCCCTCCCTCCAGGCAACCTCCACAAGCACAGGGGCTGCACCTTGTTTGTTAGACTTCACTGTGCCTGCCATCTAGCATGGGATCCAGCACGAGGAAGGTACTCAGCAAACACGTGTCGAAGGAATAATGATAGCCTGTCTTACGCCAGGCACTGAACTGGTGAGATGCTTTGTATATGTCATCTCCAAAACGTGTGTGAATATCAAATGGAAACATCAGAGTTTCAGGGTGTCACTTTTTTCCTTTTTTATTTCTCTGAATCAAATGATATCTGCTCCAAGCTCCCAACCTCTGGGCTAAGGAGACTTTAAATCTTAGTCATTAGGGTATCTGTCGCCATTCTGTTTTGTACCATGCAAATCTCCTGAACATATGCAGTGCCAGAAAACTGGATGAGAAGGAGCTTCTTTCACCCATGTTCACTGCAGTCCTGGTATTTCCTGTTCCACATCACACATCACACAGGTGAACACTTGTCAACGATCCCTGTCTTAATCACCACCATTCTAGATGGACTCTCAGAGATCTGCCTCGCTGACGACTGACTCGGTATCTCACACACCATTCTGAGTCTTTTGTGCCACTGGCCTTTGTCACACCATCCCTGGTCTAGGGAAACAGATTCCCCCCTCCAGGGGTTACCACTTCTACTCCCACCACTCAAAGTACTTTCCTACATTTCAGGGACAACCCATATAATTCCCCTCAATGAGTCATTCTGAGGGGTGGAAATGGACAAAGATGATGTTAATATGAGCTATTCCTTTCTTTTTTAAATTAATAACTCATACTTGTATCTCTCAGGTCTGTGTTTTATATAAGATGGTCCTCAAAGTACAGGGTAACGTGCAGGAAAGTTGGCAACTCTGACCCCTGTTCAGTGGGTTTGTGGCAGATTCTGTAGATGTATCCATCAGTCTCTAACATGTTCTCCACATTGTCAGTCAGAACGAAGTGTGAAACGGTCTCCTGTCCCCATGTGTTGGCTTCTATATTTTTTTCCTGCCATCACAAGAGGAAGCAACATTAAGCACACACAGCTAATTAGCCGAGGGATCAATGTTTGTCAAAGGGACTCTTCACTCAAAATGTATGCCAACACTAATACACTTTTAATCCCAGTGGGCAGAATTTGACTTGTACAGTGACTGCCCTGTGACGTATTTTTCTCCTAGTGGAGTAGGTACCGGGAATTTAATCACCAATTTTGTTTATCACCTCCAATAATATGCCAACATTAACTATCAGTGTGAGATCACCACTGACAACAAAAGAATCCTGTGCGTTCAATCACAGTTCTAGCCACAAAGAGACTGGCTCTTTATCTTCCAGGAAAGACATGAGCATGATCATTTCTCCGAGAGCATTGGTCCCAATTTCCAGTATAAATTCTTCATCTTCAAGTCAAAATACGTAGTATATGAAAACACTGACTATGATTTGAATATATTTTAAACACAAATTAGGAAGAAAGATTTTTGGTTGTTTGTTTTTAATGTCTTGACATGGGGGAGTATGCACTAATCCGGTCAACCCAGGTCAGTCTAGACAGCTACATAAATCATCTAAGCACTAGTACTCAAACCACCTACATCATCTAAATGAGTTGTATAATCTATGCAAGATCGGGTCCAGTTAGGTACAGTCTTGGCTGACATGCAACCGCATCCTGGAAGCAAAAAGGAAAAGAAAAAAGTGATGATGCTTAAGTTCACGAAATTGGTTTGGACCACTCACAGACATTCTCCAAGAGATGACTGTTGGCAACGCTTCCTTCCCCTTGTGCTAGAAAGGCTCTAAGGAAAGCTTTCTCACATTATCCTGGTATACCTGTGGCCTAGAGAAATGTGCAGAGGCAGAAAAAAAAAGGGTAAATAATATTTTAAAATCCACCCAAATTTTAAAATTCCAAATCAGCCTACTTTAGTGCTGAAGAAATATCTAGTCACTCATATGAATTATTATTGTTTCCTCAGCTCCAGTTCCATGTACGTAAATAGGTTTATATTTTTAAACATGGAGAAATCCTTTGGGGTGAATACTAGCAACTCTGGTAATACTTTGTATCTGAGGTTTCTATTAAAGTTTGGCTAGCACCATTTTGAAAGAAAGAGCCTTCCCTGTGTGCTACTGTTAAGACCTGCAGTACTCCTAGATAAGATGCCTGCCTTCCTTAGCTTGCTTCTTGTGCCTTCTAGGTTTAGAAAGGTATGAACAGTCTTCATCCTCACTCTAAAATCCATTCAAAATTGCCTTGCATAAAGTAAGGCAACTAAATTTGAAGTTTAAAATAAGACAATCCTTGCAGGGAAAATCAGTTATCAGTAGAGTTCCATGCAGCTCATTGGAAATTCAGAATTTGGAACACAAATTTAGAATATTGAACATGGCATTATTCATTGCCTGGCACAGAGTCACGCAAGGCAGTTAGCCAAAGAAGCTATCTCTCTACTTACAGGTGAAACAACGGTTTGGAGAATCTTAAAAATTTGAAAACATTCATAAATCAAAATAGGAGGTTTTCTAAGAAGGAAGTTAACACTCTGCCAAGTTAAGCAAGCTAAAGAAGAAAAAAAAAGTCGGCTGTTAAAATGGTTTTCATGACAGATACTTACAGTTCCTCAAACAATATCAATTAGTGTCTTTAGAACAGACTTCCCAAAGATGATATTTCAATCAGTACATTTTCTGGATGTAAAGAACTTTCTTTCATTGTTCCAGACGGCATAAAACAGGACGACGGTAGTATGGCTGACAGTGGTAGAGCTGGGGTTTTCTGTGTATGTAAATGCCTGAGCTGATTCCAAAATTACAGCACACCCAGAACCTCAGATGAAAACTCTTCCCTACTTATCAACGATGGAACTTGTTCATGTGTGGGTTTCCTCAGCTTACATGTATACATCCCTCTTTGCCAAAAATAATTTTGTCTTTTGAGAGTCAGCTAATTTTTGCCCTTGATTTCTGAGGTCTGGTCTGTTTGTACCACCTGATTATGAGGCTGTATCAAGAACAAGGATAAAAAGATACGAGATTCTAAAGAAGAGAAAAATGGAAGATCTTCTTTACTGAGTCAATTACTTTTTTTTTTTTTTTTTTTTTTTTTACTGATTTCTCCTTTGTTGGAAAAAACCTAGACTGGGAATTGGGCCAAGGGACTTAAATCAATCTATAGTTTAGAGACTTGAGGAAGAAAAGTATCCACAGGTGTAACACAGAGAAGCTGCCTGGACTGGGTTTTGGGGAGACATTTTTAAAGTCTGGAGTGTGAAACACTGCAATGCTGCAGAGTCAGGGGAAAGAGAGAACACAATGAAGATGTGCAGGATGCATCATGAATTGAATCCCTTCAATATGTAAACGATGCAAATAAAAGTGCCAAGTCTTCCATTTGCTGTATTTGTTTCTCTGAAGCCACTTCATGAAAAGTCTATGCAATGCAGTGTACTGGTTACAACCACACTACAAGCTAACTCACTCATGTCCAAAAAGATTGCACTCGTTCTGCATCCTCAACAAAATTATCCACAGAACAGAGGCACAAAAATCCTCCTTCAGTGGCAGTAACACCAACTATGACCAAGTTGTCATGCTTGGAGCTGCGTCTGAGTTCGTTATGTGAACATATCACTTGACATGGGTTGTGACTAAAAGAGAGGGGCTGTCAGGCTTTTTAGTCTTTCTTAGAGATTATAATGGTGGCATTTTGGAAATAGTGCATCATTTGCTTAAAATCATTCAATAACAGGGATAAAACAGAGCTTTCCTAAATCATCTGGTTAGCATTCCTTATGGTCTCTTGTTAAAACCAAAACCCAAAAAAACCTCCTGTCGGAGAAAAACAACTGCTTGGCATGGATATCAAGCTTTTTCTCTTTTTTCCTTTAAGGAAATACAAATCAGCCGTGAACACAATTTGACCTACTCAGCATCTCTGTGCAAGCTGCTGCTTGTTCCACAGTATAGCCCCCTTTGCTCTCCTGCAACGCTGATGGCAGACTTGCGTCCACATGATGGATTTACTGGGATTGACCTGGAGCCTCCCTCGGCCTGCTCCAGCCTGGGTGATGATTCTCCAGGACTGCTGCATAGCAGTTATCCTGGGGTATTTTTCTGCTGTCTTTCTGAGAAGTCCTTTGGTTTGCATCTCTTTTACCTGGCCAATCCTGTCCTTATCCTTGCTTAATTGCCTTGCTGAAACACATCCTCCAATAGCTCCATAAAAAATGGTACAAAGGGTCCATGTATTAAGTGAGATTACAAAGTACTTGTTTTTCTGTGTTTGACTGATTTCACTTAGCATAATGTCCTCCATGGTCATCCATGTTGTCACAAACAGCAGAATGTCCTTCTTTTTAAAGGGTGTATAATATTTCATAATATAGTCAAACTTCACTCCTTGGTATTTACCCAAAGGAACTGAAAATTTATGTCCACACAAAAACCTACATGTAGATGTTTATAGCAGCTTTATTTATAACTGACAAAACTTGGAAGCAACCAAGATGCCTTTCTGTAGATAAATGAACAAATAAACTAGTACATCCATACAATGGAATAGTATTCGGAGTTTGTTGTTTATCTATTTTATGTATAGTAGTTAGTATCTGCAAATCCCAAACCCCCAATATATCCTTCCACCCTCTCCCCCTTTCCCCTCTGGTACCCGTAAGTTTGTTTTCCATGTCTGTGAGTCTGTTTCTGTTTTATAAATAAGTTCATTTGTGTCATTTTTTTTTTTTAGATTCCACATATAAGTGATACCATATGGTATTTTCCTTTCTCTTTCTTTCTCCACTTAGTATGACAATCTCCATGTCCACCCCTGTTGCTGCAAATGGCATTACCTTATTCTTTTTTATGGCTGAGAAGTACTCCATTATATATATATATATATACATTATATATATATACATACATACACACACACACACAATTATATATATATAATATATAATATTGAACATACATTATATATATACATATACACACACAAATATACACCACAATTTCTTTATACAATCATCTGTCTATAGACATTTAGGTTGCTTTCTTGTTGACTGACATTTTGATGAGTATAGATTTCTAGGTTGAGAATCATTCTCCCTCAGAATTTTGTCAGTGAGATTCTAGGGTTGCTGTTGAAAAGTCTAAAGTCATTTCTATCCCTGTTCCTTTCCTTATATGTGACCATGTGACCTATTCGTTTATATGTTTCTCTCTGGAATCTGTAAGGATTTGCTCTCCACCTCTGCTGTTCTGAATTCCATAGAATGATGCTGGACATTTTGCACTTTCATGGGCCCCTAACATGATGGGCATTTTCACTTGGTAACACTTTTAGATCTAGAAATTATTATCCTGGAAATTTTCTTTGTATTATTTATTTGATAATTTCTTTCTCATCATTTCCTTTGTTATCTTCTCTAGTAACTTATTTTTCTGGATACTGGAACTCTGAGAATGATTTAACTTTCCTGTCCTTTGTTCCTATATTTTTTGTATTTTTAATTTTTTGTTCTTTCTTCAGAAAGTTTTGCTCAAGTATATTATTCAACCTTTATATTGAATCTTAATACCTATTTCATATTTTTTTTAACTTCCAAAAGCTCTTTTTAATACTTTGAATCTTTCTTTCTTATAGCATCCTGGTTTCATTTTCATCTGTGTTGTATCTTCTCTTACCTCTCTTGGGATAACATTACAGTTTGAAATTTGTTCAGCTCCCTCAATGGTCTCTTTCTCCTCTGGCTTCCTTTTTCCTGTTTGTTTTGATTGCTGTCTTTTACGTTAAAGTCGTATCTCAAAAATCAGGTAATCTTTGGGTCCATTTCAACTTCAGCAAAGTAGTAAAATGCTGGTTGGAACATATCTGTTTGTGGGTGGGGTCTGTCAAACAGTGGGCTTCAGGAAAGGAAACTGGGTGCAGGGCGTTCACCAGACTGTCAGTGTTCCGGGGAAATCTTAAACGTCCATTTTTGTAAACCTTTTCTCTTGAGTGAGTCAGTTTCCTCAGACAGAAATCCTTCCTTCTCCTGTGTGAGTGGGAAAAGAGAGATCTCCTATGCTCTGGGAAGTGAAAGTGGAAAAGAGGGATGAGGGTTTCTCTGTTTAGCATGAAATTTCTTACATGGTTGTTCTGAAGATTAAATAATAGAGGAGAAGCCCTCTGAGCAGAAACCAGCCTGTGGTAAAGCAGTGAATACACACTAGCTATTACTATGTGCTTCCAGAGGCCCTAGAAAATTTCCTACCGTGACACTTAGTAACACTGTACCAGAATTTGAGGGTTTTTTTTTTAAATATATCAGTTGACTGTGGTAAATACACACACAAACACACACTATTCCAAGTACACAATTTAGAAGCAAATTATTTAGCAAATTGGAATGACAGTGCCACAGGTTGTTTTTCAGCAACTGAAATGACAGTTTCAGGGTCCTAGGCACAACATGGCAGCCGAAAGCCTTCAGGCAGCAGTCTGCGGATCCCCTACTCTGCTGTGATGGGTTTAAGTGCCACTGCAGCTGCTGTCTTGGCAATGCATGGACAGAATCTGAGTTTTTAATTTTCTGTATCCTACTCCTCACCTTCCATGGGATTATGAGCCCCCAGAGGGCAAAGACCATGTCTACGCTATTTAACGTTGTATCCTACCACTTAGCACAGTGCCGAGAATGCAAAAAGCATTTAATAAATAGTTGTTGAAAATGAGAGTCAATGAATGAATACTTGTAGGAATTCAACTCCTTTGGGTGAGTTTTACATGTGCAGAAAACAGGTGAGGGTAGAATACTCATTTAGCTTCCAGCAGAAACATGGTCATTACAAGGAGCAAAGGCAGATCCCGTCACAGCTCTCACTTGGAATCAGAAGTGCAGGCTCTAAGGGCTGTATTCTTGATTCCCTGACCATGTGATCCTGGGCAAGTCAGTTAAACCCTCCGAGTTTCACCACCAAATAGGTTGGTGTGAAAATCAAGTGAGATCATGTATGTGCAAGCATTATATAAACCCTGTAAAGGGTTCCTATAAAAGATTTCTCCCCAGACCGTATCACTCTGGAAGCACAGTTCGGATATTAGTTTAATAAGCCTGTCATTCTCTAAGGTGTTTCATGAACTGTTGTCTTCCCACCATCCTAAGTGCCTGTTAGATTCCTTATTGATGACAAATATATTTAGATTGTGTGAGTGGAGAAAGGGGGTAGGGCAGAGACAGGAAGCAGAAACTACTTGTGCTTCACTTTACCCCCAAGTTCCTAGAGGACAAAAGAGAACTGAAATGCTCAGAAAAGTTTTAGAAGTGCTAAAAGTGTATAAAGTCATCTACAGAACCTTTAAAGCATAAATAATGATTCTATTTGTTTCTGCAACGGTGCTAGGGGAAGAAAAATCTCAAATTGCTTAATAAGATAGGAAAAAAGAAATACAGTGAGTTTCATCTTAGACAGAGACCAACTATCACCTCTTCCCACACATTATTTAATTAACAATAAATCAACCAACTAAATAATGTGTATATTTGTTCAGTCAATATGTGCAGGGCCTCATAGCTACATCAGCAAGCAAAAGGAAGGGATGTGTCACCTCTCAAAACTTACAGCCTGGGGGACATGCACTTGGCTATCCTATGCCTCTGCCTCTGGTCTGGAACAACCCTGGTTTGGAGTGAGATTTTCTTCATTAAAGAAACCATGATGGTTAACAATGGGAGATGCCTTTCTACAGAGAATAGTACAGACGTTTATTGGAATATATATCCAGTTTGGAATATCATTCCTGAAAAAGAAAATGAGTTCTGGTAGTAAGGATAAAAATATTTAAATTTTAAAATATATATCATATAAAAAATTAAATGATTTTAAAAATCTAAACAGCAGAAACCAAACTCTGATTTAATTTCTGCATTTAATAAAAGGTTTCATGCAGGAAATTATCCTAAATAATGCAGGAGAATTGCAGTCCTCACCTAAGGAAGAATTGGAATGGGCAACCAAGGACACCTAGAGAATCTGTTTCCAGGAGACCCATGGATTACACATCAAGTTGTTTATTGCAGAAGCATAAGCAAAACCATCTCTTCCAGTGCTTTTCAGCTGCACAGATAAGTGAGAGGCCAATTAAAATCGATGGCTATTAATTCCGTGTAGAGAAAATAGAATAGAGAAAATGAATTTGTTTGGATTCTATTTATACTTCTATTGCAAAAACCAGACCAGCTCCTATAAATCACTTCAACATTATTGGACCCTTTTTATGTGTCAGGCACTGTACTGGGTGATGGAAATCTACAAAGATTCTTCTATTTTTAGTAAATGTACAATTTGCTGGAGAGACACAGCTCATAGCTAGTCACTGTCAAATAACCCCTTACTATATGCCAGGCATTTTGTTAAGTATTTTAAATGCCTGATTTTATTTAATTTTTACATAAACCCTAGGAGGTATGTATTATCATCTGCATGTACAACAATCCAGAGCCTTTGAAACGTTAACTAAGTTATCAAGGGTTCAGAGCCAAATCGTGGAGCCAGAATTCAAAACCAGTCTACCTGATCCAAAGCCTGTATACTCTTGACCATTGCTTCCCGCTTGGTGCTATGCTCCAAAGCAAATGATGGTGATGACGACAGTAATGATGACAGTAATAACAAGTGACAGTAACAATAATGACAATCTAATTTTTGTTATAAGAAAGGTATAAAAATGTTTTGGGATTAGAGAAGATGGAGCAATTAATTTCAATTGGAGATCACTGGAAATCTTTGACAGAAGGTCATCTTAGAAAGATAACTGTCACTAGTATATGTGTCCCTACTTCCCCAGCAGAGCAGTCACTTGGGAGGAGCTACCCAGCCCACCCAACATTTCTCAGCCCTGTGCCATGACTAGTTCTCACTGGTGGAGTCTGAGTGAAAGTGATGTGGGTCCCTTCTCTGCCAAGGCAGTAAAGATGCAGACGTGTTTTTCCCACATTCTACTTCCTACTGACCAGGATACCAATATAATGCTGCATAGCAAAACATAAACTTTTATTCTGTTGAGCCACTGACATTTGGGGATTTACTTTGTTAAAGCCACTAGCATTACACTAACACAGAAAGCATTCTAAGCAAGGAGTAGAAAATAAGCAATACCATTGAGGCATGGCATGTGCAAGGAGAGTGAATAATTCGGTTCTTTGGAGTATAGATATGGGAGAAAAGGACACTGATGGCAAAGGTCATCAGGGACTCTGAATACCAGGCACAAAGTTCAAATGCTCAGTAATGGAGATCCCTGAGACAAGGCAGGTCATAAGTGAAATGTATCTCAGTTAAAGCCAACAAATTAGAAATATGAGCAGAAAGAATACTGGATCATGGATGGCAAGTTGCTCTGCCGTATTAAATAAATAAGGCTATGTTTGGTTTTAGTTGGAATACACACACCTAAGTTCATACATATGCACACACACAAACATGCACACATATACAATGGCACACACACAACCACATGCACACATGCAAAACACAGACATGCACACTGGTGAATGCATACATTACACATTCACACACGTGTGCACACACATACTGACACATGTGCATGCTCACCATTTTTCTCCTCAAGCAGTATTCAATGTTATCTAAATAATCTCATAACTGTATATTTATGTAGCTGTATATTCACTTCTGGGACTGCATCTGTGTTGACACCTGGCTCACGTATTTCTGTGAGGAAGAAAAATGGCAATTATAAAACTAGAGTGCATGGCCTTGTATTCTCATTGCTTTGTGGTCACCATTTCCTCTTCTTTGCCTCGTGAAAGGAAGTCAGAAATGGAAGGGGTATAACTCAAGGACAGACAGAAAGCATATCTTTTTCATTTCTCTGTCTCCTTTTCTTCTTATTCATTAAGCACTTTCTTCTCTTCGTCTCCACAAACCTTCCTCAGGTGGGTTCAGAAGGTCCTGAGAGCTGCCAACACTTCTCCTACAGTAAGAAACTTGTGCAAAAGGCAGGCTGCTTCCCAGAGGGACGTGGCAGATGGCAGGATCACCGTGGCGAGCTCGGACGGCTCACCCAGGTGGAGAGACATCAGGGAGCTGGAAGCAGAGCCCTGGAAATCATTCCTGGCCTGTGCTAGCTTCTCATATTAACAATTGCACACCCTTCTAGTCTGTGAATTTTGGAGGTTGCAGAGACCAGATGCATGCTTTTTTTTTTTTTTTCCCCTGAAAGAGCAAATTTGTTTGAATTCTCCAGGGCCACCATGTCACTGGGGACATTTTCTTTACTGCATTGTGCACTACTTGCTAGCCTTCACTGATGCCTAACTCAGTCTGATTTTCTTACCTGGGTGATGCTGACTTACTAGTGGTAAACCGCAGAATAACCTCTAACCAGCTTATAAAGAGGGCTCTTCAACACTTCACAGTGCAGCCAAAGCCAAGAGGGCACATGGAATGACATGCCTGGTTGTGGCCTGATGTGATTAGCCAAGGCTTTGCAACTGGCCTGATGGAGGAGTGGCAAGTGTGGGACACTCAAATCATAGCTTACTTAGAAAGAACAAACATTTCCTCTCTAGGACACATTGTTTGTGGTTCTTCCTTCCTCCCAAGAGCCACAAGGGAATGCCAGGCAGGCAGCTTTGCTCTGAGATACGGGCCCTGGATGGAAAAGCCTTACAAGGCAGAGGTTGAAGCACCACATCTAACCTTTACTTCCAAATAACAGAAAAAGTTGCAAATGTCAACCCCCTTATCGCCATGGGATTAATGAGGTTAACATTAGCATCCGTGCAAGTTACTAGATTGAAGATGTTTACTGCTAGAAAGCAGGAATTCTGTTTATCTGTTGCTCTCTTGTTAGTGAGATGCTGACTACCATAGTTTTGCTGTGTCCAGTGGTTGTACCCTGTCTCTTTGTCACCAAAGAAACATCAGCAGAAAAATAAGTGACTAACACCCGCCCCAGAGTAGCATCTGGCAACTTGTGTCAAGATGAAGAGCACTCGTGTTAAATTTAAGACTGGAAAAAGCTCCTTAACAGATCCTTGATGTGCTTTTTTCCCCCCAAAGTTAAGGTGACATTGAGCTTGAACAGTGTACTGTATACCTGTGAGTAGATTTTAGTAACATATGTTCCAAGAAGCCCAGCAAAGTGAGAGCACAATGCATGCACTTGGAAATGTCCTATTTATAATAGATTTTTTTGATGCTTAGCTAAGTAGCCTCCAGGCGGATCAAACCCACAATTCTGGCAACAGTATAACTATATTCTACCTAAAAGGCTTTCAAGTGTGTTTGTCCATAGAAGCACCTGGGGAATGTGATAAACCACAGAATCCAGGGCCGGACTGACTCCCCATGAGTCTCAGAGTCAGCAAGTCTGAAATGGGGCCCAAGAATGTGCATCTTAATAACCTCCCAGGAGATTCTGATGCAACAGTCCTGAAACCAAATGCAGAAGTAGTGTCAATTGAGCCTGATGCCAATTTGAAAGTCTGTACTGCCCTTTCAGATAATAGAACTACACGGTTTTGTCACCGTGGGTTAATCTTATTTGCCACGATGAAAGCGGGAAAGAGAAAGAAAGTAGGAAAATGACAACGAGAGAAAGAGGGGATGTTTTATGTTGGGTTCCCCAGAGGCTGAGGCTGAGGCAGGAGTTCTCGTGCAGGTGATTTTTGAGGGAGTCCTCTCAGGAGAAGGGGGTTAAGGAGGCAGGCTAGGACAGGACAAGGAGCACATCAGAGAGAGCAGTCTCTGCTGGAGTCCAGCTTCATCCTGACCCCATAGGTTGCTCTAGAGCAACCATCACACACACAGTTTGAGGCCAGATCAGTTTTTTGTAACCCCATTTCAGTTTATCTTTGACTGTGGGCCATGCCTGAGGGTGGGGCTTAAGCTCTCAGGCATCTCTGTTTGGGGTGGTTTCTTCCAGTGGGGAACAATATTTTGGAGGAAGCAGCAGCTGTGAGCTTATCCAGCCAACCCTTCCAGCAGGTGGGGGAAGGATGCACCAGCCCAAGTGAAGGACATTCTGGTGGAGCACCAACAGCATCAGATACAGGGAGGAAGGAAAGTAGGGAAAGAGAGAAAGAATGATAAACAAACATTTCTCAGCTAAGGATGATCTAAACCAACAAAAGTTTTACTGTTCCAGTCAACAACCTGAATGGCACTAAAAAGCCAACAAGCCACTTTCGGTGGTACATTCCACTGAATGTTCACAAGTTTCAGCATTCTTGAGCATCTACAGATTTGATGCTACTGCCAAGATAGCTGCCTCTAGAGCAATCTGTGTTCATGAGACTCTAGGGCACAGAGGTTTGAGAGGAGGTAAGACCACATATCAAATCATGGAATCTTAAGAGTTGAACAACTTGAGCAGTCTGACTCCCTGCCCAAAGCACAGGCAATCATACTCAACTTTGTGCCATCTGCAAATCTAGTAAACACAGATTTTCACCATAGTTAAACTAAAATGCAGCATGTCAATCAAGACCACTAACTGAATCAAAATTTTAAAACCCTTCATGTAAGGTAAACCACCATTAGGATAAATCCGTCCAAGTCACTTTTTCCATCTTATCCAAAATTGCATCAATTATTTTGTCCAATAAATGCCTTCTAAAATCAAAAATTCCATTACTATGCCATTTCCCTACCACTCCAATTGCCTCATTTTAGAAGGAAATCAATTGGATTGTATCAATGGGTCAATATTTGCCCCTACTATCAATAATTTTAACAAATATTAATAAACCACAGGCGTGATCATTTATTCCAAAAACATTGTCAGGGTTTGATAGTATTTTACTGAACATTAAAGTTTTAGAAATTCCACCACTTGCCCCTTTTTAAAAGCATGTCTTATACCCCTTTACAGTGCCTTGGTTAAGTCTCTCATTCACCATGATTGCTAAAAGGGCGCCTGGAGTAACACATGGTGTTCTCTGCATGATCTTCCAGGACCTCACAATTTAATTCATCTGAGACTTTTCTCACATAAAGCTAATAGATGTTCCTTCACAATTTATTTGCTCATGTAAGCTGGGCCTCTATATCCTCTTAATGATCTTTGTTCTAACTTGTCAAGCTTGAAGATGGTCTTCCTTGCTGGTAAATATATAATCAAAGTAGGGTCTAAATAATTTTTGTATTACCTTGGGCATATATCTACTGTAGCATTTACAGATCCACTTACCTGTTTCTTACTCTCCTTGCTCTCCAAAGAGCAATAAGCCTTTTGGGTTGTATTTCATTGTTACTGAAACTTACTTTTCACCCTGGACTTTAGCTTTCCTAATATTCTTCTACAGATGCACTTCCTGTGTGCTTCTGGGTCAACACCTCCCTCCACTTTTGCAGATGCCCTTGTACTAGATGACTTTATCAGAGGGCTTCTTTTTGGCTGCATTGTTAGCTTTAGGTTCCACATTTCTGCTTCTTAATTACGCTTATTTGTGTTAAGTTGTTACAAATTCTACTTTTCAAAGATTCCTCTCAAACCAGATGAACTTTTGACTTCACTGACCATGGAACGAAGCTTGCCCTTGTTACAAACTCTAGTAAATGTATTTCCTAAAGCCTAAGATACAGTATTTAGTGCCTCCTGTGATTTCTTAATTGAATATCTCAAATGCTTTGTCTCCTTCCTACAAAGGTCCCTATCACGTCCCTATCCCAACAGTTCTCTCAAAATTTGGTTCATAATACTGTTTTCTTTCCTTGCTTCTTCGTCTTTCTGAGTTGTCAGCGAGTCTAGAATTTATCAGATGCCCTGCCTTTGGTAGAATAAGACTTCAGCAGACATTCCGACGGGTGTATTTTCCCTTCTCTTCAAGGCCAGTTTTGTAATCTGCATTCGGAAACCTTTATCCGTATCCTCTGTCTGGTCTGTTGCTCTGCAGAATACTTCAAGAATAATATCACTTCTAATTCTCTTTTATCTTATCCTCTCTGAGAGGAAAATTTGCAGTGTCCATTCTTTGTACAGAAGGAAAAAGAACATTTTAAGTCATAGCTGTCACCTGGGTTTCCATATGCTGCTGAACATGCGAATGCTCAACAGAGAGGGAACTCAAAGGCCAATAAAATATATACTTTTTGACAAAGCAGCAAAAAGATCACTTGTCATTTTGTCTTGAAAGTTCCCCATACCAATGACAACCTCTGTCCCAGGTTGTACTAAAACATACACATATCTAACGGAAGTAGAATTAGTTGAAGTATTATGTATAGGAAAACAGAGAGTCATTAACCACAGGAGCTTGAAGCCCTGAGCTGACTTGACATTGAGTCCCAGCTGCAATGCCTATGCTGTGTGCCATTGATAATTTCTCTAAGTCTCAAGTGTTATCTATAAAATGGATTTATTACCAGTACCAATCTCATAGGATGGCTGTGAAAATTCTTTTTAAAAAGCTAAGCCTAGCACCTGGATTTCAATCAATGTATTTATTTAATAAAAAACAATTAACAATTGCTTAGTATGTGCTATGTGCCAGGAAATATTCTACATATTATTACTACAACAGTGAACAAGTATTTCAAGAGTCCTGGCATCACTGGGTGGGGGAAGTCAAATGCAAACTATAAAGTCATCCACACATAAAGCATATATAAATTATGGGCAGCAGTAAATGCAATGAAGTAAATAAAAATACATAAACCAGGAACCAGTAATTAACTGTGTATGTGTGGTGAGGGGGAGGGGAGCTACTTTAGCTAGAATGGTCAGGAAAGGCTAAAGGATTCTCTAAAGAGGTAACATTACAACGGAGCAAGAGCAATGAGAAAGCACCAGAAATACAAAAGTCTGAGAGAAGAGTATTCTAGGCAGAGGGATGAGCAAGTGTGGATAATAGTAAACTACTTCTCAGTACATATGTTTCCCTTAAATAGACTTTGGCCAAGTGTTTGCCCGGATTTTCTATTATCTGTTTGGACATTACCATTTTCATTTAAAAATGAACAGATTCCTCTTGATCCTCCTCTATGATGCCACTCAATCAATCATCAATATTTTAAGCTTTTGCAAAGTGCAAGTTGATGTTGTACACATCCACATTTTATCACTGAGAGACTGTGGCCGAACGCCATGTAGATGAATTTGACTCTGGAAAGCCTGTCCCTTTAATTATCTGTTTAATGCCTCTTTTTACACCCAACCTGCTGACAAAAATGAGAAAGCAAACAAATGAGATGAGTTGCAGTGAGGACACAGGAAGCCAAGAGAGCAGAGTATCTAATTGGAAGAGCACAGGAAAATGTTTAAAATAAGTTTCAGAGTAGCGATAAGGATGAAGATGATGTTATCTCTTGGATAGAAGAAGCTATTAAAATACACCAGAGTGTTTTCAATCACTTAATCAGAAAGCCCTTTTCCTGAGAACTGTCTTTTGTCCGTGTGCCATGAACAAACATAAATATTTTGGATTTCCTGCATCCTTCACCCTGATAATGGGCTCTTAACTACAAGCTCTTCCCACCTCAAAGAAAAAGCTAAAAACAATGATAAAACATGAAAGACAGATATAATGTCTTTTCCAGATGAATTATTGAATCCCACAAATAGTTTTTTAGTGTTATTCCTTTCCTAGCTCTTGCTTTTTTTAAACAGGTTATTTTACATGATTTTTATATGTAATACAGTATGCTTCTGGGATTTAGAGCATAACACACAATGTACACATGTACACAAGAGCTGAACTTAGGTAAAATGAATAAGCTTTTTGAAAATCTCGTGAATTTCTTTTAAGATTCCACATAACTGTAACCTTTCGTTTGGACATAAATTTTTATCTCACATTTAATATTTTAAAAATTCTTAAAGAAATAATTTCATAAAATATTGTTATGAAATGTTCATTTAGGGCTTAAATAATTTTAAATTCTTAACATCAATATGAGTTACTGTGTCTACATGTTTTTTAACAAAATAATTTATGTTGAAATCAAAATACAGAAAAACTTATGTTAACAAGCCTATTTAGGAAAAAATTTAAACTATGTATTTTTTAAAACTATAATTAAAACACATAATTTGGCAGAAAGTTCTTTTATTGTTATGGGAATAAAGTTTCATGAGATGTTTACGTTCTTATGAGATTTCAAATAACATTTTCTAGATCCAAATAGAAATGTGTCAATCATTTGAATCATAATAAACCAGAAGCTCTCTTTTGTGTTATACAAATAAACCAAAGTGAAATTCTACTTGAGCAAAGGGTGAAATTAAGTTGAAGTGACCATATTCATGAATAAAATCACTATGAGGTACAATTAAATGCATTTTTGCTACTGTTATAAGTGGCAAATTTTCCCATTATACCTATATTTTAATTTATAATTGGAAATTGAAATCCTAGTACTCCAATTGATCCCATCCAGAGTTTTACTTTGAAGTTTGACCTCAGAATTTGTGCAATAATATCAAGTAGATGATAAAATTTCAGGGGAAATTGTGTAATAATAGCACTTCTGTAGAACTCTTTACTTGTAGACCCTGATTCTTATATACCAACCCGGCTTTGCTTTCCATAAGGATATAATACCCCTATCTATTTGAACCTCATGTTACCAAGGCACTAAAATACAAATCTGGTTTAATTAAATGGCCAAGACCAACAGAAAGGATCCAATCAATATGAATAATATTCCTGCTTCTCTCTCCAAAACAAAATAGACTGCTTGAGAGTTTTATGTTCAGGCACAGCAAGCCAGTGAGTGCCGGGTGCTGTGTCAGATGATAATTCAAGGGTTAAAAAGGACAAAATTATCATTCACATATGAGAGAAGCGGCTATCAGCTTGCTTACTGACCTTATGTGTGCTCATGGGTAAGATGCACTTTACTTATAATAAGATGAGAAATGGATTTATCTGGATAAACCGTTACAGGCATCTGATGGTCTCATTAGTAAGGTGGCTTCCTGGCCATCAACACTGCCTCCCCTTACCAAGGAAGCCACTGCTAATCAAACGTGCTTCTGGAGAACTACAACAGGATTTGGCACTAAATTTTGAGATAATGATGGTCAAGTAGGGCTTGATTTATCCTGTGCCTTGCTTTTTATTCTCTTTATTGATTCCTACAAAAATAAAGATGGCTGTGCCTGTTACCGAATCTGAAAGAACTGGAATCATTTACATATGATTTCATTTTTGCAGAAGTTGGGGAGTGGGTAGGGAGGGGGTGGCAGGCAAGGGGAGCAGTGTCCTTTGAACAGCTGCCTTTGGAAGAAATGTTCCAGTTATAAACTGCCTCCAGTGTTTGTCTAAAATAAAGAAATAAATAAATGCCGCGTCGGGTGAATCACATCAAAATCTCAAGACAATTCCAAGATGAACCAACTCGGAGAGTAAATGACCTCTTCATCTGGGTGATAAAGTTCCAGCCAAAATATTCTCTGGGCCCGAGACGTGATTCATTAGAAATATGTGCATGGTGGGGCGCTCCTCTCTCTATCTGGCAGAGTCCGGTCTGCACACTGATAAGAAGCAAATGCAAATGTCCTGATAAGAACTGAATGCAAATATTTATGATATGATATTCCCTGGGAATTATGTGCAGATAAAACAAAGTGTATTATTTTCCTGCTTCTCTTTCAGGTTTGCCAAAATGCCCTTTTTCGCTTTTAGAATTTGCATTTCTTCAAAATTGATTCGGCTTGCGTATTATGTTAAGCTATTTGTTTGCTAAGGATGGTAATTAGTTACTGTAATTACAGCAATGACAGTTGCTAAATTGTTTTTAAAGCATTACAGTGGGCCTGTGCCAGAAGATTGCAGTATTTTTTTGGATTTAAGCAGAGGCTGGAAAAACTCCCACTCTAGGGCCAGCATGGGATTTTCAACTACAAAGCTGCTCTTCCTGATTGAAATTTTTTTTAAAAAGTCATTAATTTGCATTGATTTTAAGTGCTAACTTTTACATTTAGGTTTATTCACATATCACAGAAATATTAGTGATAGTGGACTTTGGTGTAAAAGAGACACGGGGGACACCCATCGTAAATAAAAGTGAAAGCTGATAGCGGAGGAAAAATGGTATAACTATTACATGGAGCCTGTTAATTAAACTTTTTAGCCTGTTTTTAGATAAATTAAAAACAATTAAAAATGTTTCTCTGAAAGCCGTTCCCAAACTTTTCTGAGTGTTCCTGGTTAAAATGAATAATGTGGAAAATAACAGTTTGGCATACTCTATTTTTGACATGTGTAAAGGAACAAAAAAAAAAGGGAGAAAGGTTATTTACTCAAACATTTCTTACAGATTTAGTTTAACAGAAAAGAACTGAGGAGAAGAGACCTGAGCTATAGCTCCTGTCCAAGATGGTTCCTATGATTGACGTTTTGTATCAACATCCCTTAAAGGCAGAGGTTAAAGGCAGAGAATGTGGTTCTCTCTACTGTGTATTGTCCCAAGAATGTCTTCTAACACTACTTTTTAGAGTCTAGAAAATTCAGCTGAGCTCAAAGTTTGTCCCCAGACACTAGAAGTCAAAATAATCCAGAATTACAAGTATATACTGGAAAAACTGCAGGGTTTTATACTCACATAGTCACACTCACAAATACCTCATAAATAATAAATACTACTATATTTTAAATGTTGAGCTTCCTCTGCTGGAGGAAATTATTTTCATAACAACAACAACAATAATAATAGCAACTAGCATTTCTTGAATAGATTTTTTTTTTTTTTTTGGTGGGGGTAGGTAATTAGGTATATTTATTCTTAGAGGAAGTACTGGGGATGCGAACCCAGGACCTCACGCATGCCAAGCATGCACTCTACCACTTGAGCTATACCCTCTCCCCTGCAACTAGCATTTCTTGAGATCTTTCCGTATTCCAGACACGGTGCCAAACACTTTACATGCATTTTCTCAACAACTTACAGGACATTATTATTACCTCCATTTTACAGGAAGACATACTGAGGCTTAGAGGTGTTACAACTTGCTAGAGTCACACTTCGGGTAAAACTTGAACCAGAAGAATTTACCTCAGGCAGCTTACGTCCCCAGCCTGTGCTCTCAGTATGAGAGGATGTGACTTTGTATTTGAATGTACAGAAATAAATAATATTTTAAAAGCCTTGACTTCCTCCTTTCATTGAAAGCTAAGCTGAAAGCTAAAGCACACAGTCAAGATATCAGAAATTGAATTTTCATCTCAAAAGCTTTTTCTCCTATTTCCTTGTTATAGCTATAAATATAATTTCCTTAATGATGACTCCAGAAGTACTAGTACTTGATGGGAAGTTTGACTTTTTACACGAAGAATAGGAGTTGACTCATAGGAATTGACTACTTTTGTTCCAAAAAAGACTCAACAATTATTGTTTGTATATTTATCATCATTTGAGAACTATAAATCCCAGTTTGTGTAATATGGTTCTTATATTTATATGAATACAGATGAAATTGATAAATAGGCATTTTATAGCATTTTTATATTGTTTTGAAAATTACCTCATGCTGTGCATACTTATGTATGACCCTCATTCTATAACAGCTGCTTTATGCATGACCCAAGTACATATCCCCAGTGTGGGATGCAAGTATCTCACAGGTGTACACACACATGAAAGAATAGATCAATACATTTTACACAAGTGATACTTCCAATTAACGCATTCAATAATTCTTTATAAAGTGATTCCTGATATACTTTTACCCCCTCCAAGCTGGACATTATCTCTTCAATTTCACAACCCACACGACCCTGTAAATTTTAGCCCTTATAGCACCCATCACAAGACTCACAGTGCCTTATATGAGCCTGGCTCATTGTATAACTATCTGTCTCCTCCAGTAGCCTAGAAGCTCTTTGAAGGCTGAATCTTTTTTATCTCCTGGATCTAGCACAGAGCTTATTACATAGTAAATAGCCAATAAAGCCTTATGGAATGAATAAGCACTGAACCCATTCAAACAGCTACAAAATTTCAGTGCACACACAATGAGCTTTTATTTCTCACCCATGGGCCCACAGGGCAGCTAGGACACCTCTGCTTCAGACTGGGGCTCAGCTGGTTCTGTACATTTGTCTCAATTCAGGTCTAGGATAGAGGGGCACAGCTACCTGAGGCATGTTTTTCTCTCATCATGAGGGTCAGAAGCTGCCATAAGGGTAGGTGGAAACAAGCAATGTCTTTTAAGACCTAGATTCAGAACTGGTACCTTTCATTTTTATCCACATTTCATTCTCCAAAGTGAGTTAAGAGCCAAGCCAAATATCAATGTGGGGGCAAAATATACTCTTCCCATGGAGATGTGGAGGGTAGACAGCAAAAGAGGAGTAAATGTTTGCTGAATAATAATATAACAAACAACAAATACTCAAATAGTAAAAAGATTACACTTTCTTTAATGTAAGGCATCTAAAAGAGATAAGAAAGATGGAATAACTGTCTCACTATCAAGACAGTGGAAACCACTTCATGATTTCCATTGATAATTATTTTTTAGTTCAAAAACTGACATGAATTTTTTTTGCACATTCAGTATTAACAGAATAAGCTACAGCTTGGTGCTTTTCTCCTTTTATCCTTTGTATGTCTGGAGAAGAAATCCACCCTCCTCTTCCATACTTGAAGACCATTAGTCAATTGTTTCCTATGTTCTCTGCTCCTGGCTGACATTTCTTTCATCTCCGCTCTAACATTTATTTCACTTGTCAAACCATATCCCACCTTTGTGACTCTTCTTTGGGAATCTCCCCATTTAGAGCCAAAAGCTATATCCAAATCTCTTCTTACCATTGAGCAATCAAAACTGGAAAAGGAATCTTATTTCCTTAGAGAAAGATACTGGCAAGTTTCCAGCAGAAGGGAAACATGTGGGTTCACACCCCCACTCCCACATTTTCCTAACCCCCACTCCAATCTGCAAACATATCAGAGTCAATTGGACTAAACTGTACTGGATCAAAGAAGAGCTCCAAGGAGTGTGAAGTCAGGCTTCAAATATCAGCTAAGCTCAGAATGGTTACAGAAAGGAAAACATCCCTCCTGGAGTGAGACATCTTTCTCGTCCAGACGTTCAAAGAGTGTTATTCATTACGAAGTTTATGGTACCCACACTGGGAGCACAGTTCATTACTTCAGAATTCCTGCCCGGTTTACAAGGAAGGTCTCCTGTTAACCGCCTCGTGCTTTCCATGGCAGATTCAGCCTCAGAGAATATAAAATAGATCATTAGACACTCTCTAGCTGCACTTGGTCAGATGGTGACTGTAAACACTCACCCCAGAGCCTGAAACTTTTAAGATTTTCATTTAAGTTTCCAAATTAGGAGGGTAATTTATTCTGCACACTAGAAAGTAAGATTCAGTCACACATTTTTTTTTTCATTCAATTCACCTGTTTAACCAAATTCCATTGAAATAGAGAAAGCTGATATGTAAATGTCCACGTATAGGAAAAAAATCACACTTTTGAAACATAATTTAATATAATCCATGGTGAGAGGAAAAGAAAGGGCATCCAAAATTCTGACTTATATCAGGAGTTCACATATTCAAGTTCCAGACCACAAAATTGGGACCACATGGCATATTAATCGGGGTTCTCCAGAGAAACAGAACCAATAGGATATGTAAATATATAGAGAGAGATTTATTTAAGGAACTGGGTCATGCAATTTTGAGAGTTGACAAGCCTGAAATATGCAGGGAACACTGGCCGGCTGGAGACCAGGAGAGAGATGGTGCTGCAGCTCAGACCCACAGGCAGTCCAGAGGCAGAACTCCCCCTGCACTCAGGGGACCTCAGTCTTTTCTCTAAGGATGAGGCCTGCCCACATTATGGAGAGTAATTCACTTTACTCAAAGTCTATGGATTTAAATATTCATCTCTTCTAAGAAAAAACAAAAAACCCAAAAACCTTGACAGCTACATCTAGACTGGATGTGGATCAAATATCTGGTTACCATGGCTTAGCCAGGTTGACTCATTAAAGTAACCCTTACACGTGGCAGAATTATCTGCTCTATCACTTACTTAATCACTAAGCATATACTGAACAACTACCACATACTTGATGGTACCCAGGATTCCTGGGAAAGCTGGGAAATCAGTGATTCCGAAGTACTGTTCAAATGTACTGATTCTCAGAAATATCAGGAAATAAACAGACTTGGAATCATACCTGAATTTGGTCTTTCCTAAAACCTAAATGCAATTAGCACAAATATGCAAAACATTAGTCAAGCATGCTAAAAGAAATTTATCAAGATCTACCCAAACCGGATGTACCCATTTTGCAGGAGGATATCATATTCGCTAGGGTAGAAGCGGGAGAAACTTAATTAGTTAATAAAATACAAACCAATAGTCTGTGGGCTGGTAGAAATGCTCCTTGGATTGTACATTTTTGTAAAGCTGCTTAACCTAAATCACCATTCACCCTTCCAACCCAAATAGCAAGTCAGTCAGGCTCTTGCCTCATAATTTTAGCCTCTCCGTGTACCACACTGAGTCTGAGAACCTGAGACTAAGTGCTCCAGAGGGAAGGGTACAGCTCATCTTGACATTCATGAAGAAGAAGAAATCAAGCAGATGGCAGCCCAATGCAGTGAAAGCTCATCTGACTTTCCCATTCAAGGCCAAATACAAGCCCACATATTGATTGAGGGTGAAATGTTGCTTTAGAAGCTGCTTCTGCTATTTTGTGAGTTCACAGACCTACACGGCCTCTCTGCAGGGTAACTGCCCAGACCAGGAAGACATAGGGCTTTTCAGGAACAAGCCTTGTAGAAAATCTGAAACAATTCAGGCAGCCTCCCATTCAGCACAGAATGTTTCTTACTCACTAAGGAAATCTCAAGTTCCCAGAAAAAAAAAGAGTGATTTCTCTCCACTAAAAAAAAAAAAAAAAAAAAAAAAAAAAAAAAAACAAAAAAACTTGCACATTCAGATCTTTCTAATTTTAAAACGTATTCAAGCTTAACATCATCGGTTCCCATAGGATTGCACAAAACCCCCAGAAAACAGTAGCTCTAGATCTTCTTAGGGTGTACAACCTGCATTATTTCATATATTTCTCTTTGGTCCCCTCAACTGCCATGGGGTTTGCTGTACGTGAACGATGCTGGGTCTGCTGGGGCAGACATAAGTAGGCGTCTTAACTCTCTCAGAAGGATGCCTTGCTCCTCATAACATGCTGTTCAACATTTAATCAACTTTCTAGCACAGCTTTCAGGATCGATCTGTAGAAGTCAGGGATTTCCTGTCATATCTTCGAGACTCACTTTCTATGTTATAATATATGTGTGTATGTGACATGAACTGAATGTTTGTGTTCCTCCCAAAATTCATGCGTTGAAATCTTAACCCACAAAGTCATGGTATTTGGAAATGAGGCCTTTCAGAGGTGGTTAGTTCATGAGGATGGAGCCCTCATGGATGTGAATGGTGCCCTTATGAAAAAGGTCCATGTTAGGACCCAGCAAGAAGACAGCTGTCTGTAAACCAGAAGGCAAGTCCTTACCAGACACAAATCTCCTGCCACCTTGATCCTGAACTCCCCAGCCTCCAGAACCATAAGTATTTGTTGTTTAAGCCACCCAATCTATAGTATTTTTGGCTTAGCAGCCTAAATAGACTAAGACAATATAGGTATGTATGTGTAATATGTAAGTGTGTGTATTTGATAAAATGTTCAACCAAAATTTACTGAAGAACTGCTGTGTATGAGTTACCTTCCAGACACTGACAGCTTAGTAGTCAACCAAAAATCATACTCATAGTTCTCATGAATTTAGTAGTCTAATGTGGGAAAGAAGAAATAAAATGCATACTATATTTAAAATTCTGGTAAAGCATCTGAGAGGGAAGGAGTAAATGCTAAAAATGTCTTTAGCAGGGGAAGCTAATTTATCCAGGGAAGTTAGAAGAGGCTTCCCTGAAAAAGTGATATATTGATTCTATCTTGAAATTTAAAAAATAACTGTCAGGTGATAAGGAATTCTGGGGGTAGTGTATTCCACGCAGTGGGAATAGCATATGAAAAACACATTTGAGAAATATACAAAAATCCAGTGTATCCTCAAAGGCCCTTTTAGGTCACCATAGCAATTTTACATTTGATCCTAAGTGCACAGGGGAGTTAGTATAGGGTTTTAAACAGGTGAGTAACATGATAATATCTGCAATCTTAAATGGCCATGCTAGCTGCTGCATAAGGAATTATTTTGAGGGAAGCAAAAATGGATACTGGGAGGCCAATGAAGAGGCTATTGCAGCAGTTCAAAATGATGGAGCAACAGAAATAGGAAAAAACAACAGAACACACATGAGATGCATTTTGTTGGTCAAATTCACTCAAACTAGGCTATTTTTTGAATGAGAGTATAATGCAGAGGAATGTGCTAAGGTTGACTCCCTGGATTCCAGCATAAACAGCTAAGATAGAGAACATGGGATGAGGATCAATTTTAAAGATACGGGTTCAGTTTAAGAAATGTTGAGATGCCTGTGAGACATTCAACAGGAAATAAGGAATCATTGGTTAGGTACATAGTTCTGGAGGCAGTTGAGACATATGAGTTACAATTATAAATTTAGAAGTCATCAGATCATACCAATGAGAAAGCATGAGAAGACCATGAGAAAGAATTCTTTCATGTTGAGTAAAGAGAAATAAAGGTCCAGGGAAATCTCTGTTTAGAAGAGTCCAGAAGAAAGGCTCTCAGAGGGGAAGGAAGAAAGAAAAAACAAGAGAATGTGGTAACCCAGAAGTCAAGAGAAGAATGCTTCAAAAGGACGAGAGGCCAATCATATCAAATGATGGTAAGAAGCAAAGTAGGGGTAGATGACTTGGTGTGTCACCAGATCCCCTTCCAGACTGAGCCCCTGATTCCTCCAGTTTCTGGGAGTGTTGGCAGCAAACAACTCTCAGCAGACCCCTCCTTGAGAACTGCCTTCAACTGTAAAAGAACTTCCTGACCTAAGGTCATACCCTATTCCCAGGGTGGCCAGCATTTGATGACTAGACAACAAGGAGGGGAAAAAGGCTCCCTCTCACCCAATCCAGGACAATTCTGAAGGGCCATGTCAGTTCCAGAGCTCTCTTTTAGGACTGGCAGCAGATTTTGTTACAACTGCATCACAGTCTTCCTTCTCCCTCTGCCCAATCTTGCTTTCTCCACTGTGGTTGGTCCTGAATGCAACCTACTAACCTCTTTCCATGCAAATCTTTATTTTAGAGTCTGTTTCCCAGGGCACTCACCTTCAACAGTAAGATAAATACTTAAAAAAAAAAAAAAAAAGCTGGCTTTGAACTAAATAAACTTGGAGAACATTGATAATCTTAGCAAGAACAATATTTTTTTTTGGAAATAGAGCAAAAATAATACTATGGTTGCATGATATTCCATTATTGTAGTGGAATACATGTTCAGTTGATGGTCATTTAAGTTCTTTCAATTTTTACTATTGTAAACCAAGCTGTGATGTACATCCTTGTACAGATATTTTATTCAGATAACATTTCAAATCTTGAAGAATGTACCTTACCCCAAGCAACACTATAATTTCTAGACAATGTGTCCCAAACCAGTCACCTTATAGCAAAAAAAATCATGAGAAAACCACTATCTTAACACAAATCTCTAAGATGTTTCCATTATTCCTGTTCTTAAGCACTCAGGTTCCAGTTTAAATCCACCAGAAATGTCAGTGGAGGAGCAAGTATGCTTTCCTTACCTACTGAAGAAAGTCAAACGCCTTTATTTCCCTTGGGTAATTTAACTTTCATATTACTAAGAGCTTACTTAATGAAATATATTTTCAGTGCAACAACCATACCCAAGGTAAATGTGCTCAGACAGTTATTTGCTTTTTTTTTAAAAACAAAATACAAATACAGTTACTTTGGGGTTTTGTACTTTTCTTTCCTTTCCATTTATTGAGTGTACAGAAATGTACTATACATCACTCCTAGTGGTTTTGCTTCTTAGAGAAAAAAAGAAATAGAACAATTGTAACTAATGCCCAGTATGTACCAAATGCTCTGTTAAGACTCTGTATATATTACAGTAACTAATACCCACAAAAATTCTATGTGGGTCTATGTAGAGGACATTTGTCCATTATTTGTTTGTTCGGCTGCCTATTACCTATGCATGAGGGTACTGTATGAATTGAAAAGACCAGATACTTTCCCTGACACATCTAGGCCTGGTCAATGACTAGCCAAGGCTTACTCAACTGGATTCCCTACCTGAACTCCAGGTTTGCAGTACGTGATCAAAGAAGCCACTACACCTTAGAGCTCACTCAAAGGGTGGAAAGGGCACCCTGACCAGACTAATCCCATAGAGGACTGAACTGTGTACCTCCTCCAGCATAACATGGTTCCAGTCCAATTTCTGAGGTCCATTCTCCAGATTTCTCATGAATTCTATGAACTTTCCTTCCAGCATATTTCTTTTTTGCCTAAGTTTGAAATAAAAACCCTAACTAGTGAGCAGGTACAATTAGTACGTATATTTTACAAATGAGGAAAATTAAAGCTCAGAGAAGTAAAGTGACATGCAAATTTTTCCAGATTCAAAGAATATTGATCTTAATCAATATACTATTATGTCTCATTTATTTATTTATTTATTGTGTTTGATTCCTTGTCACTAGACATTTTTATTGGCTCCATGTTGGAAAGCAGAATGTTAGTACAAAAGCTACAAGTATAAAATAGATACATAAAAGACCATCTTCCCCTATAAATATATGGAAACAGGTATTTAATAACATTAAATAATCATGTATTCAATACTTTTTCCATCTGGTTTAAATTTGTTGATGACAGTTATATTAAGTCTTATTTAGTACATGTAGAAATTTGGATTTTACATTATATAAAATGAAGCAAACCAAGCAAATACATCCATGCCAAATTAGTTCCTATTTCTTAACACAGCTTTTTGAGAACCATGATTAGCTTCTGCTGCATAATGCAGGAGTGCGCACACTGCCAGGCAAAGCCTCTGCTTTCTCTCTTTCTCGGGGACATTTGCAGTCCTAAATAGAAAAGCCAAGTGACTTGGGGCACAGGTGGTGTGTTCATCTCCAATCCCCGTATAAAGTCATGGCTTTGGAAAGAAAGTAAAAGGACAAGCTGGACATGTGAGTGGTGCTGCGTTTCAGAACGTTTTCTCAGACTATGGCTTATGGTGTGGGAACAATGAGCTCCAGGCAATGGATTAAGTGCCCTGCCTTCTGAAGACAGGGAAGGATGACTCCGGCAGCAGGCGACCCGAGCTCACCAAGATAGCCCTGATCAGAAGCGGGAAAGGAGAAAAACTCACGGACTGCACTCTAAAACTACTACTATGCAGGTCAAAATTTTGTTAAAGGAAATACAATATTAAAAAGTCTACAAATCCATTTTCAAGGGAATAAGGCAAAAAAAAAAAAGAGGTTTGGAGCAATATTTAGATCTAATATATCTCATATCAAACTTACAAAGAATGAACTAGGTCATAAAACAATGAATACATTTAAAAGGATTGAAATTATACCAAGTATGTTCTCTGACTACAGTGGAGTGAAACTGGAAATCAACAACAGAAGGAAATTTGGTTATCCACAAATATTTGCAAATTAAACAACAGATTTTTAAATAACCCACAGGTCAAAGAAGAAATTGCAAGGGAAATTAGTAAGTATCTTGATCTGTATGAAAACAAATTTAAAGAGAATGAATAATAAAGTGAACTTAAAATATTAATAAAATAACATCACAGACAATAGCAAACATACTTTGAATGCTTGCTATATGTCTAGTTTTGCACATATTTTCTCCTTTAATTCTCCCTGCAGCCCAGTAAGGTACTATCATGATCCTTCCTCAAAAGACATGGATAATGAAACTTAGAGAGCCCACACACTAATGAAGTGGTGGGGTAAGGCTTCAACTCAGGTCTGTCTGACACTCAAGTCTTGTTTTCAACCTCTAAGCTATGCTGCTATCATAATATTAAAGCAAACTATAGTAACTACTTAAGTTTGCTTAAAGTCTAGCAATTAATTGAAAAATATGCAATATAACAGGGAATAGCATTCTATTTCAAGAGCTACCCTTGTATTTGGAAATTTGTACTCTTAAGCATGGAAGCTATGCTGAAGAACATTTCCATGACAATAAGGGGAAAGAGGGAGAAGACAGTTTATGGACATGTGTTACCCACCACTCAACTGGAAGAAAGATACATGATTTGGCAAGATTCATTTCAAAATCCTCACAAAGGTAAGATTTGGAAACATTTACTGAATAACAACAGCTCTTGAAATATAGAGACGAATAAGGCTTATTCTATGCCCCCAACGTGCTGATAATTTGCTAGAATCAGACAATGAAGACGAAAATACTAATGATTTCAATCGGGTTTCCCTAGAAACAGACGCTGGAAGTTTACTGGTGAGTGCTCTTAGAAGTGAGGACAGCGAGACTGGCCCAAGTGTCAAGTTAGTCCTGTCATTATCTCTCTTCAGAAGACAATGAAATTTAGAGGGCCACACACTAAGGCAGTGATGGAGGAGGGCTTCAATTCAGGTCTGTCATGACACCAAAATCTTGTTTTCAGTCACTGCACAAACATAGATCCTTTGCATAATGTACACAGTGACTGGTAAGTTTCACCCTCTGTAACCTTTCATTCGATGTCACTAAATGTCAGAAAGCTCTTTTCACATGAAACCTGAATCTGTCTCCAGCTTTAAACCACTGGTCTTTGTTCTGTTTCCAGAAGGTCTACAGAATTTAAAGCCTCCTTTTTCTCGATCTTAGAATTTCAATTATTTGGAGATACCTTTCAGGTCTTTCCCAGATTGTATTTGGCTAAACATGGCCATTTTTTCTGCCTTTCTCCATATCAACTGCTTTCCAGACCTTTCCACCCTTCTGGTTCTCTTGCTGGTAAACAGGTGACACCCTGTTATGTGTTTCATGGTGGGTCAAGCATGAAGGGTTCACCTTGCAACAATACCTACCCATCAAGGGGCAGCAGGCTCTGTATACAAGCCTTAGGAGGAAGTCTACACTGGAAGACATAACAGTGTCCAGATAATGCAGCAGCAGGCAAGACCTAAGGCGAGGTTTTTAAACTATCAATTAACCAAGCAGTTGGCTGAGTATAAGGAGGTGGAGCTGGCATAAAATATCAGGAGTGTCCTGACAGACGAGAAGAAGGAAACTTTAAATTCTACAGACCTTCAAAATTTTCATGAAAAGAAAAAATCAACACAAAGGATCATCTCTGCAAGTGAACATTGTTCCTACATGATAAAAGCCAGAAAACCAATTAAGAGGAATTTGACTTGTGAGCACTAAGTAATTAGTATTTTATCCCATTCAAAGAATTTATAAAACTACTACCACCAAAAAACTACATGTAGCAATGCAAACACATTTTTAAAATGCCTTATTAGGTCAGAGTAGGATCCATCCAATACACTTTTCTATCTTTGGAACTGCCCCTTGGAAATGTGTTTTTTAGAGATGAAGGTTTTATGAAATTCAGTTTCAACAGCACTGATAAAATAAATAAATTTGTTATGACAAAGACAGACTATGGAAGGCAACGAATCTGATGATGGCTCTATAAATTTGTAGTTCAACCAAATTTTTATCCTATTTACACTACAATTGGAGGTTGAATATATAAAAGCTAAATGTAAAATTCTCCAAATTCTGTGTGATTCTCAACCCCCTCTGCTAATCATCTCTAGCTACAACTTCTTTCCTAAGCTCCAGACTTGTATCTCCAGCTAGCTGTTGAACATTTCCACCTGGATATTCCATAAACATCCAGAACCCACTGAAGTCAAGGAGAATAAACACGTTGTCTTCATGTCTGAAACCTGACCATCTTCCTGTCCTATCTCTGTGAATGGTACCACTGTATATCAAAGCCAAAAATATTCTGTTTCCCACGTTCTCAACAACAATTAGAGATCTGACACCCTTTTAATCACCTCTTCCTGAGTCCCATTCTCCTTACTCTCACTGCCACAACTGTGACTCAAGTCCTTATTTTCCACATCTTATATCCATAACAGCAACCGTCTCCTAATGCTCTTCCTTTCTCCTTTCCAGTCTTTCTTTAGTATTTTTCTCACCAGAGTGAGGTTTTAAAAACTTTGAATATGAACCTACAACTTCTTCAGCGGCGTTCACTGCCCACGAAATAAATTTTACAGTCTCAGGACGTCACCCCATGGCCCCTCTTTTCAGTGTCTTTCCAGTCATAGCTGCTCCTGCTCCACCTGACAATCTACACGGCAGCTATTCTAAAGCATAAATGCTCCTGGAAATCTCTTGCCTCAAATGTTTGTTCCTTTGAATGGAATACATGTCACCCTCTTCTACCTGCATGGTTTGGGTTTATCCTTTAAGACTGACTCAAATGCCAACTGGCAAAGACGACTAGGAAATGTCGTTCGCAGACCAATGTCAGAGTACAACGGCTATTTCTACTTTGGCTTCTTTTAAAGCTGTTCAGTCCCCTCCACTTTCAGGATACGGAGCATAATCTCAACAAGGAAGTCAGATCTTTACAAAAGACAGAAAAAAGTGTTCATTCCCGGTAGCTTCTATTTTCTGCTCTGCAAAAATACCAAGGCAGTGAATTATTAAGGGCTTTTCTCTCTACTTGACATCAAATTGGAGAGAAAATTACCAAGAATACTGTATTTCAAAAATTTTTCCTTCATCGTGGCACTAATGCAAAGCAGGAAAATTGAGTGAACACAGGATTTGGTAAAAAGAAATTATAATGGACAACTTTGGCTTGTTTGCATGGCACATAAATCAGTGCCTTCTTGCTTTCTCTTGAACTGCTCCCAACTACATGACGAGAGGGGTGAGATTCCAGTAGCCCTGTTTGTAGGGCATCACCTCCTCTCTTAGTTGCCTACTCCAAAAATGGGGCTCTTACCTAAGTTGTGCCAGTTGAGATCTCTTCCCTAAGAATTTGGAACTGAGATGAAACGAGACTTAATCTGCAACATACGAACTCAGGAGCTGTGGGACAGCGGTGTTTTCCACCATAGGCCTGAAGAGCAGAGAAAGCTGGCTAAAGAAAGAGGTTATTAAAAAATGAAATAAACACACAGAAAAGGAGAGACCTTACTGTCTTAGTTTACCAACGCCTTCTGGTTTTCATTTTAACTTTTTAAGACCTGAACAACTTTCACAACCTTAGGGACTATATGTTTACAATAATACTTCTACACTTTGTTTACTGCTGTTACTTGCAACTAAAAAAGCCTTAAGTAATACAGAAATAATTGGATATAGTTCCAGAACTTGCAAGCTTCAACCACATCCCATTTAATAAACTTTTTTTTTTTTAGTGTCTTCAATGTATCAGGCACTTTGCTGGGCATACAGAGATGAACTTATCCTCACCCTGGGACAAATCTCTAAATCTAAGCCTCAGTTTTCTCTTCTATTTAATAAGGAGACAAGTAACAATGATAAATCAGAGTGAGGCAAGGTTCCAATGGGATCAAATAAATGAAGAATTTTGCAAACGGTAGGTTTCAAATGAATATTATTTTACATTCACTATAATATAATTTTGGCTTTCTCCCTTTTTTGTCATGTTTGTAATCTCTGGGATGAGAGTGTTCCTAGTGTGACTTTTATCTCCAAAATCTGCTCTTACTAATAAGGCATGTTCTGGCATATTTCCAAGTCAGCTGACATCAGATCATAAATATGAGGGACTCCTCAGGGGTCAATCACACAAAGATCATCAAGGCGAAGCACAGAAGAAAGTTGCCAAACCCAGCTTCATCCAGTTTCAAGTAAGCTAGCTAAGTTCTCCTCACCAGTAATCAAGCAAGTAACCCTTTCTTGTTTTCCAGGTCCTGTCCCACCTTCAAATCCAAAGTCACCCCACCACTGAGTGATAAATTTCTTTGAGAGCAGTCTGACCACGCACACACTCAAAAGTCCCCCGTGTTTATTTTCTTCTTTCACTATTTGCTTTAGTATACATGGGACTTGGTGCCATCACTTTCATAAATTTTGTAGCATGTCTTTCTGTCTGCATACTACTCTCTTATTCAATTGATGAAACAAAAGCATGGGGTTTTACTCACAGCAGGCGATGGTCTATATTTAGTGAAGGGATGGGTAAGGTTATTGTCCAATTTTCTAACTCTGTTCTGTGATTGGTTAGTGAAAAAGTCTGAAGGTCTAATTGAGTCAAGATTTATTTAAGAAGCTCTTGAAGATTCTCAACTTCTAACAGCATTGGATATGTCTAGATCTTATAAAAATGTAACTACATAGCACTTATACAGTATTATTACTAGGACACCCCATCCTACATGTCCATTTTTCAGATATCACCCTGTAAGTTAATAGTGATCAAAAAACAAATCAAGGATTTACTAGGCTGCTAAGCAATGTACTTACTAATGGTCTAGTCCTTTCCTATGAAGGTTATCAGTCTTCACTTTCCTTTCAAGTCTTACGACTTTTATCTGTGGAATACATTTTAGCCACAGCATTAACGAAAAATATATAGAAGACTCATACAGATTTCAGATTACTAATCAGCACACATAATTCATCACCAAGTACTAACCTAGCCTATCTTCTTAATGCACAACTTAGTTAAAACAAGAAGGACTACAGTGTATATTAACTCCAAAGGGTTAGTGCATCTCCAGAGAAGGATGGTGGTACACAATTTATTAACAGTATGTTTCTGATTCCCAAATGGTGTGTTACTGATTATAAAACAATTTGTGATTATTCTGCTGCAGTGCTTAAAGCAATGCACATTAACAGAAGATGAATTCTTTTTTTTTTCCTAGTATGGTTAAACAGTACAAATGTAAACACTGAAAATTCCCCAGACTGATGCAAAGCAAATATCACACTGGGTAAAGATTCTCCATATGGAACTTTGATGTGCAGCGAAAACTTAAGTGCCACAATGTAACACTCAAGTTTGCTTTCTGGAGAATACATCAGAGAGCAGGGTAAGGCACAATGTCTAGTGAAAAATTTCTCATCCTATTTACTCAGAAAATACACAACCCCACTGGTTTATACTGTATTAGGGAGCTCTTTCAAGGCAAGGAAGGGGTAAATCACCTTCAAATAAAAATGATTCTGTAAAATTTGACCATTATTCTTCTGGAGACTTGAGTTATTACATCGAGGTACCAATTATGTACCTACTAATCTCTGTCCAATCATCAGAGAGAAAATTCAGCAGAACTATTTTTCTCCCCTATGGAGTTTCCCACTGAGTCCTAATCTCCAGGAATCTCACTGTCATTAGTACTTTAGAGCCCTGGGTTCTCTTAAATGCCTCAAGGATTATCAGATAAAGCCAAGCAGGGTGGATGCTAGGCTTCTCAGTGCTCTTCATTTAAAAAATCTCCTCTCTTTTAAGTGTGTGTGTGAGTGTGTGTGTGTGTATAAAATCTCCAGTTTGTTTTCCAAGAATTATTTCTCTGTCAAACAAGTTTGAAGCCTGCCGTTTCAAACAAAATAGTTGACTGACCCACCACATCAGACTCAACTGATGCCTCAGTTTACCTGGAACTTCTAAAGATGTGGCCAGGAAAGAAAGCCCCATAACTTCTGCCAAGTGTCTACTGCACCATTTATGCACCCACATATATTTGAAATTTCAGTCCTCCATGAGGTTGTAGTGCTTTACTTCTGTGACATTTAAACATGTGACTTTCTAAATGACTTGGAAATGAGAACCATCTTTCTACAGGTGAAATATACTGTGAAAAAAATTTTTATATAATATTTTGTGTTTTATATCCCTATCTGCTTTCAAAAACATTCTGGAACAGCAAATAATCACAAATGGGAAAGTAGCTTAAAAGTTTCAAGTCCCTCCCCCCGAAAAAACAATAATGAGAGAAAAAAGACGTATTTTAAAAGTCTGAAGCACCCAAGGAGGAATTGTTTGATTGTGAGACGAGTGATGCTCAATAGCTGAGTGATTTTCTCAGCTCATAAGAAGTGATAGTTAGAAACTGAGTTATGTGCTATTGAACAGTATCTAAGCTATGCTAAAGGAGACACTTCTCTGAGGAAAAGCAGACTGATCCTTGAACCACTCTAGCTATTTATACCTAAGAGAGTCCCAATTTTGATCACATGAGGTTTTAGTTTCATGAAAAATCCTTCAGGATGTGTACAGGATGTGTTCTGATACTTTCTTTGCTCACTGGAATAGCTCCACCCGGTTCCTTCTCTCCCCAACTTGCCCAGGTGTGAGGGGATATCTCTCTCTTAACCCCATCACCTCCCTTATGGTCCAGAACTTTGAACACTGATCTGATATCAATGAAAGGTACTGCCTACTTAGAGTAGGTCTTGAGCACAACTCCAGGACACAGGCAAGCACCATTCCTCAAAGACAGTCTAGGATGCTGACAAGATGCTACTGATGAACTGTTTTCAGTCTTTTGCTGGCTTTTTGTCCCTGGTGGTGGACAATCTTGCTAATATACGTCCACGCAGCTTTTGAATACCAGCTCAGCTTACGCCCACATCAAAGTCTCTGCCAGTTGGAGAGGTAGAGCCAAGTCTTTAACCGACTCCATTTGACAACTACTCTCACTGCACTTTTTGGAAGAGGCCAGAACTGGTATTAGAACTTCTTGTAGACATTTGCTTTCTCTTTCATCGAACTTTCATGCTCAGATGTCCAAGAAGTTTTGGAACACCTGCCACATCTCCGGGAAGTTAAAGGCTGTGTCTTGCCTTCTTTTCCCCAGTTCTATTATACGACATTTGTAATTAAATGGTGGTTTCTCTGGGTCTCATAAAGCATGTGAAATACAGGTCCTCTGTCCCCTCAGACGGAGGGTTGGGGTGTCTGTCATGCTCCTCACATGGTACAAGGGGAAAAGTCTACATCAAGAGACAGGGGCAGGTTGCAGAACCTCCACACTAACTGTACTGCATTCATACTATCTCTTCTCTCTCCTCTCCTCCCAGACTCAGAGGGCCTATAATGAGTTTGGATGGGAGGTGTGTGGACACAGAACATATCTGATTTTGATCATTCTTACTGCTTCCTAAAATATTTTACCTCATCCTTGAATGTGTTACCTTTTTATATTAGTAAAGATTTTCCATAAAAATAGAAGAAATGGGATGTGTATATACATTGAGATTTATTTTAAGGAATTTGCACCTGCAATTGTGAAGACTTGGCCAGTTCAAAACTTAATGGAGAAGGCCAGCAGGCGGGCCACTCAGGAAAGAGTGGCAGTTCAAGCCCAAAGGCAGTCTGCTTTGGAAGCAGGAAATGCTGATTTGTAGGTAAAGTCTGAAGGCCACCTGCTGAATAACTCTCTTGTTTGGGGGAGGTTAGCCTTTTGCTCTACTCAGGCCTTCACCTCACTGGATGAAGCCCACCCACATCATGAAGGACAATCTGTTTTACGTAAATCCAGTGATTTAAATGTGTTATCTCATCCAAAAATACCCTCACGGAAACATCCAGACTACTGTCTGACCAAATGTCTGAGCTTTATGGCCCAGACAAATTGACACATAACATGAACCATCGCACATTTGAACCTACAAGGAAACAAATGTCTTTTTCTATTGTTTTCAAGTTTCAATTCTAATAGCCATCCCTTGGGGCTAATGATAGACCTACGTCTTAGAAAAGGGAGAAATGATGGCCGTAATCGGAGAGGAAAGAGAGGGGAAAAAAAACCAGTCTGGTTAACATTCACTGAACAAATATTCATCAGTTACTTACCACATACCAAGCAATATTCTAAACACTACGTTTTAAATGATTACTCTGTCACATTAGCAAATGTAAAAGGTGGGGATTTTTTCTTCCTAAATTGTATTGATCTGAAATCTGAAAGTATGACAAAGAGACAGAATTTTTTTTTTAATCCAAAGTTTTCTATCTCACTTCATAGAGTCATGGCGTGAATTAATTCAAGCTTTAGATGTTGAGAGATCTTTACACTCCCCAGTATCTATTTAACTTCATTCCAAAACAGGCCCTCCAGCTACAGAATTTTATTAAGGAACCAAAATTCTGCCTTGAAATATAAGACAGAATGAAAAATCTGTAAACTATGTGGAACTACAGTTACTCACCTGGGGAAGCAAATTCAGATTATAATCTGGTCCCACATTTTCTTTGCTGTGATAAACACTGGTAACTCACGATAATTGCCCCCACCCCCACCCCAGGAAACATCATGCCTGGTCTTTAGATTCAAATGCTTGCATAGTAAATCGTTCTGAAATACCTGAAGAGGTATTTTATAAGTAATTTCTTGAAATTGCATCTTTATAGGGGAGAAAATGGACTCCATCTAGGACCGATTTTGCCTGTAAGTCCCTTCCTGACACCACTCACTTTGGAAAGGTTCTAGCCCTTTCTCCTATCAATAAGGAGATACTGTCTTTTCAGAGCTGTTAGAACAAAGAGATTGTTTTCTCTTCCCGGGAGGCCACTCAGACAGGATTAAGTAGCACAATCCAGTAGCCATAACAGAGACAGATGTGTGGCTCATAGACAGCCGATGAACTGCCTCAGTGCTTGGAGAGACCATGTCTATCATCAGTGACAGACAATGCCTGACTGTCCTCAGAGAAAAACTAAAGAAATCCGACCATTACTTATATTGAGAAAGCCTTAGGCCACTTTCTACCATACAGGCATGTCGAGGCAATGTGGGAGGAGAATCATTCAAAATACCTCATTGGCAAGGCTAAATCCACGCACAAAACTTGTACTAATGGTAGTTACAGAACAGCAATTTTCAAACATTTCCATTCATGACCTACAAAGCTTCCTTACTTAAAATCTTTCTAAATGTAAACTTTCTACTAAACAGATTGTGTCTTTTTAGAAATAGGTCAACTTGGAACATTGATTTTTTTAACTTATATTCCTGAGTAAATATAGTAGATGCTTATAAATTATTAGTTAAATTGGTCTAAAATCTCTCATTGTCCTCCACTGGAATTTTAACTCTCTTTTTTTTTTTTAATTCTTCCTATCACTTTAGGGTCAAGAGGCTTTTTCCAAGTTACTGGAGTTCCAAGAATTCAGAAGCTGAACTGCTATGGCCAAAGACACCCTCCCTGTAAAATAAGTCTACTGGTATCTTGTTAGACGAGGGCTTTCAGTGTGCCTCGTGAGCTCTGTGAGAGAGGAGGCAAGAGCTAAACACCAAATACCTGGCCCTCAAATGTGGACGGTGTTACAGTGGTCTTCTGAGCGTAAACTTCTTGAAAAATGGCTTCCCTGAAATAAATCTGAATCTAAAAATGTTATAACAAAATTTCCTAGTTGTATTAAAGGATTTTAACCTTAGTATTTATGTGACTCATATACACTAGATAATTTCACAAAGGGCCCTAACTTCTTTTCCAAAAAGCAAATGAAAATCTCCGTTAATAATGTTTCTCTTTTCCATGGTGTCACTGCATAAATAAAATGTCCTTATCACTTGTTAAGAAAATTAATTACGAAAGCTGAACACAAAGTGAGTTATTAGACCTTTTAGCAGCACTGTGCAATGCTGAAATCAATTTAAATACGAAACATCTGAAACAGATTAGACTGATAGTCTCAGTATCTGACATGATAGCTAGAGGAGTTCATACGTTAACTGAGCAAGTATTTATTGAGCCGTTATTAATGCAGGCATAGGGCTAGATGCTATGTCAGTGTAATGATCAACATAAAAAAAGGCTTTGTCCTCAGTAATTCAATATTCTAGAGTTGGAGGAAGGGAAAAACAAGCAACCATATGAGGTCATATTTGATATACCGAATAGAGATATAAATGAAGAGTCACTACTGTTAAAATAAAGAGATGAAGAGTTTTAAAAAAGAGATAAAATTAGGAATTTTATCTTTAAATTTAGCTTTATTGACTAAATGACATTTAAACTGCATTGAAATATACTCAGCATAGTGTATAGCACATAGTAGGAGGTTTAATAATTATAAATGAATGAATGAGATGTTGATTGGCAGAGAGGTAAGATGGAAATTTCTAGGCAGAAGAAATACTGTTAGAAAGAGCTCAGAAGCAGGAAATGACCAAGTAAAACTGGGGCACATGGATGAGCTGAGATTATATTTACGATACATAAAAGGAGTAGAGTATATAAATCTACACATGGATGGTGTTTGTGGCAGTACATAATCTAGGGCTTTTAATAATCATTCAAGGACTTTGAGAGGGAATCATCACAAGAATATTACAATGGAAAAAAAGAAAAATGGAAACTATTTTTAAATCTTTAAATTATTTCCAAATTTGCTCATGTTTTAGCAATGTGTATCAGAAAATACTTTGGAATAAAAACTCTCTGAATGTTCTTAAACTCAAGTGTCATAACTTTTCCATGCTGCCCAAGCCAATGATTTTCTCTGTGCTCCTGAAATGTTTGTTCACTTGTTAAAACCCATGTCACAAATCTTCAGTGCAGCAGATAATATTTTACAATTGATCAAATAGTCTTGGATATATATTCCAAATATGTGACTTAATAAAAACAACCTAAAGATTTATGCTTCATTTAATGTGCTTAGCTAAACTCATGGGATTTCAAAAGAAGATAAAAACAAAAGGCAACATGGGTTAATGCTTAGTTATCTTTTGGTTAACTTATATAGCTTGGCAATCGAAGAACATGAAAGAGGAATCTTTGATAAAGCTCAGTTGCTTTTTAAAATCCATAAAAGGCAGCTGCTTTTCCAGGAAGGGCCATATTAACATTGGAATGCACCACTTTTAAACAAAAGCTCTTACTAAGCTTCATTTGTAATTGACAGTCAAGACACAATTTTTTTAAGCTGTTGACACTCAATGGTGCTAGCAAAATGAGCCTAGGGTGGGAAGACCCTTTTTCTTTTTTTTAACTTATTACATAAATGAAACGTCAGGCCTTGCTCCACATTTCCTAAGGAATTCAGTGGTTGAGAAAGAGCAGGCATGGGTTCCCGGGGCTCACTGATGGTAGGTGCAGACTTGATAGAGCCAAAGGCATGACTAGAAATTTGTTGAATATCTGGGAGTGTCCATTTTGTCTTGGGGGTCCTTCTGAAGGTAATTTAGGCCACATATTAAAGTTTTCATCATTTTCTCAAATATACATCAGCATACTGATCCATCCCAAAGCTTTCTTTAGCAGTATGATCATGAAACACTGTATTACCAGCAATCCTAGAGCTCCTCGAATCTCTCTGGGAAGCCAGCAGGAAAGGGAGCAGAACTTGGACCACAGGAGGGTTAAGTGGCAGGGTCTGAGCTGTGATAGGGGATGGCAGATGTAGAGTCAGGAGAAAACACAGAGGGTGGCTTGACGTTGGAAGCGCACCGCCCAAGTTTCATGGCATTCAAAGGGCTGGGACAAGATAATGGTGGCTGATGATAAACAGGACTTGGCCACCACACCAACCATCCCAGAACTGGGTCCCTTATTCACCAGGTACACATTTGCCTATATCCCAAATTATAAGGCCAATCCTATTTTTATCCAAAGGAAATAAAAGGAAGCAGGGGGCTATAACTCAGCATTAAGTTACATTTGCTGATCAGTCTTACGATGGCAGTTCTCTGACACACCCTAACACATTCCGTAGCCACCTCCATCTACTGTACTCCCTAGGGCCCTGAAAATTAACTTTTTCTAGAAGTTTCCCCAAGGTCCAAAGTTCTTGCCATGAAATTAGATCTCTGTTATTAGAGATGCCTAATGTGAAAAGGCAACCCGTCTAATGGACCTCTCACTGTTGCCTCTTAGGAACATCTTTTAATGTTCCTGATAAACTTGTACCTGTCTCACTCACAGCCCTTGCTAGATACTTGGCACTGTTTATTTTTGCTGTTACTGGTAGCCAAAACCCCGAGTTTCTTGATGATCTTCCCAAATTCCTCACCTATCTTTGGTGGCTTTGTCCCTCCCATGAGCTGTAACCTCCACCATCTGGGTCATTCTAAAACTTAGTAACCTACTTTCTGTCCACATGAGTGATGTGCCCTCTAGTGAACACACAAACAAGTAAGGCAAGAACTGGTGACATTACTGCAGTGTAAATACCACAGATAAACGGTAAATGGGGAATTTGGTGTAGATAAGCAAATCAATATTTGACGGGTATGAATTTCCTAGTCACACAATCAACCAACTGAGAACTGCAAAAAATATCTTAAACTTTATTTTTCTAGAGCTTGAGCCCTTCTTTCGTCTGATTCAGAAAACTTAATCTAGTCACTTCCAAATAGGTTCATCAAATTCAGTGTTTTTTCAAGTCATTTTGGCTTTAAAATTCATCCACATTCAGTGTTCCCCAACCTCACCATTTTTCCTCTGAAACTAGTGCTCTGCTCTAGTGGTTTCTGTGCACACAGACCTTGGCAGACTTCTCTATTTCTCAAAATGGTCTATCTCATCCCTGCGCAGACCTATGTCTCCAGTCTGATCATCAGGCATGTCCTTTTCCATAGGAGCAATCCTTTGACAAGTAGCCACATTCTAAAGCAATCTGCAACCTGGCTTGCTCTGCTCTGAGCCACCCTTGCTTGGCACTGAGACCCTCCACACACCCACCGGTGCACTCACATTTGCTCAAGCACACTCTCTCGATTTCTGCCTCTCAGATAATTTCTTAACCCTTTTTCAAAAGCACAGGGAAGGCTGATGCTCCCTCCCACGCCCTTCCGAGGCCACAGGAGCGCTGGAGTTGTGAATGGGTGACCACCTGCTCTACCACACTCCACAGGTGTCTCTGCACTGCTGTTCTTATGTCACATATCTACACATCTCTGCAGAGCCATCCCGCCCAGAGCTCCAGAGGGGAGGAGCAGTGAGACCTCTCCTCCCTCTTCTCACTGATTTTCTCAAATCCATCTGGGATCACAGAAACAGGCAAAATATGAGTTCTCCCTTTCCTTTCTCCTTTCACTCTCTAGCTAGTGGAGTCTTTAGCCGATCTGGAGTATTTAAGAGAAGGGGGTGAGGGACAGAAAGCCAACTCTGACTGCAGGGTCTCACAAGACTGAAATAAAGGTGTGAACCAGGTGTTCTCACCTGAAGAGATGACTGGAGAAGCTCAATTCAGGTTGTTGACAAAATTTACTCCCTGTGGCTGTGTGACTGGGGGACCCGTCTTCTTCCTGACCATCTGCTAGAGGATACCCTCAGGTCCTACAGGCTGCTACACTTCCTTGCCACGTGGCCGTCTCAGTCAGTGACGTGCAACATGGCTGTTCACATCGTTAATACCATTGCAGGAATCTCTCTCAGTCCAGTCTACCAGAATAGAGTCTTAATATACTGTAAGTCAATCAGAGAAGCAACAACCCATATCCCTTGTCACATTCTATTGGTCAGAAGCAAGTTTCTACCTGTACTCAAGGCAAAGAGATTATACAAAGGTACAACCTGTGAACAGTCACCTTAGGGTATACCTGTCACAGTGGACCTTTTTCCAAATTAAAAAAAAAAAAAAACTGTGAATATATTTTGAAAACTAAGGATATTGCAGGAAGAAAACTAACTTGCACACTGTGATTTTGAGACAGGAAGGGGGCAGGGCACAGCCATTCAAGCAATGCTACAGCAATTAAAAACAAAATGGTAAAAGATTCAACTCCCAGTAGGCCTAGGCCTTAAGGCTCAAGATGATGGAAGATATAACTTCTGGCAAATCTTAAGCTTCACTATACACTCACTGTAATATATTAACATGGTGAATAACACACCCACAGGAACCATGGCAGTCCCAAGGCTAGCCACAAAAGGTCAAAGAATGGGAAACGGCCAACTTCCTGGGAATCCCAGCCCTTTCCCCAGACTAGTTAGACAGTCCTTCCATTTATTTGCATATGACGTTACCAAAGCCCATAAAAATGGGCAACACTGCCCCTCACGGCCGACCCCCTTTCTCTCCCTCTTCCGTCTATGGAAAGTGTACCTACTTTTACTCTAATCTGAGCACACAACCCCCACACCTCGTGATCTTTCTCTTGCCTTTCAATGTATCTCTCTGAATAAATCTACCTTTACTCAACTGTGGCTCACTCTTGAATTCTTTCCTGCGTGAAGCCAAGGACCCACACTTTGCGGGGCATGTCCCAGGGGCTCAACTGAAGCCTGGGACACGGCCCTCCTCACACCCCACATCTGTTTTCCTGCATCAATTTCAAAGGTAAAACAATTGCATTGTATGGAAAGGAATGTATACTATTAATTCAACTGGTTTACTGCAGCTGAGACTGATGAATGCCCTCTCATATTTAATTGATCTAATTCCTTCTCTTGGTTGACAATATTTTTACTGCCAATTTTTAATTAAACTATTTCTCAGGCCTCCTTGACCTGTGGGTGCTCTGTTCTGAGGAGTCTTTTGAAAGCTCTCATCTAACTAATGGTGTCTACCAAATACAGAACAAGTCCCTTGCACTATGACAATAAATACAGGCAAGATACACTAGAATCCCTAATATACTGACCCAGCCAGAACTACCAGTTCAAAAATATAACGTTTGTTACCCTATTCTTGGATCATTTCCCTATTGAGAGGAAAACAAGCCTTAGGAGAACTGTGTTTTACAGCATCAAGCACCACATTGGACTCAAACAGAGCTTAAGAAATCCCGTTGGCATAGCTTGAAGAGTATTGAAACAACATTTTTATCAGTGGAGATACTTAATTTTGCTGTTTTATCAATTCCTGGGCAAAGAGGTAAATGAAGAGTTAAATATAAATGCCCGATATGCATTCCCCTAGATCATGTCCTTTTTGTAGGGAAGAGAAGATACTGGGATGTGCTTTTCTTTTGTAAAATTTTCCTTTGTAATTAAATATCCTTCCTGAGAAACTATTCATAGCATCTGGTTTACAGCATCCTGTTGAACAGAAAGTACAGTATCCTGATTACACAGCCTTAGGCTGACTATAAGGAAAACACTTTTCAGTTTTATCTTTTCCCATCTGACTACCCAGAGACTTAATTATAGATGTGGTATATATTGTCCTGACCAAACTTTGCCCTGTAATACACAAAGCAAATTGATATTATAACCTTTATTTCTCTATCATGTTTTAAATGTACTCACCTCTGACCATTTTCATAACAGAGATCCACATAGATACTGAACAATCTGCTTCTTTCTGAAAGGAAATAAAAAGTTTTCATGAAATTTTGGTTTAAGAACCTCAGTTAAGTAATATATCCTTATAGCTTAATTTTCCTCCATGACCATGAAAATTAAAACACGCCAAGTTTAATGCTATGGTTATAAAAATCTAATCTGATAATTCTCAATAATTATATAGTTAAAACCATGTCTGATGCTTCTTTCTGTTTTCCTTTGGGTCAACATTTTTTTCACCATTTATTAATTTACTGATGATGATGATGATGATGATGATGATAGCTAATATTTATTAAGCACCTATAACTTGCCAAGCACTTAAGCCAAGTACTTAACATGCATTATTTCCTTAAGTTTCACAATATCCAAAAATACCCATTTTACAGATGAGAAAACTGAGGTTTAGAAATTAACAGCATCCTCAAAAGTCATACTGGTGGCAGATCCAGGACTAGACACAGTTCATTCTATCATCAAAGAATATTGGTCTCTTTGCCCAATCCAACACCATGTATTTTTAGTGGCTAAATTTTATGAATCAATGTTACTCACAGAAAAATATGTGAATCTTCAACATATGTAAGCTGGAAACATTTTAACACTCTGTGTGTGGTTACTACAATATCTGTTTTCCATAAATTTGATAGAATTGACATAAAGATGGCACCATAGTTGACAATATACCAGATTAACATAATTTTAGCTTCAAAATACCTGTGAGATACGATCTTGTCCTCATATAGCTTAGCAGAATGTGCATATCTGTCATTTCTTTAAAGGTGTTAATATACACCATGGTCGTTTTGTAGGTCTCCCTAGAAAACATAATGGCTAGATACAATGACATGCATGTTACCAATAATGAATATATATATATATGTATGTGTGTATACACACACACAATGAGACACATATTTGGCAATATAAACTGAAGAATGAATATTGACTGACAAATATGAAGAATATTCTTATCTCTTTAAGAGGATAGTCTTCTTTAATGGGCCAATGAAACAGGGTAGCAAGATTATATTGAAGGCTGGATTAGTTTTCTAAGGCTGACATAACAAAGTACCACAGACTGGGTCTTAAACAACAAAAATTTATTTTCCCAAAATTCTGGAGGCCAGAAGTCCAAGATCAAAGTGTAGGCAGGTTTGGTTTCTTCTCCTCGGCTTGCACATGGCTGCCTTCATCATCACGTGGTCTTCCCTTTGTATGTGTCTGTGTCCTAATATCCTCGTCTTACAAAGATCTAGGGCAAACTGGATCAGGGCGCAACCAGACGACCTCATTTTACCTGAATTACCTCTTTAAATTCCCTATCTCTAAATACAATTATATTCTGAGGTACTGAAGTTTAGAACTTCAATGTATGAATTTCAAGGGGACATAATTCAGCCCCTAACAGAGGCATATCCTGAAGTATGTCGAACAAGTAATAAAAACATTCCATTGGGTTGGTGCCTAAAAATCCTTCTCTTTTCTTGGTGTAATTTCCTAACCACAATTGTCAATAAATTATTTCAGGAAATAAAAAGGTGAAAATGCTCACAAAAAAGTAACAATCTCTACTCCTCAAAAGAAAACAAATAAGAAATTGGTTAAGAATCTACAAAAGGCAAAAATATTCTCCTAAATTTCAGTTAAGGACTCTGGAATCCACCTTACACTAGATAATAAATAATTTTGACAAATTGCTCAAGATCAGTTTTGATAAAGGAAATCACAATTTTTCCTACTGACTTTTAATATAAAAGTAAGATGTGTCTCTTTCATGGGCACCAGGGACTCCTTTACCTTTAATTTCTGAGAGCGTCTCAGGACCAGTCATCACTTATCTGTTGCTTTTGGATCAGTTCCATCTATCTCAACCCTTCAAATAAGCAAGTGATAAGTAGCAGTGACCCATGTGGCTCCTACACTGCATAGGGATTACAGATTTGTTTACTTTTGCAATTAACACATAGCACAGTATCCCTTCCTGAAATTTGTGATTGGGGCTCACAGACATAATTACTTGCTAATTCATCTTCATTTTTCACTTTGACTACAATTTGGCAAAGAACTTGTGGTAGTACTTGACATTTAAAATTGGGGCTTTTGATTACATTAGTGATAAAGAACAGAGTAGGATGAATATTTTTAAATGTCATAAAGCAGAGGTTACTGTTTATCATTTTTTAAATCATGGACCACTGTGAGGAATTTGTGAAAGCTACAGAGGTTCATTTGCCCACAATCACACAAAATTTTACACCCCATTTTAAAGAGTTTAAACATTTCTTGAAAACCAGTGGAACTCAGGTTAAAATCTCTGGTTTGGAGGAACCAGTCTCAGTTCAGGGACATAGAGAACTGGAAAGAACCCAACTCCTGATTAGATTAAAACTAACCTCCACACTAATGGCCTAGAAGGTGATAAAGTGATCGCCAAACCATAAGTTCTCCAAATATAAAAACTATACACCTAAGTCCCTACTGCTTCATAAGATGTTTTGCTTTCAACAGAAAATAGCAAGGTATATGAAAGGTTAAAAAAAAAACTCCCAAGAAACAAAGCAATCATCCAAACCAGACTCAGACATGACATAGATGTTAGAACTACCTGAAAGGGAATTTAGAATAACTATAATTAATATTAATTAACAAGTTAAAGGATCTAATGGCAATGGTGCATGACATGCAAGATCAAAAGGATAATTTCAGTAGAGCAGTTTAAAATATAAGAAAAAATCAAACATAAATGCTAGGCATGTATAACACAGTAACACAGTTGAGGAATGCCTTCAATAAACAGCCAAGTAAAGGATAATTAAATTTAGTTAGAGCTATAGAAATTACCCACACTGAAACACAAAAAAAACATTGGGGAAAAAAACATAAGGGAATATCCAAGAGCTATTTTCTATTTGTTACTTCTGTTCTTTGTTTCCATTAAAATTTTTTTTAAACTTTCTTAAAGATTTTCTCCAACACATTATTCAAAATGGATAGTTTAATTTTCATATATTTGGGTATTTGAAAATAACTTTCTGTTACTGGTTTCCAGTTTAATTCCAATGGATCAAAGAACATACTTTATATAATTTCTTTTCTTTTAAGTTCTGTAAGATTTGTTTCATAGCCCCAGGTATGGTCTCTCTTGCTAAATTTTCCACATGCATTTGAAAAGAATGTGTATGCTACTGCTGTTGGGTGGAGTTTTTCAGAAATGAGTATCAGGTCAAATTGGTTGATAATGCTGTTCATATTATCTGTATCATTTCTTACTTTCTGCCTACTCCTTTTTTGATTATTGAGAATGGTGTTAATGTCTCCAAGTATAAAGATAGATTTGTGTATTACACCTTCCAGATATATCTGTTTTTCTTTCATGTAAATTGAAGATCTCTGTTATGTGAATACACATTTAACATTGTTATGTCCTCTTGGAGAATGATGGCTTTCTCAAACTTGTAGAAAAAAAATCATAGACAATCTGTGTGGTCTTGAGGTTGGCAAAGAATTTTAAAACACAGAACCAAAAGCACCAACCATAAAATAAAAAAATAATAAATAGAACGTTACAAAATTTTAAAACTTTTTCTCTTCAAAAGGAACTCTAAAAAAATTTTTTAAAAGGAACCACAGAGTGAGACAAAATACTGGAAAAACACATATGTAATACAGGACTTGTATCCAGAATATAGAAAGAATTCTCAAAATTCAACAATAAGAAAACAAACAACCTGATTTTCTAAATAGGTAAAAGATATAAACAAACACTTCATCAAAAAAGAGATGCAGAGGGCAAATAAATGTATGAAAAGATACTTAATTTCATTACTCATTAGATAAATGCATAATAAAACCAAAATGAGTTATCACTACTCATTTATTACAATAATAGTATAGATAATATTTGAATGTATAATACTATACAACCAGTAATCTAGGTGTTTACTCAAGTGAATTGAAAACATATATTTACACAAAAGCCTGTATCATGAATATTTATTGCAGCTTTATTCATAATCTCCAAAAACTAGAAACAACCCAGATGTCATTCAACAGGAGAAACTGTTGTTTCATAAACAAACTGAGGTATATCCATATAAGGAATACTACTCCAAAATGAAAAATGAACTATTGATCTGTATTAATAATAAGGATGAATCTTGAATACAACCAAAGTGAAAGAAATCAAAACTAAAGAGCTTGTATGATCTTACAATTCCCTTTATATGACATTCCTGAAAAGTCAATCTAAAGGAATTGAAATCATATTACAGGTAGTCAGGGACTGAGAATGGAGGAAGAGCTGATACAAAGTGAGCATAAGGAAATTCTGGGTGCCATGGAGCTATCCTGTATGGTTCTATGGTGTTCGATACACAACTTTATGTATTTGGGCAAAACCCATTGAAATAAACATCAAAATGAATCTTACTACAGGCAACTTTAAAAAAAAAAAATCAAACACATTGTCAGGGGACCCCAAGATGGAATGCAGACCATGACAATCATACCATGTAAAATGCTAACATTAGGGGGAGCTGGGTGAAGACTGTTTGGGAACTCTCTGTACTATCTTGCAACTTTAAAATTACATAAAAATTTGAAGTTAAAAAAACTAGCTACCTGGTTGCATGACTATCACTTAATATAATACTACCCCAACACCGGATTAGAAATGTAGATACAATCTTATAACAAAGCACATTTTCTAAAATTTGCTAAATGTAATGTTTAAAACAAACAAACAAAAAAAGGTTTGGCAATCAATGAGAGCTCCAAAAGTATCCTTTTTCAAATGTGTCAGGGAAGAAAATGGAAGAGTATCCATCTAGGAGGTGCTTAAGAAAGATTTCTGAATGAATGAATGAATGAATAAATAAATAAATACTCAAATTCAACTCATCATCTTTTTCTTAGCCCAGTGCCTTCCTCTAATTGTATAATTTAAGTTAATGATGATTTTACTGTCTCAGTGCCCCAGACTCCAAACCTTGACATCTCTTTAAACCCTACGTTTTCATCTCAACATTTCTCCCCACCCTACATGCATCAAGTCACCAACCATGCCATTTCTACCCCTGCTTTTTATTTGCTACTCTTTATCACAATAGTTAAAGCTCCCATAAATTCTCTCACACGTGATTACAATATGACTTTGAATGGCCTCCTTTTGTAAAACAGCTGCCAGATAAATCTTCCTTCCTTACTCTGATCGTGACATGATAATGCTCCAAAACTTACAATGATTCACCATTTACTACTAAATAAATTATAACCCCTTTAGGGCATGTAGTAGCTTCCAGTATTTACCAACACAGGCAAGGACGATACCAGTGTTACAGTTTTCATGCCTTTGTTATTGCTATCCCTTCCCCTGGCATAGCTTTCCTGTCTGTTTGTAGAAATCCAGCCCTCTTAGTTCACATTTCATATTCTTTACAAACCTTTGCCTGATTTCTTGAAGAGTGGATGCAAACTCCCATGCCCTCCAAAACCCCATGCCATTTTGTATGAACCTCTCTTACAGATTTTATTACATTTTTTACCTTGTATTATGATTATTTAACCAACTTATTTACTGTCTCCTTTCGTAAGAAAATAGAGGCTGCGATTCACCTTTATTTTTTATATTCCCTACTGAACCACAAAAAGTGCTGACATGTGACCCTAAAACAATAAATACTGAATGAATAAATAAATAAATGAAATACCAGTGAATGAGTAAGTGAATGTTGACTAAATTGTAATGGAGGAGGACATAAAGTTTGCACTTGAAAGTGTAAGTTGTTCCTTTTCTCCTATGATAACGACTACTGGAGAAGAAAACTAGCTTACTAGCAAGGAACACCAGTGGTTTTTCACAAAGTCTGCTGGCTACTGAACCTACTATTTAGTCACAGGCACACTGGGGACTGTATGGCTTTTTCTGGGAGCTTGCATGACAACAAAAGAAGGCAGTCAGTCTCCTTCAGACCTTAGAGCTGACTCTGTGAGCTCTGGCAATGGCTATCTTGATTCTTAGGAATATAAGCTTTTCCATCAGTTTCCATGTACTGAAAAAAAAGTATTATAAAAACACTTGATTTATCTCTTTTACATAAAAGAAACTAAGCTGTACAGAAAGAACACTAGAGAATTTACCTCAGATAATAGAAATCTCAGTAAAAAGCACCTGCTGACCCATACAAGATTAAGACACCACATGGCACATACATTAAAGATACACATCAAATCAATTCTGATACTCCAAATGACACTCTTCTTTATTAAGCATGATGGAAAGCAAGAGCCTATGAGTGACAAGTATTTTCCTGCATAGCCATAGGTAAAGGGTATTTTCTGGTTGAAACATCTTTTAAACATCACACTGAAAGTTCTAAACAAAGTAAGCCTGCATTTTTTTTCTTTAAAAAAAAAAAAACCTAGTCTTTCTTGCTGTTTTTTCTTGCTGTGAAGTATTTTGCATGTTTACACAGAAGTATTTGAAAATCTTTCACGGAAGTGAACAGATGTTGCCTAAAATCATTCATGAACACAAGAAAAATAAAGAAACCCTCAGTTACTTCTGCTGCTTTGTGCATAGGACCCATCAATGGCCCTATATAAATGAACCTTATTCATGTGGTGGATAAAGTTATGGAAAAACCCAACGTTGAAATAAGAATAATTAACCTATAGGTTATTCCGTTTGGCCTTTAAGATGTTGGATTTTTAACATGTCCATACTGACTTCTTACTACTTTCATTTTCCCTCAAACAAAAAACAACAGTAGAAAGTTTTTTTAAATTCAACTAAGGCATTTCATTGGGTATAGATTCTATGAAAAGCCAAATCTTCATTCAGAATTCATTGTCTGGTATCATTTAGGTGAATTTTTTTTAAAGCTCTGAGCACATGGGCTAAAACTTACTTCCATGGCTGGATTATAACATTTTATGCATTTAGCCAAGCTCTTTAGATGGTTATCTATGTTGTAGCTTTCTCCAGACTCTGGATCACTGAAGCCTACGTAAGCATCCTCAAGGTTTATAATATTTTTCACTGATAAATCTAGAATACACATGTTCACGTAAATTTTGGATTAATTTATATTAAATGCGTATATTCTTTTAAAGCCTTTATTGTAAATACTGCTGAACCCCTACTTCAAGAAAATTGCAATTAAAAAAAAAAAAAAAAAGAAGAGTTTGTAATGGAAGCCTCCAGTGAATCCTTTTGCAAAGTGAGTAATCCCATTCTACTTACCTGTTTTGCAAGTTGAGAAACAAGACTCTCGTTTCTGTATCTCTGGTAGAGGAGATGAGGATGAGGGCAAAGAGCATCTCTTGGACGGCCCAAGAGGAAAGGGTGAGATGAGAGGAGAGGGCAGCAGCCCGGGTTCTCTCCCTGGAAACTTAAATGTCAGCAGGGTTAGGCCTTGCCAATATAAATACAATCACAATGATGGTATAAAAAGACATGCATTTTCACCTCTATTGACTTTTCACGTTCATGGGATAATTATTATAACATTTTCTTAAAGGGCAAAAAGCTTTTGATGATGAATACATCTCATTACATGGAATTTTACGTGTAATCCTTACATGAATCTCATTGTAATTCAATGGATGAATTACGTGTTAATGCTAGCATAACAAGCCTTTAACCTATTTGACTTAATTACAGGCATATCATCAGATTTACTGGGAAAAGGTTTCTTCCCTATGCTCTGAAAAGTCTTTTCACTTTTTTAACCATTTGGTTAAACCTTTGGAAGGCAGTATCAGCTTCTGTTACTCACAGTCTGTCTCCTACTATCATATAGATTTCACCGAGAGGAACAGAGAGGACAGACTACAGAAGACATCACTTTGCCTAACATGGAGAATGTCTATACAGATGTTGGGAGCTCCCAGTATGCCTAGTCCCTTACAAGCAGGACCATTTTCAAATCAAGAGATGTGGTGAAATAGAATGAACTTGGGCTGCGAGTCAGAAATCTAGCTCTGACAGTCACTAACGGGGTAGCTTTGGAAAAGTCAATTAAGTAGAATGAACCTCAGCTTTCTTTTCTGTTACATGGAGATATGACACCCACTTGCCCAGTCACAAGATTTTGGTGAAGACCTAAGGATATAATGTAAGCAGTATTTGGAATAGTGTTGTGTGGAAAATTGAACCCAATACAACCTGGGAGTATAGAAGGACGGGAAGGATAAAAAGAAAAAGAACAAGAAGCCAGTCAACAGTAACACAACAAATCAGCACTCTAAAGAGCATCAGTAAATATCCAATGCACGTACATACAAAAAAGGGAATGAACAGAATGCCCGGGAACACACGGCAGGGATACCTAATTCAGAGAAGGGTTCTAGAGCAAACAACCAATCTGGGACTAATCTGAAGATAAGTGGGAAAGAACAGGCATTGTGCTGGGGGCAAAGTGTGTGTGGAGGTAAGAAGATGCACAGACTTCATGACAGAGATTATAATGTGTGCCTTCCTACAAAGTCAGGACCCAGTAATTTTTTTGTTGAATAAATGAAAGGGAGGGCGTATTTGAGCACAGAGTGCAAGATGGGATGGGTTGAAGATGGGACGAGAGGGAAGTGAAGGCATGACATAATGGGGTTCAGTTTTAGAACACTGAGTCTGGCTACTACATGAAGAATGCTGTTGAGAGGGATGGGAGCAGAGAAGCCAGACAGCAGACAATTGCAGTGAGTCCATGGCCTTGAAGAGACAGCGAGGGACTGGACTTTTGATTGGGTCTGGGGTGTGAGGATGTTCTGAGAAAAAAGGGTTAAGGAAACACTGGCATCCCAGGTTTAACGTGAACGGAGGTACCGAGCCAGGGATCTTAAACCTTCCTCACAGTTACAGGAGCATAAAGGAAGAAAGGCCAAAGTCTTAGCATGTCAGTAGACACTTCCTGGAAGAAGTTCGCTTAGCTTATTCCTGAAGGATGAGGAGTCCCCCAGGTGAATGGTACGAGCTTTTTACTCCTCACGCATCTGGAGGTCAACAGGGGAAGCTGTGCCTCAGGCTATGTACAGTGGCTGTAGTCTTCTTGTTGAAGGCTTGCCCTTCAACCACTTGCCTCCACTTGTGCTCATTCTAGAGCCTGGGCTGAAGGGGCAGCCAACCTGGGGCATGCTCTCCTCAGGGCAATGGCAGAAGCACAAAAGGGCCAATGGAAGAATCAGCTTGGAGTCAGCACACGATCGCTTCTGCCCATGTGCCATTGGCCAAGGCAAGTCACGTGTCCAAGGCCAAAGCCAAGGGGCCAGGGAGGAGGGAACTGCACTCTGCTTTTAGCATGACGTATTGCAAAAAGTGACACAGCAAAGGGCACAGCTACAGGAGTTAGGGTGAGAGGCAATGAGGAGTGGGCTCAGTAATTCCATCTCCCACAGGTGTATGACATGAACCTCCGGAGAGACATGCGTGAACAGAGAGTGTATGCGAGGACAGACCAGAAATTGGCTCACCTCTGCTTCACAGCACAACGGGGGGTCAGGAGGAAGGGAGAGAGAAACTGAGAAGAAAGGTGGGCATGGGCTTCATGAAGAGCTTATTTTAAGTCATGGATGAACAAAAGTGAGAAATGCCAACAAGCACAGGGTGCTCTGGAAGCAGGGCTCCTAACAAAGTCTTAGGAGGTTTTGGGGGAGACCTACCGGGCAGAGGGAGTGGGATGAGCCAAGACTGTAGCACTGCAAGCCCTTTAACAAAGCCGGGACTCACTGACACAAGGCCCCGTGTCTTTGTGGTGCTATAATGCATGTTTTGGCAGGGTTTATACTTAAGCAAAGTAGCCAGTCTCCTCTGTTGTGATTTGGTGGATACCAGGAAACGTCCTCTACCCACATCTAGAGACACAATGGGGGTCCATGGTGCATTGCTCAAGAACAGAGGAGAAGACAGGGAGTCTGGCTTCGTGCTGTGCTGAGCCCAGCCCACCCCATGGCAGGTGCTCCGGTGGGATTAAAGTGTTTGTTCTCCTGTCAGCAGGCTAGTTAATCCTCCAAACCCGTGCCAGGGATAGGCACATAGTAAATACGGCTCTGTGAGAGCTGTCCTGTCAAAAACCAAGAGAGTCGACTCCCTTGCAGATCGGAGCACCTTAGTTCCCTTTCTCTGCAATTACCAGAAGTGATAACTGATCTCCCAAAATGATACCAGATTTCATAGAAGTCTTACTAATTCCTCCCCTTTTTATTGGCCAAGTAAATAGTGTATGTGTGTGTGTGATTGAGTGAGGCCAACAAACTCCAGAAAGTGGCTTGCGGTTACACAGAATCAGTGGCTCAACATGGATTAGCAAAGCCTCATGCCCTGCCTGGCCCCCACTCCTTTTTATCTAACCACAGAACAAGTTGCCATATAAAGAAAACATAAAAAGCATTAACCTCTGATGGGTTACATTTATTTTTCTCGTGTATTTGGCATTTATTTGGGGCATTTCAATTTGTGTGTCTTGGTATATAGAGTCCTGTAGGTTGTCCTCTGAATTCTGAGTCTTTTGTTTCTGTTGGCATTTCTCTTATTCTTTAAAGTTATAGTTTTCTATTTCAATAAAAATTGTCTCAAAACCGCCCTTGGCTTTGGTGTCACCACAATGTGGAATTTAGCAGAATTTTCCCCCCTCCATACTAAGATGAAAAGTCATTTCAGCATCAGCCATTTAAAAAATTTTCTTCTGCTGCTTTTCTTGAGCTGTAATTGACATACAGCACTGCATAAGTTTCAGGTGTACAAGCATAATGACCTGACTTACATGCATCATGAAACGATTACCACAGTAAGTTTAGGGACCATCCATCATCTAATATACATACAACATTAAAGAAATAGGAAAAAAATATTTTCCTTGCGGTGAGAACCCTTAGGATTTACTCTCTTAACTTTTATATATAACACACAGCAGTGCTAATTATATTGATCATGTTGCCCATTACATCCCGAACACTTATTTCTCTTATAACTGGAAGTTTGTACCTTTTGACGGCCTTCATCCAGTTCCCTCTCCCCCAACACCCTGATCATCATGAGCCATTCTTGACCAACTGATCTGAATGTTTCCTGGGAGAATACAATTATTTTAACTGTGATTTCACGTATTTTCTCTGGTCATTGGTCTTTCTGGTCTTTAAATCTGCCCTAACATTTCCTCTACTCACAATGCAGTTGGTGTCTGTTTAAATCTATGGTGCACTTCATGTCTGTGCATGCCTGCAGCTAATTCTCTTTGAAATGCAGAGCTGCTGACTTCGGCAGGGCAGCACCACAGACTGGACACAGTAGTCTCAGGGCCTCTGAGAGGCCAGTTTCTGAAAAGAAAGAAATGACTCCCAGAAAATATAGGGCTTCCCTTGATGCAATGTAAGCAGCCTGTACTTACCTGCTTTGCACTAACTGTCAAGCATACGTGGTGAGATTCACAGATTGCCTGAGTACAAACGAGCATAAAGATGAACTCAATTCCTTTGCCACACCATGTTATTCTAAAAGACAGAAATCCACCTGAGAAATAAGAACAGCTCTCTATTTCTAAAGATTACCGTTTAAATGGTCATGTAGAGCTGGGGGAAAAAAAAAACAGCATCACAATCTCCAATAATGTGGTTTATCATAAAATAATTGGGTTTCTAAATTAGGGGAAAAAATCATCAGGTAATTGTGATGAAAGACTCATTAATGAGCATCATGGGCTGTCCACATCTAAGACATTCTTGCCTCCTGTGCTCGCAGGGCTGAAACTAGAGTGTGGTGATCGTTTTGGGCACAAAATTTAAGGGGGTGCCAGAAATTCAGTAATCAAGATAAATATTTTAATGCAATATTTTAAAAACCAAAATTAGCGCCAAAAAAAATCCATGAACAAAATACCAAAACTGATTGATCAAAGTGGATTGATTGTAAAGTGTCTGCCGTTCAGATGGGTGTAACACCAGAAGACAGACAGAAATGACAATCAGTTTGAAATACACGGTTGTTGGAGCAACATCCAATACGTTCCAAGGGATTTTACAGAGAGAGAACAAGAAAGGGGAGAACCTGTGCATATTTAGTGTTGGGCTTTATCCACCTTAGATTAAAAGAGACTGGAAAACTGGAGAAGAGAAAGCCTATAGGAAAAGGAAAAAGAAGATTTACAGCTGCCCAAGGTCGTCATTAACTTTGATCTGTTTCATCTACTCAGGACCCCCTACTTTGAAGAGAGGATAACATTCTCTGGCTCCAATCTAAGCTCTGCAATTGGCTTCACTCCTTTATTCATGAGCATCATACCCTGGGAACTATCGTCATGTTCAAGCCATAACTCTGTGCTCACTGAGGGCTTGGCTGTCAGGCCAAGGGGACATGGGAAGTGACAACAGCAGCTCAGGTAATTAGACAAAAATATCTGGCTGAAATTATCCTGAGAACCAAGTTGTGGAATATATTCACCATTAAAATTGTATTTGGAGACAGTGGAGAACAAAAATGTTTGTTATGGAAAGACTGGGTGTTATAATGTGTGCTGTATAATTTCAAGTGTGGAGCGTTATCCATCACAGTCATTGGAATGGGAAAGTACACACACCAAAGCACTGCTTAGGGAGAAGGAGTCCCTGAGCAGAGAACAAGCATGCATCCCACGCAGGGTGAACTGAGGCCACTGTCTGGGTGCCATGTGATACTTTATCAATTTCCACTACTGAGAGCTTCAGATCTTTTTTTTAGGCTTTCCAAGTAAAAGGCACATTTTTTAAGAATTAAACTTTAAATCATCATTATTAAAAATTATTATCATGAATATACTTTAAAATAAGGCGCTGAAGTTATCATATGCATCTCCCAAACTGAAGTGAGGTAAAGGGAAGATTATCTTTGAGAAAGGGGGACCTTGGATAATCAAGTTGTATCAAAGACAAGGTCTATGTTGGCTCAGTCTCATCACCTTTATGTCTCATCACCTGCACCCAATGAATGGACTCATAAACCCATCTCATTCATTCTGTTCATTCACTCATTCATTCATTCACTCAACAAATATTTATTGAGTACCCACTATGGGTCAAGCACTGAATTAGATTCTGAGCAAAAGGGCTACAATGTCTGCTCTCACGGAGCTCACAATCCTGTGCAGAAGACAGCCTTTAAGAGAATCATCACCTAGTTGTATTCCACTATATATATATGCTGCATCTTGTTTGTCATCTACCGATGTACACTTATGATGCTTCTTTATCTTGGCAATTATACATAATGTTGCTGTTAATAGAGGGGTGTACGTATCTTTTTTAATTAATTCTTCTTCTGTGGTTGGCTTAGATAACTGTAAGTTTAAAAAGTTAAAGCTCTAAATGTACTTAGAAACAATGAACAGTACATATATGTAAATTTTAAAAATATGTGCAGTATATTGTGTATATCTATGTATATGCCATACACTGTATATGTTGTCAAATTGTAACAATTCTACCTAATAAAACTGAAAAATGAAAAAAAACTTTTTAAAAGAGAACCATCACCTAAACAAATGTAGAAGGACACCTAACTGGGGGATCTGAACTAAATTAGGGTTCAAGGAAGAACTTTCTGAGAAAGTCATATGTATGTTCAGATATGGGTGGATAAGACACAGGTAACTTGGTGAAGGAGCATCGGCACAGGAATAGTAACAAGGGAAGCATCTGAGAAAAGGTGCAAAGAGAGAAGCTATGACAATGGAAAATGAACATTTTTTTCAATATTTTAATTGAAATATAGTTGATTTACAATATTGTGTTAGTTTCAGGTGTACAGCAAAGGGGAGAGGGAGGTAGGGCCAAATTAAGAGAATGGGATTAACAGAAAATGGCAGATTCTTTAATTTTTAAGGGAATGTAGAGAATTAGCAGGAGATGTAGGCAGGTGCAGGTTAACATAGGAACCAGAGCTTTCAGGAAAGTGAGAACAGTTGGACAAGTGGACATCTAGAAGGATGCAGCTGGAAAATCTGAGGAAGGGTCACCAACAGCTTCAGTCTGGGGGACTGGAGTATGAATGGGGAAGCAAACTCTCAGGGAAGCTTGTAAACAGCCCATCTCAAAACAGAGTGAGAGTTTCCAGAAGTCTATGAAGCTTCTGGGTGTGTGACAAAACCCCTTGTCTCAATCCCACAGTTGCCCGAGAATAATGGCTCCCCCTACCCCTCTGCCTTTAAACCTCACATCAGGTCCTATCGCTAGGAATTTCTGACCCAGGACCATAAAGGGACAGGGGTATTCTAGAAATGGTAGCTTAGGCTTTGGTGGAGGAGTGGTGATGGGAACAGCCAAGCAGGCAAAGATCATTTAGGGCTTGTTATCCAGCTTAGAATTTGAGATTTAATCCTACAATCAATGGGAAGCCATCGTAGGGAAAAGTGTATTATTAGATGTTCATTTTTTCCATTTTACTCTGGCCATACTACATAGTACAGATTAGAAAGCAGCCAGGGAGAAGCAGAAATACAGGTTAGAAGACTTTTGTAAAGCAAGAGATCATATTTGGACTAGAGTAGAGACTGAGAGAAGTGAAAAGATTTAAGATGTAAAATAGGACTTTGCTATGAATTGAGTATGGGTGGTGAAGAGCAGGGAGGAAGAAGCGAAAAAGCACATGGGTTTCATTACTGTTATAATTCTCCCACCATCTTTAGATTCAGACAATCAGGATCGCATGGGCCTTCAGGTCAATTCGACTAACTCAGACCCTAATTCTGACTGATTACTGTCTTTATTCAACACCTCCCCGGTTGATTAGATGAAGGTTGCATGCATGCATATTTCACGAATTATTTTCAGTCCACAAAATTTTCATGTCTTTGCATGAGAAAGTCACCGTAGCAACACAGATTTAGGAATTATAGTGCAAACCTTTTCTTTCTTACTGCACACGGTTCGTAGCAGGAGCAGAATGCTAGACAAAAACTAGGACAAGTGAAGTCGGGCATTCAGTGAAGACAGGTCTCCCCCTTTGGAAGCTGTGTCTGGATCAGTAACCAGAAGATCAAGTTTAGAGATGGGTAAGAGTGGAGCTTAAAGGGGATCTGAAGGTGATTAGAAGAAACCCTATCTCTATATGGATAGAGAAAGAGATACCGCAGGCAGCGAAGGCAACGCTCCTCGCCATCTCCTTAAGCTGTCTTGGAAGCTCCGTGGATTGGCAGGAGCTGCCTCACTTCGAGAGAAGTGTTAAGATAAGTTAATTACATGTTTGTATTTGATACCATGTTAGAAAAAAATTGCCAACTTTTTGCCGTTCGGCAATGTAGCTATTGTAAACGGGAAGTGCTTACAATCCAAGTGTGCCTTGTTCTAAATAAATTTGAAGATAGGCTTTCAAGTTTATAAAACCTTACCAAATTAGTAGGAAACTAATGTCTCCCTGAAATCTTGAACTTGGGGATTTTCTGAATTATGAGTGACATGGCAAGACCTCCTGGCAAAGTGCAATGTTGCAGCCTAGTATACATATGGAGAACAATAACCTAGGCTTGGTTTTAGCCTGTAAACCAAGAAAGGATGCAATGAAGCTTTGCTGGGTTTGACCGCAAAGTCAAGGAACTGGCCAGAAAGAAAAAAATATTTGTGTCCACCTTACCGAAGAAGAAAAAAAGAGGGAGCACGACACCTAACATTCAGAAGACAGGAAATCATCAAGTTAAAAAATGCCTTAAGGAAAAGGCAAATTTCTTGTTTAAATCTTTCTTCAGCCAATAAATATTTTATAATCCAGAGATGCACTATGAGACCCAGTAGCTCTAAAATTCACAATATCTTAGTTAACCTCGCTGACTCCAAAACATTTCAAGTCTCTCCATTTGTGAATTTTCCTCTGAAGGTATTTATTTTTAATTTTACAACAAACTCCAATCAGAAATAGCATTCACCTTCAAGGGGTATGTTTTATAAAAAGCTCCGTTTACAAGATATACAACTGTGTTTTATAAACATCTTATAGGAGATATGGGTTTATTCTTATGAAATGGTCTTGAATAATCAACCTTCTCCAACATATCTTAAAAGAACTGTAAAGCCACTATTTCAATTTTAAAATAAAAATGTGATGATATGCAGTTACAAAAATTGATTCTTCATCACTGTTATTCAGAAATGCAATGCCTCTCTCTCTTCTTTCTAACTCCTTACTTAATATATAGTTGTCAACCAATGAAGCATGAAGCATTGAATAAAATTACTTTCAAATATAAAATAACAGTGTATTTTGAAAAATTAATTTTACGCCCTGTACTGAAAGCAAATTTTCAAAAACTGTGATGTGCTATTCAAACCCAGAAGAACCAATAGCGAAGATTTCAGAAAAAGATTAGTGTCAGTATCTAAAGTAACAATTTTCAAGTTGATGAATGAAACAAAACCATTCAGGAGGGACCCATTTGCATCCTGAGTGGGATCATGATCGTTTATATCACGTTGAATGGTAATGCAGCAATGCCCCAAGGTGGTCTGAGATTATTAACCCTCATCAACCTCTTAACTGCACCCCCAGGTCCCATTCCTGCTGCATTTCTAATGTTGTATTGTATGAAAAATAGCATACGGGTAACAACATCCCAAGTGTTTGCAAAGACTAAATGAAATAATGCATGTAAAGCACTTAACACAATACCTAACATAAAGTTAATGCCCAAAAAACAATTGCTATCATTATAGTTTAACCTTCCTGCCAGCAGGGACATTCCATTAGCTGGAACATGAGAACAGTTTTTCGATTGTGGGTTGAGGTGCTCTCAGTAATTTATACTCTGTCATCTTCATCTAACAACAATAAAAGAGAGTTGACTCCAGATCAGCTAGTTATCCTTTGTGGGTGAATTTCAGGGGAATATAAGCCTGAGAATGTCCCAAATTTGAAAGAATTTTGTAAAATGCCTCCAGGTTTTAAAACTTCAAAAAAAGTACTTAAAAGTCCACCATAATCTTTTCTATCTGTGTGATCTATATCAAAAGACGGTTTCAATTCTTAATTTATAGAGTAACTCATATGAGATCACACACTTACCAGCAGACTTCTTGATGCAGAAGTGTTTCAATCGGTAAAATAGGAACATTAATCATATACTACACCTTGCGAACAAACTCCCACAGAGAGCTGTGAAGCTAAGGTCTAGATAACCATGGTTCTCTTCCCCTGCCTCTTCTCCTTTTCTTCTTGTCTATAACTCAACATGCTCCAGTAGTCTTCACCGTTGAGTTTGGCCAAAATAAGCAATACTTGTGTCCCAATTTAAAAAAAAAAAAAATCAAAGTGGTTTGAATGGTAAAGACACTAAGTTGTTTATGCACCAGAAAAATCCAGAAGTAGAATGGCTTCAGGTCTATTTTGATCAGGGTTATACCTCTGTTTGATCAGGGTTCTACCTGTTTCTGCACAAATGCATTGTCTCTCTACCCTCCATAGTCAGCCTTGCCTTCAGGCTGGCTTCCCACATGGGGCAAAAGGGCCTCACTAAATCCAGATGTTACCTCTGCACATCACTTTTTCCAGGAGAAAGGATTTTTCCTCCTCTATGCATCAAATACAAGTCCTGAGCTTCACTCTAAGCCATTTCTCATTCTGTGCCATCCTGCAAACCAATCCTTATGGCATGGAGATGAAACTATGCTCAGTGACTCAGGGGGGTGGAGGCAGAATTACTGCTGCCCATAGCAAGGCTGTGACTCAGTGAGGAAGCGATGGATGTGGAGACAGCCAGAATTTGTACCATCTGTTAGTTGCCATCACAGGGGGACTAAAAAGCAGCTCCAAGGGACTTAACCAAGATTCTTTTGTGATCCACCTCTGAGATCTACTCGAGTTTCAGACTGCCAAAGAACATCTGAAAAATATATTTCTTTCTCTGCTGAAAATCAGCACTCCTCTGAAAACACTGTCCTGGGACCAAGCTTTTGTATTGTTTCAATTTCCTTTTCACTTTAGATGATTTCTTTTCATAAAATGCATTCCTTTTGGGGGCCTTAAACAAATAGACTGCCAGTTATTTCTCCAGCAAAAACTGGTTTACTTGGGATCAGCAAAGAATTGCAATTTGAAGTCTGCAACCACGGTGAGCCATGGGCAAGTACTACACACCAAGGAGAGAACTCTTTCATAAAAGGGAAAAGGATGTTGGGAGGGCTAGAGTAAACAGAGTCTGGGGCGTTTCATTGGCTGAGTTTTGACAGCCTCTCACTGGCTGAGTTCTGGCCAGGCAAGAAAGGGACATGAGAGCTCCCTGTTCTGGCCTCCCAACTCTTATTTTAATTGTGTTTTCTGTTTATTAAGTTTTATAGCCCCGTATACAAATAGGCCCTTGATTAATCCATCCAGACTGTGGGGTATGTGGTTTAAATTGGTGTCTAGGAACCCTGCTGTACATTTATACTGAAACCTTACATAGACACCAAAAATTTTGTAAGAACAAATTGAGATTCAAAGTCACTGGATAAAAGTCAATGAATAAGTAAGAAAGCATAAACAGAAATCATATGGATTTGTCCCTGGATGGATTTCAGCACACAGCACCATATGTGTCCATATTTTTAAGGGTATGATGTAGGAAATGCTGTAATGTCATATTGCACTTTGTCTGACCCTCATTTTTTAGACTGAAAGAAATAACCTAAAGACCTTCAGGTCCTGAAATTTTCTCAAGAGTTTTCAAAAATGGTTTAGAACTTGAATGAAGTGTTTTAACACATTTAAATCCTTTCCAAAAGAATTGTTTTCCTTTGCGGAGTTTAAGTGAAAAGGTAACAAGCACACTTTTTTCCCATGTATTTAATGTGTCAAAAGTGTCATCCTGCTATTCATATTGAAAGGAATAAATGCAGATCAAAAGGAAAAACAAACCCCAAAAATATAGCTTACTAGGAATGGAGGGGAAAATCATATTTTTTCAAACTTTTTCAGGCCACCCAAGCTATCCACTGAACAGAATTATGTCCCTCTGTGATTATGTCTCTCTGTGTGTATATGTGTTTGCGTGTTTAGAGAATTTTGAGTTTTCCATAAAGGTTGCATAATCTTTTTGAGCTACAGATTCCTTTGGCTCTCTGATGAAACCTATGAAATCCTCCTCAAAAATAAGACTAGTATGGAAATAAAGTATATTAAAATACAGTTGTCAAAATAACAAATATGTGATACAGTAATATACATGCTTCCTTATTAATATATTAAATAATAAGATGGTTATGGACTGAATGTTTTTGTCCCCCTAAAATTCATATGTTGAAATCCTATCCTCCAATGTGATGATATTAGGAAGTGGGATCTTTGGGGGGTAATTAGGTTATATGGGATCATGAGGGAAGGGCCCCCATGAATGGGATTAGTGCCTTTAAAAGAATCACTTCCTCTCTCTGCTCTCCACCACGTGAGGATAAAATGAGAAGACAGAAGTCTGCAAGCCAGAAGACACCCTCGCCAGAAGCTGACCATACTGCCATTCTGATCTGACTTCCAGCCTCCACAACTGTGAGAAATAAATTTCTGTTGTTTATAAGCTACTCATTCTACGGTCCCTTTTAACAGAAGCCTGAATGAACTAGGACAAAGATCTAGAAGCAGGTCTACTACCTACCATAACTTTGAAGGAATTATAACTGGGCATATTTTGTGGTGCCAAATTTGTCACCTGATATGAAAACATCTGTGATGCTGGTAACAAAGTCACAGATGCTCCTGATTCTATGACGGTCTGATGCCGTGACAAGGTGACACAGCTGAGATTCAAACACAGTCTGGCTCTGGAGCCTTCTCTCTCAACCATGTCACTGTTCAGCCTAAAACAGACCTATGAGGCAACTCAGCTCAAACCAGTGATTGTGTAAATAAAATAACTAAGGATCAGAGAGCAGTGATAACTTACTACAGCAAACTCATTTAAGGAGTGCTCAGTTTTGTTTTGTGGCCCTCAAATATATGGAACTGAACATAATTATTACTTCAAGACATACCATCATTGCTGGTCTATGAGTGGTCCTCCTTACTTTAATTAATGAAGTAATTTAAATAAATAATGAATAGTCATAAACTCACCACCGAACCCAAGGACTTGACTTTGACAATAACTTATATCTATCACCCCATCCTATCCTTTCCATTACAGCTGAGGTAGCTGGAATGTTTATTGTCCTTTTACATACACATACACATACACATACACACACACACGCCCTCACTTTTTATCACAATATAGGCATGCTTAAAGAACGTTGTTTAGTTTTAGTAGCTTTTGAACTTTATCATATAATGGATAATCTTCTGGAGCTTATGTTCCATGTTCAACATCACATTACGAGGATTCATCCATATTGCTGAGCAACCTATAGTTTAATCACTGGCTCAAAAAAGCTCCGACAAGGTCCAGCTCTATGCTGTTTACGGGAAGTAGATTTGAACCCCAATCTCCTAACTTTTCAGACCAGCCCCTAATCCACTACCACAGGACTGCCACTCTTTCCTTCCCAGCATCCCTTCCTCTTCTGAGTGACATATTTATTCAGAGGGAGCTCTTCCCAGGAGCCCTGAATCACAACGGTAGGTGGCTGCAAACTGTACCTTTGGGTAAGGCTGGCTTGTTATCTGAAACATGTAAATAAATTGGCATTGAGCATCTCTGGCCCAGTGGAGAGAAAAAGGAAAATCCAGCTCACAAAAGTGTGCAAAGGCTGGGGGTATGAGCCTCCCTGGGAAGGAAAGGTAGCTCAAAGTCACAACTGACTGGGCTGTGAGGAATATCCTCATATTGCTTCACTGGGGCTAAAACCAAAAGCCAAGCATGCCTAGACCTTTGGGGGCAGGACTCAGTGCCATGTTGCTATGGTGATTCTTCCACCAGCTCAGAAGCTTCCTCTGTTCTCTAGCAGAACCCAGCCTCCAATCTGGGAGGGGTGAGAGTGGTGGGGAGAAAAAGATAGAGCGGCTGAAGCCAAGGACAGAAGAATTCTACTGTGGGAAGACCATGAGATGAAAATTCCCTTCTGCTGTGAGTGTGCACATATGTGTGTGCATGTGTGCATGCAGCCACAATGGGGAGGGAGAGGTGAGGAGTGGATTTTCTCTGCTATGTAACCACTACAGGAGCACAGCTTTAACCAACTCATTCCAAACCTTACCCTCTTCCTAAATGATAACTCAGGTAACTCTGTGATGTAAAATTTCTCATATTTCTAGGCTATGAAGATGTCTTATGAGTGGCCCCCCCGACACACACACGCACACACCATACACCCTTCTGCCATCTTTTCTAAACAAACAACAGATTGCATTGCTGCTGTTCAGAATATTATGCCAGGAAAACAGGGGGGAAAAAACCAACTTCTTCATCAAGATTCAAACTAAATGTATATGCCTACCAAGTGATATATTGCACAATTATAAGTACTTCATAAATGTTCATCTAAGCCCATGCCTGCAAAGATTTAGAGGAACTGTTGCCCAGCCCTGCTCTCCAGAGAAGGGCCATATGTGAAAGTGAGTCATATCTGCCATCTGCACAGTGCATTCCAGGATGCTCAGCAAGCATTCTCTTGAAGGTCACTCATAATCCCCATTTTACAGATGGACCATCAGAGTGAGAAAGAGAGGTGATGTGACACTCGTCTTCACTGCTTCTCTCAGGAGCCGCAGAAATATGCAAGCTCATGTATTCACTGAAATCATTTTTTTAAAAAGCAACAACTTTTGCCAGATCAGAGAGTCAGATTTCAGAGTGTGATCATTTTTTCCCCAGGAACCATGGCATCTACCATGGCCGCTATGAAATATAAAATGAAGTATATATTTCTTTCTCCTTTCTGAGATAACACAACTCGAAACTCCCAATGGCAGATGCTCACAGGCCACCATACCAACCAAAAACAACTCTAGGTGAGCCCCTCACAAGAACTAAGGCTCTACTGCAGTGTGGCATTTTTACGAGAATATTTTAAGAGTGAAATAGAATTGAGATGCATAAAGCCTATTTTTTCCAAAATGAAAATTTATAGCCATAATAAGAAAAATTAAAACTAGAAAGCTTCCTACACAGCAATCCTCTCCAATGACATTATTAGATTATATCATTATTCCATATATGACTTCAGACAAGTTACTTTAAACTTCCTCATTTTTCTCACCTGTAAAATGGGAGTATAAATAGTATCAAACTCTCAAGAGTTTCTGATTATTAAATGAGTTACTGTGCATGTAAAGAACTTGGAACAGTGCCTAACACACAATAAGAACTGAGTAAATGTTAGCAATTCTCACACCATGCGAAGTTCAAATGTCTTATTGGAACTGGTAAGTGACTACCCTTCCCAACAGGAGTATAAAGAGAACCCTGCTTTGTGAATTAGAGACAGGCATTAGCAAAATACTGCCCAGTGACAGATACATCCTCAAATTATTATTGAGCATCCTTTACTTACAATTTACATGAGAAAAAAAAAGAGCCATTGTACAATTTCTAAAATCATGACAGTACTTTCTGCCCCAAGGTGAACTCTGCCACAGACTTGGGTGAGCTGAAGTGGAGAAATCATATGCAGGGAGGGATCCAGGTTGTTTCAGGGCATAGATTCCAACTTCATGGCATAGATGTGGGCAGCTGGGCAAATTGCATCAGCCTGGCAGCCGCTAAGCCTAGAGCAGCTCCTCTGAATAAAGGTTTCCAGCTGACTGCACATCTAAGTGGCAAGGTCGTGAATGGCTGTAGGTTCTGGAAGACAAGGCTGTATCCACAATCTAAGAAGAGCCCTTACTCCAGGTATGTACAAAGAGGAGGGCAGACCCCCACCAGTTTCTTGAGCCACAGTATCACATGCTTGCAAGGAGGACCACCCCCCCCAACAAATGCTGTCACCTTTAAATAACAGACTGGTTCGTTATTACGGAGAGTTTCATAACTCAGTGGGTGTATTCATATGCAAGCCTCTTGATGGAACATGATTTCTCCCTGCAGCCACCCTAAGAGACAAATTGCTATTCATCTCAACTAGCAATTGATAAACATGAGGTAATTAAATTAGTTTGTGGCCAACGTCATCATGGAATCCTAGACTTGTAAGCAGCTGAAAAGAATTTAGACATCATCTAATTCAGTATCTTCATTTTGTGAAGAAAATGCAGTCAAGGGAGATTTGTTGACTGGTCCAAGCCTTCATAATCCATCACACCAGATGAGAATGCAGCAACTTAGTACTGCTTCCAAAACTCCCTAAGATTAATAATTCAGCTGAGAAACTGTTACCACTGCCCAACCTGAGGACCATGACTCAAATATTTCATCAGTTTAACCATATATAACACTTTATCGACCCCCTACTAGTTCTAGGAAATGGCCAGCCACATACTGAACAGCCTCTTCCTCTCTGGAAATCTCCCAAAACTGTTCTTCTGTTCAGTTGCAAGCAAACAAGGACCATCAAAAAGGCCAAACACAAAACCTCCCCACGTTCCTTCCAAAAATCTCACCATAATAGACTTTCCCCTTTCTACCCTATAAAATTCACTCACCTTTCAAACCCTCACTAAACTCCTGCAGGAGCAAAAGTGATGAGAGATGTTGCTCTTGCAAGCGTATGAATAAACAGTCTTTGCCAATTGAGTTTCTTGCTTACTTTTGGTTTTGGCACAACAGAATTTGAACATGAAAGTGTTAGTAAAAATCCCTGCTCACTGAGTAACAATTTTGAAATACAGAGTTTAGAATCTGGTGGCTCTTCAACACCTTAACAGCTGTCCATCCATGAGATATTTAAGCCAAGGCAGTGTAAAACTCTTGTATGATTCTCTAGAACTTTTCTTCCTCTTTTACAGCTACCAAGAATATTTCAGATGTCAAGTTCTCTGTCATCCTGTGTCCCCAAGACACTGGTCATGAAGAAATTCATACTGATTTATTTTTCTCATGTAATGTGAGTGAAATATAAACTTGTGTATGTCAAATCATGGAAATTTGGGGAAGCTGCTTTACAGCACTGTAACCTCTCCCATCCTGCCTAATACACATCAAACAAGTGCACAAGAGAAGTGTACTCACTCAAAATTGTGGGAAAGAATTGATTTAACAGAATTAATTTTTCCAACTGATGGCCCACATCACCTAAAATTTAGGAAACTTTAGCCCACGCATGGACTAAAGAAAACATACAGGTGACACAGACACAGATAACTGTTAACACAAAGTCAGCCCATGTTAAATGCTAAAACAGAAAGATAAATAAAGTGCTCTGAGAGCACAGAGTGAGGTTGGATTAGCCCTGATTAAGAGAAGACTCTGTGGAGAAATCAAGAAGGATATATATATCATTAAATCATTAAATCTTTGCCTAGAAGCACTTCTCTGGGTGGGACTGAGAAGCAGGGGGAAAGAAACAAGACAAACAATATGCCCACCCTGCATTTCTGTTGCGCTACAGGGCTAAAACAATAATTAAATAAGAGCCTACAGTAGCCCCCTGTGGCTCTGGCAACTGATAAAATCAAGGGGCTTCAAATATGGTGAAGGCTATCAAAATACAAGACACAGCATAAACACCTTTCAGAAGTCACTTCCTTCTGGAGCTGCCTCAAAACCCAGCCATGACTATTTGCAGAGAACTATGAGCAGACAGGCTGGGTCTAGACACTCCTTGCCACCCTCAGCCACCCAGGCTTTGCTCCAATCTAGGTGAAAAAGAGTCCAGGTCATTTGCGAGTGTTCTGGACCACTCCTGCTTTACCCACCTCAATGTTCCCTTGACCAGATTTGAACTTGAAAGATTGGAGAGTCTGAAAATGATCTGCTCACCTGGGAAACTTCTGCAGTTCAAAACAGTAACACACTCAAGCCAACTCAGAACAAACATGAACAAAGCAACTTGGAAAACCCTAAAATCATCATACACCCTCACAGATATGAGTAAGTCCACCACCTCACACTGCAAGTTTTGTTCGATTTGAACATCAGTGTCATCTGAATTCACTCCTGGGGTGGGGAATCGGGGCCTCTCTTTACATTAAAAAGGAAGAAAGATCTCAAATCAATAACCTTTCACCTTAAGACACTGGAAAAGAGAAGAGCTAGAACTCTGGCTCCTCCTTGACGTCCTATGTTCCAGGATCCTGTTTCGGTGCTTTAGAGACTAGTTATGGGTCTAATCAAGTCCACATAAATGGTGTCCAGTATTTTCACTGTAAGCATCTTTGCTTCAAGCAGTTTTGCCACAAGCAATTTTGCCACACAACTAATTGGCCATAAGACAGTTTTGCCATAAAAGTCAAAAATAATGAAAATAAGATAGGGACATTAAAAAAAAAGACATAATAAATCATGAAAAAATGAGTAACAAAAAATTTTAAGATTTTATTATGAAAAATAAAAATGAAAAAACTGAATTAATTCATTTAAAACATATGTCGATTCATGGTGATAGTCCTTTTCAGGTACGTCTTAGAAAAAACAATGATTCTTTCTTTCTCAAAGTCAGTATTAAGGATTCAGGATCTATGTTGGATGTAAGTTCCTTACAATATTAAAAAAAAAATGTGCTGAAAGTCTCTTCAGATTTCCCTGGAAGTAAAACAAACAGAAGAGGCATGCTGCTATTTGTCAATATGTGTAATGTATAAAATTGGTAGTACCTATCTGTACTATATTTGTGTTCCATCCCATGTTCGGTCTTTATACTTCCCTAAATCAGCTAAGCCAGATTCTGTGCCAAATACCAAAATTCTATCTCCATCATGTTCTCCAGTATCAAATATCAAAAAATTTTCACCACTTTCAAGAAACTCACACTCATGAGGAATCACGTAACCATTTCTTTTTGGGAGAAACAGAAGGAATTTGATTCTTCTTTTGTCTCCAACTTCTAATACAGCATCATAAGTCTGGCAAAGATGGCATTAAAGAACAAGCCATTGTATCTAAATTAGCTAAAGAACAGATCATTAAAGCTCTCAAAGGACTTGGGAATTACTGGTCACATCTCTTACGTCTGTCACAGCTTAGTACGTTTTTGATGGGTGGGAGGGATGCCTGTGCTCACCAAAAGATCCGCAACCAGCTATGTTAACACTTTCCAGCATAGCATGTAATTTGGCTTTACACCCTTCTTATTTCAGTTTCAGAAAGTCTGCTTATCACCATATTTTTCTATCAAGTCGATATACAGAGTTGTTATCACCCACTATTTTAAGACCACCACTCATCACTCTACAGACCATTCTGAGGCCTAAGATTTCCATAATATAAAAATGGGAAGCTTGCAGAATGGAGAAATGAAGCCAAACTGTCAGCCAGTTGAAACCAAACTTGAGGCAAAAATACCTAGAACCCACATACATTCCTACATCTGTCCTCATTCATTTGAATCGTGACATGTCTGTTGGAATTACTGTGATCCTGAGGCTCTGGATGTCAAAGCCCCAATAAATTGAGATAAACCACCCGAGAAAAACAGGAGTGACAGCCCTTTTGCAGGAAGCCCCTTCTGAGCAATAGTGATGCCGTGTTCCCCCATAAGGCTCTCTCCATAGTGCTCCATCCACTCACATGTCTATCCCAAATCCAAGAATAGCTGCAAGCAAAAGAAAACAAATACCCAGAAGCTAAATGCATCTCTGTCTGCCAAGAGGACAGACTGCAGAGCTGCAGGTGCTCAAGAAACCCAAGACAGCCCTCTCCAGACCAGCCGAGGATTGGAAAATAACAATCGTGTTTGCGTTGTTAAAAAAAATAAATAAATAAAGTGTACACTTTCCCCCATCACTTCATGTTTCTTTTTGTCTTTACTTCCATCTCCCTGAAGGCAAGCAGTGCTGGTGGTTCTCCCAATTATTTCAACCCCTGAAAAGGCACCAAAGTCATCTGTAGAATCAGCCCGTCATGCTGCATGTATCTATTAAAAATGGTATGAAATTCCTTTTTATTAAACTGTACAAGTGAAACAGATCGAGAAGCAAGTGCTTATATCTCATGTAAGGAGCAACTGTGGGAGTCCTACAGAGAGGCAAATTCTGATTGCATCAAGACAGAACAAACCTGGGAGGGAAGGAGAAAAAAGTGAGGGGTTCTGCAGAGAAAGGAGCCTGGAATCTTGATCCTCTATAGCTGAGGATGTGACTATCAACCTAAAAGGAGGGGAAAGTGGTAGGAGGACTGGTACCCAGAGTCTGTACTGATGACGAGTGAGAACAGGGAACTCAGAGAACACATCCACAGACAGACTTATTGGAAGCTCTGCTCACATTGGCTAAGAGGACGTTGAAAGAGAATAGTCTTTACCAACACAGAGAAGTAACGCTTAGCGGTAAACTGCAGAAATAATGCTAGGAGGAGGGGAAAAGAAACCCTAATCAGGTCTTAAAATAATAGAATCTTAAAGTGAGATAATTCATTCCATCTGTTAAGTTTCTAAATACAGAAAATGAGGCTCAGGAAAAGGTTGTGAGTTGCTCAAAGCCAGAGAGTTTCTGGAGTCTCCCTTTGGAAATACATTTTAGGTGAATTCTCATAAACTTCCATTTAAAAACAAAAGTGAAAAAGCACATACTATTGTCAATATTCATAGTTTGAGTTATCCCAAAAGTGTACCTTAAGACAAGGACCTTTTTGCAAGTTTGGGAGGTGCAGAAAATGCTGGCATGGGAGTGGGGATGTAACACTGATGGGAAGAATGCCAATACAGCAAAAAGACAATAAAAGGTGTGTTTACTGGTGTGTTAAATCCAGCAAATTTCCCCTCTGGACATTCAGAGATAATCCAACTGGGGAGGTCGGGAAGATGGGATAGAACACGTACTTCAGAGTTCTCCCACTTGTGGAAAAGGGAGCCAGAGTATTTATCCATTGGCTCCCATCCATCCCTGGTTGAGGTGTGTCTAAAAAGAGAGAATTCCCTGGCCCTTCCATCCTGCTCTGCAAGTGGGCTAAGCCGACTACTACCACTTCAGAAAACATCTTAAGACAAAAAGTTGGAGATGCTGACAACTTGAAATCAGCATGAGTGCAGGTCCAAAGGATATGCATGAGGTATCAGGAATGCGTGCTATACCATCCACTACATGTTTAGCCATATTTCTGCTCACCACTAGTCCAGAGATCATTAAGAAGTGCAGATCCCCATTTTTGTTCACTATCTGACCCAGTTCCTTACGCGCATGATAGGGATGGCATGCACTAAAGTGCTATTCAGTATCTCAGTTTGTTCTTGATCCATTTTTGCAAATTCTGTATCATGAATGCAGTACCATTGGCTTGAAATACGCATAATCTGTTTTATATCCAACCCCCCCCCGTTTATCAAAGTGTGTTATTGTAATGCACAGCATGGACGCACAGGTATGTAGTTCATTTTGTTAGCTTCCAAACTGGTATAAGCATGTCTTAAAGTTTTGAACATTAAAGCATTTTAAATTTAATCAGTTATAAAAAGACACCTAAAATTCAGATCATGAAATTTGGAAATATGACCTAATCCCCAGGTCTTTGTTAATATATTTAAAAGATACATAGGCATATATCACATCAGCTTTACAAATAAGCAAGTACTTCTCCTTGAATTTAAAAAAGAAGTCTATATCTCAAATAAAACTGTATGTCTTCCACTGGCGCTGCCTGAAATACTATTTGAAAAGTTTATTTCTAGAATAGTTAAATTTAAAGTCATTTTAATATACAAATCTCTGACAAGAACTAGAAGTGCAACCTATCACCCTGAAAAAAAGATAAAATAAATGTAGATTCAAAAAGGACTTGAATTTATTTAAAGCTCTCAGAAAAATGCTACCATTTAGTAATGACATTCCCTATTCATTTGACCTCAGCTTGACACGCTGAATTGCTCTGAACATCTGTGGCCAGACACATAAGTTCTACATCTTAACTCTTGCTTTTCTAATTTGTACAGAAATGCACATTAAAAGAATGCCAAGGCTAGAGCCAGAGACAATAAAAGAGGAAAAGTCATAAGTAATTATAAAATCCACATCTACCCGTGCAAAGAGGTTACCAACATTGCTCTGCCAACTTTGATAACATTTCACATGGAAATAGCTCAAACTTAGAGATATGTCATGCTTCTTACCTGATTCCATGGATTCAAAATGCCTGGATTAATAATACCTGACCTATGTCTCTCCAACTGAAATAAAATAGGAACACCCTCATGACTGCTGGGCTACTAACTAGACTGTCACGTGACTGATTATAAGCGATGGGAGATAGAGAGAGGATGTGTTGGATTATTTCAAAACAGGCAAGAAAATTTAGGAAGTGAGTATATCTGCAAACTAATTTTCATGGATGTGTTAACTGCTTCTTATAACTTGACACTAGTGGACTCAGCCCCATTAAGCTGGAGGAGAGCATCAGACTTTGTGGTCACAGTTCTTGGTGATTCTTCATGGTTCTCAGCCCTGGCCACACATTAGAATTACCTGAGGGACTATTAAAAAATACAGTACCCAGGCTTCACGTGGCATCTCTGAGGTTAAACCCAGGAATTGAGACAATTTTAATGTTCACCCAGAGTTGAGAATTACTGATCATTTTTGGTAATAAAGAGCAATAATGCACATGGCCTCAACAGATACCATGTATTAATTTCCTAAGAAGCCACGACTGAAATATTCAGTTGTCTATAAAAATAAACATTTTATCTTAAAAGTAGGTAACTAATATACTGACTCATTCAACAGAAATTCACTAAGCACCTACTATGTGTCAGATAGAGTAATAAAAAAATAATGTATGTGCAAGGACTAATAAAACATGGTTGCTGACCTCATGTGTAAAGGGGAGGAAACATCTTTGTTGATAGGATGATCACAAGGTACTGGAATAAGTATTTTAAGAGGTTATATAAGATACAGATTTTAAAAAAAACAAACAGAAAAGAAAGCAGCTAATTTTACCTAGGGCAGTCTGGGAGAGTTTCATAGAAGAGGCAAAATTTAACTGTTCACTGAAGGAAAGTTAAATCCTGGAAAAGTTGCAAAAAGTAAAAAAATTTTAAAAAAAGATTTGATTCAAGTTTTTAAAACATAGGCTCTTATGGGCAAAGGACTTTAATAGACATTTCTCCAAAGAAGATATACAAACGGTCAGTAAGCACATGAAAAGGAATGCTTAACATCACTAATCATTAGAAAAATGCAAATCAAATCCATAATGAGCTACCACTTCATACCCATCAGAATGGCCACTATTTAAAAAAAAAACAAAAAACAGAAAATAGCAAGTGTTGGCAAGGATGTGGAGTGACTAGAACCTTTGTGTACTGCTGGTGGAAATATAAGATGGTACAGCTGCTATGGAAACCAGTATGACAATTCCTCAAAAAATTAAAAATAGCATTACCATATGATCCAGCAATTTGGCATATACCCAAAAGCATTTAAAGTAAGGTCTCAAGGAGATATTTGTCTGGGAGAGTTATTCCTCCAGCCTCTTTCTTTCTCTTCAGTAATGCTGTGGCAATTCTAGGTCTTTGATGGTTCCATATAAATTTTATTATGATTTGTTCTAGTTCTGTGAAATACGTCCTGGGTAATTTTATAGGGATTGCATTAAATCTGTAGATTGCCTTGAGCAGTGTGACCATTTTAACAATATTGATTCTTCCAATCCAAGAGCATGGAATATCTTTCCATTTTTTAAAGTCTTCTTTAATTTCCTTCATCAATGGTTTAAAGTTTTCTGTGTATAATTCTTTCACCTCCTTGGTTAGATTTATTCCTAGATATTTTATTACTTTGGGTGCTATTTTAAAGGGGATTGTTTCTTTACTTTCTTTTTCTGTTGATTCATCATTAGTGTAAAGAAATGCAACTGATTTTTGAACGTTAATGTTGTAACCTGCTACCTTGCTGAATTCTTCAATCAGCTCTAGTAGCTTTTGTGTGGACCTTTTAGGGTTTTCTATATATAGTAACATGTCGTCAGCATATAGCAACACTTTTACCTCTTCTTTTCCAATTTGGATCCCTTTTATTTCTTTCTCTTGCCTGATTGCTGTGGCTAGGACTTCCAGGACTATGTTGAATAGGAGTGGTGATAGTGGGCATCTATAGAGCTATAGTCATCAAGACAGCATGGTATTGGTACCAAAACACACATATAGACCAATGGAACAGAATAGAGAGCCCAGAAATGAACCCACAAGCTTTTGGTCAACTAATCTTCGACAAAGGAGGCAAGAATATACAATGGAATAAAGACAGTCTCTTCAGCAAATGGTGTTGGGAAAACTGGACAGCAGCATGTAAAACAATGAAGCTAGAACACTCCCTTACACCATATACAAAAATCAACTCAAAATGGATCAAAGACTTAAACATAAGACAAGATACAATAAACCTCCTAGAGGAAAACATAGGCAAAACATTATCTGACATACATTTCAAAAATTTTCTCCTAGAAGAAATAAAAGCAAGAATAAACAAATGGGACCTAATGAAACTTACAAGCTTCTGCACAGCAAAGGAAACCAGAAGTAAAACAAGAAGACAGCCTACGGAATGGGAGGAAATTTTTGCAAATGAAACTGACAAAGGCTTGATCTCCAGAATATATAAGCAGCTCATACAACTCAATAAGAAAAAAATAAACAACCCAATCCAAAAATGGGCAGAAGACCTAAACAAGCAACTCTCCAAGGAAGACATACAATGATCAAAAGGCACATGAAAATATGCTCAATATCACTAATTATCAGAGAAATGCAAATCAAAACTACAATGAGGTATCACTTCACACCAGTCAGAATGGCCATTATTCAAAAATCCACAAATGACAAATGCTGGAGAGGCTGTGGAGAAAGGCGAACCCTCCTACACTGCTGGTGGGAATGCAGTTTGGTGCAGCCACTATGGAAAACAGTGTGGAGATTCCTCAAAAGACTAGGAATAGACTTACCATATGACCTAGGAATCCCACTCCTGGGCTTGTATACAGAAGGAACCCTACTTCAGGATGACACCTGCACCCCAGTGTTCATAGCAGCACTATTTACAATAGCCAAAACATGGAAACAGCCTAAATGTCCATCAACAGGTGACTGGATAAAGAAGAGGTGGTATATTTATATAATGGAATACTACTCAGCCATAAAAACCAACAACATAATGCCATTTGCAGCAACGTGGATGCTCCTGGAGAATGTCATTCTAAGTGAAGTAAGCCAGAAAGAGAAAGAAAAATACCATATGAGATTGCTCATATGTGGAATCTAAAAAACAAAAACAAAAAGAAACAAACAAAAACAAAGCATAAATACAGGACAGAAATAGACTCATAGACAGAGAATACAGACTTGTGGTTGCCAGGGCAGTGGAGGGTGGGAAGGGATACACTGGGATTTCAAAATTGTAGAACAGATAAACAAGATTACACTGTATAGCACAGGGAAATATACACAAAATGTTATGATAACTCACAGAGAAAAAAATGTGACAATGAGTGTGTATATGTCCATGAATGACTGAAAAATTGTGCTGAACACTGGAATTTGACACAAAATTGTAAAATGATTATAAATCAATAAAAAATGTTAAAAAAAAGGAGATATTTGTACAGCCAAGTTTATAGCAGCCTTATTCACAATAGCTAAAACGTGGAAGCAACCCAAGCGTCCACTGATGGATGAATAAATAAGCAAAATGTGATGTACACATACAACAGAGTAATATTCAGCCTTAAAAGGGAAGGAAATTCTGACAGATGCCATAGCATGGATAAAACTTAAGGACACTGCACTAAGTAAAATAAGTCAGTCACACACACACAAGTACTGTGTGAGGTACTATGTCTATACCTATATAAGGTACTTAGAAAAGCTGAATTCATGGAGACAGAAAGCAGAATGGTGGTTCACGCCAGGGGCTGGGAAGAGAGGGGATTAGGAAGTTGTCATTTAATGGGTATAGGGTTCCCACTTTGCAAGATAGAAAACCTTTTGGAGGTGGATGGTGATGATGGTTGTATAAAAATATGAATGTACTTAATTAATGTCACTGAACTGTATATTAAAAATAGTTAACATGGTAAAATTTATGTGTATTTAACCACAATTTTGAAATTAAAAAAAAATCAGCTTCCCAACAGTCTCTCAGTAGCAGCACCTTCTCTTCAGTTTGGAAATTTTTTCTGGGATCACCCAGAAAATAGTCAGTTCTTCACAGAGTGAGGGAGGTGGTCAGGTAAGTACCTGTGGAGCGGACAACATTAAAACACAGGGTGGCATTTTGCTGGACAGAGGTTTCTACACAAGAAACCTTGGGAATCCCACAACCAGATTGGCAGAGTTTCAGAGTCTGTTAGGAAAAGCTGTGATTTCAACAAGACAGATCAAGTATGAAAATCAACTCCAAAGAACCACAAGAAGAAATAAGGTCAGGAGTAATAAGAGACAGGATCAAAGTGAAGAGGGACTGGAAACAGAAAAGGGAGGGATTCTGGAAAGTTTCTGAAAATCCTGAGTGGTGGCTGGGTTAAGTCCTTCTCCCCATTTCTATTGCATCATGTGTTAAAAACACGAAGCGGTAGATCTTCAGGGACAGCTGGAGAAAAAAGGCTATGGGGTTGTTGCCTTGGCCACTACAGAGGGCCCCCCAAAAATACCCTGATTTGTAGCAGTCAGTGTTTATCCATTCAACAAATCATCTTTATGTGTATTCATTATTTGTAAGGTGCAAGAAACAAAGTGCAAGCTCTACCCTTCCCAAGTTTACAGTCTAGTGGCAGAGAAAAACAAACATATTCTAGTAAATTACTTGAAGATTAGAATGATACTTTATACATATGCTTATACCCTTGCCTCCTTCTACCCTACCCCACCACCATTCCCATCATTGTTCCCAAATGTTGAGAAATTTAATGAGAGAACAAATGAATATATAAACGAATTGTTTAAACTTGTAACATCAGAACTCTGTATGTAAAAAGCTGACTGGAAAGAAAGCTTTAATATTGTATAGAACAAAGCTCTCACTTTATAAGTGAGTAAGTGGTATTAAAAGAAACTGCAACCTGTTCAAAGTCATAGCCAGAATCTGTACCTTCTGTTTCATCCAGGGCTTTTTTTCACAAAACCCTTACACATTGTCAAAAGCCTTCCTTATAGCTGCAATGAAGGTTTTTCTTTGGGACAACATGAAACATGAGAAACACACAGAACACTACAAACTACAACAATATTTGTCAAAGTAAGAATAAACAGTAATATGTGGCTAAAGGCATTCTGAAAAAGAAGCTTAACAAAAGAAGGGAGAAGGGAGATGCTAACCTTCCCAGAGTTCAATATATTACAAAGCAGCAATGATTGAAGATGTGATAAATTAATGAAAGAGAATAGGCAACCCAGAAACAGAGCTAAGAATATATCGAACTTTAGTATGATATAAAATGGGTGTCACAGAGCAGAGAGCAATTTAAAATTACATTTTAAAGGTGCTGGAGCAACTGAGAAGTATTAGGAAAAAATTAGATTTTCCCTTTACATCATATACTAAAATTCCTGATGGATTAAAGAACTAAATGTAGAACAATAGATTGACCCAAAAAAATCCAAAAGAAATTACGTAACTATTTATTAAGTCTTTGGAGGGAGTAAGACTTTTATAGTTTATAAGTAATGGAAAAACTCACAAAGTGAGTGACAGAAATGATTATAAAATGTTAAGACTGGAAGGTTCAAGTTTACCAAAATTAAAAGTCAAATCACAAAGAAAATACCTGCAAGAAATATAACAGAAGTTTAATATCCTTTTTCTACTAAAAACTCATAAAGAAATAAAATACCACAAACCTACAGGGAGAAAACATTAATGGACATCTTATGCACATAAAATCAAATTGCTAATAAGCACACAGGAAAATACTTTTTATGTCAAAGGCCACCAAGACATATATATGTTCATTCATCAGCCAGAAACAGGTCCCAGGTCACACAATGAAGAATAAGAAGTAATTAGTAGCAAATTTTCTCTCAGATTTTTAAATGGAGAAGTACTCATTTGTTTCATATAATACCCTTGTGCCAGGCTTCAACTTCCTTATATACAGAACTCTTGAGTGTCTACCTCTTATGCTAACTTTTCAAAACAAAGTTATCTAATACTAAAAAGGAAAAGGAAAAATTGCTGAGGAAGGAAGGAATGAATGAATGGATCAATCAGTAAAATCTTAGCACCATTTATGACTTTAAAATTCAGACAAAATATAGCTGAAGAAAATCAACAAATTATAAGAAAGAATAGAAAAATTGAAAGTATTGTGGGGGAATCAACTATATGTATTTCGCCAAGATGACACAAATAAAACCATGTCTAGTCTTTGGCTTCAGGAAAACAAGTGGTTCTGTGAATAGAAGAGTAGGTTCTGATAATACAGCAAATGTGAATTACTGTTAAATGCTCAACAAGACTGTACAGTCCTTTTTGAGGGTAGCTGTAGGATACATATGAATATTTAGCTGGAGGAAGTGCACACCTGGCTGTACACAGGGGAACAGAAGACAGAGCAGTGACAGGCTACAGAAGCCACTTGCCCTTACATTTGTCTGGGATAGGATAGCACTCTAGAAAAAAGTGGGACCCAAGAGAGAGGAGACCTGGGTTTTGGTCCTGGAGATGCATCGAGGACAGAATCCTAGGAAACGACAAAATGGACTGGGAAGGAATGGAGAAGAAGGCTCAAGAGGAAGCAGGAGAGTTTGATAAAAACTGAAAGGAAAGGAGACTAGTAAGCAGTGAGTGACTGACAGAAAGATATGCCTTACAGAAATCAACAAAGATGATGGTTAAAACAAGCCATAAAGACTGGTAATAAAGAGACCATTAGAGAACTTAATGAAACCAGTTTCATTAGAATAGGGGGAGCATAAACCAGATTATAGCAGAGTGAAGAGTCAATGTGTAGGGAACAAAAACATCAAATGTACAAAAGTTTTTTCAAGAAGTTTGTTGGTAAAAGAATAATGTGATTCCTTTGAAGTTAATTGGTGAATAAAAAAAAGGAACAAGTGAATATCTGACAAAATAATATGTATACATTTACTTATGACAATTAATCCTGAATGAACTGTTCTGATTTTTAATAAGTTACTTCAAATTTTATATTATATTTTGGATTCAGAAAACCTTAAATATTTTCCAATGTTTGTTAAGTGTTTTAATGGCATTTTTAATAACCTCAGGACCCTAATATCTATTAGATTTTTGTAAATGGAACCAAATGATCTCATGTCCCACCCTAGTCCTTCAAGGCAGCGTTATTTAACATTCACTAAGCATCAGTAACTTTATTTCAAGGCCTTTTGATTTTATCTTGCCTACTGTAACCCTGGAAAATGTAACCCTTGCCATGTAACTCTTTTGTCAGCCACGTTCTTCTACAAATAGCCTTTAGAGATATTCCTTTCATATGCCATCTGCCTTGCAGAAAAAGCACCCTTTTTATATGGTTATAGGAAGAAATTTAGTTAATAAAGACGACTCATTGCAAACAAAAAGGCTAAGTGCTCAGAAAAGCCCTATGCTTCTTGTGTAAGGATTTTTGATCAATTCCCTGGCCGTGGAGAGACAGGTATGGGGACCCAGGGTCATCTCACAGTCCTGTGTTGCCCTCATGCAGTCCTAAACCTTGCTTTTGTTTATAGTTCTTCCACAGCTGTCGTCTTGCTCCCTAATTGCCGTCTTGGCATGGCCACATCAGTGCACCTATAGAGGGAGCTGTCGCTACACTTCAACTCACAGGTAACTGTATCCACCCTGAACATAGCTAAAGGCTCATGATTTGGCCACCTCCCCAGAAACACACACCATCCACATAACATCAGAATTCTAAAAAGAGAAATCACTACATCTTGCAGAAAGTCCCTATCAATTGTCCTCATGCCCAGGATAGGGCAGGTCTGTTGCCTGACAGGAGATGTTTTCTAACAAAGAGTCCAAATTCCTCAACAGGGATATAACTGGACGTTAATCTAGCACTGAGACGCATAGCCCTCAAAGTCTAGGCTTCCCAAGCCTGGCCCTGGGAGTTCAGAATGCCAAAGGACCTATTCTAGAAAAGGAGTCAACTATATAAACACACCAGGAAGACTTAGCTCTTGGCACTGTGGTTATGCCAAGGGCCATTCTGGCTGGTACACGCCTAACAGGGAATGGTTCAGGTGTCAACCAAAGGGAGCACTGCTCCCAGGATATCCCCCAATACTACATTACCTGCATCTCTTCTCTCAACCAGCAGAGCATCCTGTAGCTGTGGAACATTGTGACTCCTGATCTTTCAACTCCCAGTTTCCTTACTTCTAATCCACCTGTGCCCTCTGAACGCAGATCTCAGTCTGCAACCCTGCCTTGGCTGATGTTGTTTAAGGTCTTTCAGGTTCACATCTACCTAGCCATTATTGTCAGATAGGAACATGGAGCAAATTAATGCCTCGAAAACTCCTCCATCAATATGCTACTCATCTGTAACACAACTGTCCCACCTACCTCATCCCTGAATCTGCTTCTATCAACACCTACTTTCATAGTACTTCTGGCATCCACAGTGACTTCCCATTTATCAACAAGCCTAGTCCAGTAAAATCCTGCCCAGACTCTGAGGATCCCATAGCAGGAACCCTGGTATGGGTAGGAAAGAGCTGTCGGATCCTGGCTCACCCAGGAGTAGAAGTTAGAAACTCATTGGTCATCAGTAACTTTCAACAGGTAAACATGGGGAAATCTCAGTGTGATTCTAACGAAATAGTCAAATAAAAATGCACAGTTTACTGATGTCTGTCTCTTTGTATGATTTCAGTTCATCCCCCAAAGGGACCTTCAGAGCAGCATTAAAAGCCTCTTCCCCTTGGGAATTGCTCTAGACCCACCTTCCTTCCTTTGGCTCTTCTAAACCCTTATTCTGAAGCTTCCCTCTGTCCCAGCTCATACTGATGCAGGAAAACAGATGTGGGGCATGAGGAGGGCTGTGTCCCAGGCTTCACTTGAGCCCCTGGGATATGCCCCACCAAGTGTGGGTTCTTGGCTTCGCGCAGAAAAGAATTCAAGAGTGAGCCACAGTTGAGTAAAAGTAGATTTATTCAGAGAGATACACTGAAAGGCAAGAGAAAGGCCACGAGGTGTGGCGGTTGGGTGCTCAGATTAAGAGTAGGTACACACTCCATAGACAGAATGCGGGCCGTCTCCGAAGAGGGGGAGAGAGGGCCAGCTGCAAGGTGCCTCGTTGCCAGTTTTTCTGGGCTTGGTGGCTTCATATGCTAATAAGTGGAAGGACCAGTCTAAGTAGCCTGGGGAAGAGGCTGGGATTCCCAGGAAGTTGGCCATTTCCCACTCTTTGACCTTCTGTGGCTAGCCTTGGGACTGCCATGGTGCCTGTGGGCATGTTATTCACCATGTTAGTATATTACAATGAGCGTATAACAAAGCTCAAGAAGTTAAATCTCTCATCATCCTGAACCTCAAGGCGTCCTGGGGGTTGAATCTTTCACCATTTTGATGTTAATTGCTGTAGCATTCCTTGAATGGCTGTGTCTTGCCCCTTTCCTGTCTCATTATGACACTGTAACCTGGCCTACAGGCTTGCTTTCTCCTTTTATTCTTTCTCTAAACTGATTTGGCTTGGTGATCAAGTTTTCTATAATTTACTGTGTTCATGTTCTGGTACCTTTTGACATTCAGTTCTACATCCTTCAAGCCCTGTTGCCTGGGTCCCCAATTCCCCATAAGAGGGAAGACAAGTAGGTCCCCAACCTTGGAATTATCAAAGTACAAAGATACACCAAGGAAAGTGCCATTCTGTTTCTTCCAGTGCCTACCAGCTTTTGTTAACTTAACCTTCCCCCTTTTCAGAAACATCCACAAACTTGGAGTTTGGTCACTTCATCCCAACTCTGGGCTTTATGAAGTGAAGGTCCACCATCCACACCACCCCCAACCATATAATCAAATTGAAAAGATTATTCATAACCTTTCTACATTCAAATCCTACCCTTCTCACTTAACTGTCAAAGTTTGTACCTCTGCCACCATTTTAGTAAAATATGAATAATAAAATCTGTACACAATACAAATACTATTGAGGAGATTAAACTATTTAAAAGTCCATGTAATTCACTCATCTACACCTAGCAAATGCTCAATAAATTATAGCTTCATTACTATTTCTGCTCATAAACTCTTGATACCAAAAAATTAAGCCAGCCAGCTCTTTGAATATTTGCATCTTGCAAGATTTGCTGCACTTCAAGAAAAAAAGCAAAAAACAAAAAGCAAGAGTCAATAGGGTTCTCCTTCAAGTAACTCATCAAACTCACTGTGTTTAAAACAAAAAAACCTAAAGTATCTCATATCTTTGGACAATTCTTTCAAAGTTTTTTTTTTTTTTAAATCTGTCTGCATTTGTTTTAGGGAAGTTGAATAATCTCCCCCTCCCCACCTCACTCCAGCTCCCACCTTTTCTCTGAAAAGTGTTTGGTTTTTTTTTAATACCTGAGAGACAACCTAATAGACGAATAATTCAGAGCCAGAAATGTCTGTTTTGTTTTCCTCTAGTTTGATAAAATGGCAAATATCACTTGACTTGTCCCTAAAGTATTCAGTCTTAGATGTCTTTCCTTACTGAGAAATAGGACTATACAGCTATTCCTCCTCTACTATATATAAATTCCAAGTGCTACCTTAGCAGAATTATGAAATAAAAATGAATGCTTTTTTAAAGCATTTATGGAGACTGGGGAATAAATGACAGAATTTTCTTATATTTCTGTATATGCAGATAACAGATACATTTAATGCAAGAAGGAAATAGAATTTTAATAGAATTTTTAACTAAAGATCTTGAAACAAAACTAGACATACATTTTAATTGAATTTCTGGCTCAAATTACAGCAAACCATTATAAATCATTAGGAATCAGTTTTAAAACTGCTTTCACTTTTCCCCGTATTACAAACACAGAGGTAAGCTTTTACAGCTCCAGATAAGTGTTAATAAATTACCCGAATTTCAAAATTAATGGCTGCCCGGCTGCTTTGGGGAGATATCATTGTGTTTCATGAATATTTTGATTTTGTGATTAGATCAAAATGCACTGAATTCCTAAACAGTCATAACCAAGGTCTGCTGATCATAAACTGTTCTTTTTTAATAAATTATATTCCTCACAAATCTGCTGATATGGAATAATTAGAAATTGGTTGCCTGCATTTACTGTAATATTTGCATGACTTTAGATCTCCACCTACTGATCTAGAGGCTGCCAGGAAATGTACATTTTGTACATTTCTAAATATACCTTGCCTGCAGAGATAATGGTTTATATTGTGATGGTAAGAAGGTTTTTATTTGCAAAAAACAAAGAAGTGTCACTTGCCAGTTCTGGAAGACATTGATTAGGCAGTTTATGTCATTCCTATTCAGAACTTATTATTTATAGCTTTTTTGTTTCCTTCCCTTTGTAGGAGATAAAGATCTGTACCTTGTAAACTGCTTAAAGAGTGTCTATTTTGTCTTTTTAGGGAGTCTTGAAATACATTTTATAGTACGCAAGCATCCTGAAACTAAATGTAAACTGAGTAAAATAACGAATCCCTATTTATTATAATATCTCCAAGTATAATCTTTAAATTATGTGATTCAGAAATTGTTACATGGTGTAAAAAACATCCCCAGTGTAAATTTATCCTTTACCATGTAAAGCACATGTATCTAAATTTGAACCTACATAATCTACACTATGTAATCTGATAATTAATCACCATCATACTGTAGAAACTACTGATTGCAAACACGTAAGACTATTTCTATCCTTCTAAATTTAATGATCTTTTACAAAGTTGAGTGACTCCAGAAGCTAAAAGTATGTATTTTAGGATATTCTAATACAGTAGTATTTATGGAGTATTTTTGCAAGGCTTTTTGAGAGAGAAGTTTTCACCAAGGAACAACAATTCTTGATAAAATCCAGAGATTCAGGTGAAGGGTGCGTGAGACTTTGAGCTGTTTCTTGTAAGCATTTAGAAGCCTGGGGGAATAAAGAAGGGCCTCCTGGGGGCACTGTTTACTCCAGTAATGGTACAATTGGCTTCTTCCAAGTCTTCATAAACTAAGGCCAAGGAGTTCAGAGCTCCTTCTACAGTCACAACACAAAGCAATCCTTCCATGGGTCTTTGAAGTTGAGACTGGGCTCAAATCAGTTGCCTTGGTTGTGGTTCATGGCACCTGGCATTTCTTCAAAAAGCTTTAAGCCTTAGTCAGTCGTAACGACTGAGTCTTAGGATTCGATGTAACTCTTCAATTAACCACAAACACAAGAGGAAGTTAAAAGAATGGCTACATTCAAATGATTATGAGTCCATGGAAAGGTTTTCAATGAACAGCGTTTAACCTTAAAGAAAGATTCTACCAGTCCAAAATAGTAAATGCATAAATGTTCATTTGTTTGTAGGAAAAGTAGAAGTGAGATAAGTCATATTTATAATTGGAAAGCCAGGCTTACTATGGCTTGGCATGTTAGCAAATATATCTAAGAATCTACCCCCAAATCCTGATTAGAAAGCTAATAACCAACTCCAAACATAAACTAAAATCAACTAGTTTACCTCCCAGGGCTGTTATGTGAATAAATGAGATAAGGCATGTAAGATGCTTAAGTGCCTGGAGTATAGTAAACAATAAATATTACATAAAAACACAAGACAAACCACAGCCACAGAAATACTAAGGTTTTTATGGAGACAAACTTTCACCATGATTTTTTTTGCTCTCATCTGACCTCTTTTACGCATTCATTCTGTTTCAGCCATCTGCAATTTCTACATAAATCTTTATTTATGCTTCTATTTGCATTGAAAAAAATTCAGGTTAGACTTTTTTTTTTTTAACTCAAAAGAGAGGGCACCTACATTAGTCATACATGTCAGCATTTGCACACACGAAGGCATCTTCATAGCCACAAGCTGCTCTGTGCTCCTTCTGTGTAAGGTGGAATCTGCATTGGAGAACCACGTTTTCCCCAAATCAGAACTGTCATCAGGAAGCTTAAATCAAGTTAAAATATATTCTGCCCTCTGAGTATGTTTAGGCACCACAGATGTAAATTTTTTAAACATTTTAGCTACTTCTTTTCCAAATATCTGGTCACTATTTTAAAATAAAGGAAGCATTTCTAGTAATAGACAGTGGGTTGCTGAAGAATGATTTATCCACTTACCAAATATCCATTGAACAACTGTTCTATGCCAGACATAAAGCTAGGACGTTAGGATACAGATATGAATAAGGCCAGGCACCACCTTCAGGAAGCTGAGTTTATCAGGCAGAGAAAAGACCACATGTCCAGTTGTAGTTCAGCATCATCAGTTATGTGATGGAAGCATGCACAGTATACTGTGGGAACAAAGGAACATCTCTAAAACAGACTAGTGTTCAGTCAAGGCTTTCTGAGATGCCTGGAGTTTGGGAAGATCAGGAGGACTGCCATCGACTGAATGGAATGAATTGTATTCCCTCAAAATCCACATGCTGAAGCCCCCCTAATCCCCAGTGTGATAGTATTTGGAGATAGGGCCTTTTTGAGATAATTTGGGTTAAATGAGATCATGAGGGTGAGGTCCTCATGGTGGGATGTGTGTCCTTACAAGGAAAGGAAAAGACTTCTCTTGCTCTCTCCATGTGCACACAAGGAAGAGGTCATGGGAGCACACAGCAAGCTGGTGGCCACCTCCAACCCAAGAGAAGAGACATCAGTATGAAACCTACACTGCTGGCACCTCGATCTTAGACTTCAGCCTCCAGACACATGAGAACAGACTTCTGTGATTTAAACTATAGCATTCTGTTATGACTGCCCGAGCAGACTAATACAAGGAGCTAAGTGACTGAGTGGGAGAAAACAGCATTTGGAAGAACAGTACCTTAATAAGCATGAAGTGGTATATGTTTGAGAAAGTTTATACGTTTCATTAAAATGGAAGCAAAGGATGTGAGGTACCCTACAAAATATGATGTTCCATTCATAATCTACTCAACCACATGTGGGGTATTATTTCAACCAACTTAGGTATAACCATTAAGATAGTTCTACTCACCACTTTTCCAGTCAGTTGAGGTCATAGGGAAACAAAACATAAGATGTACAAAATGGAAATCTTGATCTTCTCATAATAATTCCTTCTTCCCCAAGCTTTCCCATCTTTGTCAATGGCATATCTCCTACTCAATATCTCAAGTCAGAATCGTGAAGTCATTCTTTCTATTTCTTTCTCCTTCACATAACCATCATTCAGACCTCTAATACTTTCTCAACAGCAGGCAATTATAACCCCAAATGTGCCTCAGCCATATACTTCTCCCCATTTCTATTACATTACTGTAGTTCAAACTATCACCACCTCTCATCTGAACTACTGCAGTCATTGTCAATCCAATCTCCTCACCTCCTTTCTTAAGGTTTTATAATCAGTATTTCTTACAGAATCCATTGTTAAATGTTAATCTGACTACATGTTTTTGTGCTTAAAATAACTGCAACAACTACTATTTGCTCTCAGAATCAAGTCTAAAGTCTTCGTAAGACAGAAACTGCTAATTGTCCACTAAAATCCATTCTCACTTTCTTTTATGGTTGCATCAGGCAAGTGGATGTCTGGACAACCACTGAAATTTGCAGTTTCTCCAGGATGTAGGTTTGATCATATGATTACTTTCCAATGATGATTCCAATGTGAATGGGAGTCACGTGTGCCACGTCCACAACCAGGCCTTCAAACATGGGATGCCCGCACACACCTTGTGTTCTCCTGCCTTCCCATCAACTAAAAGCAGTAACAATCTTGGAAGAGAAGTAATGAGACCGTCAGAACACTTCTGTTATCCCAGGTCTCTGGATGAATTTGCCAAGGAGAGATCCTTTAGCTTCCTCAGACTGTTTGGTGAGGGAGAAATATACTTCCATCTTGTCTGAGCCCCTGCACTTTGGATCCCTCTGTTCCAACAACCTAGCCTTCACTATGCACACATTTATCCAGTTTATAAGCTTTTCACATCTGTGCCCTACCAGCTTCGTCTGGCACTCTCCCCTTGGACACAGCTGGCTTTCCTACTTGAGTGTGACAAGTTCTTTTCTGCCTCATGGTCTTCGCATACTTAGTTCCCTTAGCTTTGAATCCCCACTCTCTGTCTTCTCACCCAGACTTCTGTCTGACTTGACCAACACTATAAATCTATGAAAATTTATATCTACAGACCTAAGAGACATCTGTGGAACACTCTACCCAACAACAGCAGAACATACATACATTCTTGCCAAACACGCATATAACACTCTGCAATATAGACTCTATGTCAGACCATAAAACAAACCTCCCACAATTGAAAAGGACAGAAATGACACAAAATATGTTCTCTGACCACAGTGGAATGAAAGTAGAAATCAATGACAGAAATAAATTTGCAAAACACACAGCTACGTGTAAACTAAACAACATACTCCTAAAAAATCCAATGGGTTAAGGAAGAAATCAAAATGGAAATTGGAAAATAGAAATTTTGAGATGAATAAACATGAAGACACACCATACCAAAACTCACAGGATGCAGTTAAAACAGGGCTTAGATGGAAAAATGGATACCTGCAAATGCCTACATTAAAAAGGAGTAAAGATCTCAAATCAATAACCTAACCTTTCACCTTAAGACACTAGATTTAAAAAAGAGCAAACAAACCCTAAAACAACCAGAAGACAGGAAATAATAAAGATCAGAGTGGAAATTAATAGTAATGTCCTAGAGTAGTGTTGAGAAATGTTCTAAGGCCACATCCAGGCCCAGAAAAAAAGAGCACTTATAGAGTTCTGATATTTGTCATAGTTATGAGGACAGGGCTGGGAGCAGAGGCACACAAGCCACAAAAGTATATTCTGAGTTCTGGGCCTTGTTAACATAAATCTCCAGGAAGAGTCCTCTCTTTTAGGCGTATATTATGAGCACATTCTCTTTTGTCTCTAAGAGAATGCTGTCTTGCTAGGAGCCTTCAAATCCTTCTGCAGTGGGTGTGTGGCCAAGACACCGGAGCCTCCCTGGGAAGAGTGGATTACTTTAGATAGTCTAAGTATTGTTAGTGCGCCCACTAACAATAGAACCACAGCACTGCCTGACTCCATCTTGATATGCTAGTGGGCTCGATTCACCTTCTTTAAAATAACTCCTCTGGCATATTTTTGACGCTAGGATGTTGAACAAGTCAAGCTCCACGTCTCCAAAGCTGTTAGATGACACTGGTCTTGCCTACATTCTTGTATTCTTTTGATACTTATTTTGACGTCTGAAATTATCAGAGTAATTCCTATATTTAATAGTACAATATACAGTGGTGCTTAATAACTTGTATTCTGAGTCCTGGTTTCCTGAGTTCAAGTCCTGGTTCTGCAACTTAGTTCACTGTGTGAACTTGGGCAAGTTAATTAGCCTATCTGTGCTTCAGTCTCCTTATGTATAATGGGGGAGAAAAAACAAACACATAGGATTTTTATAATAATTAAATAGCTACTTTAAAAGTCTTTAGTAGAATGCCTACCATCCAAGTGAATACATGTTGGTCACAATTATTTTCTACAAAGGATGTACACGTACACAATCTTCTTTAAGCCTCAAAACCAACTCGGGAGGTATTTTATTCTCACTTGACAAATTGGGAGACAGTAGCCCAGAAGTCAAAGTTTCTCATAGATCCACATCTGTAAAGTGGGTTTAGATTCAGGTTTTTTTCTCCCTAATCCAATGCTTTTCATTTTACCATGATGTCAGAAGGCAGCAGAATACACTGAGGCAAGTACACAGGCTTCACAGCCAGGTGGACTTGGGTCCAGCCTCAGCTTATCCACTTTCTAGTCATGTGTCTTTGGCCAAACATGTCTACGCCATGTCCATAAGATGAGTATAAGCCATGTTTATGAGTATACTAATTCCTACCTCATGAGGTTATTATAAAAATAACTGAGAAAAAATATCTAGCCTAGTGCCTGCTACATATTATGTGATCAACAAATGTTAATTTTCTTTCTATCACATCTCCTCTTAGCAATAAAAATGTTCTCTCTTTACAGTAAACTGTGCTCAAGAAGATCCCTCTGTGGCTGTAAGATCAAGAGAGTCAGCTCTGAAACGCTCTCTCAGTGCTTTGTCATGTTAAACATTTAATACAATTATTGTAACTAAGATGTGCTCATTATTATTGCATGGGATAAATGTGGGGGAAAAAATGAGACTTCTAATAGCAAGTCTGCCGCAATTTTAATTTATCAAAATGCCACCATATAGAGGCAGGAAGAGGTCTGATTTTATTTTGTTTTTTGATCATGACAAAATACAACAAAGAGCAAATAAATTTTAAACAAAAACAAAAAGAGAGGCAGGGGTCCTGGGGGAGATAACACATATAGCTAATATTAATCTAGTTATGGAGAAACATCCCGTATACCCAGCCTTTCTAATGGAAATCGAACACCCAGGCTTACGTGGCCCAGCTGAATACTCACTATAATTTAAAAAATTTATATGAATGGATGGAAAACTTACTAAAGGTATACAAGAAAATTCCTGTAATTGCAGAATTATACAAAAATCATACAATTTTCCTGTCTTTGGAACACAGAAGGAAAAGAGATTTGAAAGTACTTGCCAAATTAAAAAACTAAAGCAAAGGGGGAAAAAGCAAGATCCACTTAATATTGTCTTCCAGGGGGAACCTGGTCAAAAAGAAAGGCAGCCCATCTCCACAAAGCTGAAGGTTGCAGTTTTTCTCATGCGCACTGAGCAAAGAAGGGAAGTAAAGAACAGTTCAGAACAGAGGCTATGGAGAAACAGAAATGTTGGGTTTCAACAAGGGAAAATACGCTTTTGCCAAGAAATCTGGAAAAATAGGATTCAATAAAAGGCAGTCATCAAAAGGATGGAAACCTCTGGTCATTTCTAGATTTAGTTTTCAGGCTGTGGACCAGACCAGAATCATCAATATCAAAAATATAATAATTTTTTTTTTGCCTTCCATGATTGCCAGCCTTTGAGCTGAAAACAAGACAGCAATATCCAGTCTTTGGCTTTGTGGCCACACCTGAGTGACTGCAGAAAAATAGAACTCTGATGGTCATGATACAATATAATGCATTTCATTCAGCTTCATTGATAAAGTTCTCCTCTCTTAAATTTTCAGAAGTTATTATCCACACCTCACAAAATGGACTGAGCACTTGCAATGGCTCCACTTTCCAGGCATTTAACAGGAACCAGGGACACCTGAAGAATTATAAGAGGTCAAGGGAATATTTTATTAAGATAAATTTAAACTTCATTCTGAAGTTTGGATCACTGCCCTATTCTTGTGTGGTAAGACACTTAACATGAGCTCTGTCTTAACAGGTTTTAAATGTACAGTATTATTGTGTCTACAGATACAATGTAGTAAAGCAGCTCTCTAGAGAGTATCCATCTTGCTTAAAGGGAACTTTATGTCTGTTGATTAGTGATTGTTTCCCTGTCTCCCCACCTCTGACAACCACCATTCCACTCTTTAATGCTATGAATCTGACAGTTTTAGATGTCTCATATAAGTGGAATCATGCAGTATTTGTCTTTCTGAGACTGATTTAATCTCATTTAATATAATATCCTCAAGGTTCATCCATGTTGTCACATGTTGCACAATTTCCTTCTTTTATGAGGCTGAATAGTATTCCATTGTATGTATATGACACACTTCTTTATCCATGCATCTCCCAGTGGACTTTTAGGTTGTTTCCAAATCTTGGCTATTGTGAACAGTGCTACAGGATGGATATTTTTTTTTTTTAAAAAGGCAAGTGTTTATGAGACTGTGAAGAAACTGAAATCCTACTACATTGTTGGTGGGAATGTAAAACGGAGCAGCCTTCATGGAAAATAGTATGGAATTTCCTCAAAAAATTAAAAAACAGAACTAGCATGATTCAGCAATCCCACTTTGAAGTATACATCAAAAAATTTTGAAATCAGGATCATGAAGTGATACTAGTCTTCCCATATTCATTTGATCCCTGCCTTTTGACATATCAAGTGCTCTAGTTTTAGATTGATAGTCCCCTTTAACTTTTCACATTCTTTTCAACTAACTCATAAGCTATTTGAAGATAGAAATCTTGTCTTACATTTAATAGCTTAAAAAGCACTGACAAAGTGGTGATGAAGTGACATGTTATCTTTGAGAATCTCCAAATTTTACTACCACTATAATACCTGATTTCCCTTCTGAAAATTCACAGTTACAACTAAAAAATGTAAGTAAACCCTTCAGCCTTAAGGACAGTTACTGTGTATAAACAGAGAACAACCCCCTTGGTTTGAGCCAACAGTGTTGAGGAGTCAGCTCTGTTCACTCCAGAGTGAAGAGGTCTAATACTCCGTTCGAGCTTCACTGCACCCAGGATTCAAATGCATTTTTTAAGAAAAGTCAAGTCATTTGTACCTTGCTCAAAGTACATATTCAAAAACGTTAGCTGACTGCATAACACACACACACACATGCATCTAACTGACTCCCTTACCACTGGGATGGGCCTTCTGAGAAAATAACAGAGACACCAAGGTATCACTCATGCACCAACCTGCCAAAAAACTAGGGCACTCAGAGTAATCTAACTGGAAGCTTAAGCATCAGAAAGGTTATCTATGAGGAGCCAATGTACAGAGGTCCTTGCTGCAGGTCCTCCGTACAATGTCTCAAAAGTAAAAAGTACACTGCATATTCCCTGTATGCACTTGAACTTTCTCACTATTGTCCACCAAACTGATATCAGAATCATGACACCTCTCCCCCTCTACACTGAAATATGGATCCTCAAGTACCATAATATTCCTAGCATCTCTGGAATGACCGTAGGAAAGCCCACATAGATCGGCACTTTCCTTGGGGAGGGAAAGACTCACACTAAGATGAGTATAAAGCATTGAGTGAGGCCCTGAATTATTAGCATACATTGTATATCACACTATCACAGTTTCTGGTTTTGTCTATGAGCCTTACTTCAAGTTGGAATTACAGTTATTGATAGGTGGGATTCTGGTACCAGCGACCCAGGTGGGGCTGCTGGGCCACAATGTGCACATAAAAGAAAGGTCTGGTGTTACTGCCCTCAAATTTTTCTGTTTCCTGAAAGGTTCATTTTCCAGGCTGAAAACGTGTTCACAGTTAGGAAAGGACAGCCGCAGGCGCCCTGTAAAATCCTGTTTAGGATGAAAGCCATCCTTGTCCCCCATCAGAACTAGGAGCGTAGGTGGCAGGTCCCTTACTTCTCTCCCCGTTCGCCTGGGAGGAGAGACCCGGCCTCATCCCAGCAGGAACGCAGGCCTGCGTTATGACCAAGGGAGCGGCGCCCAGAGACCCCGGCCCGCGTCCTATGGAACAAGTCTCGCCCACCCCCCACCCCGTACCCTGGCAGCAGCACCTGGGGAAGATGAGGTCTTGGAGGCGCGGGAGGACCCAAACACCAGGGGCCTCAGGCATCGGCTGCACCGGAAGGGGGTGCCTAGGCCCAGGCTGTCCGCAGCCTCTTCAGCCGCCCCCACTCCCACCCCGCCTCCTCTCCGGGGCCGAAGCCCTCCTCAGTCCCGGGATCCAGGCCCGGGCTCCGCGTCTCCTAACGCCCTCTCCCCTCAGGCCAGTCTGTTCCCGCGCCCCCCACACCCTGTGCTCCCATTCAGGACACCGACCTGCTCCAGCTCGAGGCCTGCGGCTTTGCGCCTCTGTGGTGGCCCAAGACCCGCGCTGGTCCGACCGCGGGAACAGGACAGCCTGTGGTGGGTGTGGCAGGGGCGCCGCCTTCATGTGCGCAGCAAGAGAGGAACGTGCCGTCTCTTCCTCAGGTGCCGCTGCGAGCCAATCCCCCTGCCCACCCCCACCTCTGTGCGCATGCGCCCTGTGCCTGCCTCGGGCCAGCTGGCTTCCGGGGAAGGTGCTGGAAGAAGGGGTTGCTGAGACTCGGTGGACGGGAGCAGCCCTCTGCACCCTGCTCCCGGGTGAGCCTGCAGTCCTCCCTTCTGCACATCCCTAGAGCATGTGTAGGCACCCTGGGCTTGGCTGTTCCAGAGACAGAATACTTCCTGTCCCGCTCGCTCTCCCGGACCGTCCCCTCCTCTGAAGTGTGTTGCGTTAGGACAGGTCAAGGCCGCTCCTTTGAGCTCCTGGTCTCCTTCCTTACCTGAGCCTGAAGCCACTGACACCTAAGGAAGAAGAGCCTGCGGAGGAGAAGCAGAGAGAAAGGAGGCCAACTTGTACGGACAGACCTGAGAGCAGGAAAATCCACACAGGAGGGCTGAGCAAGTCTGCTTAATTGAGAATTTTAAGTGCATGAGCACCTGATGACCCTGTTATTACTACTGTTTTCAGTGGGGAAGAGTAAGAATAGACCCTCTATGGAGCATTGAAAGTTTGGAATGACTATGTTACCGGGTAGAAATCGGGTTTGACCAGAAACTGCAGTTGGTGAAACAGAATAAAAGTTTCCTTTGTCATAAAGAACGGTAGAGGTAGACAGCCTGGGGGCTGGTCTGGTGGCTTCTTGGTCTCACAAAGGACCCCATCTAGTTCACTCTTTACCCCAACATCCTTAGCACTGGCTTCCTTCTTCAACTTGCCCTATTATCCAAATACCTGTTCCAAGCAGAAAGCAGGAGGAAAACAAGGGAAATGGGGGTTGCGTGGGGGGGCACACAGGGCACACAGCAGCTTCTCCTCAGTCCTCAGTGTTGTTCTTAAGGAGTTTTACTGGCCGACACATGCAGCTTCAGATTGTATCTCTTTGGTTACCCCCAGCTGATGGGATATGTGGGAGCTCTTGTCTTTTAGCTGGGCATATTGCCACTTGGGATAAACTGGGATGCTGTGACTAAGAGTAGAGAATAGATATCAATTGGGCAGGTAACCAACAGTGTCTGTTGTAATGTTTTGAGTAATAAAAGAAGCAGTATTCTCCCACCTCCCTTTACTCTATATTGTCCCCAGTCATCATTCTTCTTCCCATCACAGCTATAAAGGACCATAAACACTCAGCCTTCTCCACCTCCCATTCCTTTCGTCACTGCAAATCTAGATTTTGTTACCATTATGACCACTCATCCACCCTCACCAAGGACACCAATGAACCACTTGCTGCTAAATGGCATGGAAACTTTTCAGTTCATATCACTAAGCCTCACCTCCCAGGTACCAGTCTAACTGGTTGCCTCTATTGGTCCTTCTTAGAGTCTTTGACTGGCTCTCTTCCCAAATTTCTGTCTTTAATGTTCATATTCTCCATATACGGTCCTGAGGTTTTCTCCATCTCATTGCACCTTCCCTTTCTGCATTTTCACCTATTCTCAGGGCATCCAATACAACCAGCATGCTGCTCACACCCAAATCTCTATCTCCAGTCTCTCTTCTGGATATTTATATCTCAACAGAAGACTTTTGTTGTTGTTAGGACATGCACACATGATGATTTTTGTATACATCCTTGGGAAGAAGCAACATCCCAGCATACTGTTAACCTCCACAAGTGGTATATTACCAGTTGGCAAGTTCTGTTAGACATGCATGGGTGGACACTACGTTATTTAGACAATAAGTAAAGTTTCCAACCTAGTCAAGCAGGTGGGGTTGTTGTAGGTTTGAAATTGTTCCCTCTGGAAGTATTTTTAAATATAACTACTTTATGTTGGCAAATAGATGGAGACTTAACAATCATCAGGTCTGAGGGGAGGGTGCACCATTGTTTGGAAACCCCGAAGTACACCCTCTGAATAGAAGGCCTTTTCACTTCCCCTTGGTGGGAGTTCAGGATCCAGATTCTCCTTAGAAATAATACATTAGTGGTTCCATGCAGTTTAATACCTCCTATGCATCTTCTTTCCCTATGTAATTTTCCTCTTTCACTTTTCCTTCTAGATTCTACTGTTTTCATTATAGGCAAGAGAAATGGATGAAGAAAAATGGACTATTTGTATATACAGTGAACACAAGAGTTGTTATAATTGTTTTTTTAGAGGCCAATGAACTATCTGGATTCATCCTATTTTGAGCATTTTGCAAAAAAGTTTATGCCTGTACATTATTAAACAAATACAAATTTTAAATGGCAATGATATAGAACTAAACTTTTTTTTGGTGAGGGAGGTTAGATTTATTTATTTTTTAGTGGAAGTACTGGGGACTGAACCCAGGACCTTGTGCATGCTAGGCATGCACTGTACCACTGAGCTATACCCTCCCCCCAAACTAAACTATTTTAATGTTCAATTTTAAAAAATACAAACCTACATAGCAAGTGTTATGGTTGAACTGTGTCCTTTTAAAAATCCTTCTGTTGAATTCAAACCCCCAGGACCTCAGACTGTGACTGTATTGGAAGTTAGGGCTTTTAATGAGGCAATTAAGGTAAACTGAGATCCTATGGCTGGCCTAATCCAGTATAACTGGTGGCTCTCTAAGAAAATGAGATTAAGGACTGAGACATGTGCAAGTACAAAGAAAGATCATATACAGACCATCTGAAAATCACAGAGAGGCCACAAGAAGAAACCAAACCTGCTGACACCTTAAACTTGGACTTGTAGACACCAGAACTATGAGAAACTAAATGACTGTTGTTTAACCCACCCAGTCCACAGTTTTCACAATGGAAGCCCTAGCAAACTAACACACAGGCAATTAATAGAAGAATAGGATAGTGTGTTGTTTTGAGTACCACAATATGGAAAAACAAACAAAAATTGTAGTCATCACACAAACTGTCAATGTTTCTGATACCTCATTTTTGTCAACTTAGAATGATGCAGGTTGGTATAACCTTTCAAATTATCTGGTATTCAATGAAAGAAAAAATATCTTTGGTCATTGTAAGAATAAAATTTCAAAGAGCCTAGGGTATAACAGAGGAGATAGGAGACCAGTAGAAATAACCAAAATTTAAAATATATAATATATTTATATATAAAGTATGAATATATATATATAAGATCCAGAGTAACCTGTGCCACAAAGGAATACTGAAGTAAAGGAGAAACAATAGGAATGCCTGAATTCTATCTTCGTCCAACAACTTCTTCTGTCTCAGAAGCACTGAGGAAGCAATATATACAAGGGACAAAGATGAATGGGTACATTATCACTTTAGAATTAGCTGAGCCAGGGCCCAATACCCCCGTGCAGGGTTCTCTGATAAAACTGGTTTGGACAATGTGTCTGATGCCCAAAGCCCATAAAGAGCTACCATGTCCCAGCCTTAATTCTCCAACTACTCACCAGAAGTAATGTGAATTTAGAAGTTTGTTAAGAAATGAGGAGCAAGGGAGACTTTCAAGAGAGCCCTGGTACAGCTTACCAATTACATCTCTTGATGGCAATGAGAAGAAGAAAGAGGTCTTGGCACAAGAGTACATCAGTTTGCAAGAGTAAATCCATCCACTAGTAAACGTGCTCCTATAAATTTCCTTTAATCTGACCAGATTGGAGTATTGTAAAGAATAAGGAAGAGAGAAGGAAAGTCTCATGTCCCACAAAGTATCAAATGTCTTGGGAACTCAGAGAAAAGAGAGACATTGAAATAAAAAGGGAAGTATGTTTCTGATTATTTTTCTCCTCAGTTATTTCTTCCTTGTTTACTTCCTTACCTCCTATTCCTCCATCTATTCCTTTAGGTGTCCTTCCAGGGTAGTCTGCATTACCACAGACACAGTGCAGGTATAAAATACCATTTGGATTCAGATTAATCTCAACTGTAAGGCTCAGTTCAGACCTGCCTCCTGAGCTTCAGGGAGTATGCCATGCATCTTGTATATTAACCTCATTCATCTTCACCTGATGAGATGATGAGGCCATTTAAATTTATCTTTCAACTTTCCTTCTCACTTCTCATGCTCCCCATGCATTTTTTTTTTAAATCTCACTTTGTAGCAGCACAATCCAGCCAATTATGCAAAGTGAAATGTAGGCGTCACCATTGCTCCTCTCTACGAATCTCCAAAATCAATTTTAAAAGTGTAACCAATTTTAGTTACCAAGTGTTTTTTCTTTCCCTCCTTTTAATTCTCTCTCCCCCATAGATTGTTAATATCTTCTATCTACTATCATTAGCTGTGGTTTTTCTTCCTCAAATCCATTCTTAACATAAGTTCTTGCTTTGTCTATCTAAAATGCAAATTTGGCCATGTCATTCCCCTATTTAATTTTATTCATGGTTCTCATCATCTATAGGACAAATTTCAAAGTTTTGAATATTATACAACAGTTACTCCCCAAACTCTGCTTATCTTTCTGATCTCATCTTCTGTTGCTCCTTCCCCCCATCCTTTGAGCTCAAGCAAAAACCTACCTTCCTCTAAAAAGTCTTCTGTGTTTCACCCCTCATCCTCCCTGCCAACAGGAGTGGATTATATTCTTCTTCTCTCTGCTTCCTTATTTGCTTTACCTAGTCATCTCCCCTGGTCTGTGAGAGCCTTCATGGCCATGGGATTTCACACCCTTTTAGAACATAATAAGTGCCTATGAATGTACCTGTTCGTGGAAGGAAGGGAGGGAGGAAGGGAGGAAGGGAGGGAAGAAGAAAAGGGAAGAAAGAAGAAAGAAAGAAGGATTTTCTTCCTTAGAGTTTTAAAAATTATTTTGGTAACCAACAGATATGTAGAAAAGGGAACTAGAATCAAAAGAAACCTCATGAGAAGAGGTATGAATTGCAAAACTGAAGGTAATGGGTGCAGAAAGATATATGGAAGAATATACATGACAGGAAAATAAAATTGAAAGAAAAGTTTGGGCAGGTTGTAAAGGACTAGAACACCAGATTCAAAAGTCTGAATTTCATTGAGCAGGTGAATCAATGAAAAAACTTGAGCAGGGCTGACTGTATTAAAGTAGCTTTATGAAAGCAATTTATGGTTAATGGGTAGGCTGTATTAGAGGAATGGGAGTCTGGGGGAAACAGAAGTGTATTGCTGTACTCAGAATGATGTTTAATGATGAGTTGAGTTGGAGAAGTGGATTTGGAATGGGAAAAAAAGGATAGACTTAAGAGACCTTTCTGCGAAAATATTTGCCAGAGGTTGGCAAAGGATTGGAAGTGGAGGAACAAAATAGGGAAACTGGATGAGTTAAAGAATGGTGATACCATTAATGGACAAAGAAATTCCCAAATGGTACTAGCATAAGAGAGTTAATGATGCATACAAATTGGGATACACTGAGTTTAAGGGTTCTTTGGGAGATGTATTTGGAGATACCTAACAAGTCATTGGAATTCAGTCCTAGAACTCAAAAAGAGTGACCTTGGCTTCAGAAACAAATTAGGGAGTCATTTGAACAGATATGGAAATTGGGCAAGCAATGTGGTTGTCTTCATGGCCATCATCCTGAGGGTGTGAATTTTATCTAAATAACATTTTATCAAATTAATATCTAAAATGTGCTGGTACAAAGACCTCATGATACTATAAGATACTGTAAGAATTCAGCACTTCGAGAGAGCAATTCTATGCCCTTATTCTGGATGTAGTAGGAATGTCTCACGTTAGGAATCACTCATTCTATATTCTTCTGCTCTAAACTTTTGTTAATGTCTACAAGCTGCCTGGGGGAGCAAATGGACCAATATTCAGAGAAGGTCAAGAGGAATTTTTCTGAGTTTGGTTTTGGAGATGGCATGATCCCAATCAAGTTCCATGGTGTAGCAGTGCCTAGGAATGCCTAAGGTTAAATAAATAATTGGGTCAGTGAAAGTATTTAAAACATGAAACCATGAGGTCATGGTGGTAGGAGCATCACCAAGGTGGATATTGAAGTCATCAAGGACTTCTGAGAATAGTATAAAGACATAGGCAGTAGGCCAGTTGCTAAAATCAACATGGATGGTATATAAAGTGTCCTTAATATTTCAGCAATGAAACTGGATAAAGAATGATACGGATAGACCTTAAAAGAAGTACATGAGAAATAACCTGGAAGTTACCATGTGGAGGAAAGATTATATTTTCTCTTTCCCTCTCTCTCCCTCCCTGTCTCATAAAAGCCAACATAATTCCACTTATGACAAAAATCCAGTTGCTGTGATTTCAAAAAATGGAACTTTATGATATTTGGAGCTCCATTTTCTGTATCTTTTACATACCTAGTAAGTTCTAGCACACAGAGATTAGTAAATATGCATTGAATTAATCTGATACAGAGATAACAGTACACTTAGGATTCACTATAAGGCAAAAATAATTTCTAAAACCCAAACCCAGAGGACACAAAATAGAGGATAAAAATGTCGCAAAACATTCAGTCTTACCAAATATTCATAAGAGCTCCTACACTAAGACAAGCTCTTCTTATTTTCTTAAAGTAATAACTTGCAAAATTGTGATTTAAAGACAACTTGAAGGGTTTATAATAATGGTGGTAGAAGCCCATTTTCCATTGCACCACTGGCACTGTTAGAAGTTTGGACTGTTTCAGCTTATCAGATGTTGAGCATCTCTCTGAGTCCCTGTGTTGTTAATCAAGATAGATGGCAGACTAGTTAATGCTGCTGTTAGTGAGACTGTGGCAAAGATTAGAAGGTTATCAAACAGATATAAACAGGAGTTCTAGGATTCCTATCTAACATATGAAATTAACAACTAATAGGTATCTCTCTTTGATAGTTGATTTGATTGAGTGCATGTGGATAGAAGTCAACAAGTGAACAACTTGATTGTCTGCTGAATTAATAGAATGGAAGAACTTTAAATGATTCTGAAAGCTAATTTAATTCAGAGACCTCAGTGAGGTTCCAGCTCTTTTGTGAAACTAGTGAATAAAATGTTGTCAGTTCATTCAGGATAAAAATGTAAGTTTTAGCTTCTTCTGTTCCTGAAGTAAAAACTGTTGTTTAAAAATGTTTTTTGTTTCAAGGAGGGAGCATTAAACTTACGAATATGTTCATGTGATCCTCTGAATAAACACTGGAAATTAAAATAAAGGAAAAGTGCCCTTTGAATTTGCCCTGAGTTTACAGTCATTTCGCAATCTCTCTCTTGCATTTGTCTTCCCAGGCAATTTCAGTTATTTGTATTTCCTTCCTGAACAATCAAAATTGTTCCTTTTCTAGGCCCACTTAAATTTCCATTGCCAGGATAACTTGGGTGCTTCAACCCTTGGTGGGCATTTACTAGAGTCTATCAAGGTTTTAATCAAAGGATACAGAATAGAAGACACTGTAGTGTTTGTCCAGACTCATCTCAAACCACCTGTTATGCTCTAACCACCCTGGTTTCCCCAAACCCCAAGCTGCTCTCTTCCTTGGGGAAACTGTGTGTTCTCCTCACTCACCTGCATTTCTCCTGGACAGGTTTTACTCATCCCTCAAGCCTCAGGCAAAATCTGTCTTCCTCAGGAAAGCTTTCCCTAATCACCCACTCTCCACCAGCTCCTGCCCCAAGACTCCACGCTTTCTGCTTTTCTTCCATAGCACTTTCCACCACTGTACTTAGTTAAGAAGTCAAGCAGGCAAATGGCAGTTAAGAGCCTTTCTCCTCCACCGGCTTACAAGCTCTGTGAAAGCAGAGGCCACGTTCATCTCATTAGCTGTGCCTAGCAGAGTGCCTGGTCCAGAGGGAGCTCAGTAAGCACGGTGTCGAACAAGGGACTCTAGAGGACAGGGGAGAAGTTCCAGGTCAGTCCAGAACAAATCCAAATCCAAGATGGACCTCTGAGTTGGAGTCTATGAGACCCCACTTGAGACCCCTTCTAGAAAGCAGGTCCAGAGTCAGTTCACTCAGTTTGAACATCTCCCCATATCAGGCCCCGTATTGTGTCTCTAGGAAGTCTTCCACTAGAGAACACCCACAGACGGTGGACCTGCTACATATGTATAGTATTGTTGGTAAATTCCAAGCTATCTTTTACTTTCCATAATTTTTTTTCTATGAAAACATGTAACTTGGTGTTTTCATGACCCTTTAATTAAATCAAGACTTTGTTCTCAGTAAAAGAATAACACTGATCAAATTATAATTTCCCAAAATTTCTAGTAGTTTATTCGAATGCTAGCTTCAACAGTACATAAGACATAATGTTAAATGGAAAACGCAGTATTGAACATTGCTTGTATTGCATAAACCCTGTTGTGTCATTCCAGATATCAATCTCTTAGTAAAAAGAAGAATGAAGAGAAATACACAAAAAATGTCAACTGTGGTTACCTCTGAGTTGTGAATTGTTGCATTATCTTTTTTTGTTTTTCTGTATTTCTCAAGTTTTTTATTATGATCATGTAATATTTCTATAATCAAAGAAATAAGTTTTATTTAAACTTATAAACAAAGCCTAGGACATAGAATATACTAGATAACAACTTATCCCCTCCCAACTCTCACTTTCCCTTCATAGGTACTAAGTATATATTCTCCAGCACAGTATCATATATTCCTGAGAGTTTCCCATCCCTCTTCGTATGAAAAGAACATGAGCTTTGGTGGCAGCATGCCAATGGTTTACTAATTTTATAATCTTAAAAGTTATTTAAGCAATCTCAGTTGACTCATCTATAAAGGATCATAGCAATGATTCCATCTACTCCCATTCAAACAGAAAACCCTTGCGTTTTCCAACAAGTGGCCAGAGGCACTAGTTCCATCCCCTTTCCTGCTATTTACAGGAAGGATTCTTCTGTCTGGAAACTGGCAGGAGGATTTCTGGCCTTGGGCAGCAGTGGCATTAACCTTGCCTAATGGAGTAGGAATAAGAGTTGCTTTGAACACACAGACATTGAAACTGCAAGTAATTCCACATCATGAACAGAAAGCTAGAGATCCAACATACTAAATTTTAAGAAGACTGTCAACATCTGGATGGAGGACTAGCCATGGAGGACAACAAAACAAAATTCAAAATCACAAAGTTTTTGTTTTAAAGCTCAGAGAAGAAGAACTTGAAATATTTCTAGTTAAAAGATGGTGGGTAAAGAAACCATAACTGCTAATTTTAAAATGTGGAAAATATAGCTGGTAGTCAGTTTAGCACTCTTCCATTCCATCTTTTCAGTATCCCATTATCATTGTCTGATTTCACTGACTTTTTTTATATCACAGTTTTCATAGGTTGGTTCCCGAGTCCTGTATTTTTTCACCACCTCTTAAATTCTTTAATTGAAGATTCTCTAGTCACAGATGTTTCAGTAATTTTCATGTCTGGGCAATGCAATTTTGGGATTTTTAATTAATAAACAATTAATTAAATAACAACAACATGTATAATGCTTAATGTGCCAGCCACTCTTCTAAGTGTTTTGTAAACTTTCATAAAACTCCTACCAGATAGGTACATAATCCATGTCACTGGTGAAGAACTGAGACCCAGCGTTTAAATGACCAAGACCACACAGCGCACAGATGTTGGAAGAGGGACTGGAACCCAGCTGTTCCTGTTCTACAGGCTGTCGACTATACTGCCTTTCAAACAAGGTGAGGACTTGTTAGACAAGAGGGCCTTTTAAAAACACAGCTAACTCACATCACATAGCTACTAAAAGGAAGAGCCTGGATTCAATTCCAGTCATCTGCCCACCAGGCTGTACTGCATATAAATTATTGCACATTCTCTTTTATTATCTTTTGCTATTTAAATCAAAATAATGTGAGCTTTGAATAAGATGTCCTGCCTCCTTTCAGCTGAAGGGCTACTGAAGACCATCTAAAAAGTTTTCAGTAAAAAAAAAAAAACAGCTACATGCTTTAGACAGGCAAGAAAACCAGCTGGAAGGCATGGCTTGGCCTTCTAGTTTTGAAAGGCCAAGTTCCACTAAATAAAATCTTCACTTTGTATATGTGTGTGGAAGTGATTAGTCATTTAATACTGGAAGCTCTACCTGGAACACATTTCTTAATACATTTTTTTCACATGCATGATGTCTTTCCACAATTTATTGCCACATTTTATTAAACTCTTGTTACCTAGCGTGTAATTGGAATCATCACTGATACATGAAACATGAGTATACAAATCTGAAACACAGTGTAGGCAGGTCAGAGAAATAACAGCAAAGCTAAATTTTAAAATGGGAGGAAAGACAGAGGCTGTAATGCTATGAATTGTGGTACTCTTTACCAGTCCAGGGCAAGACCTCCCGGAAAAATCATCTTATCCTCTAAACCCACAGAAACTAGATCTTCAGTGAGTAAGAAAATGTGGGGTAAACCATTAAAAACAGACCAAAAACTAAAGGAGTAAGACAATAAATGAATCACCATAGTAGATGACTTTAACATGTTTTGACTCTTCAGAAATACAAATTTTACCAGAGTCAAATACAAACTTAACTTCACCTTCTGCTTCATGAGGCTCCTCTGGTTTCTCCCAATGTCCTGAAACCTGATTTGATAAGTTCCAACTCGGACCTTTGCTCTGAAACATAACTGGGTCTATTATGGGGTCATCATTCCTTTCTGAGATCCTAGCATAGCGCTTGGCATAGTGTAAGACCAAGGGGGAAAAAAAAAAAGGTTGTATGCATGAAAAGATAGATAAATAGCACACCCAGAAGTGGAATTTTTTTAGCTCTATTAAATAAAACATTAGGAGGCTTATTGGGATCCCAGGGAATCTTTCACAAGGAAAATTAGGTCCTAGGCTCCTTTTGTGAAATCACCGTATCTTTTTTAGTTTCAGTCTTTTAGAAGATTTTTCTGAATTCAATGTCCTTTTCTTATTTCACCTCCAGGTTGCAGCCTTATTTTCACCCCCGAGCATTTTACCTGTTTCCAGGTATATCTAAGGACCACACTGGGAATTTCACGATAAAGATACTGTCACCTGCAGACAGAAAATATGACATTAAAGGAGAGAAAGTATAGAACTTTCCTTACAAGCCCTATCATAATCTGGCACAACCATTCTTATTTTATAATTACCATATTTATTGTTATATTGACACCATAATTATTAATCATCATCCACTGCTTAAACATAGCAAAGTATAAATTATTACTCATTGTTATTATTACTAATTGCCATCCGGGTATATATGAAGATACATAATCAAACTTTTTTGTCTGACCAAGGTTTTATAGTATTTTTTAAAATATTGTCCTGATTTTAAAAAGAATAGGCTTATGGGAGAAAATATTAAAAATGTGGGAATTGTTAATAAAAAGATTTAAAGTATCCTTAATTCCAAATCCACAAATAAACATCATTATCATTTTGTTTCTTACTATAAAAAAGTTACGATAATGCCACTGTATAAAGTAAATGGTGGAGGCCCCTTCTACTTTTCCAAAGCATATCCACACAGTCAAGGACAAGAGTCAGTCAACAAATCTCTCTTGAGTGGGCCCCGTCCACCAGGAACCATTCTAGGTGCTTGCAACACAGAGTGGAGTATGAGAAATAAAGCTACTCTCTCAAAGAGACCTATGTTCTACTGGCTGGAAAAAAGCAAATAAGCAAAGCAAAAAGAAAAGTGTTACGAAGGAGATAGAGTAAAGAGGTAGAAAGTGCTTTGAAAGCTGCTGTTGTGAGCGTGGTTTGAAAGCCTCTGGGGAGAGATGACACTTGAGTTTAGACCTAGCTCTCAGGAACTAAATGTTCCAAGCAAAAGGAGCATTCATATTTCAAGGGCAAAAATAAGACCAGTGTTTCTGAAACATGAATTAGAGAAGATAACAGCGAAAGATAAAGTTGAAAAGTTAAGGAAGGGCCAGATCAAAGAGAGCTTTATGGGAGGTTAGTTTACATGGTTGCAACAGAAGCTTTTGGGGGAGGGTTTAAGCAGGGGCCACATACAGATAACAGGCTATAAGGGGACAAGAAAGAAAGCACAGGCTGGTCAGGAGTCATCACATCTTTCCACGCAAAAGATGCCAGTGGTCCAGACTGTCTGAGGCATTGGAGGGGATGGGTGGTTAGAAGAGGGAGGCACTAGTAAAGAGGTAGCACTTGCTATCTAGGGCCAGATGTGGGGAGGAGGGGAAAATAAGAACCAATTCCCAGGTAACTACCATTGACAGGTGGCAGACATCCACCTGGACATCTTCCTCACACATCCCCTGTTATAATCTTTACGAATTTTCTAATCCCTAAATATTGATAATAGGTATCATTTACTATGTATCAGATGCTCTACAGAAATTATCTCGATTAATTAATATTCATTTAGCAAATTTATTAGATATATACTATTATTAGCTCCATCTTATAAATAAGAAAACAGAATTAGAAGTTAAGTAGCTTATTAAAATTCACATAGCTAATAAATGGTTGGGATAGAAAGAAGTTGAACCCAGGCCAATGTGCCACAAAAAGCCACACCCTTAATTACCATGCACTGTATCAGACAAATGTGCCAACATTTAAGTAACCAGTCCCCTTGTTACATGTTTAGTTTGTTTTCAGAGTATCCTTGCTAAAAATGATGCTTCTATGAGCACTGTACATACATTTTATACTTTTGAGATTATTTTCTTTAAGGTAAATTCCTAGAAGCTAAATTGTACACTAAAATTACAGAAATTTTAAAAGCTTTTGAGACATATGGACATTTCCTAATTTTACCAATTCAGAGTTTCACCAGGAGTGAATGCAACCAATTTATGCATCATCATTATTTTCATGATCTTTTTTTTTTACATCTCTGTCATATATTCACTGCTATCACACACTTTGAGGCCGAGCTGAAATGTGAATTCAAGAGGGCTGACACCAGATATCTGTGCTTAACCAGCACATTATGCACTTTCCTTGCTCCTTAACATAACATGATGTGATTGAGTTAGAGATCTAACTTCAATTGTTTCACATTTTTAACCATGTAATCCAGCACCATTTTTTGAATAATCAAACCTTTCACAAGTGATCTCAAATATCTGAAATGCCAAATTAATCATCATCATCATCATTATTAAATAAAACATTTAATATATGATAGGTGCTACACAAAACACAGGTTCACAGCAACCATTATTAGTTAATAACCATTATAGCACCATATTTACTGGAATAAGTATATATACATATATGAAAGTCTGTTAGTCTGAGTAAAGCTGGCTGCTGTAACAAAACATGACAAAATATTGATGGACTAACACAACAGAAATTTACTTCCTGCTCATGTCAAGTCCAAAACAGTTGTGCTAATTGCCAGGTGGTTTTTCTCAAAAGAGGGATTCAAGACCCAGGGGTTCCACTTCTGGGTACATATCAGTGGGAACTCTAGTGCAAAAAGATACATGCACCCCAATGTTCACAGCAGCACTATATACAATAGCCAAGACATGGAAGCAACTTAAATGTCCATCAACAGATGAATGGATAAAGAAGTTGTGGTATATTTATACAATGGAATACTACTCAGCCATAAAGGTCCATCTGCAGCAACATGGATGGACCTAGAGATTGTCATTATAAGTGAAGTAAGCCAGAAAGAGAAAGAAAAATACCATATGATATCCCTCATGTGTCTAAAAAAAAAAAGGACACGATGAACTCATCTACAAAACAGAAACAGACTCACAGACATGGTAAACAATCTTATGGTTACTGGAGAAAGGGAGTGGGAAAGGACAAATTCGGGAGTTTGAGATTTACAAATGTTAGCCACTATATATAAAAAATGAATTTTAAAATAAGTTTTTCTGGATAGCACAGGGAACTATGTTCAATATGTTGTAATAACCTTTAATGATAAAAACTATAAAAAAGAATATATGTGTGCATATTCATGACTAGGACATTGTGCTGTACACCAGAAATTGACACATTATAACTGATTGTACTTCAATAAAAAAAAAAATTAAAAGACCCAGGGCTTCCCACGCTGAGACTCCACATCTTCAACACGTGCTAACAAGATGTCTGTGATGGTCTATTTCAAGCTAGTGGAAGGGAAGTGAGCATAGAGAGTCCTCCACCTTCACAGGAAGTTTTTTCAGAGAGATGGTGAATTCCACTAACTAGAAATCGAACATGTGTTCACATCTAACTGCAGAAAAGGATGGGAAATACAGTATCTCTTGGTGCCGAGGAAGAGGAGAGGAAGAGGAAATGTGCATTTCAAAACCCCTGCAGTCTGTATCACAGTGTGTTATAGGCTTATTATCTTTTCCAGGATCCATAGACTTAATGCCAGTTCTGCACTGATTAATCTAGTGGCACTGATCCTCTTTATTATTATTCTTTCTCCAAATTATCTTGCTTGTTCTGATAAACTTTAAAATCCCTTTCTTGTAAAAGTCATAGAAGTAGAAATATAAATGTCCATGAGGAGTATAAAATTGTCTAACCCTGGGGGTAAGTCAAACACTATATATTTTTTAATTTCAAATTGGTAACTATTTAAAGTAATAAAGCTGAGCAGATACTATAAAACAAATATTTTCATACCTGCTGATGATAATGTACATTTGTATAAACTTGTTGTCTGGGAGGAAACAAGGAGGCTGAAATGTGGAAATCTTAAAAAAAAAAAAAAAAAGCTAGAATTTCCATAACCTTCAATAATTTATTCTTATTGCTTTAGCAATAAAAACTTTTTTAAAAATCAAATCTTTTTCTCAGAGTGGGACTCTGGAAAAATCTCAAACTTACTACTACATTCTCATTGCTAGTACCTTCTAATTTTTCCACTACCTACACTTTTAATTTCTAACTTAGTCAAGAGCTATTAAGTACAATTTTTGAATTGTAAGCAGTTGCCTATTTGGAAAATTTTTATTTCAGTATCCTTAAAGAAAATGATCTATTTAAATTGTTTGGGGGAGGTTTTTTGTCACCTAATATGTAATCAATTTTACAAATGTTCCATAAGCCACCTGGAAAACAAAGTGAACTTGTCTCCATATTTAGTTCACAAAATTAAACATATGTGTGTCTATTAAATCAATTTTATACGTACTAATTAAATTCTTTAATAATTTTTTCCCAATTTGACCTGTGAAATAAGGATGCATGTAAGTCTTGTAATACTATGTTTCTGACAATTATTCCTTCTATTTTGACAGCTTTTCTGTTTGAGTTATGTATCTTAACCACTTTTATAAATTCTAAGCCTAAGTCTATACTGATGCGGTTTCAACGCTCACTGTTAAGTCAGTTCATATGTGATTTTCTATTCTTATTTTGAGTTTCTTATTTTGATTCACTTCTCCTTTGGCAGGACATATTGTGAGTACTCTTTCAGAAAAGGACATGGGAGGTAAATCTGATTCTGCTTTTCTATTACCCTTACATCTTAACAGCAATGTAGCTAGATATAAATTTACTGAGCCACAAACTTTCCCCTCAAAATTAAGTAACCTTAATGCCATTATACTCAAGTATTTAATGTTAGGGAGAAGACCAGACAAGCTTGAATTTTCTACTTCTGTAGGTAACTTGTTTTTTTTTTTTCTGGGAATCTTGTAAGATTCTTTCTTTGATGTTGTGATCTTAAATTTTCTATAGAATATGATTAGAAGTAATAATCTCCTCTCCCTAATTTTGTCAGGTACACAGAGAGAGGTTTCATTCTACACACACTCTGAGGTATTTCTTTAGCTTTTTTAAATTTCATTGGTTTGGCTTCTGTTCCATTTATTCTGGATTCATCTTTAGAAACATAAATTATCTTTTGCCTTAGTTTCTATTCTCTGTGCTACACAGCTATAATCTTCTCTTTAATTATTACTACTTTGAGTTTCTTCTATCTTGTAGGGAACTTCTTCATATTTTTCTCCAAAATAATTCTGACTTTATGCACCATAGACTTTGTCATTTTGAATTTCTAGTTAATATGCTACTTCATTACTGCATTTTAGTTTCCTGAAAAACTTGCTTTATCGTATATAGCATCCTCTTTTCAAGGTTATAATTTTTATCTTACTCATAAATAAAATATGTATTATATAGAATTTACTTGTTGATTTAACAAATTGTTTTCAAAAGTATGCTCTTCCTATCCACCTTGAGAATTACTGTCCATCTTTTATTTTATAGAAATTTTTCCCGGGTCCCTTTGCTTCAGAATTGAGGAGAAAGCAATTAGATGAGTTATTTTTCTATAAACTGAGTTGACAGACTATTCTCAGCTCCCTTCACTTTCTTCCTATCAGACAGTAAGTCAAGGAATGATTCATTTAAATTAGTTACACCAGTTTAACAATTCTGCAAACTGAAGAGAATAAATACAATGTCAAAGCTGTGGTAACGCCCATGAATCCAAAATGCTGAGTAGGCATTAGTCAAATGGACTGGAATGGGTTAAAGTCAAGGAGAGACTTAAGGGGGTTTCCAGCATGTGCAGCATGGAGGAGGAAGAAAGCACAATGTGTCAGGGAAACGCAAACTACGGCAGGTAGGTTCCAGATCTTTCTGATCATTCCTTTTTTTGGCTCACAAACTTGACTACACTATAAGCCAGTATTTCTGAAGATGTGTTCCACACCAAACTAGTCCCATGAGACACTCCATGAAAAAGAAATGGCTTCCATAACCAGAAAATTTGGGAAACCTTGCATATTAAATGCCTCCCTTTTTTAGAGTTTCACAGTAAACGTCAAGCATTAAAACCCATTGTAAAGAAAATTGCTTAACTTACCTTAGAATTTTCCACATTTTTAAATGTCTACTAATAATTTACGGCAGTTGTTGGAAAAAAGCTCTGGGAATTGCTGCTTTGGTGGATGGGGAGTCATTGAATAACTTTTATTGGGGGAAAACTTGATTAGATTTGCATTTACAAAGACTACACTGCATTTTGTGAGAATAAGACAGTAAGGGCAAAACTGGAGAAATAAAGGTAAAGTTAGTGGTTTTCGTAATTCAAGCAGAAACCTAACTGTGGAGACAGAGAAGTCTGTAGGTGTCCTTCAGTGTCACTGGGGAAACTTAGAGAGGGAAAAAAAGCCTTGTCACTTGGGGCTTACAGGGAACAATCAAAAAGCCAGCTCTGGATGTTTTTTCTCTGTCTGTACCCAGATATCACATTAAGCCCATTTCCAGGAGAACTGTGGCCAGAACTTCAACCTTCAATCTTGTCTCTTCAAATTTCCTTCAGCAAAGAATCCCAGCACGCATCTTACTTGTTTTTCACTCCTTAAATTGAATAAAGGACCACTTTGTCCTTTGTGTTTTCTTTCGCGTTTTCCAACTATATTTTTTCCTGAATTGTTCTATCCATTTTTCTTTAAAGAGAGTCATCTTATTTTTGTTCCTTAAGAGCTCATTGTTTTCTTTAAAGGCAGAGCACAGTCTTGTCTCTAAATAGCCCAGGTCACAGAGATGACTAAATCCATTTTATTTCTCTAGTCAGCTCTGCCAAATCTTTTCAGTATTACTCTGGCTTCAGTTGATTTATTTTTACTCCCGACACTAAAAATCTGAAAGTTTTTCTACATAAAAATTCTCTTCTTACGATTCCCCTCCAACCAGGCATTCAGGCAAATAATCAACGCATACATCTTCCAAAAGGGTTAAGAAGAACTACTAAGCATTTCTGCCATTTTGATTCCATTTCATTACTTTTTTACCAACTCCAATTCCATTTTACCCATAACTTTCTAATAGTGAATAAATCCGTTAATACAGCATACTATGAACTAAGAGTAAAGGAGTTGAATGATTTTACCTAAGAAAGTATCATTATAACATTCTTTTATTAGGAAACTTGCAGATTGTACCAAATGTCCTTACCAGAATTTAGGCCAGCATTTAGACTAGAAGATCCTTTATATTATTATTTTTTTAATTGGAATTTCTTTTACTCTGACCTGCATCTATAGAAAAAAAAAAAGGTGGGGGGTGGAATCCAGTCTAACTTCCCAAAGAATATAATAAACTATTAAATCTATTACGAGTGGTTGCTCAGTCTCCAGTCTCCAGGTCTTCCCTACTGTGGGTCAGGCTTAACTGTTATTCATTGACAAGAGTTGCAATTACCCCTGCCCCACCCCACCCCACCCCTGGCATCAATACAACATTAACATGAATGTTGACTGACCACTCACTTTTTTTAAGGTTCTTATCTGGGCCCTTTGGATAAGATAAATGTTAGGTTTAAGATTTAAAAGCCAAGAGACTTTGATGAGTTTCTTTCCCTGGTTGTATATTTTCTCATGTTTTGAATGAAGAGCATTTATTTCACCATCTACCTCCATAACCTGTGCTGGGGATAGAGGTTACTTTTGAATTGGGTGGTCAGGGGACAACCCTCTTTGAAAAAACGGTATTTGGACAAAGAACTGAAGGAGGTGAGAGTGTAAGCTGGGCAGCTGTCTGGAGGAGAGGTACTCTGGGCAGAAGGAACTGAAAGTGCAAAGGCACTGAGGTCGGGAGGGCCTGGCTGGTTTGAGGAACAGCAGGAGACCAACTGGGCAGGAGCAGAGTTTATGTAAGACAGCACTGAGGGAGTGATATCAGAAAAGTAAAAGGGACCAGACTGTAGGGTCTTGTAAGCATCTAAGGATTTTATTCTGATGAGTTGGGAAGCTAATCAAGCATTTTTGAGAACAATTAGTGTTCTTTCTGAAAAATAGAAACCACTTCGTATTTCAGGAGGAAGGTATTTATGCAGGGAAATTAGCGTTTACAAACTCACCGGCTGGCTGGAGTAATGAAGATCAGAGAAGGCTGCTACCGACTAGTTGTAGATTCGTTACTAATTTTCAGAAAGTGGGGAAGAAACAGCTGAAAAAATACCAGCACAGAAGCAGGTGATTCAAAGAAAAATCCCTGAGGCTCCCGCCAAGTCTCATGTCTATCTCTGTGATGCTAGAGGGAAAATACTATGGTTTCTGCTTCTAGCCCACCTTCCAAATCTCTGGTAATTTTCTCCCATTGCTGGCATTTGATCTAGAACTCCCGTGGCAGGAATTCTGGGAGATGAAGTTTCGAGGCTGTCAGCTTCCAGGATACAGGAGAGGGTGTAAAAAGGAAGAAGAGTGCTAATGAGCCAATAGACAATTCAGCTCAAGTCACATAATCAGACTTTTATTTTCAAAGCATCACTCCGGCTTCAGTGTTGAGAACAGTCTGAAAGACTGAAAGCATGGAAGCTGGGAGATTAGTTAGAAGATTGTTGTAATAATCCATGCAACAGAAAATAGAGACTTGGACCAGGATATTAACAGTAGTGGGATAAATGGCCATATCCTGGTAATTGAAGGTCAAACAACTGGATTTTCTGAGATATTGGATATAAGCTAGACAGAAAATTAGAAATTAAGGACAACCCCATTTTTGACCTGAGGATCTGGAAGGATAGTGTTTTGATTAACTGAGATCAGGAAGACAGCAGATGAACAGGTTGGAAGGAGGGGGGCAATCAGGAACTGGAGTTAGCTCAGTACTTTCTAAACTTGAGCTTGCGTCAGAATCACCCAGAGGCCTTGTGAAAACACAGATGGCAGTGCCTCATCTCAAAAATCTCTGATTTAGATGCAACAGTGTATGGGACTGTTTCCTTAATTTCTCTTTCTGATACTTCATTGTTAGTGTATAGAAATGCAACAGATTTCTGTGTATTAGTTTTGTATCCTGCAACCTTACCAAATGCACTAACAAGCTCTAGTCATCCTCTGGTGGCATCTTTAGGATTTAGTAGTCTGGAGTAGGGACTGAGAATTTTCTTTTCTAGAAAGTTCTTAGGTGACGCTGTTGCTGCTGGGCCAGGAGCCACAGTTTGAGAACCACAGTTTTAAAGAATTGATGAGCATCAGAACTTCCTACAGATTTTTTTTAAAAAGGTGTATGGAGAGAAAGTTAATCTACCAAAAATTATTTTTATCTTGCTTTTAATAAAATGGAAATATAACAATGTGGTGTTGTCTTTGAATATCTGAGCAGTAACACCAATCATTGGTTAGCCAGTCTTCTAAATGTGGGCCTTTATGCCTCAGATACATTACCAATGAGTAAATGATTCTACTGTCTTTTAGACTGAGAAAGAAGACTTATTTACATGTGTTTTGCTTCAGAATTTTTATATTTTCTCTTTCAAGCAAGTGTAAAAACTAAAAGATTAGGAAAAAATTATAACATAGTTTTCAACAATAAAATAGCACTGGCGATAGCTACACAATTTGCATTTTACATCATTGAATCCAGACAAAATTTCTTTTTAGAAGATGTTACCATTCCCTCTTTAATGGTGAAGAAATTGATTTTCAAAGAGGTTAAATAATGTGCCTGAATTCACATGGCTGTTAAGCTTTATACTCTGAATTCATCCATAGGTTAGGCTGATTTTAAAGTCATGGGCTCTTTCCGTTGTTTCCCAAGCTTATCCGATGAGACAATCACTTGGAGTGCTTGTTAAACACACAGAATTCTAAGCCCGCCCTAGCCCTAAAGATCCAGAATTTCCAAGGAAGGGTTGTAGACAACTGCGATGTTCAACAAGCACCGGGTGACTCCTAGCATAGGTGAGCTCAGGAAACAGGGCAGCCCTCTCTCTCTAGAAAGCCCAGGACTGATGCGTACAGACATGGAGAGAAGACGTAGAAACTTCTACATTTTATTTCAGTCTTGGAGTATTCATTTTAAAAAGGTAATTACTAAGATGTGTTTATTACTAGTTCTATTATAGTTTTTTCCCTTCCAACAGTTTTTTGGTAGGGCTAGACATTTCTGTATTCAAAATAATAACTGTTCCAGTTTTCCTTACACTATTAATTTTTGTTTTTTATCTGTGTTGCTCAGGAAATATAAATGCTGTGATACCAGAATAGCACAGACCGCAAATCCTGTAGACGAATTTAAATTTTAAAAGAGTATATTTACTATTAAGGGAAGAGAAAATCAGTTTAAATAATCACATCTTTCATGAAGCTCATGGAATTTTTTGATAAACATTAAGCAAATATTGTACCAAAATTATAACTCCTCAATGCTGGAAGGCTAGACTGATCAAAGAAGTTCTTGGTCTACAGAGGAAAATTAATTTCTCAATTCTAAATTTACTTCTTTCTTCTCTGTAAAAGACAATCATGTTCAGACTGAAAAGGATAAAGTTAATATCAGTAATCCCAAAAGGGGTGAAAAAAACCACCAAAAATCCTGATATTCTAAATAAGTTAAAGCCACTTGTTTTAAACAAGGGAAGAGGGAACATATATTGGTGGTGATACTTGATGCTTGGAAATATTCCAGAATATTTAAGCTACATATATATTATTTTAATTTTCAAATAAGGGAGTATAAAATGGGAGTATGGACTATACAAAACATATACCAGTGAGTTGGATGTTAAAATCTGAGCAGATTTCAACAATAAATCCTAAAGGAACAGATTAAAAAAAAAAAGATCATTAGATGGGTCAGTAGTGTCTAAAACTGGTTTCTAAGAACTATTTAAGTAAAAGTAACCCTTTTATTGTGGTAATAATACTTAACATGAAATCTGCCCTCTTAAACTTTATATAATACAGTGTTGTTAAGCAGAGGCACTATTTTGTACAACTGACCCCTAGAACTTACTCAACTTGCATAACTGTCACCACCTGCAGCTCACTGTCACAGGTGATCTGCCATAAGCAGTTGGTGCCCGTCTCCATGGAGCTGCACGTTCATCTCGCCTAGACCTATGTGAAACTGAAGGGGGAGACTGATGGGTGGGGGCTGGAGGAGCAGACTGCCCTACAGGAGCATCAGGCTCACGGAGTGAGTTCACAAATCCGCCCCAACACGCACGAGCTGCAGTGGCACCCAACACCCTTCAGAGCTGCTGCTTCACTCCACCTTCCACATGTCACACAACTTCCCTCACCAGGAGCCACACAGTTCAGGAATTCTGAAAACTAGTTCCAGCTTAGCTCATCTGAACCGTACAAACTCATCACAGTCTACCCCTCATTTAGTTAGAAGTTCTTTATTTAGAAGTTAAATAAACCTCTTTTAATCTTATTTAACTTCTAAATAAATAGCACAATTGTGCTTACACTTAACATGATGCTGGGCTGCCCTTCATACAACTGAAGACATGCAAACTCTCTCAATAAAAAATAATACACAGATGTCTCTTCATCCATTTTTGGGCAATGCCCTTTCCTCTTCCAGATAAATGTCCCACTTGAATATCCTGTAACTTAAATACTGAGATGACCAACATAATTTATGTTGGATGGTAGGGGGTGAGCGATGGGGAAGAAAAGAATTAGTTAATATATAACCTGATATATTCATCTCAATATAAGGAAATAATACTCAAAATCTGTGCCTATCCATCCTTCCCAACTGCACTCAAACTATGAGAAATGGGTCCTGTTTACACTGTAAGTTGTAATATTTATTTGAATTACAATTATTTGTTTATGAATCTCCTTCCCCAGAAGATTGTGAGCTTCTTTGTGACAGAAACTATATATGGTCCATTGCTGTATCCATAGTAACTAGCACAATGTCTGACAAGTGTTCGATATATATCTGATGAACCCTGCAGTTCTGCAATTTTATTATTAATTAAGTATCACATTCTTACAGTATTTCTCAATGAATAAAACACTGCTAACATAGGGCTTTTAGGTCTTTGACTATCAGAATAAGACAGAAAAGATGAGTGATAAAGGCCAGAATATGGAAATTGGAGGATAGAAACATTGAATTGTCCATGTTCTGTGAGTTGAGGAGCCCATGAACCCAACCAGTAAGAAAGTAGCTGTTTTCTTAAGAGACAGTGGAGTATAGGTGAGAAAAAACACCAAAACCACTAGGAATCAGAATACTCAAATTCTAGCCTAGGCTCCCAGTTTAATTCATTGAGTGACCTTAAAAAATTTACTTAACATCTCTGGTATTCAGTTCCATCTAGATAAAGAGAAATTGAGGCCCAGAATCTCTCAGATCTTTTCCAACTATAATCCTGTTATATTTACTACAGTCTGTTTTTTACCTTCCTAGTCTTAAATGTTTTGCTTTTAGAACTCTCCAAATTAGACCAAAACACCTGATCACCAGAAGTCACTCATCCTTACTTAGCTTAGAATGAATGCCTTAATTAGAATATCTGGTTCTCTAGTCAGTCTGGAAGTAAGAAGATACAGTAGGCTTCAAATATTAAGGTAAAGTAGAATAACTGAATTGAACTGACACAGATCCCAATGTATCCCATCCCAAGTCTGGCTAGACAGAGTTTCACAGCACATAGAACTATGGAGGTCTAGGGACCACAGTTGCAACAAGCAGACCCTAGGTGACCAGGAAGTATCTTAAAGCTGTAAAGAGGAAAGCAGATCCTTGTGAAGTCCTCCAGCAAGACCTCTGGCCCTAGATTTCCTGGAAGTATATGCAAATAGGTGATAAAAAAGATAGGTTGGAGACAATGAGATGCTAGACAGAAGTAGTTGCCAAAAGATAGTGCCAGGAAGAACCACCAAAATGGAGTCTCTATTATGTATCAAGTTTTGTTCTGACCTTTACAGGGATAATACCCCATAATCCTCCCAACATCTCAATTAAGTTGGAATTGGAATCCCTTTTATAGATGAGGAAATAAAAGTTAAATAACTTGCTCAGTACAGGGACCACCACTTTTACCAATCACTGACAAAGAAGCCAATAATTTTTCAATCAACTTAAGATCCACTGGAATGAAGATAAAAATAACAAGTCTTTGTAGCAAACTCCTGGACACCACTTTCTCCCAGGGTCCTAGCTCACTCCTATCAATAGCTCCCTAGGATAAGACTTTCTTCTGTTGGTCACCAAAATGTCTCCTTAGGTAGTTATAGCCTGTAAGTAAGCCTTAGATACAAACGTGGCCAATACAATTTGACAACACAGCAGTTTGGTTTTAGCTTTCAAGGCTTTATTTAAAATAAAAGATGTGATTGTCACTTGCATAATTTTCAGGGATAAATAAATTATTTTTCCTGAGTGTGGGGTGACGGCTAACCTTTGTCTATCTGGACTCAAATTTGTAAGGACTTCAGTGGTCTAACCCACCCCTAGACACAAGTCATTTCTGACATGATTAGACTTCAGGCCCTTGCTTGCCTGGCCATTACCATGAAGAACAGGTATTTGCATGTGTGTGTGTGTGTGTGCACATATGTGTATATGTGTGTGTCATGTGTTTGAAATGTAAGCATGACTGCAGGATTACATTCATTTTAGAAGTTAAAGTTTACTTAAATTTTTATACATCCTCTATGAATCTCTGCCTCTAAACAAATGTCCATTCATTTAGAACGGGAAGAATCTACTCTAGCTGCACCTCTGGAACTAGGTTGTATTTCTTCAGACTAACACGAAGCATCTTTAACAACACAATAGAAGTCTACATAAAAGTTACATTCAATTTATAAACACTTTTTGCTTTTGAGTTTTTAGTATCACATCCATTGTAAAATAGAATAATACCTAGACAGCTAATAAAAAATACACAGTGGAAGAAAAGGACAAAGCATGTTCTCAACAGACAAAGTAGGACATGAAGTTGTGAAGACGAGAAAATAACCTAAACAGAAGACAAAAAATGGCATAAGAGAGATCATAAAGAAACAAAAGGAACGCCTTCATAAGCATTAATCAGATAAGGATGCCATGATCAAATAGAAAAGAAACAATCTAAAACCAAAAGTTAGTCTGGAATGAAGTCTCCCACTAGGAAAAAGGAAGCTTAAGGATTTTCTAGGACTTTGAAGGCCTGGCCCTGTCACATGGCTGGAGGGACAGGAAGTACCCCAGACCCCTGCCTCTGCACTCTGAAACTTTCCGATGAGAGTAGCAATCTAAAATATTACACATTTCAAACAACCAATGTTATAAACTTCTGCCTCACGAGAGTTGTTCACAAATAAGTCCTCTAACAGGAAAAACTCACCATGAATCTTTCTTGCAGGCAGTGCACATTTTAATGAATGCTAACATGTTTGCAAACATAATGAAAATAGTATTTCCCACAGAGCAGTGTGAGATTATTTGAATAAAATATCTGCCTTTGGACATGAGTCTCTGCCGATGATCGCGGTAGGATCTGTGCTTTATTTGTGGATTAGAAGCCACAGTGCAGTATGGACATGTGCTTTATGAGGACTGGCTGTGGAAACCTCTCACCCGCTGACATCTGCCCAGACTGCCACTGATTTTAAATCTCTGCATCTGAATTTTAGGAGCTAAAACTTTGGCAATGCTAAAGAGCCATGTCTCTAAATGACAAAGTCTCAGGAGGAGATGAAATTCAATACCAGAATTTCAAATATTTTATCATTGTAGAACAGAAACCGACACAAGAAAAGGAATACAATGAAAATGGCTGGATCACAGGACCCCAACAAACTGAAAAATGGTGGCATTTCAATTATAATGGAACTACTACACCCGTGGGAAGGATTAACACATGTCTCATAGGCATTTGCTTTGATTGGAAGATACTTTCTTCATTCTCAGGGAGCAGGTTCTAGGTTCTATGGCTCTAATGCTGTATAAGACTGTGTGTTTGCTAAATGAATGTAGAAATCTAGGGGTATTTGTTTCTGCTAAAAACTGTTTCAGACAGCAGTTCATATTCAGTACGCAGTCACACAGCCACAACTAAAAGGCAAAATAGTCTGAAAAGTGTAGTCCAATGATGTGCGTAGAGGGTTTGTTGAACCCACAACACAGTCCTTGCTACACCCAATTAATTTGGGACAAATGCTTTGTATGTTTTAGGGGAACTTGAACTGATCTAGAGTATATGCATATTAGTAAGAAATAACAGTAATATATCTGATGATAGACATCAGATTTTGAATACTCTCAACTAATCCTTTGATTCTCCAAAATTAGAATAAATTGGAGTACAGTGACAACACATAATGTAATATATTCACTCAGGGCCCAAACCATGCCCATCTTGCTATCCGCTATAGCTTGACAACACCTCATCTGGTAAGTATATGCTCAAGAAATATCTCTTGTATGGACATAAGAAACTTCCATGTTAGCCTCAAATTCAAAGGGGTGGGGTAAACTCCCATCACTTAGAGGCCAAGAAATTGTTTCTGGGAAACCAAGACCTACTTCTTTGGCTTGAGGGAAGCATAAAACTGACTTCCACGTCTTCTATATGTCACGGGTCCCTGTGCTTCCTAGAAACAGACAAACCCTAGTCTCATGACCTGAGCCCAGCGGTCTTCAACCCATCCTCTTAAGCAAGGACAGGTAGCTGGAGCACGGGCTTTGGAGCCAGACATCAGAATCTGAATCTGACTTTATTGATTTCTATCATGAAACCTGAGGCAATATGGTTAACTTCACTCTGGTTCAGTTTCTCCATCCATAAATTTGGGATAACAGAACCCTCTCCACGTTATTTGCAGAAGTATTAAAATAATTAATTAATCGATGTAAAAGCACTTACCAGAGAGCCTGTCCAGTAGTGAGCATGTAGTAACTCTTCGCTGTCAGTGATGGCATGGACATGTCTTTGAAGAGGCTGAGGCTGAATCAGTATTGGGGCTGCCCCATCTGCGGTTTCTGATATTCACAGATACCTTTGTCAGATTTGCCGTGCTTTCAGAATTACGACTTGCATACTCCTCTTTAACATTTGATATCCATGGTTGTAGGAATGAAAACTAAAGTTTAGAGAGCATTTCCTATTTTCCACACAGTTTGCATGCACTTCCTTACTGATATTTAGGGAAGTTTAAATATTTGCTACAAGCATAGTAGAATATGAGAGCTTTAACTTGAAGGTAGAGAATCTCATACTAGAAACTGTATGTTTTTCAAGGGTTGGGCAGCGTGGTTTTCTCCAGGTTCTTGGAACAGAGAGATACAGCACATTGTCTTCTGTGTCCTCCACAGTACCACCCAATGCACACAGGCATAGAGCACCGTCTCCTTAAATATCTGTAAAATTGATGGATACATGGGTGGCTGGGTGGGTGGATGGGCAGTAACCTGATACATGAACTGTGGCACGACATTCACCCTCCCAAACTTAGATACCAGTAAATTTCATCACAATAAATTCAATTTAAAAGCCCCTGAGTGTGATCAACTCAAGAACACAAAGGGTGTGTGTAGCATTAACAAAGAGGAGGCCATTCTAAAACAATTCGGAATGTTTTCACTTTCTTGGATTCCCTGACAGTGCAGCAGGCACTTGACTGCTAGGCACACCTATCTGTTGAATATTCACACTGACGGAGGGGGTAGCGATGCAGAAAATACATAACATCAGATAATCCAAAAGTCATTTATATTTGGCTCAGGAATGCTTTGCATAATAATTTTGCAGCTGATTGATCCTCTTGGGTTTGTTTGTGCGGATATTAAGGCAGTTTTCATTCTGAGAAAATACTGACGGGGGAAACAGTGGGGTGTACAGCTAAACATAAATGTAAGAAAATCATTCGTTCATTCATTTATTCATTCATTTATGCAGAACCTGGATGAGAGTTTAGTTATGCCAGGCACAGTACTAGGTACTAAGGATAAAAAGAGAAATGAAGTATTTATAGGAGGGACATAAATAAACATAAATAAGAGTTAGCTATATGTCATTTTACTCCTCTGAATACAAATGTTAATGTGTCCCAGACTCATCTTTCAATATACAAATACATTTATCCCATCTGAAACAAAATTTAGCTTAGCTATAGATCTTTTAAATCTCAGGCTATAGTATTAATTCTCATAGAGAATTAATAATAATAGCAGACACATGTAATACTACTACGTTCTAGGACTGTTCTAAATGACTTACAGACAGTAACTAATTCAGCCTGACAAAAATACCTATGAAGGGTAGTATTAATACCACCCTCACCTTGCAGATGAGAAAACTGAGGCTCGGAAAATAACTTACCTGAGGCAACAAAGTTTGTAAGCGGCAGATCTGGGATTTGAATCTGGGCAACCTGGCTCCAGAACCGGTGTTCTTAATCACCACACTCTGTTGTCCTCTTCAATCAAAATGCCAAATTGAATGAGACCTAAAGAATATCAATGAGTAGAAAAAAAATTTAAATTAAATCCCTATTTTCACATCTACAAAAATTAAATTTAATTCATTAGACAACTTCAAACATCATATATGTCAAAAGATAACTATAAATAAATTTCTAAGAAAAATAAAGCCTGATGAAAGGAGACATTTGCAAAATATGTCATAGAGAAATATTAGGATAACCTAAGAGGAAAGTGAGGAAATGGTACAAAGTGTTCCCAGAAGAAATTCATACGATCACTAAATCTTTAAAATGATGTTCACACTAACTAGTCATCAAGGAATAGCAAATGAAAAAAATCAAATTGGCAAAAATCTAAAAGTTCAACCTCACTGTGCATTGATCTGGATGTGGAGAAACAGGAACTCCCGTACACTGATGTTGAAAGTAGGGATGGGTAGAGCTGCTTTGGAGAGCAATTTGGCAGGATCTAGTAAAAGTACATGCCCTGTAACTCTTTATTTCCATTAACCTTGAGAGAAAATCTCACCAGAGAGAACCTCTTAAAAGAACACACATGCAAAGATGTTCATGGCAGCACTGTTTGTCATCATGAAAAATCTGAAAGAACTTTAAAATCAATCACCAGGGAAAGGAATAAATGAAAGGAGATATCATCCCAACATGGGGACACTAAAACTGTAATAAAGTAATGAATTTGTGCTGTATCTATATATCCAACATCTATGTATCTCAAGACTACAATATTGAATGGAAAAAAATGACAAAAGTTAAAAAGTCTGATACTGCACATTTGGAAAAACAGAAAAAAAAAACATTATGGATACAAATATACTTTTGGAAAAATACTAAACAAGAGCTGGAAGGACACGTATCAAACTCACGAGAATCACTGAGACTGGATACAGGCCCAGGCAAATGGAATTGGATGATCAAAGGAAACTTCAATGTTGTCTTAGTTTTTCCATAAAAAGGCCCACACCAATACAACAACAACAACAACAAAAGTTTAAAAATAATCAGTCTGGAGTGGAAGAAATCTGGTGATTTTAGCATTAACCTGTGCACATTGTATGTTTTATGTCGCTCTAAGACAAAGAATGAAGACAAGGACATTCTCTTGGGTGATGATGCTTTTATTTTAAATTTGTGAACTAATCTTCATCTACTAGATGAGTGTTATTTTACGCTTTTGATTATAATTGTTTATATGCAGGCCTTACTTCTTGTACTAGTCCAAGCTCTTTAAACACAGGATTCAGATTCATGTCAGTTTTGAAGTTTCTCTAATTCACACACACACACAAGCACATACACACACAGACACTCATACACACAGATCTATACATATATATGCATGTACATGTGCACTTGTAACACATCTATTCCCACACATGTCATATGCTCACACCTTTACACAAAATGGAAAAAATCGTTTGCTGATCCTAGCATATTTTCAACATTTATGGAATGAACAAAGAGTTTGGATATACCACTCTCTCTTTGAGTAACTTGACTTGGATGTTTGTTCTGCTACAGCAAAGTCAGTTTTGGTAGAAATGGGGCAACAGGTGGCTAACCAATCCTGTCTCATTCAGTCAAATCATCTCTTTCAGGGGTTTTAAAATGTTTTTATCAAGTCCTTTTTTTTTTTTTTCAAATGGCATCTTACTTTGAAGAATAAACAAATAAGACATAATAGCAGTGCTCTGGCTGAACCAGAGAAGTACTTCCATACTGTTCCCTAACACATGCATCCCACAATTCCGGAAAAAGTTCCAGAAAATGCTTATGATGCAACAGAGCAGTGTGTAAAATATCCCTGGAGTTCAAGTGAAAACAGCATCGTGTTCCAATGCACTGTTAGCAAATGGCCGGTGTAAGCAGTGTTGATATTTCCCTGTGTCTTTAGCTGCTCTGTGCATTAACTTGGCCTTCCTCTCAGCCCCACCCTCTCTCTCCTTTGAAACCATTGTCTCCTTGACATGAAAAATGTACTTCAGAAAGCCTAATGGCTAATTACATCAAAGGGAAGAAAGTCCAAACCTCAAACAAGGAATGATTAACTGCATAAGCTTTAACGGAAGTTATCACACCCTCGAAACTACTCCTCTTCTTTAATAAAAATGTTTCCAGTAATTTATTTTCTGACAAAGTTTGTGTTCTCTGCCCAGGAGTGACTCCTGTTTTGTTCACTCCAGGGTTGTACCCTATCTAGGGCTGGCCCTGACCATGGGTAAAGCAAGCAGCCACCTACATAATATGATTTATGCAAATACAGCACATTGAGGGAATAGATACCAGGCCTCGTGGGAGAGGAAATCCTGCTTGCTTCAATGGTGTCCCCCAGGTTGTGTTCCAAGATGTCTTAGTACGTTTGCATGATATGCAAAAAATAATGACAAGGGAGGTTGTTCTGTGATCAAATAATGATGCAACAATTCTGGATTAGACAAAAGTACTGGTTTAATTATCAACAGAGATTTTAATACTCTGTTTTCTCAAAAACAGGTACAAGGAAAGATTACATACTCATGTGTTTTCCTTCTAAAAGTTCCTTGAAAGTAAAGACTGTCTGTGATAGTCAACAGTATATCCTCAACACCCTGTAATGTGACTCAGTAATGTTTCTGAGTAAACTAGTGAATCACTGGCCACCACCGTTGTGAAAATACTTTACACCTACACAACGACTTGAGTCCTTTCATGAGCTGTATCTCAACGGTGCCGCAAAAGAATCCCACAGAGATGCAAGATAAGAGTAAAAATGTGTACCCCACACATTCAAACAAGTATGAAAAAAGAGAAAAAGGGAAGAAACTGCCATTTTTGCAGATGCGCTACGTTCCTCTGCTACCACTGTGCGGGTCTGCCGGGTGGTAGCTGCGTGCCAAGTTCCTGATACACATCCTCTCATTTTATCCTCACAACAGTCCTGTGAAGTGCCTATTACAGATGAGGAAATTCAGGGTTACGAGGTAAAAAAATTCATCCAAAGACACACAGGGCGGCAATGGAAGCACTAGGGACAGGACCTGTGTCTTCTGATCCTTGACCTGGTTTAATTGGAATATTCCCTTCAAAATCATGAGAAGAGTATTGGGAGTAAAGAAGCAAAAGAATCTTTGAACAAACATGAGACAATCTTGTCTAAAATACCATACATACCTTCGGGCACTTTGTTATTTTTCTCTCTCTATTCTATTTATGCATTCTTTGAAATTTTCAGATTCAGCTGGAGATGGTTCACCTTAGAGTCCATGGGATGAGAACAGTCTGAAAGAATTAGGATGTATGAATTTGAAAAGATGGTGGCTGAGAAGAGCTGTGACTGATAAATCAGCAATACGGATTTCTTTACTACATTCCGAAATACTCTAAAATAAAGTCATGTAAATTCAGATACAATACAGCGGTGTTAAAATGTAAAGTGATGATGCCTGAGAGTAAATGCTTTAAGGCCATCATGTTATGGAAGGTAAACATAGCAGACAGTCATAGGCTGCTTCCTATTTGCTAGACTGTGCTAAACATTTCTCAGCGATCATCTAAACTTAACCTTAAAACAACCTTGTAAGAGACATACTTTGTATACGCTCTTTATACAGATGAGGAAGCCAAAGGGGTTAATTAACTTGGCTGTGATGACACAGGTAGTAAGTAGTGGAGCCAGAAAACAATCATGAGACTCCCTTTCACATTAAATTTAATCAGCACTTAATTCTAACGGGCTCTGATGCATGTAATCTCCTCTGTTCCTAACGTCAGCCCTGTGCAGTAGGCAAGTAGGTATCATTACCCCACTTCACAGATGAGGAACTTGAGGCTGCATCCAGGGCAAGATCACAGAGCTAGAAGTGAGAAGAACCAGAGCAGATCCAAGTCCCCAGACTCTTAGCTCATTGCTTTTTCTATTTCACATTCTTCACCGAACACAGGACAGGGGTCTTGTGAGTGAGGCCACACACACACTGTCCCAGGTCTCTCTACTCAGACAAGAGTCAAATGAACCTACCTGTGACCTTGGGGACATTACTCAGTGCCCAGCACAACCTCCTCTCATCTCCTGCCCAGAAGAGCAATCCCTTTGGGGTTAAGCAATGCAAGTGGGACAACAATGGCAGCAGATCATTGTTGAAATACACATTTCCCCTCAGAGATGAACAAGGCTTCCGTGGTCTCCTCAGGACTTCTTCTGGAAGCTCAGGTTACTTATCCTGATGGTGGAGTAGCCATTCCAACCAAAAGGAAGAACCAGCTCTAACCACACGGAATCCAAGGACACACAGGTGTGGACTCTCAAAATAGCAATTGCCAATTACCACAACTGTGTCTTCTTCACTGAATGTAAGTGATAGTTTCAACTAGAATCAAAACAATCAATACTAGAAAGGTCAGGAGTATATAAAGATGTCCCCCTGGAAGAGATTCTGCCAGCACCCACCCCCAACAGAGTCACACTCCTTCCCATAGCTTTTCCATTCCCTTAAGCTCTGCCCTGACTTTAGTGACTTCTCTTCCAGCATCCACATCCATCTTGCTTCTTCAGAGGACCACCCCCCTTGCACTGCTGGAGCCATTTTGTCCACAAGACCCGAGGATGGGTCCTGGGTGAACTTTAGGCAGTGACTGGCTAGCGCAAGAGTAAGGCAACCCAGCTCCCTTCCATCAGACCGGGACAGTTTAGAAGTAAACTCTGCACTCCAGGATGTCTTTGTGGCATTGGGCAAAAATCACCCTCCACTGGCCTTTGCTAGAAATCACACTCTTGAGTGTCTTCTCCCCTGCCTCCTCCCTTTCTCTACCAGTTTTCTCTGGCAGCACTTCCCTAGCCACTCATTTGCATACAAATCCTCAGCTCAGGTTCTGCCTCTGGGAAACTAGGCCACCAAAGACATTAATGCAGCATGGACATGAGAAGACAAAATAAAAGCCAATGGGCTCTGTTCCCTTTAGGCAGCATGACAACATGATCGTATGAATGGTGTGCACAGTCCACAGCTGGAAAGAAACGTAACAGGACCTGGATTTGGCCCCTGGATTTGCCTTAATTATCACATTACTCTTCTCTCCTTACAGATCTTAGAAAAGATCCCATTTACTCCACTGTATCACTTTATCCACTTGTTTACTTTCATCTCATCTTTAATTAAAACGTCTTTTTCTAGAGACAGAAAAGATTTTCAACTTTATTAAAATTTTGCATTAGTGAATTGTCTATGCTCCAGATCCTTCATTCAACAAGCATTTATAAACAAATACCAGTGCTAGGCCCTACAAGAAAGAGAAGAAAAAGACACAAGTAGTTCCTATCCTCAAAAAAACCAACACCACTGCTCTATAAAAGATGATTCTGATCCTCTGGCCAGATGGTAACAAGGTGGAGACCAGAATCTAGGTGTCAAAATTTTCAGTCTAGTGCTCTCTTAAGCTTTCTAATTTCTCATGATCCAACCTGTTTGCTTTATAGGGTTTTCCTAAATGGACTGACAATGTGAATAGTCGCAGTGGAGGTGTGAGAAGATGGGTGTACAAAGTGTTACAGGTTAGGCCACCACTGGATTTCGTGGCCGACACTGGATTAGAGTGTGCAGGGTGAGGAGGGAAAAGAGGTCAAAACTGACACTCAGGATGGCTAGGGCCCATGAATAGATGGTGGTGGCTTTTCTTGAGACAGTGAATACCAAAGCAGATTGTCTAGAAGGGGGTCAGGGAGGTAAGGGGGAAATGAGTTTGGTTCTGAATGTGTTAAGTCTGAAGTGTTTATGGGATATCTAGCCAAAGAAAGTAACTCAAATGTAGGTTATAGGGGTCTGAAGCTTAGGAAGAGATCTGGTGTTTTAAAGGTCAAGAAAGAAAGATGGTCTCCCAGGGAGACTCTGCAAAGTGAGAAGGGATTCTGTGGACAGAACCCTCAAGGAGCAAGGGTATTCAAAGAAAGGACAGAGGAAGATGAGAGTGTTAGTGACCCTGAGAAGGAGTGGCCAGAGAGGGAGGGGGACATCTGTCAGGTGTGGTGTTCTGAAGACTTGGAGAAGGAGAGTGTGGTCAGTTACATCAACTGCCGTTGAGAACTCAGTAGACAAATTTTGAAATGTGTTCATATCAACATATAATAAACACCTACGAATCCTGGTCACTCCACAACCCAGCACCCTAACCATGTATGTTGCAAAAGCAAGTATCTGGCATTGTTTTCCAGAATCCTTGGTAAGGGTCTTAGAAAATAGGCAAAACTCTTCACAACCGCTATCTGACATCCCTGAGCTCCTAATCTTCTTCCTTTCTCCTGGGGCTAGCCTCACTGTTACAGATGTTCTCCAAATAAAATCAGTTTACCATACATCTTTTTCTTCTTCCATAGGAGACTATAATTCCCTGTAAATTTGGATCTAAATCCTCGAACTCTGCATGTTGACCGCTAGAGACAGCATGGGTAAAATCATGAAAAATGGTGACCAGCATACAGCAAATGCTTAATAAATGTTAGCTGAGTAAGGGTCTTTTAACAGTTGGGATAGTCAAGATTCTCTTTTCTTGTCTCAAAATATTTTGTGTGTCTGGAAAAGGTTGTTAATAACCTCCAGAGCTGTGTGTGGTGTGTGGGTATGGGTGTACACGCATGCACGTGTGACACGTCTATGCCTTTTATGACAACCAGCAACACGGAACAGTTACTGACTAGGAGGATTGAGCCATGAACGATACAGCAGAGAGGAAACCTGAAAGAACACAGTTTTAAATGCAAGGTCTGAATGCTGATTGACATACTTTGTACGATAGTAAAATCTGGCAGGTACATTAACTTGCATTCCTCTGATCTGTACACATCCACACTTGTCTTCTTAGGGTACTTGGTAATAAGCTTCTTTAAAGATCCCTGAGTAAGCACTGAAGATAATATCTGGAGTATGTAGCACTCAGTCCTTTTAGAATGGCTTTTTCCTGCTCCTTTCGTTTTCTTAAGAAAATGTCAGTTTAATCATTTCCTAATGCTTTGATAATGTGTTTCTTTACATAGCTGTAGAACACTCACTTCACTGTTTTAAAAGCATAAATGTAGATGTAAAAGTGCCAGTTAAATGAGATTACTTTTTCCTAATGAAATAACCACAGAGGAGTTTAAAGTTTCCTAAACTTACATGACATTTTCAGAGCAAATAATAAAGTCCTAGTCCTCCAATGTGTCTCTTATTTGATAGATTAACATTTCAATAGCATTCCTTGCTGGAATTTAATCAATTATTGGAAAAAAGGGAATTCATTTTTCTGAGGCAATCTGTCATATTAATTAGGTGGGTCTCCCTCCAGGTAAGTGGGGACTTCAGCAACGTGGGACAATAAAAGGAGAACGTGGGACCAGATAAGATGGGAAGCTGTTATCACTGACCCTGGTGTGGGCCTGACCCCAGCAGACGCATCTGGACTTCAGCAAGCTCAGACTTGGTGGAGACAGGTGCCAGTGTAACACATCTAACCCATTAATTGAGGAACAAATGTTAAGAGGCCAGGTGGCAGAAACTCACAAGTGAGAGGTGACCATGTTTTTGCTCAGTCTTTCCTTGAACTTCATCTCAATGGGGAGCCAACTTCTCACACTGGAGACAGAAGCCCAGTCTTCTGAAGGCTGGGACAACTTGGCAGGATCAGGAGCAGAAGGAGAGAGGTGGACAAAAGGGGCCAAGTTGCTTGGATGAGGCCCAGTTCGTTGCAGCAGCGGCCCAGAGGGTCAGTATGAAAAATGGTGGGGTCATGGTCCAGACCCTATTCAAGACAGAGATCTGGCAAGGGCCAGAGAAAGTGCCAACTTCTTGGTGAAGCAAGTTGAAGTTCAGGGTAGGGTTATGAAAATTTACCAATTCTAAACCTGACTTGTCACCTGAGTTGAACCCCCATGGCTGGGATAAGTGGGAGCTCTGGGCACTCAGGGCTCACCCCAGCACTTTAGATTGAGAGACAGTATTAGTGAAACTTATGCTAGCCTCCAACAAATACTGGGCCAAAATGTTAAAATGCTCCCAGTGCTGGTAGGATTGGGCTTGGAAATGGGACAGGGTTGAGCCTGCTACAGAAAGTGGACAGGAGTGAGGAAGACAGGCACTCATGTTCTCCTGTATTTTTACATGAACCCCAGAAACCCCCGCCCCCACCAGAAGAACATCTTTGCCACTAAGATGAGAGAGAGAGAGAGAGAGAAAGCTGAGTTAACACAGGGTCTTCCATATTGTTGAATCCATAACCAGGTTAAAATAGTTAAGCCATAGTACTTATAATACTCAGAGGTATTACAATTCAGTTTATTGCAATAACTGGATCTCTAAGAAAAGCTCATTTTAATGTTTTTATTGTAACTAATGATACAGGTAATATTGTCTCTCTTATAAGCCACTGACATATAGGAGTGTGGCCGTTTACCCCAGGTCTGAATTTCAGAAGGGACAATGGAAACGTTTGCTCCTCCAACTGGCCTTTGGAATGCTCATGGAAACCCTCAGGACTTCCTGGGGATAAAAGATAATATAATTACAGCTAAGGTTTTCTACTCCCCCAAATTTAAACAGCCAAATAAGCCTTAACTTTCACCTTATTACCTCTCTCTCCCTATCAAGAATGAACGACTGGATTCCCAGTGTTTACGCTTCATATGGTGACGATGGCCATCTCCCAGAGGCTATTTTCTTTTACCTTCTGTCTGCATTGGTTTTCTAAAAGTATCTCTTCTAAAAGATGTGGTCTTGCATTTGAGTACAGGGGCTGGTAGCCACAACCAGTTGACATACGTGTGATCATCTTCCTCATCTTTTCTGGGCTAGATATTCCGTTTTTCCTCCAGAGCCACTCTTCACTCTCCTCCAGCCTGCTGTGTGCCCCAGGCATCTTTTCTGGGCTAGATATTCCGTTTTTCCTCCAGAGCCACTCTTCACTCTCCTCCAGCCTGCTGTGTGCCCCAGGACCCTGACATCTGTGGACCACATCGACATCCTGCCTTTCTTTCTGGCTTCCAGATGGGTTCAGCCAGTGAGAGGCACTAGAAGGAGGTCAGAGGGGAAAAGGAGAGAGGGGTTTGGTGTTGACTGCCCCGGCTCCGGCTGTGCGGAGCTCTGGTGGCCGGCGGCTGCCTTCCTGCAGGGAAGACCACAGCTCCTGCTAAACAGCCCTGTCCTCTTGCTCCTTCATCCCTAAGGGGTGGGAGCAGCTCCTGGTCTGGGCTAATCCCAGAGTGTTTCCTGTCTGGTTTCCCTTGACCCTGCCTATAACTTTGAAAATGGTTCCTTCACTAAACTCTTATTAATCACCCTCTGAGTGTACCAATTGTCTCCTGCCAGGCTCCTGAATGACACAGCCTCTTCTGTCTGTTTCTTTCGTGGTTTCCCAACACAGGGAACACGGGATATGCTGACGAACCACCATCACAAAAGGGAGATGCAACTCTTTCCTGGGTCTCCTAAAAGGCTTGCAAGGCAGTCAGTTGCAACTGAGGGTTAAAATGGAACCTGAGGATTATCTGTGGGTTTCAATTATCCTCGTTACCCTCATTCTATCTTGTACAGAGAACTGGGAATTGGCTATGTCAAGACTAAGTTGACACACATCACAGAGGCTATGTGGCAGTCTATCTGCTCATTAAGAGTTTCTCAGTGAGTGTGTCCCACTGATCTTCCACTTCTCGTAAAGCTTTTGATGTGGGTTTAATTCTAAGTTCTGACAGAGAAAGGGCCTCACATCTGCAGTCCCCAATGTAATCTTCACATGACTGTCAAAAATGCAACTATTTGTCCCCAGGCTTAAAGTGCCGGCTCCAAAGAAGGTCAAGAATTCTCCCTAGGAGCATCTACAATGTTCAAGCATGTACAGTACTTACCATCTTCCTTTTATCTGGCGCTCTCCTACAATCTCATGTTAATTTCAGTATCGTATTTCCATCAGCCCAATCTGTGCTGAGCACATTCTGGAAACGCAGTTCTTATTTTCTTTGTAAAATCACAAGTCTACTTGTTGGGCTATGGAAACCCTGACAGGCCGAATTCAAACCCAAGAAATGTAATGAACCATTCACTTTAATGAAAGTCACCTTCTTCCAGTAATTTTCACATGCATCTCTTAAAGTCATTTCTTATTTCCATCCTCAGTAGCTTATGATTTGATGTAAGGAGCAAGATAAAGAAATAAAATCTTGTAACAAGCAATAAATTGCACGTCTTTCATTATTAATTATCAAGGAAATAAAATGTGTCTCCGCACGTGGCGTCATCTCTCCACACGTAGAATAGTTTTGGTTTGTTTTTTTAAAACTTTTGGTCAAGAAACTATGTAAATCATGGCTTTCATACTACATATCTTAGAAGTCATAAGATTTCAATCTTCAGTTGCTTTAAGAACTGGAGTCTCCTTGACATTGAGAATTTCCCTAGAAATACAGCAGTAGATAGCATCACCATCACCAATTAATTTTCCCTAATATGTTTCTGTGAGATGAGTAGCTGCTTTTCCTGATTCAGAGAGGGTTGGTACCTTGGCCAAATCGTGTTCTGTGATTTCACTAGAAGGTCTGCACTTTTTATATCCACGCTTATATTCAGTTCCTGATTCACTTTCGTCCTCTCCTCTTTTAAACAGCTAAACTGGAGGTTAAGGCAAATTGTGTCATTTGTTTGGCCCTAAAATGAGCTGGAATTGCCCAGGACCAGCTTCTTAAAAGTGTGGGCTTTTGGAGTCACCAAATATGGCTCAAGTCCTTGCTACGCAGCTAATTATACAACAAGTTATGCAACCAGCACTTTGTTGCTTGCCAGTTACACACACACCCTGGGCACATACAACCAGGAGCACATTTAGAGCTCCCTAGTTCATCGCCTTTGTGAGAAATACACTAACATGCACAAAAGAAGTGATGGCAGCTATGACTGCTATTATGATGACCATTCTTTAGGAATTCTGTGCACAGTTAACTGCTTCCAAGCAAGGTGATGCTGTTGATTTACATTATCCAGATGATGACATTTTCACCTCAAATAGGTGGAAGGGAAAACAGCCCCCACAGTTTCTATCTTTCTATCAAAGAGATATTACTTAAACGTTTTGTGGAGGAAGTTTGCAAAAAAAAAAAAAAAAAAAAAGTAGTTACAGCATCGTGTAGGGCAGTGACCAAAGAATTGGGTTCAAGCCCCAGCTTTTGTCAATAAACCGTCTTTTAACCTTGAGCAGATCAATGAACTCTTTCGGGAGTCAGTTTTCTTCTCTGTTAAAAGAAGTTGGACTTAGGACTTGAATGAGTTCTGAGTTCACATTATGATTAATTAAATCTTATTATTATTTTAACATTATGATTCAACTCTTGGTGTCTACAGCATAACAATTAAACACCAGGGCTTCAGGGTCTCTGCCAGTGTGTAAATTCTCACCCTGCCTCTCAGTCTCTGTGACTTCGGAGAGTTACTTACTTTCCAAGGCCTAATTTTCTCATTAATAAAAGGGAGATTCAGTGGCATGCTGGAGCTGGTGCTCACGGACTCCAGAGAGGATTGTGCACAGCCCTTCACAACCTCATCTACAGTGCCATCACCCTGGTAGCTGGAATCGGCCATGATGGGAAAATTTACACCACAGAAAAGGAAGTTGGAAAAAGCCACAAACTGAGGCTCCTGCCTTCCTGGAGGGTCAGTTGTTAGACATTTACCAGCATGGCACTAGAGATGATGGGTATTTAATCATTTAATTTAATAAGGGGTGTCTTTTCAGTATTATGGGAGATAATCCATGCAAATCATAAATAGCACCATTCTGCATCAATATTATGCTTTCCAAAAGTTTTATTCTTATTTTATTATAGGCTATAATCTATTTTTAAAGTTATAGGAAAATGTGATACTATTCTCACAGATCTTGCTGATCCTAAAAACAAGTCTAAGGCTCTACTAAAATTTTTATCAGCCTTACTTTAGCTCAGTTACTCTTTCCTAGTCTTCAAGTTTCCTTCTTTACACATATGTAACAAAAGGTGTCCCAAACCTTCAGAGCACATATCTGCTCATAATTTTACACTCATTCCTTTTATTATTTACTTAACATCTATCTTCCCCACTAGACCGTGAGTTTCACAGACTAAGGTTATTTAGTTAATTATAATACCTTCAGTAACAAACACACTAGCTGGTATATACTTAGTTAAGGGGAAAAAAAAAATTACCACAAAGTAAACTGTGGTACATCCAGACAATTGAATATTATTCAACACTAAAAAGAAATGAGCTATCAAGCCATGAAAAGACATGGAAGAAACTTAAATGCACATTACTAACTAAAAGAGGCTGTCATGAAAAGACTACATACTGTATGATTCCAATGACATTCTGTGCAGCGTTGGTGGTATAGTGGTGAGCATAGCTGCTTTCCAATTATATGACATTCTAGAAAAGGCAAAACTATGGAGGCAATAAAAAGATCAGTGGTTGCCAGGGGAAAGGCGGGGGATGAATAGGCAAAACACAGTGGATTTTTAGGCAATAAAACTATTTTGTGTGATACTATAATTTTAGATACATGTCATTACAGATTTGTCAAAACCCACAGAACGTACAATGCCAATGTAAACTGTGGACTTTGGGTGATAATGACGTGTCAATGTCAGCTCATCAATTGTAGAGAATGGGCCACTCTGATGGGGGATAATAATGGGGGAGGCTCTGTGGGGGGGGGGACGACAGGGGTACATGGGAAATCTCTATATTTTCCATTCAATTCTGCTACAACCTAAATGGCTTTTAAAAGCAAGTCTAGGGAGAGTATACAGCTCAGTTACATGCTTAACATGCATAAGGTCCTGGGTTCAATCTCCAGTACCTCCCTAAAAAAATAATAATAAAAGTAAATTTAAAAAATTTTTAAATAAGTCTATTAAAAAGACAAAAAAACAAATGAGTGCATGGATGGATGAATGAATGAATGAATGAATAGATTTTAGCCAGGTCTCTCATTCCAGTGGTCCCCATGGCACTTAAGGTAAAATCCAAGCTCATTTCCCTCCTACTTACTGAACTCCTGTGACCCTGACCCCACTTCTGGTCTTCAACACAACAATTCCTGCTTTACTTGCTCCAAGAAAAGTCTTCCTCTAGACGCCATATGGCTGCCTTCCTCCACCTTTCAGATAGTAAAATTAATTTGTAGATCTCGACCTACAAAGTGGAGGCCACCCCAGTGGCCCAGCCCACATCACAAATCTCAACTCAAGTCAGCCTGCACTTACGGGAAGTGCCTCACTGTCAAGGAAACTCAACACCAATCACAATCTTCCAACTCAGCTTTACCCAGAAAACAGGACCTGCTCGCCTCTCAAGAAAATCTCCCACCTCCTAGCCAATCATGTGGTTTCCACACTGCCTCCTATACTGCTCTAGAAAACTCACTGTTGCCCAAAATACCTCCAGAAAAGTTCTCCACTGCTTGTGAGACACTGTATTCCTCCAATCCATGGATTGTTCTCCTTTGAATAAAGGACATCAAACTCATTACTAAATCGTTTTAGTTTTGTCATTTGACATAGGTGTTGTGCCTCAAGTGTCACCTCCTAGAAGTCTTCTCTGAACATCAGATCAAAAATAGCCACCCCTCCCTCTGACTACTCAATTTAAAATAACTCCGTTCCATCCTGTTTATTTTATTTATAGCACTGCACTATGCCAAATAATCTTAATTACATATTTCTTCTCTTTTCTTACTGCCTTACCTATTAGACGGTAAATTCCATTAAAGCAGGGACTTGGTTAGTCTTCTTCACTGCTATACACCCAGCATCTAGTCACCAGGCACCTGGCATTTAGTAGGTGTTCAGTAAATAGTTGTTGAATGAATAAATAAATGTGTTTCGCTGCTTTTTGGTCTCTTGAACTCTTTCCACACTTCCTTTTTTTCTTCTCTTCTTTCCCTTTGTCCCCATAAAACTTAAATCTTCGTAGTGGCCACATTTATCTCGGCCTGTCACAGCAGCTCCTGCTCGGAGGTGGTGGGCCTGACCACCCACTCTTCAGGCGTGCAAACTGGGAGAGCAGCCAGGAAGATGCCCCGAGGGCGGCCGTGAGGTCAGAGCCGTCCGTCTGTCCCAAGCCAGATCACAGACCTGCAGTAACCCGACGCGCTGGCTTCCTACGGCAGGTGCTTGGCACTGCGCATGACCTGTCACCTTCCTGTGACCTTCCGCCAAGGGCAGGGACTTGGCCCCGGCCCCCGCATGGCCCAGCAGCCTCTGGAAGGGGAGCTGGGGTGGAAGCCCCATGAAAAGGCCCACCTTTCCTCCACACCTCACCCAGTGTCAGCCTAGGAGACCAATGGCCCAGGGGACACGAGGGGAGGAGTGGTGGGAGCAGCGGGAAGGACAGGCCAGGAGGCCAGGGGTCCAGGGGTCCAGTAAGGGCACAGGCAGGAGGCGGCGGGGATGGGCCAAGGGGGCAGCAGAGTCCTCACACAAACCTCATGGCTACCCTGGGGGGCCTATGAAATATCTACAGAAGAAAAGCAAAACCCCTAAAGGACAGAATTCTACACACAGAAAACCCTAGATTAGATTTTAAAAAAAAAAAAGCGGGAAGAAAAAACGTATGATTTGAATGCAGAATAGGGTTTGTTTTCTCTGGGTGGGTCTCCTTAAGAGGAAAGAGCGAGGCGCTCTGCAAACGCCGGGAAACGCTGGGCTCCTCCAACAGAGGCAGGGCGCCTGTGCAGACTCGTCCTCGCTGCCTCTCAGCCTGCGTGCCTCTGGCCAACCTTCTTGCCTTTGTCGTTCACGTGGTGCCCGCTGCTCTTCAGTGGAGCAGAGCCAATGTCCTCATCACCCAGGACCTCGTCCGGCTCCCGCCGCTTCTCGTAGAGGAATATGACCGTGACCAGCACAAGCACCTCAGCCACCCACCCCCAGGAAGGGCCAGAGGGCAGCGAGACGCAGCTGCGCGTGCGCAGTGTGATTACCTTCCGGCAGGTGTCCTGTGTGTCCGGGCGGGTGCAGCTGTACCTGCCGGGTCCGCCTCCAGGTCTAGCCTCGAGAGGTGCAGCTCCGTCTTGGACTCCAAGAAGACCATAACGAACTTGCTCTGAAAGCTGTTGGTTTCACCTTGTACCACAGCAAGTTGGTGATCGGCGGAAAGGAGTCCGACTTGCAGCCCAGCACCACCATCTCCCCCTCGGTGGCGCGCTCCAGCTTCAAGGCCACGAAGTTGGGCGGTGGGAGGGCCTTCACTTCTGAGCAGGTCCCGCCAGCGTGCTCCAGGAGGAAGACGTCGGAGTACTGGCCCGGGCGGTCGTCCAAGTCCACCTCGTACTCCGTCCTCAGGCCCGGCAGCGCGTCCTCCTTCAGCACCTTGTCCCCCTTCACGCCGTGGTGGCCCATGATCTGCGCTGTGATTCAAGACACAGAAGAGGCGGCGTGTCTTGGAGCCAACATCACCTACGGAAGTCCAGATCCTGCTCCCTTCCCCGGAGCCGCCCTGGGCGCCCAGTACCATGAGCCCCGCGGCCGCCAATTCCCACCGCCCCACTGTTACATGAGTTTATTAAACTCAATCTTTCGCTGAAGGTTTTGCACCTTCTGAGGTCTTTTTCAACAAACCAACTTTATATTAAAAAAAAAAAAACCTTATAATAGAAACTTATACATGTTTCAAATGTTCTTTCATGTACAATTTTCACAAATGCCTAAAAATCTTTTGTATATAAAGTCTAATCTAAGACAAGTACTTGGTTTCACCCGACTCTAAGTAGTAGTTGTACCCTTGAAAATAGAACTTTTTTGTTAATATAACCTGAAGTACATAGAGTAATGCAATTGGCTATTTTTTCTATTATGTTATTTGGACAAAGAGCTAATGGGTCTAGTATGTATTAGGCATTAGGATACAAAAACAAGGCAGTTCCTGCCCATAAGGGGTCTACAGTCTGAGGGAGGGGTTTCTATGCTAAATTTTTCTTCATAAATAAAATAGCAATTTTTTTCTTCTTTATCCCTGCCATTTGCATTTGTTTATATGCATATCTTCACACAAGTTTCCAGAAATCAAGGCGCAACTGGATTTAGAATTTTTGTTTTTAGAGTAGCGTGCCCTTCCCTCTTTCATCTCTTCAAAATAATCCCATAATCTCTTGGGAACTTGATTTCTTTATACGCAAAATTGGAGAATTATTAGTCTTCCTTTCAATTCAGAAATATTTAAACAAAAACGCAATAAGAATATATAAAAACATATAGAACAGAAAAACCAACACAAGGTATTATAGAAGGCTGAGACATTCTTCCCTTTCTGGAACAAGCTTCCCTGGAGTTGCTTTTTAATCCAAAGAATCCACTGATCCTATCACCATATTGCTGTTTCTCCTATTTCCATATTCCTGATAAACTTTGGTAGCAATTGTTCATTTACTCATCCATTCAATCGTTGCCTAATTCTTGGGTACTTACCATGCACAGAAATTCTTAGACTTAAGTTAGCACAAACACACAAAAATCACAATCTTAAATGAGTGTATCTTCTAACCATAAATATGTAACCAAAAAAAGGTTGAATATTTTCATTTAAGCAAATCTTTAAGTAAACACTCACTTATGACTTTAGTCCTTGAATAGGCTAACCGGCTTTAATGAAATGCAAATAACTATGTTAATGCAAATGTTAAAGCTACAAATTCAAACATAAAAAAGTCAAGAAATGCAAAAGTTAAGGTTCTCCTAGAAACATTAACTCACTCAAATTGTACATATAGAATATTTCCAATTACAAGGAAGACAGCAAAATGCAATTCCTTAATGTACTATATGTTCAACCCGGATAAGTTAATGCCATTATGAGAACGTTAAATTTTACAACCCCTGACTTTGTTTTAAAAGTTACTGCCTGAATATTGCATAATTCCTATCCGTATAATGCCACTTTCTCAAAATGGAAAGAAAATAGAACAAGTGTCGTATTTTCTATCAATATAGGATTCTAAATTTAGACAATACTTAGTTAATAGGTGAGACAAATACATGTTGGGAACTTTCTGAAGCTTTTTCAGTTGAAAAATTTCCACTTTGCTTGCATTAACTGGATGGTACATTGAGATATTCTAGATTGTAGATGTGTAGAAATGTGTAATAAATACATGTGAAGTTGTATTTGCTATCATTTCTGTATAAAAGGTAAATTATTCAAAGAACAAAAATTCCATCCATAAAAAGAATTTTTATAAAATATAGATTTGGAAGGGAAAACATCAAATTTTTTTTTTAATGAAATCCCATGATTTTTGTCCCTCACCTGGAACCACAGTCATTTTAGTAGTTTTCCTCAGGGCCTTCTACTTTTGGAGAAAAGCATAACCTTTTGTTTAAATATTTTCGAAAGCCAAAAATAATAGGCAGTTGGCCCTTTGCATCCACAGGTTCTACATCCAAGGATTCAACCAAAAAAGATCAAAAATATTTGTTAGAAAATTCCAGAAAATTTCATAAAGCAAAACTTGAATTTGCCACACACTGGAAATTATTTACATGCCATTCACATTGTATAAGGTATTGTAAGTAATCTAGAGATGACAAAGGATACTGATGGTATGTACGTTATAAGCAATACTATGACATTGTTATATAAGGGATTTAAGGAATTGGGGTGAGGAGCCCCAGTGCCCCCAGATACCAAGGGATAACTGTATTTCACTATTTTCAAATGTTGCTAGCATCTCCTGTAAGTATTCAGTGGTGCAACAAAATGCCTCATTAGTTGCCTGAGGTTTGATTGGCTAAATCTGTCTTAGTTAAATTGTCGTGTTGCAAAAATAAGAGAAATGAAAGAAGGGCAATAAATGTGCAAGCCAGAAAAGTCTAGGATATTGTTGTTTGAAGTGATAATCTCTTGAGTGAGGACCAACAGGAGTCCTGTGTTTTGAGCAAAGTCTCCTAACGTTGTTTTCAGCACTCAGTGTGTGAGACACCACATGACCCAGGTCCCATGCAGAGAGATGCTTTAATGGATGGGGACTTTAAAACTGAAAGGGAAGTGTGGGATGAATGAACAAAGCCCCTGAACCACACTGTAACCACAGCATACAATGTTCTAGATTGATTACTCATTTCTAGTTTGTTCTTTGCTGAAAGCCCTTGAGTACTGCAATTTTCTGCAGTGTTAGTACCCTATTTAGCAGGTTCTCTTTAAAAATTTGTCAAGCTTTTGAACTGCCAATATTAACCTGTATTTTCTCGTCTTCTGACAACAATTATTTAATCAGACTTCTTTTGTAAAGACAGGGGGATAAACACCTCCACAGTCGGAAAACTATAGTGTCATGCCTGAGCAGCTTGAGCTTAGACTTCATGCTACAAATAAACTGGTATCTTTTTAAATAATAACCAGGCAGTTTGTCTACCACCTCTCCTGACTGTTGAAATGCCTAACATTATCTCTAGCATGACGGAAGAGGCTCCTGGTCCCACCCCACGCCTCTTTTCTCTTTGCAGGACTTTTGCATCCTTAGCACAGAGGTCTATGTTTAGCATCGGGCTGGGAGATGGGAATTCAAGCTCTAAACAATCCACTTAACCTCTTTGTTCTTTGTCCATAAAATCAGTGTCATCGTGCGGATTTACCGCACAGGGTTTCTAAAAGACGGTATTTATCACTGCTAGTTCATATGTGGGAAATACCAAAATCAGAAATCCCATGAATTTGTATCATATATTCATTTCTTACCTGTTCATTTGTTTTCCCCCCTCCATCTGAAGCCTGGGCTGATGTGAATGTTTATGGCAGTCTTTTTTTTTTTAATAAAATATTTATCCTAGGATTGAAGGGTTACTGCTGTACTGACTGGAATGGTTCAGGAATGTCACAATTTTAAAGGTGGAGATTTCACAAAATAGAGGCAAAACAAAACAAAACAAAACAAAAACGGAATTAACAAAGAGGCAAAGGGGAAAAATCTTTTCCTCCATTTCTAGTTGGAACTGCTATTTTTTACAGCTAACTGAAATATTTCAACATTTGAAAAACATCAAAATAGCTAGAATTCGTAAGTCTGAGAAGGGGAAAAGAAAGCACTTTGCTAAAGTGAAGGAAGTTCAGCATTTGCAATGTAATTCAAATTGTACTTGTAATTCAGGTCCAGGATTTAACCCACTCAACCAAAGCTTGAAAAGATTCAGATTTTCTCAGACTAGCAACAATACAACACTCCCTCACAATGGCCCAACCACCCTGTCTTATGGTGATACATCCAATACACTCTAAATTATAATTCTAAAACTCAGTTTGTTGTTAAAAAATAAATCTGTGCATCATATCAGAGTCTGTCTTGTTGCAATTTAAAGGCAGAGGGGGACTCACAACCCGCTTTAATCAAACTAGGATAACACCTGAGCCCTTCCTATAATCACTTTTTTAAAAATGACTTTTACCACAATTTTTAACTACAGAGAGGTGAATTTGGAATAGAATCCCTGCATTTTCAGCCTATTGACTACAATGAAAAGAGTAACTTTCAAGGCTTTGTGGTGTTTGGGGTATAATTCAGGTCACCTGAGCTGCCATTTTATTTTTCCAAGGTTAATTCCACCAGGGTTTACATCACATCTTGGGTGTGAGGATGGCCAGCTTGGGGATGGATTCATGGCACTGCGTGCTTAGACTGCCTGTCCCTGAAAGTTATTTGAAGGTTTTCCATGCAAGCAATTAAGGAAAAGTCAGCCATTTTTACCTGTATCTAGTTTGGCAACAGTTCAAAGCATACAGGAAAAGATTTTTGGTTTTTGTTTTTTTTTTTTTTTTAGAAGGAAAAATTATCTGTCAAGCCTTTTAAAGGGCAATTCTAATTTCCTCATTTTTTATCATGGACACTTTTGACAGCAGTAAACATTTTTACCTTATATAATTTATAACGAAAAAAATTTTGCAAAATTTTAGAGTTACACTATGAGTGGAACTCATTTATTTTAGCTCACTAGCACACGAACACGGAGAAAATGTTACAGTAGTAGTGAATACAGTTGGGTTGGCACTTATATACCAGGCACACCAATCAAATTAGAAATGCAGAGGCAACATTTTGAACTGCATGTTGCTGGGTTTTTTTAAAGGAAGAACAGCACAAAGTAGCATTTTCATGATATTCTAAAAGACCGATACTTGATAGAGTAAAATATCTTCACCTTATAAATCAGCTCTTTGGTAGAGAAACAGACCTCTTATTTTACTTTTTTAATCTTATACAAAGCAGCATGGCTTCATATTTATTTAGCTTAGCGCTTTCTTTCTATTTAAGACATTTGTTAACCAGAGAGACCTCAGTGACATGTAAATTTCATTTTCTATGCCCTGTAGATGAAAATACATCTGTTTCAGCCATCATTCAGGAAAGAAATAATTTTAATAGTTCATTTTATTAAAAAAAGATTTATGCCAGCATTCAGTTATGACAAGAGAAGGCAAGTGTCTTGCGCATAACACTAAGAGGCAGCTTGCTTTCTTCCAGAATTTTATCCAAATTGAACAGAACTGTATCCGTAAAACACAGGAGGTGAGGCAAGTGACTTCGCCTCCTGGTATGTTGTTACTGACGGTGATTCAGTAAAACAGCGGGTAAAGTGTTCTTTGTTAAGCTTAGAATGTGATGTTATGGTATTTGCATTATTCCATAATTAAAATAATATGACCCTTATTCCAGTAGACTTCTCTCCTGTGTTAGAGCGAAATATTTAGGGATGCATGTTTGAGTCTGGCATTTAATGAACTTTCTTTGCTTCTAATTATGTGCAGTGCAGTTTAAAAGCAAATGATGTTTATATAAAATATCCAGAATAGGCACATCTACAGAGACAGTAAATTAGAGGTTCCCAGGGGCTGAGGTGAGGACAACTGAGGAGTGAAAGATGGGTACAGGGTCTCTTCTTGGAGTGATGAAAACGTCCTAAAATAGACTGTGGTGATGGCTGTACAGCTCTGAATATGCTCAGAACCATTGAGTTTGTACAAATAAATTAGTGTATCACATGGTATGTGAATATATATCTCAGGAAAAATTTTATGTTACAAAAACAAACAAACGAAAAGGTAAACCCAACCTGAGAAACTGTCCGCTGGGTAGGCAGAAGGATGTGTAAATACATAATTAAAATGACAATGTGACTAATGGGAATCCACAAAAAATAAAACTCTTTATTTAAGAGTTCTCTGCCTAAGAGAATCCCTTACAGGGGAGACGCCGTTTGAACCAAATCTCTGTATCCAGGGTGACTAAGGAAGAGCTTTCCTGACTGAGGGAACAGTATATGAAAAGGTAGGAGGGCAAAGAGGCAGGAGAGAGCATCAGGGTTCAAGATGTGAATATTTTAGCGCTAAAAGTCAAGGAGGCAGTATCTGGAAAGAGGCGGGGCGTTTCAGGGAAGCTACGTGAAAAGGAATTGCCTGAATGTTCCCATCTTCGTTTAAAGTTATAAAGCGAAGCAAGGGAAAGAATTAACATTCATAACAATTGAAGGTTAATGATAAAGGCATCAAATTGTAATTAGGTGCTTATTTTCTTTAATATCTCGTCCCAATTGCATATTCTGTGCAGGAAAATTTGTAGCTGTGGCCTATGTTTATGCTTAGCTATTTTAACAAGGAATTCTATTTTTCTTCAAATGGATTATTAATAGTTAAGTGGGAAAAGCCTGTTAAATTGTTTCTCTTCCTTTCTCTTGGGAGATTATCTGCTTAACCACACCCATGGCGAAGCTGGCTGCTTGAACCACTAGACCACATTCGGGACTGCCCCCCCGGTCCTCTTCACAGCAGCATATTTTCATAGCATGGGGACATAAACAGCCTACTAAGCACTGGTCTAACAAAATCCAAATCTATCTATCATAGCAAATGCTATTGGAGCTTTTTCAAACATCAAGTCGAAAGGAGAAACAGTCTGGGAAGAAGCATCTTCCACAATAGCAAAACTAAAATGACTACGATAATATAACAACAGAACTTTAATGCCCAGGTTGGAAAAGGTCATTGCATGTAATTCCTTCCATGTTGGTAGTTACACATTATGCCAAGTGTTTCACACGCACCATCACTCTGTAGGAAGCTTCACTTCTTGAAAGGCAATGAGCCACCCACATAGTCTTTATCATTTGTTACTCATATCAGGCGTCTTACCACTAATCTTTCAGCAACCCAGCAAGATAGGCATAGTTAGTGTTAATCCAAACACACAGATGAGGAAAATGAGGCTGAACTAGACTACGTAGCCTGCTCAGGATCAGATACTTGGAGACGGCAGATCCTGGACTGGTGCCCAGATGTGTCTGAAGCCCACGCCTGGATTCTCAACCAATTCACTGTTCTGCTCATCACCCAGAAACCCAGGCTTCATGTTGACACAGGCAGAGGGCAACTGGGAGAGGAAGAAGCCCCCAAGGAACTGAGAAGCAGACGAGCTAGGAATAGCCAGACACTTCAAGACACGGGTGACTAAAGAAGGAAACTAGACAACTAAATGACACTCCCTGCATGGTTCCTACTTGGCGCCATCACTCATGCCCACCTCCAAGCTTTCAGGGCTGGAAAAACGGGGGCTTCCTTGCCTGCTGTAGTTGAAAATCGGCAATGCTTCTCCATTGCTGTAACTTCTTCCTCTCTGACCACATTTTTTCCCCTTTTACTTTTTTCATTTGATGTCATCATCCCACAAATACTTATCAAGACCCTACTATATGCCAAACTCTTCTAGGCACTAACGCTACAAGAATGAATAAAACAAAGAGTGACTTGCTGTCATACACCTTACAATCTCAGGGAGTTAGATCATCCACAGACAAACAAGAAATATATATCTCATCCTATCATCTGTCCCTGAGTCACAGGTCACTGTCTAAATACGTCATGAATTCTTGAAAGGTCTGCTGTCTAAAGGCTTGAGTTTTATAAAGGATATACACTTTAAAAATCTAGAATCAAATTATAAAATATGTGCTCAGAAATCTTTCTTGACCATCCTATAACAGGGCTGGGAGGCTAGAACTAACTTTAACTACTACATGGATCTGTTTGCTTTTAAAAGCCAACAGAAGGACCACTTCTCATGAATTACTAAACCTGACCATGCCTTTTCACGCATACAGACTTATGCAGTCACCATCTTTGGAGAATCAAACAAATTATTAAGGCTTCAACTGTTTTCGCTTTTCCTTTTAAATCAGTTAGTGTGTTGATCTCAAATGGAAAACAATTGATCTACATTTGCCCCATCATTAGAGCATTTAAATATACCAGTCTTCTGACAATTGGGAGGTTTCAAAGAGGCATAAGTCAACTTCCAAAAAATTCACTTCTTAAAGTGAAGAGACAGTCATTCTAAGCTTAAAACAGATGATGTCAATATTTTGCTAAGTGATATATGACCAACTCTAAGGAAATTTTGATAAGTAAAGTGTAGACTCAGAAGAAGTTTGTATAAACTGTTTCCCATACGAAATTGAGCCGAGACGTCTATTTATTATGGGGCAGACATGATTTATATTCTTTCCTCTCTGATAGTCATAAAAAGAACACTGTTTTTGAAATGTATAGACAAAGGAATGTGATGATCTTCTATCCAGCTGTAACTATGGTCAGGAAAAATCAAAGAAAATTGGAATCCACTTACTTAAAAACCAGATTTGCTAAAATTTGGAGCCCATGTGAGTGTGAGTTTCAGAAACCTTTTCATAGTTACTTTCTTGAGCCCTCTCTCACCTTACTTTCACTTGAAGGTAGATTTTAGTGGAAAACTGCAACTAAGAAAAGATGCTGCAAATTCATTTTTCTTACATGGCAAGACTGACATTTCAAAAAAATAAGAGCATATTTTTGAATGAGTGGGACCTACTCAAAGAGCTGGACTTAATATAATAAAATTATATTCAATGAAATAAGGTTATTAACTTATTAACAGTTTAGGAAAAGATTAAAGAGTTGCTTTGAAATTTTACAAATCAATTTCTTCAGTTAAATTTTAAACCAGGTCTTATAATCAAAATCAAAGATTTTTCTTTTCTTTTCTTTTTCTTTTTTTTTTTTTTTTGTAGAAGGAGATCAAAATCCAACTGTTCATGTTTGGAACCAATTAAGTTCCACTTGGAAGGCACAAGAGATATTCTTCTTTTTTTAATTTAAAGGTGCTTCATTAAATGTTATGTTAGGCAGCTTTTCCTATTTTCAATGTTACATTTGCTAAAAGCCGTTAAAAGACGACATTTGTGATAAGAAGACATGTATCTCAATTGAACGGTCATTTCACTGAACAGATCAGGCAAAAGTCAAAACATCTAGACCACAGTTTTGTGCTTTTGTTTCTATAAATGTTACTATCTCTGAATTAAGTTCTTGGAGGATTTTTAGTTAGATGGTGACACAGTTAATTCTGACCAAATAGGCTGAAATATCCACAACTACGCTTACCCACAAGCATTTTGTTTTGGATGCAAAATAAAGTGGAATCTCACTTCATTAAATATTCAACATCAGTTAGTCAACTTTTCTTTTTTTTTTTTAACAGTAGTTAACAATTTACTGAATTTCTTTTCTGATTTAGGCACAATACACACCTTGCATTTCCTCATTTAACCTCACAACATTTTTATTCTCATTTTTTCAGCTGAAACACCCCTGGAGGGTAGCAGACCACCCAAGGTCACACACACAGCACACAGCAGAGCCCAGATACAAATGACGTTCCTGATTCCAGAGGCTGCCCTGTTAACCACTGACATGAACTCTATTCCCCTATGAGCAAGTGAAAATCACTAATTGTCTTTATTGCCTCTTTGTCAAAATAGACCAAATATGAGCCATCTGTTCATCAAAAAACTCACACAAACATTCTTATAATTTAGGAAGAATGGATAAAATTTATGACTGCTTCCACCAAAGCAACTGATGAAAACCGAGGCTGAAATACAGAATTTGCATCTTAAAACATCATTTTTAAAAAAAAACAGGATGAAAAGGAACGAAGGCTATTAATTTTTTAAGTTAGGGTAATTTTTAAACATCACAATGATAGCACTTAATTTCTCTTTTTCCTAGCTTTGGGCTAACACAATGTACTGTGGTGATACTTGGAGTTTGTGCTTCAGAAATTTCCATGGACACATTAGCGTAGATGGTTTCATTACCCACCCTCATTATTAAGTAGCGTTCAATTACTGAGTGTTGTAATGCCAAAGAGCATAAAAGAGAGACAAAATCTCAGTAAGATCTAAGGGCGAAATGGCATTTTTATATTGCTATAAAGATTACTTAACTCTAGTGCAGTACTAATGATCATTTCTGTGACTGAAAACATCCCTTTATGATTAATTATGTAAACTCTCATCATTTCAAGCCCAATAAAGACTTTGAAACATTTTTCATGCGTCTTGTATCCCCGCAAATTTTTTTCCCATTTACCCACATAAGAATCAACTCTAAGAATTAAAGTTAACTATTCTCCATTACATTAAAATGGTGTAGCACCTGGAAGTATTCAGGTATATATGTACAATTCAGGTGAATATAGGAAAGAAGTGTTTTAATATGGGGGGGATCTTTTGTATTCTTCATAAATAATTGATTTATGCTCCTCATTCTTGTAAAAGGCATAGTTTTCTCATATTGGAAGGAATCTCTCAGTAGCCAAGTTCTTCAAACTGGATGTCTTTGAAAATTAGAATATACAGTTAAAATCATTTTTGAATGTTCATTACCATTTTGCTTGTATCATCAATAAAATTGTTTGGGGGGACTTCTGTGCATCATTAAGGGATTGTGTATAATACAAGGCAGCTATTAAATGTAAAATTATATATAAATGCTTAATAATATAGAAAGATATGATATAGCATTTTGTGAAAATAAAAGCCGTAAAACAGTATGTACAAAATGACTCCTATTTTTGTAAAAAATTTACATATGTATCTACCCGCAGACCGTTGATTGAAAGATATGCAGAAAGGTATTAACAGAGTTTATGTCTAGGTGGCAGGATTACAAATAATTTTTAATTTTTTTCACTTGAACTATTGGCATTTGCTAGAATTCTTCTAATGAACATGGTTTGCTTTTGTTTAAGAAAAAAGAACTGCAAGGAAAAACACACAAGTGAACCAAAATATCCTCCCTTGATGAAATGATCACTCAGAGTCTGAAATTGGAGACGTTCTTGGATAAGATCCCATGCTTGTGGAAACTGGTTCAGAGCTACACCCACAGGACAAAGCCCCTTCTTAGCCACAGCCAGGCCCTGGAGGCTATTTCTCAGGCCAGCAGGGAGCTCACTGCCTTGGGCCAGAGGGCTCGGGCCTGCAGGCTTTTGCTGGCCTGGCTGATCTGTGGGTTGGAACCCTGGCGGGGACAGGTAAGGGCAGTGAGAAGTGAAGTCCATGTCGCTCTTAATCATGCAGCTTTGAAGAAGCTGAAAAGCAGAACACTAAGTGGGAAAGCAGACCAGCCTCGGCCTGAGCCTTTAAATCATGCAGGTGCAGACGCGCCGCCAGTTTGAAGGTGGGGTCCCTGGGACAGCAGGGTCACCAGAGTCACTGCCGCCAGTGTGATGCCTCACGGCTTACAATTTCCTTTTCTCCTTTCTCTTCCTTCCTTCCCTTCCAACTGACCCCCATCTGGAGGTACAAGAGACTCTATCTATGTGGAAAAGGGATTTGGTTTTCAGAAATGTAGCTCTGGGCACCTTCTGAACAGAGACTGGCTATAATCCCAAGTTGCATGTTTATTATGTGGCCTTTATGTGTATTTCTTACAAAACGCTCTGAGACACCCAAACTCATTTCAGATAGCAGCCTAAGCTAAATGGCCACATTCTCCCTGGACAGAAGGTCAACACGTCACAGGCAAAACTGTCCAGCTCCTGAGTTTTCTCGAAAACTTATACAAGAAGACAAGCTGTTTCTGTCATTGTTCTCGGCAAACTGAGGATTTTAATCCTGAACGGCATCACTGCCTTGACAAATGAAAGAGAAAGCAAAGGTTTTTTTACCTCGGACTTCTAGATTTCTCTCTAAGGTCAAATTGTGATTAAACATTAAAATCACTTTGGAATTTCATTCAGGAAAAAAAAAAGGACAAAAGGCTTAGCTTTCACAGTACAGTTTTATCAATAAAGAGGTTAAAAGTGCTTGTTCTATGGAAATAAAATGGCTGGGTTCACTTGTTGGCTGCAGCCAAGCAATTTTTTAGCGAGGATTTCCTCTTTTAATCAGTTATAAGATATAATGACAGTCTCCACAACCAGCCACACCCTGTGCGGGCGACGTGAATAAACACTAGTAGCTTCTGCCAGAAATAAAACACCAGATTAATAGCTCGCAGCCTGCACATCAGGATGCTTCCACCTCCCTGAGACCCCAGATGAGAAATTAATTAAGCTAATGCATTTAAAACTAAATCCATTTTACTCCAAATTACCATCCCCAAAAAGTTCTGGGGGGAAAAAAAAGTGCAATGCCAAAATTGTAAACTTGCATTATATGTGTATTCAGACCCATGGTAAAGCCGATTCAAATAAAGAAAACCAGAGAGAAAGCAAGCCAGCAAGCCATGATTGACTCAAGATCTCCATCTAGTGACTCTATGCTGAATAGCAGGTTGCTTGTCTGCACTTCTGGGTAGGGAAACCTAGGCCCATAAGCCAGACGCATTAGGCTTTTACCTGGCTCCCAGTTAGAGTGAGATGCCTCCTCTTATTACACTTTGTAAAAAGTATCCTCGGGAAAAAGTTTTTACCCCTTTTACATAATCATGGTGATTCACCTCTGGGCCTGGTTCATCTGTTTTTAGCAGGGTCTGTTTCCCTGGATTCACCATTTATTTCCTAATTTTTATGTGCTTGACTGAAGAGGTTGGAAACCCTTGACATGAGTTTAAGTTATGTGAGCAAAACTGAACAGTTGCCTGTGACAGTACATAAACAGCAGTCAGACAACATGTAGTTCATGTCAGAGTTGTGCTGATGGCAATGGTTTAGGGGTTAAGAAGAGAGGCAGAGACGAGACAGTAAAGTAAGTGGTGACAGTGAAGGACTTCTCCCAGCAGCCCCAACATGTGCATACTACAGGACTCCATTATATCAGGTTTAAGAACAGACAAAATCATGGAGATTCCTCAAAAGCCTAAAAATAGACTTACCATATAACCCAGCAATCCCACTCCTGGGCATATATCCAGAGGGAACTGTAATTCGAAAAGATACGTGCACCCCCATGTTCATAGCAGTATTATTTACAATAGCCAAGACATGGAAACAACCTAAATGTCCATCAACAGATAACTGGATAAAGAGGTTTGGTATACTTATACAATGGAATACTACTCAGCCATAAAAAATGATAAAACAATGCCATTTGCAGCAACATGGATGGCCCTGGAAAATGTCATTCTAAGTGAAGTAAGCCAGAAAGAGAAAGAAAAATACCATATGATATCACTCAAATGTGGATTCTAAAAAAAAAAAAAAACAAATGAACTTACATATAAAACAGAAACAGACTCACAGACATAGAATACAGACTTGTTACCAGAGGGGAGGAGGGTGGGAAGGGATAAACCAGGAGTTCAAGATTTGCAGATACTGACTGGTATATATAAAATAGATAAACAAGTTTATACTGTATAGCACAGGGAAATATATTCAATATCTTGTATTAGCCTACAGTGAAAAAGAATATGAAAACAACTATACGTATGTTCCTATACGACTGAAGCATTATGCTGTACACCAGAAATTGACACAACATTGTAAACTGACTATACCTCAATAAAAAAAAGAAGAAGAAGAAGAAGGAGGATGAGGAGAAGAAGAAGGAGGAGAAGAAGAAGAAGAGGAAGAAGAAGAAAGAAAGAAAAGAAAAGAACAGATAAAACCAACTGATGGTGATAGAAGTCAAAATACCTGCCCTCTGCAGGTGGGGATAAAAGGAAAATTGATTAGAAAAAGAGCAGGAAAAGATGTTCTCAGGTGCCAGAACATTCTGTTTCTTAGTCAGGATGGTGATTATATAGGTGTGTACACATGTAAAACGTACGTTTATGATCAATGCACTTAATTCATGTATATTGTGCCTTTCCTGTATGCATGGTGTGTCAGTAATCAGTTTTTTAAATGAGGCTCCATAATTGTCTTACCCCCAATCCTGAGAGAGGACAGCCACAGGGGAACATTTTTTAGGCTAGCAGAGGCCACATCCCACACAGACTTCTTATGGATACTCAGGAAGTTAGATATTAGAAACTGAATATCTATCAAACCTAGACATCATTAACTAAAGGACTTGGGGTCTTGTCATTTCTGTCACTTCACTGAAAATTTTAGGGCCACCCCTTAGGCCAGATGGCAAGCAAACGAAGGGAACTGTACTTGTCACTCTTTTCATGGGGACACGGCTTATGTTCGGTGAGGGGCTATGAGTGTGTCTTCTGACAGTCACTGGTTGGGGCGAAGGGCAGAAACAAAGGCAAGTGACAAATTGAATGGGTGGGTAAGTTTTAACACGGCCACCACAAACAAACCCGCCTGTCCCACTTTAGAATGTGTGCTTTTATCACGTGTGAAACATGGAATGTTAGAGCTAGAAGGAGACTTTTGCAATCTCCTTGCTCATTCCTGTGTTCCAAAAGGGGGTCCAGAGGGGGTACATTCAGTCAAAGCCACGGGATTGATTAATGACCGAGTGAGACCTCCTCCACCCAGGCTTTCTGGCTTCTAGTGCACGTTCCCAGGTCCCCAAGTGCCCCCTAAGCACCGTAGGTGCAGGCCTTCAGAAGCCTTTACAGCTGCTCTCAGACATAGTACCTGCAAAATTCCTGCAACACCTTTCTTCCAAATTTTTTTCTTCTTGCCCTCTTTCCTTTGTTTTAGCTTTTCTTTTGTTATTTCCTCTTGTATTTTCATTTTTTGCTCTTTTTTCCCCTCTCTTTTTTCCATAGTATCCAATCAGCCCTCCATAGGCAGGGGCTCTGCATCCCCAGATCTAACCAACCACAGATCAAAAATATGTTGAAGAAAAAAATTCCAGAAAGTTCCAAAAAACAAAACTTGAATTTGCTGCACTCTGGCAACTATCTACATAGCATTTACATTATATTTACAACTATTTACATAGACTTTACATTGTCTTAGGTATTATAAATAATCTAGAGATGACAAAGTATACGGGAGGATGTGCTTAGGTTTTATGCAAACACTATGCCATTTTATTTATGAGACTTGAGCATCCTCTGATTTTGGTATCTGAGAGGAGTCCTGGAATGAAATCCCCAGGAATACTGGGGGGACAACTTACTCACCTGCAATCAAATTTTTCATCTCAGTTTGCTTATCAAGAGTTAGGGAGCAATATGAAATTCAGACCACTGATTTTCAGGTTTTACCCCTGAAATCAGGTTCAAGGGCAATGTAGTCCCTGATCTCCCTCCTACCCAAGAATAAGAGGTTTGTACCACAAGCAGACCAGACCAGGCAGATGTTCAGCATTCCATAGGGCCAGCTTCTCCAAGCAGTGCAAAAGCACCTTCTGTGTTTACAGCTAGGAAGAAGAGAAGGATCCCAGGACAGAGCGGTTGCTGGTGGTCCTTCCTATCACAGAACTCTGCCATTCTGCTCATCACAAGGTGCTTGGCCTTGGCCCTGTATAACAGCTCCCAGTCGTCAAGCCCCACTGGAGAAGTGCCCTCTGAATCCAAGATGGTCTTTTTCTTTCACCACCTGTCTACACTTAATCAATCCACAAAGGGTTATTTATGCTTTCTGGGTTCTCAGAAGTGTCTAAGAATGAGGCCAATCAAAAAATGTCTTGGTAATGCTTGGTTTCTGCCCTCAAATAATTTAAAATCTAGTTGAATTCACAAAGCTACCAGAAAAACAGCCTAAGACAGATTCATCACCAATGGTGTCTTTAACAAAAATTCTTCATCGAACTCTTACTTTGGGCAGAATTTAGGTTTAACTGCCCCAGGAGTTCAAAGAAAAACTACTGTGGAAGGACCTTGGAGGTGACCTGGTCCAACACCCTATGGTACTTAAATAAACATAAACAGATAATTCATGCTCATTCTAAAAAAGTTTTTCAGGTAATATTGAATTGAAAAGGAGAAAGCAAAAATCACTTTAGTTGTTTTGATATTAACACTGCCCTCAAAACATCTGCCTTTAATATTTTGATGTAACGACCTCCAGACTTTTCTCTATTTTTTTAACTTTATTCAGATCAGGAGTAATTGATAAATATAATTGTATGTATTTAAAGCACAAAACAAGATGATTTTATATATATATTCTGTATACATATTATATATAAGAATGATTACCAGATCAAGATAATTCATATATCCATCACCTCACATAGTTTTAACATAGGTAACTCTCAGTGTATGTGTGTGTGTGTGTGTCTATGTGTGGAAAAAATGCTTAAGACTTAACAACAATTTTCAAATGTATAATACTGTACCATTAACTATAGTCACCATGCTATACATTGAATTCTCAGCTTCTTATCTCTCTGCATATTTTTTTAAAGAGGGGAAAAAATAACTGTGCTACAACCATAACAATTTGTAAGGTTAAAAAAATGCACTTTCTAATCCTTTCTAAAAAGAAAACATACAAGGCTTGTAATTAATTGTGGTCATTCACATTTTTTTCTGTGATTTTTTTTTCCTCTGCCTATTTTTAATTCATTCACCAAATATGCTAATTCTAAGCTGCTTTTATGACTTAATAACCATCTTAAAGACCATACTATGCTAATAAATATAAATCTGCATTATCATTGCAATGTCTACATCACATCTCTGGGTTCATTTGCATATAGATTACTGATTGGTATTCAGATGTTTCATAATTAATTCACTCCACTCTTTATTAATATGTTTGCGGTTTCCAATGTTTCACCTGTAAACAAAGCTGGGATCAACTTCTTCAGACATGAATATTCACACGGACGTATTTTCTTATTTGTCTGATCCTTCCGTTTGGATAAATTCCTAGAATTGCTGGTTCAAAGGGAAACAAACGGTTTACATTTTGAGCCACGTTACTAAGCTGCCCCTCAGAAGGAACTGAACAATTTATATTCCCACCAGCTTTCCTCACCAGCACTAGGCATTATCATTCTTACCTTTGCCAATCTGATCATTATAAAATGGTAACTGTTGTTTTCATTTTTGTTTGATTCCTTGGGAATACTTTTCAGTTGTAAACCCTCCCCGCCAAACTTTCTACCTGATTCGTGCCAGTAAACTGCATCTCTGGTCACTTCCCCCATGACTTTCCGCCCTGGTGCTGGATGGAATGTCTGCAGGCAGATTTCCACTTGACTGCAAAGCTAGCGAAGATGTCTTGAAAGTACCCCCAACCCCACCTGCTACCCAGGACAACGGCCAAAGTAGCTGTCTGTGTCCCCCCTGCCCCTGGAGTCGCCTCAAGCTTTGTGAGGCTGAAGACCAGCCGGTTCCCGTACAGAGAAGTGACCCCTGAAGAGGAACAGAAGAGGAGCTGGCCCGCCCTGGGGCCTGGAGGGGCCATCCTTCAACTCCCCCAGCCTATTTCCAGTGTCTCTGAATAATAGTTCACAAACTCTGATTTTTGTTTGTTCAAACTGAACTTGATTTTGGTGTTGAGCCCCGTTTGAGAGTCAGAAACTTAATCTGCCCGCATTTGGCCGGATCTAAATTGAGTGGGGCGGGAAGTTCTGCCGCAGTATTCAAGCCTGGGTCGTCCTGCTCCACCTGCACTGGCATCTGCCTAGATGGCCCCCGTCCCATCGGGATCTGGTTCCTGGTCCACCCAGCACAAAGCCGTGTCCTCCACGCTCCCAGCTGCAGGAGCCCCTGAGCCTGACGACCCTCCGGACGCCCGGTCCAGGCTGCTCTGCAAGAAACACCTATCTACCCGACGCGTTCTGAGCTGCAGGGGCTGCTTCGGGGCCCATCTCAACTCAGGACATCGTTACCCTGCCCCGCAGCACGTGGAAGCACAGGGAACTCCGGTTTGAGGGGGAAACAGGTCATCTCTATTCTCAAATGCCCCAGACGAATCCGAATTCCATGAACACGCCTCGCCCCCAGGACGCAGCCTCTTCAAGGCCGGCTTCTTAGGGACCCACCTCCATGAATCCTCCGCCCCTGGGATTCTCTTCGGCTTCCCTCCTCACCCAGCCCTGGGAAACTTCATCTATTTTTGGTTTCACAACCCACTTATCAGGCAGTTGTCTAAATATCTTGTTTCTTCCCAGGGCCAGGCTTTTGAAACAAATCCCAAGCAGTGACTTCTGCCATCTGACCTAGGGATGAAAACTGCAGGTCTAAATGCCAAAACCGGGGAGGGGGGGGGGGGCGGTTAACGAGAAATGGGGAAGGGGGCGCTGGTCGTTTCCGTGGTGGGAAGGGGCATCCAGATGTGAGAAACAGCACCAGCAAGAGCTGGGAGTGTGCTGGAGTCCGGGTCCGGCTCTGCCAGCGTGGAGGCCCCGCTGTAATCTGGTGGAGTACAAGTCTGGACACGTGGGTGGGAGCAGCGCTTGCAGAACACTGTTAAGTAAACAAAGTGATAGTGGGCATTCCAGGACATCTCAGTGCAACTCATGGCGTCAGAGTTCCAGTTAACTTGATCACAAGGCGGTCTTTTACTATTTAAAGAAAACGAGAGAGTGGTGCTACTGGACAAGATGTGGGCTTTGACATCAGACAGTCCTAGGGCTGAAGCTGGCTCTGCGGCTTACCGTCTGCAATACCGAGCTTCCACCCAAAGGGAAGAATAAGGCCTCTTTTGTCAATTGCTGTTTGTATGCATATGAGGGAACACATACGAAGCAACTGGACTTAGAAAATGTCCTCTTCTCCCCTTATTTCCCCTCTTCCTTTTCCTATTTTTGGCCCCGATCCTCAGACTAATTCGTATTTGGGAATACCTACCCAAATGACTCTACTGCTAACAGTCCTGGGGTTACTAGAAATGCAGGCATGACTGTGCATGCACTGTACACACAGGTTTGTATGCGGGTAGCTCACGTGTGTTTCCTGTCTTCCACGAGGAACTCTTTTTAACATTCAGTAAGATTTATAAGAAACATTGATGAAAATACTTTATAAGCTGAAAGTCATGTCTACATTGGCATCACAAAGCTTCCACAGGGTCATCGTTCTCAGAACAGCTCAAGCCTCCTCTCCTCACAATTCTTTCTCCCTCCATCCTGCCCCCTCCTCCAAGAAGAAACCCAAGGAGGATCACAGGCAAGAACGCCGTCGGGCAGCCTGCGGGGCAGCAGAGAGGCTGAAGCCCTGGCTTCTGTGTGCAAGGGCCTCTCTGGCTTGGCCGTTTGCAGAGCGCCTCTTCTGTGGGGCTGGTGAGGTGGCAAAGACGGAGACACTTCTCTCTCTAGGGATGCCCCCACTGTGGGAAGACCAAGGCGGGCAGGAGGGATGATCAACTCTGCTCCAGAGCAAAAGCTCTAAAGGCAGAGAACACAGAGTTGACTTTTCCTTCAGGCTCTCTCCTCACCGTGGAACGGATCCGAGCGCAAATATGAGTTAAGGGTCTGGATCTAGGGATAAGAGTTCTGTTTCTAGTGCAATCCACTGAAGTCTGATTAGGCAAATAATAATAATAACAAGAACCACAGCAGGAGCAGCTGTAGTTTGTGTGGGTCAAGCAATGACTCTGTGCCAGGCATCATGCCAAGTGCTTCACCATCATTTTCTTATTTAATCATCGCCACAGCTGCTCTTACATGTTCCTTACAGGTGAGAAAACTGAGGCTCGGTGGATTTACATAACCTGCCTGAGATTATTCAGGTAGGAAATGATGGAGCCTGGATTCAAACGCAGGCAGTCTGACCGCTAGTGCCTCCATGTAGCCCAACCCAGGTCATCAGAATCAGGGACCCAGTGTCTCAGGCCCCTCAAGGTCCCTCTCCTCAGAGCTCCCTCGAGAACTTATGGGTGTGTGAGAGCTGTCTAAGGACTGGGAATCCTTGATCCCAGCAACTTCTCATCCTTTCCCACCTTTGATGGTGTGACCGGTAAACATCATCCCTCCCTCACGTGTGTGGCTTGGCTTAGAGCACAGTGCTACCTCGGAGCAAATTTTGAGAGTCTCTTATAAGAAAAGAATGTCAGGAGAGTCTTCTTTCACTTCTCATCTCCTGAGAGATGCAAACAGCCTGATGCATCTTCACCATAGCAGAGACAAGATGGACGGTATCTTGCAAGGATATTTGTTGGGGCCACATGGCTTCCCGAAAGGTGACACTCACCATAGACCCTCCCCCAGTCTATGAAAAAAATGATGATTTGTATTATCCATCTCTGTGAACTCTGATCTTTCATGAGGAGCATCAAGGAACCATCAGGAGGGATGTAATTTATCCCCATCCTCCCCCTCCAGGAGTTTTTACAGTTGGCTGTGTTTTAAAAGAGACCCAACCCATCCTTCTTTACTTCTCCCCACTCTCTCCTCCACAATCCTACACAACGACAGCTAAAGCTCAGGCCTCTCAAAGTCATAGCTAGGAAAGCTGTCAGCAGCAATCAAGGCTATGGACTTTCTCACTCTGGTCCAGCAGAAAGGAGACAGTGTCTCTCCTGAATCATCAAATAAGTCCCTTCCCTTAACTCTGACTGGGCTATTGTAGATATGACGACTTCTGAACCAGAGGAATATTATGCACTGACTGGCTTAGGTCTGGGTTAATACCCATCCTTGAACCAAAAATTCTATCAAGGAGGCGAAATTTGCTGAAAGATTTAGGCCAATTGAGACCCATTGCTGGAGGTGGGCTGGATCTGGACTACCAAACCACACGACTACTGGACATAGTAATGACGGTGGGGAGTTTGATACCCACCAAAATCTGGGTGCAGTTAGGAGGGGAAAGGGAAGATGTCAGAATTGAGTAGGAGGTGGATGAATGCCCACTAGAATATATAAAGATCTGAGAAAATATACACCAAAAGTTAACAGGAGTTAGTGGTAGGATCAGAAGGAATTGTTTCATCTTTATATAAGCATGTAATTCTTATGTAATTGAAAAGCTAGTTACTTTGAAAACAATTTGTTGTGAGAGGAACCAAGTGAAAAAATACCAAAAAGAAGACAGTCCTCTAAAGTGTCACAGCAGGGAGAGGCAGCAGTATGACACTCAAATGCAGAGAGGAGAACGTATTTCTGACAGTTTTTCTGATGAGCCAGTTTGAATGAAGACACATTAACCAAGGAAAAGCTTAAGGACATACAAAAGCCAAACTTCACATGGTGTGAGACCACTACAGAGTACTGACCTGCAGCCCAACAGATTGGTGAGATGGGTAACAGTCCAAGATGAGGACAACATGTAATAATGACTCAGTATTTGTTGAAATTAACTACATGCAAGTGTCTGTCTGTCTGATTGCATTTAACACTCACAACAGTGCTTTGCGGTAATGTTATCATTCCCATTGGAGGAAATGTTGTTGAGGCCCTGCGTGTATTCCCTTGGTGCTCACCATTATCACACATGTCACAGCGTCCACCAGCCCTCGCCAGCCCTCGTCTGCCTGCAGAGCAGGCTGCAGGTGCACCAGCAGACCAGAGTGCCACGGAGTTGACATCCCACAAGTAGCCCTAATAATACAAAACAGTACTTGATAAATACGTACTTACCAAGTACCAAATACTTGGTAAACAAGGAATTGATAAATCAGTATCTTCCTTGCTCCTTAGGGTGGATTAACTCTGAGGCATGTTCTACACACGCCAGGGTCAGAGCATCCCGGTGGGATCCAGGCTCAATTGCCCACAGTGATGCCCTGCCCATGCCCACAGCCACACCTGTGCTGGTTTCCCTTTCCCCCTCATCTCACTCTCCCTCCACCTCTGTTTCCTAGGATCCCAACAATACTTACAGTCACATTTTTGTCTCAGGGTCTACTTCTGAGGATATCCACTCAAGACACCCACTTAAAAGATAGAGCAACTGGGGCTTAACACGTAAGTCACTTGCCCAACTCACACTAGTAAGTGAATAAGGACAGATTCCACCCCACACCTGACTCCACTCCCTCACTGTACCCACGTTGCCCCAGACACAGCACAGGAACCACTGGGGGTGCTTGAGAAGCTTTAAGGTTGTGCATGGATGGGTTGTTTGTTTTTATTTTCATGTGTATTAGAACAGTAAAACAATATTTCATCAAATTTTGGACACTTTCCATTGTAACACGCACCAGCATTTTATGCACTACTAAAAAAAAAAAAACACAGCATGATCCAATGTTTTCTTATCACTTAATATTTCTATTTTATTCTCACTGAAAGAATTCTTTAAGGCTTGTTTGGACATAGCATTTTAAAAAAATTACATGTAGGCATACATAAAAAGGAACATATAAGTAAATTTAATTGGCTAAAATATTTCTTAAATGTCTTTACGATCAAGTGTCCAAGTCTTCTGAATCACTTGTAAACTCAAAGTCAACAATGTCCATGCTTTGCCCCATGATATCACTGTCCATGCCATGGAGATCACCGGGGAAGCTGAATTTCTTCAAGGAGGCTCCCCCATTGTCTTTGGAATTTCAGTCCATGCCACTAACATCCATTCTTCAAGTTTTGTCCAGTGCCGTCTTCTCACCAGAAGAATTGTCAGGCAATAACAGTTGCATCCTGACTGCTGACTGGTCAACACAAAGTGCAAGGATGGTCCCTGGCATCCATTGTCTGAGACATCACGACTTCAGATACGTTAACAGGGGGAAATGTGGGTCATAGATCTAATGAAATAAGGTATACAAAGGGCACACCAAATCTGATACATGGATTAATTACTTCAGATGAGGCTGGAGTAGTACGTCAATTTTTAAAATATTATGAGTTAATTTCAGGGAAAATTTTAAATTAAGAATTGGACAGGCAATACACTGAGAGGGCAAAAATTGCGAAAGATAGTCAATAACTGAACTTTGAGAAACCCAGCATCTCATCCTGGCCCAGTACATGTGGAGACCTGCACGGCCACCCACTGCTGTCTCTCTGACCAGCAATGACGGCAGCCTGTCCACGGCTCACGAGCACTCCTGACTCCATCCCCTGGGCTCAGTCCCAGAGGTCTCCCAACAACTGTTCTTGACGCACGAAAGGGGGCTTTAAATTAATGTCTGAAGAGCAATTTACACTGGTGGGTAGAAGAATGTACCAAAAGAACAGGATCAGGACGATCTGACAGACCTCATCTGACTGTCGTTCAAATGAGGACTGATGTGTGTGAATAAAGAACGACGACCAACAGCATTTAATTAGAGTCAGGTTTACACTTCTTTTCAGGTGGATGTTTTTTATGTAATTGCAGCCTCTTTTTATTGGTGGTAAGATTCCATGTCATCGCTGAAGCGGAATTGTACACCATACCTGCCAGCCTCAGTGCTTTCACACGACAGATGTTTCCACGGCAGAGGGACTTACTAAGACTAATAAATAGTTACGCTCATTATCCTTAATAATCAAACTCAAACAGAACCCCAATTAGGGGAGTTTTCTCACCGTTGTCCCTTCAAGACATTAACACAGGTTCAGAAACTATAACAGACATATGTTCGCACTGAAATCCGAACAGAGCAGCCACTAAAATGCATGACTGTTTAAATCCACTGCGGTGCTTGAAGGAGGTTAAGGACTGTGAAAGCAAATGATTCAACGTGTGAACGTTCCATCTGCCAGATATGCTGCGGTCTACTCCCTGGAGCTAATTAAAGGAAACTTAAAGGATGGGAAAGAAAATGATCGGGTGGCCTGCCTTCTTCAGACTTTAGGTGGGTCGAAAGTACTAAACTTCTTAAGGCTCCTGGGTAAGATAGAAACTTCACACTTCTCAAATGAAAGTGTTCTCATTGGTTCATAAAGATTTCTTCCGTGATCCTCCAGCCAATGAGAGGATGCACAAGGAGGCCTAAGACTGACTGATCAGAGGGTTCCAGAGTAAACTTTTCCTTACCACTCCTTGCCCCAAGAGCAGACGAGCTGCAAGTGGAGGTTTTCCTCTATCACAGACTGTGCTGTTGTTTCCCCCTCCTCACTGCCCTCCTTTCTGCAGGGCTCACCTTTTTTCCCACCCTGTCCACTGTCATCGAATATCCAGCCATCCAAGTGGTAAATAAAATGACAATATCGAGGGATATCAGAACCAAACCATCCAGTGAAGATAAACTTCAAATCTCTTTTAAAACCTATCAACATGTCCTTTCAGGGCCATGCTGATAATGGGAGACCAGCAGGGCCAAGTACCACGCCACCTCTAAGTAACAGAGAAGACATCGCTCCCAGGACGTGGGTCCAGGTTGTTCTTTGGCCATCTAGCATCTGCCTCCCCTTCGTTGGATACCAAGCTCCAGTTTTGCCTCTGTAGATCCACCTTCCTTGAGTCTTCATCCATACAGTTCTAGAGGAGCTGAACCTTCATCTGCCCTTCACCAAACACGATTTCCCAGACCCCCTTTAACCCAGCCCACGTCCCCATCCCCTGGTTGCTCACAGTGCTCAGCTCTCTTTTTCAGGAGAAATGCTCTGGACCAAACAGCACCCATCCACACAGAAGTTTAGGACTCTTTCCTCCCCATACTCCAGCTCCAGAGGCAGCCCACAGTCAAGGACTAACTAATTGACTCTGGGATACAAAAGGTCACCCCCCTTGCCTTAAGGTGAAACCAACTTCTAGTGCAATTCATACTCGAGGGCTCCCCATTAGTCTATAGCTGGTCTCCTGCTGAGACCACACCCTTGCTTAGTTTTTCCTGCCACCCCATTCGGCTTTCCTTTTCTTGCTTCTCCTGAAACTGTTCCCCCAATAAATCACGTGCCCAAGAATCCTTGTCTCAGTTTCTGCTTCTTGGGAACCCAGCCTAAGATGTTATTACTCCTTCACTCCACCCATCTCCCCTTTCTCTCTCCTGAGAGGGACCATAACCCAGGACAATGTTTGAGTTCCCATCAAGCTAACCCTGACCCCTGGATTTTTCAGTAAATAAACTATGGAATCATCTTTTTTGCTTACACCAGTTTGGGTTGTGTTTTGAGTTGCTTCTACTAAAGATTGCTAATATGTTACAAGACAGTCAGGACTATGTCCTGGTTCATTTATTTTTTATTCCATAAATAAATAGTGAGCACCTACTGTGTTCCAGCTACTTTGCAAAGATCCAGGGATATGATGGTAGAAAAGACACAGCCCCTACTGTTTTCAAGGAGATCCTGATGACAATGCAGAGTGATAAGTGTAGTGAGAAAGAGGGAGCTAATGGAACACACAAGAGGAGCAACTAGCTCCTTCCTATGGGCACCTGGCCAGGGAGTGGGGACTCAAAGTCAGGGAAGACTTCCTGGAGGAGACAATATCTGACCTAAAACTTGGAGGAAAGCAGAAGTCATTGAGGAGAAAAGCATTTCAGGCAGAGGGATAAGACGTGCAATGAGCAAAGGGAAGAGAAAGCCTGGTTCATCCAGGGAGTCCAGGAAAACTGGTACAAGTATGGGCTGTTTACCCAGCCTGAGTGTGTACTCTGCCTCAAAGCTTTCTCTGAGCTGAGAAGCAGCTTTAAGTCTGGGGGTAGTGAACAGCCCACCTCCAACTATAACCCTCCAACCAACGGAAATGGAGTCAGGAGACACAGACACATGACCGATCCCACCTGCGGGGGACCATTCTGAGAAGGATACTACATGGACCCTCAGATGGTCCCCAGGGGATTGAGCCCTGGTGGCCCATCATAGCAAGCAGCTCAGTAACAACCCTGTCATGATGGCATGAGCTAATGGGAATGTAGATTCAAGACCAAAAAACAAGGTGGAACTGACAAAACGTAACGATTGACTGGATATGGGGATTGAATAAGAGGAAGGGGTCAAGAATGGTAGATGGAAAAGGAGCAAATGGTTATAAGGAGGTCTTTAGAGGCAGCTTTGCACCCTAAAGAATATCAATGGGTGATTAATCTCCATGCTCCCCTTTACTCACTTATTCACTCATCCAAAATTATTGTTTCCTCTATATGTCAAATCGTAACAGATATTCATTTAATTCCGTAGTGTCCACAGCACTGTAATAGTTGCCATAAAGTATGTGCATGCGCACGCGCACACACACACACACACGTGTGGTCCTTGATCTAAAGCAGTTTACAATGTATTTGAGGAGATAAGGTGCAACTATAGTAAACAAGCAGGCAAAACTTAAAAAATGTAACAATTACAAGATAATATTATTTAAATGATAATATAAGTTCTAAGGAGGTTGCCCAAAGCAAAAAAAGGGATCAGTTGGGGACTGGGTTTTAGGGTGTGGATGAGCATGAATAATTTAATTACTTATTAAAGCTTATTCTGTGCCAAACAGAGCATTCTATGTGTTATATTATGTAATCCTTATAACAGTCCCTTGTGATTAGCACCAATACCATTTTTTTTTCAATTTTCGAGGAAGAATTGCAAGAAAGAGGAGAATGGTAAACTTGTGTGTGTGTGTGTGTGTGTGTTTAGGGTATGTGTGTGCCTGTTGTGGATGGTGAAGAGTCCAGCCTAGAGGAAGTAGGGTAATTGTACTGGGCTATGACCTTCAAAGGAAGGAGAGGCAGCTGGACAATGTAGAGTCTGTCATGCTTAGCGTGCGTTAGAATGAGATGGTGTGATGGTTAATTTTATGTGTCAACCTGACTGGGCTAAGACATGCCCAGACAACTGGTAAAAAAAAAAATATATATATATATATATATATATATATATATATATTTCTGGTTGTGTCTGCAAGCATGCTTCTGGAAAAGATTAGCTTATTACTCAATAGGCCAAGTCAAGAAGGCCCCCCCTCATCAAGGCAATTGAAGGCCTCACCAATCCATTGAAGACCCAAATACAACAGAAATGCAGAGAAGGAATTCTCTCTCTCTCTCGTCGAGCTGAGATGTCCATTTTCTCCTGCCCTTGGACACTAGAGCTCCTGTTTCTCAGACTGAACTACACCCCCAGCCTTCCTGGGTCTCAGGCTTGCAGACAGCAGATCCTAGGACTTCTCAGCCTCCATATCTGTGCGAGCCAATTCCCATAATAAATCTCCTACCTACATATCTGCATATTTCCTATTGGTTCTGCTTCTCTAGAGAACTCTAATACAGACAGAATATGGAAATAGAGACATTAGATATTCTTAGGGCAATGGAAGACCGTTAAAGATGTTCATAAAATATGGCTCCAGGAACCACAGACCAAGTTCACCAGATTAGGAGCAGTCGCTCAGGAGACTATTAAGAAATTAAAACATGTTGTCATGAAGACCTATACTGTCTACAATAGAAAATTAGATAAACCTGGAGAAATAGCCAATGACTAAAAGAAAAAATAATGACACGGGTAGGTTTAGACCAAGAGTTTTAGAAGGATAGTGCATTTAATGGAATGGAGAATGAAGCATTTTGGAACAACAATACAGAGTGCAAGAGGGTGGCTCCAGGAGAAGCTTCCAGGTTCCTTTAGAACAGGAACAACTTGATCCCTTTGCCTCACCTCCATCCTCAGGGTGGGATGAACGTGTGTTGCGTGCCCTGTGTGTGTTAAGTACACTATAAGCACCTGCTGAAAGAATGGGTGAATGGATGAGGAAGGGTAAACCAGGAATAACGAACAGTGTTTCCTCCTCCTCTCCATGGTCAGTTTAATCCCAACTGTAGGCTGGAACCCGGCAGAATGGGGCAAAGCAACAAATCTGGAATCAGAGGATTCAATTTCCAAATCTTGGCTTCTATCCTTACCACTTTTTATACTTTGGACAAGTCAAGTATTCTCTCTAAACTTTAGCTTCCTCTGTAAAAGGACAGCACCTGCCGACCTGTGTTAACTGGGCATCTGGGCATCCCTACCAAGGACCTTATTCATTTACATGGGAATGTCTCTTTCCCACGGGGCTATGAGTTTTCTTTCAGAATCTCTGTCTCTGTCTCTCTCTCTCTCTCTATCTCCTTCAGCCCAAATCTTCTGGATATTTCCAATAGTTACGTGTTTGTTATTTAGAACCATAAATCTCTCCTTTAAAGAAAGACAAAAGCATGTCTCTCTTCCCCTGTCCTCCCTCAATGCACTGATAGTTAATAAAAGCAGGGTGGCACTTAGCTAGACACTTAAAGGAACACTTGTTGGCACTCGTTTATTCCCAAAAAGGAATTAACAATGTGATGAGCAACAGGATGAAGAATGAGAGTTTATTCTGCTCAGTTCTTACTTCACTACACCAGATAAGCATATTCACCATAGAACCACAATCGCAGAACATAGTCAGGGGCTTGTAAATTTTCACCAGTTGCATTTTTACTTAACTCTTAAGCTCTTTTCTTTCCTATTTTAATGCGTAGAAGAGAGTGTGCCTTGTGTCTTCAAGTGACCCCAACTGGATTAAACTCTTGGAGGAAAGAGCCTCCATTCCTCACTCTAATGAGTCTTTAAAGGTTCCCAGCACAGTTCTCTCCTAAGAACGAGCACTCAGTTAGTATATGTTTATAGAAGGAATGAGTGAAAAGGGAATGAAAATGATTATCATTTCACCAATCTATAAAGTAAGTACTTAAAAGGACAGGAATGTCACTGACTCCTTTCATTCTTTTCTGGCAAAACTCCACGAAATTTTAAAAATCTGTGCATTGTGTTCTCAAGCTATAAATCCCATGGCACTCAACCACATTGTGAAACACAGGAGAATGTCTATCAAGGATATTTCCAAATCTTCCTTTCGACATGCAAATTCACACGTGAAGGGGGTCTAAGAAAACTCCCTAGTCCCTATCAGTGAATTTGGCTACAATGTCAAGTTTGGCTACAATGCACAAATGCAGCTTGTAAACCTCAGAGGTTTGGGTTGCAGCATTAAGTCCTCTTGATAGAGCTGGAGTGAGGCTCGGAGGGGAGAGTGCACGGGAGTGAATACACACGCAGGCCAGGTTAAAGGCCTTTGCAGAAATAATGATGGGTGTTGCAGCCCCTGCTGAAACGCTGGACCCACATTACTGTATAGGTCTGTCCTATAAGGCTGCTTCCCAGTGATGGCATGGAGACCACACAGATGCCGTGACGCTTTTCCCTTGTCTACGACTGCTGCCACAACACACCTGTCTGCGTGTGAAATTCTACCTGGGAGACCCATTTCCTTGGGTCTCAAACCCTATGTATTCAACCATTTACTCATCAGACATTCACTAAACATCGACTGTATTCTAAGGATTGTGCTAGGGAGACAAAGCCAAACAAGACATGGTCCCTGCCCATAGGAGACTTAAAACAAGTGAAAATACTGTTAAGACAGAAACATTACTGGAAACTATTGCCTGTTAAGCTGCCATCAATCCAATTTCTTTTTTGTCTCTGAAAAAAGTCAACTTGCCTATTAGACCCCAGAAGGACTTTCTCGAGTTTCTTTTTGCCTGCAGTTTAAGGTTTGTAACACCAGATGGCACAACTGAGTCTCACACCAAGTAATTAAGTTCTCTTTGAAATACTGAAAAGAAAACAGCATGGCTGAATATGTGTCTTTTAAAAATATCATTTATTACTATAAGCTGAACAAATTAAAAAACGTATCATCATATGAAATAATCAAATATTAAAATAACAGAATAAGAATTCAACAACTATACCACATGCCCTTTGAGGGGACTTTAAATCTCCTGATCACATTTATTCTTTCATTTTATTCATATGGAAACTCCCAAGTCTTTCCTAATTACGCGCCAGACTTTTCGTCATCACTACCTTTGGGTCTTTAACACTTGGTGCTAGTTATGCTGCTTTTCCGCCTATTCCTCTGGCCTGTAATTTTGTTTCAGGTGGCTACCCTATCAACCTAATTCTTTTATTAAACTCTGCTTCAAAGTGGGGCTTATATTCTCCACTTCTATTCAAATTCTGACATTTTCTGACTGTAAAACATAAACTCTTTAATCAGTAGTTCTTGTCTGCGGACTGTTTTGTTCCCCAGAGGACCTCTGGTAAAGTCTGCAGACATTTCTGATGGTCATGACTGTGCAGGGGAAGGTGGGGTAGGGGTGCTGCTAGCCACCCATAGAGGGCAGATGCCAAGAATGCCACGAACATCCTAAAATGCACAGAACAGCCCCTACAACAAAGAATTAACCGACCGATTACCAAGAAGTTGAGAAACTCTGACTTAGCAGAGGCTGCAGGAGGCCCTAGGATCCTAGGAGTCCTATCAAAGCAGACCTGGGTGTGCCGAGAAAATGCACGTTTCTTTCCTTCATGGCTGAGATTTCCATGTAACGGACCAAGTGAATTGTCATCTATTGGAAGCTCTGCTTTTAAAGATTAACTATTAAAATCGGCCTCTTTTTCCTTTAAAAGTCATAACATAGTCCAAACGTAACCTCACAAATATTCATGTTTATGCAGATCAGAATCTTAGGTGTTTCACAGTCTTTGAAGAATTATTTGTCAACTAGCTGGGAACAAGATAGGATGCCAGCTGTGTGAAAAGAAGCCTTTAACCGCAGGAGGGTGTTATGCTTAGTAAAATAAGTCAGACAGGGAAAGACAAATACTGCAGGTTTTCACTTATACGTGGAACCTAAAAAATAAAACGAGTGAACAAATATAACAAAACAGAAACAGTCACAGACACAGAGATCAAGCTAGTGGTTTCCCGAGGCGGGGAGGGAGGGGCGGGGCAAAATAGGTGAAGGGGTTAAGAGGTACAAATTGCTAGGTATAAAATAAATACGCTACAAGGATGCAATGTACAGCACAGAGATTATAGCTATTATTAAAGTTATTATAAATTTGTATGGAGTATATTAAAAAAAATCAAATTACTATGTTGTACACCTGAAACTAACATAATAATGTAAATCAACTGTATTTCAATTTACAAAAAAGGAAGCCTTTAACTGCAAAAATGGGAAATAGCAGCATACACACATTTGTTTTATAATTTTTCCCTTGACAATCTGAGCCCTGTGTTCCCAGAAAGCGGCTACAGTTAGAAATCCCCTCCAGCTCTATTGTGTTCCCAGAAAGGACAATCTACGAAGGCTTCTGTGCAGCATCACCTATTGGTAGAGGTCTCCCAGAGAGAGATAGGAAAGGGGGAGACACAGCTGCTAAAAATCAAAAATCACCCACATTTGGGAGCAAGAGTTGAGAAGAAAACTCAACAGCAGTGACGGCAAAAACAAGAAGAAAATGAAAGAAGTCAAGAAAGAAATTTTTTTGTCAAGTTGGAGGAAACAGCCCCCGCTATACAAATGCAGCAGAGAGGTCAAGATAGGTGAATTTGAGGAAAAGCAATTGAATTAGGTCGTCAGAAAAGCACCAGGGACCTCAGAGAACGGATGGAGTGGTGGGAGTTAGAGTGTTAATCAAACCTCTGGCCCGGCTCACCCTTAGGAGCTGGGAAGTCATTCAGGTCGTTTGGGAAGCTTCTAGGGCACCGTTATTTACAGGAGTCACAACCTGCCTTTTTACATAAGAACAACTTCCTAAATAAAAGTCTATATTCGCAATTGGAATTTGAAGAGAAGTGTTAACGGTGGGAAACGCACTGGATTTAAATCAAGTCCTTGGGTCAGTTGATGTTCTGGTTCTGCCGTCTACCAACTGCGAAAACTTGACCAAGGCAGGCTCTTTGGTCCTTTATTTCTTCATTTCTTTCTTTCTTATTTGCTGTTACATGTACTTCTGTGGGAAAGTCTGAATAGCATGATTATTTTGTTCTTTATTCTCTTTTTCACTGAAGACATAATTGTAAAGACCGTTTTACCTGTAGTTGGGAGTGATCTTCAGCTTTACCAGCTGACTTCTGTTCTCACTGTTAGTCGCCTATGTCAACCCACAGTTATGTGGTTTGAAGAGCCCACTTGATAGGCTTGTTTTGCATCTGTCTTGTTCTCGTGTCCTTTCAGTCAGTCTTGAAAATCTCTTAGAACAGGGGCTGTGCCTAACTTTTCTTAGATCCCTGGCTAATGTCCACATGCATATTTTGCATGCAACAGGCACTCAATCCATTACACTGCACCAAACCGAAGACTGCAGAAGGCTACTTATTACCATTGGTTTTAATAAGTCACATTATGGAAACTTACTACTTAAAAGTACTGTTTTAAAGCACACTAGCTCATCTTGAGAGAACTTTGTAAGATAAGTCAAAACACAAGACACGGAGCCAGAGCTAGAGACCATGTCTCCAGAAAGCTTTTCATTTAGACAATCAATCCAAAAATATTTACTGAGCACCTATAATGGGCTAGGCCATCTTCTGGGCTTAGGGAAACATGATAGATAGGTAGATAGGTAGAAGATAGATATAGCAATGATATAAATATAATCTCCCCATGGAGGAAGAACAGACATATAAAATAATTAAGAAATCACCAATTTCCTAATTGCTGAAAAAAGTTCAGGGAGCCATGGAAGCAACACACAGGAAGGCTCTTACTTGAATCAGTGAACATTAGTGTCCCACTGCTCTCTACAAAATCTCCTTTCTACTGCCCCGGGTCCATTTTATGTCAGGAGGCAAAAAATGTGCCTAAGAAAATGCCAGAGCTGGAGTGATGGAGGAGCCAAACAATGGGAACAAATATTTGGCCGAAGATGTAGCAACTCAGCCTGTGTCACTGTGGGAGGACAAGGTTCAAACAGAGCCTTCTCAACATGAGAATATACTTCTTTACTATCATGTTTGCCGTGGACTTGAATTTTGATGGGGCAATTTTCCGCACTTAAACACTTGATTGCTACTAATAACCAAAGTAATAGCACACCTGCGTTTAGCTTTAATTTATGGGCATTTAACATAACTTCAAGTATGGCTTTCTCCAAATGCAGTTGCTATTTTATTAGAGCTGACTTCTAAGGACGTCCAGTCCAGATGGAGTAATCACAAGCAACGCAAATGACCCCATACACTTATCTCGACCCTACAGATCCCCCGTAATACAGAGCTTGAAGACATCAATTGCTATACCAGTTTGACAGGTACTTTCTCCCTGCAGTCTTGTTTTGGTAGCTTGGGTAGTGAGAACAAATTAATTTTGATTTTTTTTAAATACACCCTGGCTTTTAAATAAAACCGTCTTGCTTTTTCACTTCCTCGCTGCTTGTCTGCAGTTGGACAAGCGAACTTCTCCTGGAGTCCACCAGGGGCCGCTGTTCTGCAAGCAGTGACAGCGGGGAGGCCTTGCCTTCCACCTCCGAATCGTTCGAAATTGCTGGTGGAGGCAAGAAAAACACTCCTTTCAAAAGATGTTTTCCAACATTGAAAACACTATGCTAAGTGAAGAAGATGGACACGATGGTCACATATCGTATGATTCCATTTATGTGAAAGATCTAGAGTAGGCAAATCCAGAGACAGAAAGCAGATTCGCGGTTGTACGGAACGAGGGGAGGGAGGTGGGACTAGTGTAATAGGGTCAGGGTTTCCCTTTGAGGTGATGATAACGTTCTGGAACTAGATAGTGAGGATAGTTCACTGTATTTAATTTCACTGAATTGTACATTTTAAAATTAAGATGGTCAGTTTTGTGTTATGTACATTTCATGACAATTAAAAAATTGTTTTCCAGTGTTCCTTGTTCTCCGGCATTTACACCTGTCCTACCTCATATAAATTTCCTATTTAGGGAACATAAATGGATCCTACCAGATATGACAGTGGGTCTGTGTTTGTTAAATCCTGCTTCCACTCTGGAGGACGCTCCTGACCGGAGTCCCACGTTCTGACACCTCTTGTCCCCGCCTCACATCCTCTCCGCCCACTTCTAACTCCAGCGCTGGCTGCACCATCAGCACCGCGCCTCGGCCGCACAGTGAGTTTCTCCACTCCCTGGGAGGGACCCTGCAAAATCCTGCCAGCACACGCACGACCTGGAAGTGCCTGAGAGTTAACACTGTGGTGGGGTAGGGGGAGGCTGGCGGGTACCCCCACCTTCCTCCGTACTCAGCAGGACGATTGTGAGGTGCATTCTGCACGGCTCCTCAAAAAACTTCAGTGGAATCAAGCAGAGATCCAGTTTCTCACAGCAACTCAAGACCACACTCCTAGATGGTCCCCCTTCCTTCCGCCTTCACTCTCCCGGTCCCTACCTCTCTTCTCTGGAGTCACTCCCCATGAATAAATACGGGGGAAATGGTACAGCCTCGGGATCTGCTTGCTAAAAGGAAGACCAGGCTTTCAGAGAGCACACTGTTGACAGACAGCGTCAGGTGGAAGAAGGAGGTCATTGAGATTTTCAGCTTCTGAGACAGCGCCTCATCTCGTCAGCTGATGCTAGAGTTAACTTCTGCCGCTTCTGTCACATGATAAATTCTACCCGCGCGCGCCCGCGCGCACACACACACACACACACACACACACACACACATGGGTTTCCATCCTTACTTCTTGATGCATGAGAGGAGGTCATGTGCCTGAGAGGAAGGTGTATTGCCTTGAAATCAAGGATACTTAGATGGAAACTGAGGCTACAAGAGGAACCCCATTTGTGTCACTTAGCACAGGGGTCTCTGCAAAGTGAGGATAAACATACAGACCTTCTGGAGTTGCCATGAGGGTGAGGTGACTAGGTCTTTAAACCGAGTTACAGAGTAGCTAGTTCCCTTCTCATCACTGGAAGTTTCCTTGGGGATAATAACCTTGCTTCACGTGAGGTTTCAACGCAACAGGAGCTGCGGACTCACCTATCACCTATACTTGGTGATTTATTTCGAGTTTACCAATATATACTAATCCACACAGCTTTCTGTCAAGGTCCATATCAAACGCTGCTTCCTGCCCAAAATTGTTGGAAACCTCTCCCCCGTGTACCTTTTCTCTCTTTAAACTTTCATCATACTGGGTGGAGACTTCTTAAGTTTAGCTCACTCTGCCCTGCATCAGGACTGCAGTGTGTCTGTCATATCTCCCCCATTCTTTCCTTATACGCAATTTTAAACCCCTTAAGATCTGACTCGTCATCTGCGTGGCACCCGCGTTAGGCTGCGCTCTGGGCGGCACTCGCGCTGCAGTGCGTGGGAACGGCGCCCCCTAGACGCGAGCGGGGCGCAGACCTGCCCGCAGTGATGCGGTGTGTGTGGTGGACTCCCCGCCGTTGCGTTAGATTAACTTCTCTGTCCCTCACGCTACTGATCTGTGTATCAGGGTTTCCTAGCCAGAGAATCCTTTTTCTAATGAACTTTATACAATACAGATCAACTAGAGAAATCCTAGTGGAAGGGAGATAAAGTTGAGGGTGGATCCTGACCTTCTCGGCACCCCGCACAAGCCAGCCCCCTCAACAAGTCTTGGATGCACCTCCAAGGAACCCGTGACTCGATCATCTCTGAACTTGCCGCCAGAGCTGACAGTCCTGCCCACTTCCTCGGCGCCCAGAGGGCAGTTCCAGCAGTGAATTTATGTGGCTCTGAGGACCACAAACATCTGAGATGAGCAGGGCTTGCTTGGGTATGAACATCACCCCCCTCTTCACTGGTATTAACTAGAAGAACGGGCATGAGGAGGATATGAGATGAGAGGTGGAGGGAGGCTCAAGAAATGATGATCCTGTGTGTAGTGTCATTGAAAGTGTAACTTGAAACTTACCAAAAACATAAAATGGAGGACAAGTATAGCAGAGACACTGAGGACCGTCTTTGCTTTTCCGTCTCAAGAAGTCACGCTGTTAGCGGCAGGATCTACATGTGCAGGTGGGCCTGCTGAGTCAAGTGTGGGCTGGATGGTTAGGATCCTGTCTGTCTGCCAGAACAAATCCAACACCAAGTGGCTTATGCCAATCACACAACCACAAGCCAGGAGGTAAATGGTGTAGGGCCGGCATGTTGGTTCCATCATGCTTTTAGAAAGGTGGACTTTCTACCCAGCCACCCTTGACATGTGTCCTTCGTCCTCACCCATGCCATTTTATGCCACAATTTTGGCATCATGTCTTTGCTCAGTGTAAAAGTAAAGAGAATTGAGGCAGTTCCTTGTCTGCCTCTTTTACCAAGAGGCCAAAGGCTCTTTATAGGAGCCCCTAGAGTACTTCTCTCTCCAATGTCTTCTTCAGAATCCACAGCCCGTTCCTTTTAATATTCTCATCATTTACAAATGCCAACAACTGTCTTTTATTGAGCAACTACTATGAGCCAGGCCTTCTGATAACCACTTTACCTGCCTGATCTCACGTCTTTCCCTTCCGTTCCTTCGACAATTACTTGTTAAATGCCTAGAACATAAAAATAGTAAAACTTAGCCTAACTGCCAGGAAACACAGTCAGTTGTGACCCAGACTTTTACATCTCTGAAGACTGTCACTCCTAAGAGCTAAGCCATGAATGAATTACCGGGCCTTCCCAAAAGTTTTCTATCCTGAGATGAGCTACAAAAGAAGTGGGGGGAAAGCCAGGAACATCTGTTGGGGGGAGGAGTTATTTTTTCAAATTTTATTTTAATCAAAGACAGAACTTTCTGTTTATCAAAACTAACCCAAAATGTATCTAATCAGAGCTGCCGACAGTCATACCATAATTTCACCTCCACGTATCGTTTTCTCTCTATTCTGAGAGCCATTTTATCGGAAACTCAGTTACTTTGCATACGTTTTACATTTGCAAATAAAAAAAAAAGAAGGAACTCTATCATTGTCTATGTGGTTTTCCTTTGATGTATGTGCCAGGAAGTGAACAGAACAGCCAAGGACTCTGCCCCTGAGAAATCTGTATTTGGTCGAGTGCCCAAATTCTGACTACATTTATGTACATTTTTATATAGAAAAGACTGTTATTATTTTATATTCATACCTTGTGTATGTCACTATTATTGTTTATTAAACATCCTTATTGATAATGTTAATTGATTGGACTAATCAATTTCCAAAGCACTTTCAAATGCATCATGGCATCTGTGCTTTAGCCACTGAGGTGTGTATCGTTAAGCTAATTTTACAAACGAAGAAACTGAGGCTCAGAGAAGCTTAGGGATGTCTCAGGATTAGGCAGCCGGTCATCAGGGAGCAGAGATTTGTGCCTGGATCTCACAGTTCCCTGTCCAGAGCTTTCTGTCTTCTCTCTTCTGATGACACTCACTGGAAGCTCCAGGCTATCCCAATGTTAAAAGTCCTGTCCCCCGTCCCCATAAATACTTGACTCATCAGGTAACCCAATTTCAGTTCAGAAAAAGTGGTCCCAGCCTTGACACCCGGCAATGCCGACCACAGCGTCCTCGGGCAATGTTCTCTCACAAGGGTAAGTGGCAGCGCGCTCTCAGACTCAGCCACTCTCGTCAGATGTGGAGGAGAAAAAAAGGAAAAGGCAGCATTGTTCCGGAGGCCATTTGCTCTGCTGGTTGATTTGGTCTGTTTTTATCCCACTGACAGAGCTTCTGAACGCTCCACTCGGTGAACCTGGGTCACACATCAAAAGGCAGAAAATATCTTCTTCCTCCCAGCCTCGCCATTTCCCCCTCCAGGCTTCATTTCAGCACTGTTTTCTTCTTGACATCAGTACTAGGACCAGATCACTCTGACGCTCTTCTGTGCACTGCAGAATGTCTACCAGCATCCCTGACCTCTACCTACTAGATTCCAGTAGTTTTCTTCCAGCTGTGATAACCGAAAATGCTTTAGACGTAACCAAAGGTCCCCTGGGGGGCAAAACTGCCAGCAGGGAATACTAGTCTCCATATGACTACGTATGAGGGAATTCAGAGAGAAGACAGGAAAGCACAGATACACCGGCTCCCTTTAGCACAGACACGTGGCAGAGTGGCTCTCCCCCATCCGCCTAGTCATAAGAAGGCAACACTGTAAGAACTACGAGTTGAGCATCTACTGAGTGCCAGCTGCTCTTCTAACGCTTTACCTAAACATCCCTCATTTTCACCACATTTCTGCCAAGAGCATATTTCCAGTCCCATATTCAAAAGTGAGAAGGGGGAAAAAGGTGTGTACAGGGTTGAAATAACTTGCCCTGCACTAGCTGAAAAGCAGCAGATCCATTTCAAAATTTGGGTTCTCTACCTCCAAATCCCATGTGCCTTCAAGGGGTGGGGGGGATAGTGGTAAAGTATCAAGTGGTAAAGTACATGCTTAGCAGGCACAAGGTCCTGGGTTCAAGCCCCAGCACCCCCATTAAAAATAAATACATAAATAACCCAATTACCCCTCCCCCAAAAATAGAATATGAAAAGGAATATATATATATATATATGTACAACTGAATCAGTATGCTGTACACCAGAAATTAACACAACATTGTAAATCAACTACACTTCAAGAAAACATTGAAAAAGAAATCCCATGTGCCTTCAAATATACCACCTGGCTCTAACCAATTGCTTCTTCTCTACTGCTTCTCATCCCACTGTTCCTAAAAGCTGAGCATCGTGCCCAAAGCCACAACGCTAAGGTCAGTGCTGGGATGCAAATTCTCCTTGTACAACCCAGACCAGGAGAAGCTCTAAAGATACAGCTTGGGCTCTGAGCTTTCCACATCCACTGCCTGTGGACAGCCCGCCTGGGCGTGTGGTGCGAAAAGCAGCCAGAAGGAGACTGTTCAGTGGGAGGCAGAGTTCCAACTCTGAGGCCTGGAACTAAATCCCATCTCTGCCACTGTCTTGGGGCGCAAACTTTTGAGCAAGACTCTCCCTCTGTCTTAGTTCCCTCACCTGTAAAAGGAGGAAGACACCATCCACTTCACAGGTGGTCGCCCTGATGAAATGAGGCAGAACAAGCCAAGCACGCAGCATGGTGCCTGGTGGACAGGAATAGCTCAAAGAATGTTAGCTCTGATGGTTAAACCTGGTTACTATTCCATCTCTCCTAAGTGAGTCGGTGCACCATAACACTGCCCCAGATCCTCTACTCTCTCCGCAAGCTGCTCCTGCTCACGCTCTCCATCGCGGAAGCACAAGAGTTCCCCGACTCTCCTCAAACCTCAGGCTCGCAGCACAATATCCCTTTCATTTGAGCCAGGCTGTGCCATCTGTTTCACAGTGCAGATGAAGGCCATGGGAAGCATTTTGTCCTCCTTTCCTTCCCCTCTAAACATACTTGTCACCCCTTAGCAACAGTCATCAATGTCTATGTGTTTCCACTTTACCTCCTTTGATTTTTTCCTAGAGGCAAAATGACTCTCCTCTCCAAAACCAAATCCACTCTCTTTTGCCACCATCTAGACCGTCTTCCATTCGTGAGCGCCTTCCTCCTTCCCCTGTATCCTTAATCTCATCTTTTCCACTGGGCTTCTGCCCTTTATCAGCAAATGCAGATGCCAGGAGACTAGCCTTCAGGCTGAATTAACTCCATACTGAGGACATTTCCGTGAGCAAAGTTCTTACTCCAATGAAACCTGTATTCTGGCTGCAAGCTTTGTTTCCTTCTTCTTTCTCTCCTTCCAACCCAGTTGGTCTCCATTCTGTATATTTTGTCTTCCAGAAACCTACTCTAAATCCCGCCCCTCCTCCCAGCTCCACTGCCACTCTCATTCTCATCTTTTTTTTTTTTTAACAGCCTCCTATTTGCCTTTGAGGACCTCCATCCTGCAATTTATTCTCCACAGTGATGCCAGAGTTTTCCTCATAAACAGAAAAACTGTTTCTTTTCACTCCTTTGCTTCAAAATCCCTGCTGGCTCACTAGACCTGGCTGATAAAGTTCAGATTCCCTAATTAGGCACAAACTGCTCTACACAATCTGGTCAGAACCTAACTCTTCAAACTCATTAATGCTCCCATCCCCACACCCGCAAGCCACCAAGCCGCTCCTGCTTCTCTGAACAACACTTACACATCTCAGCCCCTTTGCAAATGCCGAGCCCTCGTGGGGAAATGCTCCCCCTCTCCCATTTCACCCTACTGACCTCCTTCTCATTATTCCCATCACTATAAAAGGCCATGGCTCTGCTCCAGCTCAACAAGCCATTTATTTTCTCCATCCTTTGGTTCTCAAAGCGCTTTGGGGGATAACATGGTGCTTAGATCATTTTAATCTGTATCCACTCACAAGGGTGTCTCTTCTGCAAAACTATAATCTCCTTAGGGATGGGGGAGTGGTGCCCCATTCCTTGTCGCATTTTCTACATCTGTAGAGGACCTACCTATATGTGGGCATATGTGCAGTCCTAACGAGGGGGGGACTTACTGCTGTTGAGCTACCATTCACTCAGTTTTGTCTCAGTTACAGTTTTTGGCAGCAGAAACCACTATCACTAGTTTGAGCATAAAGAGATTTATACCAGGGATCAGGTGGCTTATACACTTATTGGAAGGGCTGGGGGCGCAAACTCTAGACTAAACTTCCAGGCACAGCATCCGCATCATAAGGAAAGTGGACTCTGCTGCTGCAGGAAGGCCCCCCCCCCCACCGCCAGGAAGCTGCTGACAGCCACCACCTCACCTCTGTCACGGTCTGCGTCAGCAAAACGGGCACTTTACCTCCCACAGTCTCTCTTTCTCCTTAAGTCTGTTCCAGATTCAAGTCTTACTTGGGTGCATGTAATTAATGGAACTGAAATCAAATCCAGAACTTCAGCTGCAAGAGAGTCTGAGAAATGCTCTTTTTAGCGTCCCAGCCTATGCAATGAGGGGGGTACCCCATAGGGAGGTTTGGACTGGATGCTGAATAGCCAATCTGTAGTGTCCACAAGCATCTCCTGTGTGGCAGGCACCTTGCCACCTGGGTAACGGAGGTACCACATCCCCACTTTACCAATGAGGAGACCATGGCTCAGAGAGAGTAAAAACTTGTCCTGGATGGTGTAGCTGGTAGGGGTGGGCTCTAATTCAAAATCAAATCTGCTTCATTCCAAGACTGTGTTCTTTCTACCACGCTAGTTGTTTCCCATTACCTTAGTGAGAGGTGTCTCACATAGGACTAAAGCTCATTAAACCGTGAACAACAGACATTTAACAGTCTATCCCCTGTTGTTGCCATCTTGTTACCATTACTCTGGGTCTTAGGGAATATGTGTTTGTGGCAGAAATCTTTCTCTTTTTACTAAGGTCTAATGACAGAGTTGAGTAAGGGTAAAGCTGCTTGGAGCCTGGTTAAAAAAAAAAAAACATCATTTCACTAAAAGTTCCTGGATTCCAAATGTAGACTGAGTGACAGTAATTCCTGAAAACAGTTAACCCTATTTCCTGTTGCCCTGTTCATGTTCTAAAGCACAGCACACTCTCATTCTGACTCAAGTCAATACAAAATTACCCAAATCAGCACCAGTATCGCAAGAGGACTGGTCCTCTGTCTCTACACAAAACGTCTTTACTGTGGCTTCTTGAGTCATTTATTTATCACTCTTAGAATTAGGAAAATCAGTTGAATTAACTGATCTCAAACAAGATAAGCAAGAGAAAATTCTCAGAAATATACCAAAGGCTGAGCTCAAATCAGGCAGCTCAGCCAGAGAAATGCAAGAAGGAGCAGCCACAGACAGGTCACCCCCAGAGGGCCTTCATGTCATGGCTCAAGGCAGCTCTTTGAGTGCAGGTCTGGGAGAGTCAGCGGAGCCCGAAGAGAGCTCCAAGGAGCACGTGACCAGATGGTGAAACAGGGTCCTTGGTCACAACCAGAAAGTCAGGCTCCCGTGCTTGTAAGGGAACGTGGCAGTGTGTGTGAAGACACACACCAGACTCGGGGGCAAGAAGCCTGGTACCCAGTTCCTCTCTGCAAAGGCCAAGGTAGACCCACGTGGACGCAGGAAACCAGTGTTGATATGTGGCAAGATGGGACAGAGTTTCATTTGGATGGCTCCCTGGAACAGCCAGCAGGAGAAAATACCGATAGAAGGAGAGAAATCTGAGTTCTGTCATCAGTTCAAGGGCCACGGGAGAAGCTGTACACTGACAGAAATAAGGGCACCAGAGGTTAAGTGGAGACAATAATGCAACCGGGGGGAAAGTGCGGACTGAAGTAAAGCCTGGGGTGAACGACAAGTCACTCGGTTTTCAGATTACCTGAGGCTCGTTTATACGGATTATTGCATACCTGCCTTTGCAATCTTCCCTCCAAAATCCTAATGTGGAAAGATACCACACTCTGATCACACCCTCCGCTCCCTCCAGTTGACCTGCACAACCAGCTCGACAACACCTGTCTTCACTGCCTCCTCTATTCGACGTGAATTCCATGCTAGATCTTTCCGATCACTCCCTCGTCCACACACTCAACATCTCTGCTCACTTGTCCTCTCTTCATCTTCCCCCCTGACAACTTCCAACTGTGGCTGAGCACACCTCATTGCCTTCCTCACACCTCTCAGTGGATCCAGAGAAACTACACAAGTGGAAAGACTGGTATTGACAAAAAATTCATAGTCAACAAACTTAAAAGGGCACCTAGTAAAAAAAAAAAAAAAAACCTGATAAAGAAAATCTGAGATGGGGCCAGGCATGGATGTTTAAAAGTTCTACAGATGATTCTGACATGTCAAGAAGACCTCTTAAAAAGGTCTCTCTCTCTCCCTATCTGTCTGTCTGTCTCTCTCTACCTCTCTCTCTCCCTCAAATAATTATAAAAACTGAGCTCCTAAGTGTTTTAATAATCCCTATCTGAAGATAAGCACATGAGGAGGACAACTGTGTGCAAGAGAGAGAGAGAGTCCCTCAGGCAGCAGTGGTGTCCAAAAGCACTGGGGGTCCCTGGACAGCCAGCAGCCTGGTGACTCCAGGAGGGACCAGCAAGACGTAACGCCAACTCCAAGAGTGCTAGGAGGTGGATGATCTCCAGGAACCAAATCAATGATTGTGTGTCCTCTGGGTAAAACACTCAGCCATGACCAGCCCAGGGCAGAAACTACGAGGTGAGGACTGAAGAAAAGATTGCTAGAGAGGAGATAAGATGAGTGCATACTGGGATCTAACAGGCACTGGTGACACCCAGCCTAGACAGCATCCTCTGGGGAGCAGCCTAGGTGCAGCCTCTCCAGGACAGAGTGGAGCAGGGGGAGTCAGGGCCTGGCTCATCACATCTTTTCAAGTGTCCCCAAAGCAATTCCAATATGTTCTGAAGATGCAGGCATGGTAAAAAGAACTGAGCACAACTAAGAGCAGACACAAAATGCATATCCTAATCTGAACTGGATTAAGACATTGGTCAGATAAAGTCCAAGGATTTGGACTTGGGGAAGGGCGCCCTAGGATGACCTTGAGACTAGCAGGCCATACTTTGGAAAGAAGGTGTAAAAACATTTGGCAAAGTCTGAGAGCAAAACAAGAGAGCTCTCCTGCTCCCAGTGAGGAGCCGTGAACCCCCATCACCCCTCAGTGTTTCAAGCACTATTGAGGGAATTAGATGAAACCTGAGGCTTTCTTGATATCAACTGGACCCCTCCTCACCAGCACCAATCATGGTATCAGCTTCTTAGATTCTGTGTTCACAGTCTAATGGGTTCAAACTTATCCGTAGCAGATCTAATCTACTTTGGGGAGATTAGTTCTAACTGTCTAGATCCATTGACAACAAAAGTCAAAAGAGAGTTTGCTTCTAACTTTGATCAATAACCAAGACTTGGGTCCACCTACAATATCATTGCTGCCATTTTTTGAACCCATCTTTGTGCCAGACTCTTTACCTATACTACCTTATTTAATCCTCATGACAACTCTATGAAGTAGACACAATTATTGTTTTTATTTTTCAGATGAGGAAACTAAGACACAGAAAAATTAAGTAACCTGCAAAAAGTCATAGCAGCTATTAAGTGTCAGAGCAGAGATCAGAAGCCAAGTCTGAGTGCCCCAGTGTCTGCCGTCTCCATGACCAGGACACGCTGCTTCTAATCAGCCTGAAGGTAGTGGCAGCCACACTGGGAGAAAGACGGCAGCCCAGACTAGGCAGCACCCTGTCTTGGAAGGTAAAAGAAACCACGGCAGCCCGACAGCAAAGTAAGCCATAGTTCTAACAGAAGTCCCATAAGTTTTGCCTCTTTTATATCTGCCTCTTGAGTTGGGGTTTTACAAAAGCTTGTGCTCTAAACTCAGAGGCAGTCAGAGGCGTTTATCTTCGGTCTGTCTTGGAAACTGATGTACAGGAGAAAGTGGTGAGAACAATGTCAGCTCACAGTTTGGGGACATTGGCCACGTGGCCAGTGTTGTGCTCCAGTTAGCACGTATTTGCCTCATTCATTCTTCCAACAACCTTAGGAGGTTGGTAGTTGAGCGTCCCTGCTGTACAGATGGATATGCAGAGAAGATGGAGATACAAGAAGGTTACTAACTTGCCTCAAGTCACACAGCTAGTAAGGAAAAGCAAAAAGATGTGAACCTGGGCAGTCTGATTCCACGGCCTGTGATCTTGTGCCTCCTTAAGGAGTTTCCGGGGCCAATGCAAAGTGCATGTTAAGTGACACTTTTTTTGTTTTCAGCAGAGGTACCAAATATTCTCACATTCTGTGCAGAACCCGCTGGGACACTGTGTTCGGCCACTTGAGCCCACCGCTAGCTCCGGGCTGTGTACAAGACACTAAGAAATTCGCTGAGCGTTTGCAGAGGCAGGCAGTGAGGGTCACTTTGGGTCCAGTCTTTCTCTTCCCTCTGGGTCACCCATCCATGGTGGAGAGCAAGGAGGCGATCCTGCTCTTTGCCACATGAAGCCAAGTGAGGGGGCTTCAAAAGAGCCATTTAAGGAGTGAAACGCATACTCTCTTGAGTTTAAGGGCTGCAGGGACCAGCTCCTCACTTACACCTGAGATGTCTAAGTGGGGAGGATCTGGGGCTGCTCGGAGGGGCCTCTGGGAGCCTAATCCAGAGTGGGGGAATCTGCAAGGATCCTCTATAGGGGCCCTTGGGAGAAAAAGGTAACACTGGACATTCACTGTCCACAAGAGGGATCAAGTCATAAGACTTTCCTGTGCCTGACCTGTCATACACGCCTATAACCAGACCTGGAGAGACTCCAGACAGTGGGTGCTGGTAACTGGGGGGAGGAAAGCTGGAACAAGGATTAGATGCTGACCACCCTCTCCTGTCCCATCACAGGTTTCCCAGCCAAGAAGGGCAGAGTTTTAACTTAACAAGACCCCAAGACCATCAAGATGAGGAATACTGCTCTTTAGAGCCCCGGACTGGAATAAGGTATATTGATTTATTTTTTAACACCTTTGTTGTGGTATGGTTCCTGTACAGTAGAATAAGGTGTATTTACATTGAAATTTTGCTTACTCACATGCTGACCCTGTGATCTTGGGCAAGGAATGTACCACTATTAATTTTCATTTTCCTAAAACCAAGAAAAGTGAGGACGTGGGTTTCTTGTGAGGATTAAGAGAGATACTGAGGCAGGCTCTTACATTGCCTGCCACGTGGTAGGCAACCAACACATGATAGGTGTTATTCTTATGACTGCCTGTGATGTCACGTTTCATTCTCCCAAGAAGTCTGTCGGAAGCCCAGGCAGCTTTCTGCAGAATAGCTCGAATTGCAAAAGCAGCATAAAACAGTGTGGTCTTTGGAGAAAGACAGTCCTGGGCCCATTCTAGCTTTTCCACTTATGGATTATAGGATCTCAAGCATGGTATTTACTTTCTAAGACTTAGTGTCTTCATCTGGATTTTTTTCTGTCTTATTCACTGTTTTTTTTCCTCTCTCTCCCCAGAGCCTGGAACACTGTAAGGCAGAAAGAATAAATATTTATTGAATGAATTAATTCTTTCCATAAAATTGTAATAACAATACTTCTCTCACGCTGTGATTTGGAGGATTGGGGAGATAATGCATACAGCAAGATAATATATTGGCATATTAATTTTTGTCTTATTCTTGCTTCTCTAGAAAATTCCAAAAAATGAACAGCAGGGGTTTTTTTCCTTTTTTTCCCCTCCTGCCTCCCTCTCCGGTGTCCCAGCAGAATTGGCCTCTGTCTTGGACTTCCTGGCCGCAGAGGGAAATGGCTTCTTCTTTGGTTGCACGAGCTGCCCTGAAGACAACCCCCATGTGGGACAGTCTGGGAGAACTGATCGTTGGAGAGGAATTATGGAGAAGAGATGGGGAGGAGGCAGGTGTTTGATGAAGAAGGGAGTGCCCCTACCTCCAGCCACCATGAAATTGGTACCTGAAGGAGAGCTGGAAGCCTGCTCCCAGAGATGGCAGAAGCCCTAATGGAGGTGCCCAATGGATGAGTGGGGATTTGACACCAAACCCTTCAAGGTGGGGAGGCCCAAGCCATGGCCAAGGGACTAAGTTGACAAAGAGAAGAGACACATAAAATAAACGTCCTGATAAAATGGGCATGGGTCGAAGACCAGAGGTCCTTCCTAAGCCTCCTGGCTGGTGCAAATCCTGAAGTTACGGTTCTCCCCCAGGGGAGGGGAAGGAGCCTCTTCCTCTCCGGCAAGAACTGAAATTGAATTTCTCACCAACCCTGGCTGGTCTGGGCCAACCCAGGTATAATCTGATTTAATAAGATGAGAAATAGGGTAATTGTGCACGTGAGTGTTGTGGAGCTAATTCATTTAAGTCCTATATAGGCACAGCTGCTGACCTAACGTCTGGCACTTAGGAGAAGCTTAACAGGTACTAGTTTCCTCTTCTTACTGACAAGAAAACTCTGTCATGGTCGAAGTTGTTGATCTTGGAGATGATGAACCAAGGCTCCTGCTCAAAATAGGAGCCTCATATTGCAAAATAAAGACATAAACATCTTTATTTTGCAGCATGAGTCAAATTCTTTGACTTCATTAGCTCTCCTCCCTGCCTCTCCACTCCTATAGGCAGCTGAATGCTCCCCTCCAACTGCACCAGCTACTATCTTTTTATTTTTAAGATGATATCCCACTCCTGGGCATATATCCAGAAGGAACCCTACTTCAAAAAGACACCTGCACCCCAATGTTCATAGCAGCACTATTTACAATAGCCAAGACATGGAAACAGCCTAAATACATGGAAACAGCCTAAATGTCCATCAACAGATGACTGGATAAAGAAGATGTGGTATATTTATGCAATGGAATACTACTCAGCCATAAAAACGACAACATAAAGCCATTTGCAGCAACATGGATGTCCCTGGAGAATGTCATTTTAAGTGAATTAAGCCAGAAAGAGAAAGAAAAATACCATACGAGATCGCTCATATGTGGAATCAAAAAGAAGAAAGAAAGAGACAAATGAACATAAATACAAAACAGAAACAGACTCATAGACATAGAATTCAAACTTGTGGTTGCCAGGGGGGAGGGGGGGTGGGAAGGGACAGACTGGGAGTTCAAAATTTGTAGATACTGACAGGCATATGTAGAATAGATAAACAAGATTATACTGTATAGCACAGGGAAATATATACAAGATCTTTTGGTAGCCCACAGTGATAAAGAATGCAACAATGAATATATGTATGCTCATGTATAACTGAAAAACTGTGCTCTACACTGGAAATTGACACAACATTGTAAACTGACTATAACTCAATAAAAAATATTTTTAAAAAAGGATAGAGAAATAAATATGACTGTTATGAATTAAAAAAAAAAAAGACAATATGCAAGTTCCCATCTCTCTGCCCTTTCCTTGCATCTGTCTCCCTGCCTCGAATATTCACCCTTCTTTCCATACCTCTAAGTCCTCTCCACCCTCCAAGTATCGCCTCCTACCTTCATTCCTTTACAAAGACTCCCCAGTGCCTGCCAAACACAGGGCTTGCACGTAACAAAGGCTCCCTTCCTTCAGGTAGGCTTCTTTTGTTTTCTTTCTTTTTTTAACTGAATTTTTTATTGAGAAAATTGTAGATTATTGAGAAATGAAGTCAAAATGCAGTTGTAAGAAATAATACAGAGAGGTCACGTATACCCTTTACCCTGTTTCCCCCAATGGTAACATCTTGCAAAACTGGTTCAATATCACAACGAGGAAACCGACATTGAAACAACCCACCGATCTGACTCAGGTCTTCCTCAGGTTTCCCAGCTATTACTTGTACTTCCCTTTGTGTGTGTGTATGTGTGTGTGTGTGTGTGTGTTTAGTTAATCACCGGTGTTAGTTTGTGATCACACACCGCAGTTAAGATACAAAACAGTTCCATCACAACAAGGACCCCATGGGCTGACCTTTCATATTTTCATAGCCAGACCTCCCTCCGTCCTTGGTTTTATCTTTTCAGATATGCTTCTTATTCAAATATTTATTCTTTCATTTAACAAGTACTTTTTTCAAGTGCCTCCTATAGTCCAAGCTCCATGAAAACCAAAGTGGTTTGCCTGATTTGTTCACTGTTATATGCCCAAGGCCTATGATAGTGGTTTATACCTCATAGGTGTCAATAAATAATTGTTGAATGAATAAACGCTGGGGATACAGTGGTGAACAAAAGAAATAAGGCTCCTGCTGTTAATTACAGTTGTCTTCCTAGTGATAACAATAGCAATTTTTTTTTCTCCATGACTCATAAATGATGATATCCACCAAGGCTCTGTTCTAGACTCTCTTCTCTGTCTCCACCCACCCCAGGGGCAATACTGTCCACTCCTGCTGCTCCAGCCATCATCTCTATGCAAGTAAACTTGTCTGATTAAGGACTGATTTTTCTTCTTCCAGGGGAACAGATAAAGATAACTTCTTTTCTATCTGTATGAGTGGACCTAAACCAGAGACACACATCCTCAGGTGAAGGGTACCATCCAGCCTTCACATCATCAACTAATCTTTCAAGATACAGAAAAGAAAGAAGAACCATAGACTTGTGACAAGCTAGGACTGCACTTTCTCACCACTCCAGTGAATTCAGCTCATGCCAGCAGAGGAAAAGGAGCTTCACATGAGATTCTGGGTGAGCAGGAGAGGAAGGGTGTTCTGGTATCTACAGCCAAGGATCTGGGTCATAGGAGGAAAGGCACTTCCATCAACAGTCACAGGAGTGTAACAGTTGCCCAGCCAGATATTTCATGTGTATTAATTTTGTTAATACAACCACCATGATACTACTCCCAACTTACAGATAAAGAAACTGAGGCAGAAAAAGGCTCAATAACACCCCCAACATTTATGGAGTCTCTAAATAGCTGGGTGAGACCCAGCGGAAGCCATAGGGAAAAGCTTTTAACCACTCTATCATATTTCCTTGGAAATACGAAGTGATATTTGCATGGAAGGGCAAAGCCTTCAGGCATGGTATTAGCAGACACGCCTTAACCAAGACAGCCATTAGAAACAAACATATTTCTAGCCCTGACCTCCTTCCTAAGTTCCAGACCATGTTTATGACTGGGCTCTAAAGAGTTTCACCAGATTGTCCCACTAGCACGTCGAACTCAAAATGTCTAAAGACGAAATCATTACCTTGTCTTTCATACCAGTTTCTCCTCCTGAATTCTCTAGTCCTGTTAACATTACTCCTACCTTTTCATTTATACTATTTGGATATTTTAATATCCGCTTTTAATCCTCCCATTCCTATTCACTCTACTCCAAATTAATTGTCATGTCCGATAGATCTGACTTCTGTAATGTGTTTAAAACATGACTCCTTAATTCAGTTGCTACAGCTTCAACCCTGATTTCAATCCTTCACTGCATAATAGCTACGAGCCTTCTGTTTATCCTACATCACTCTCTCACATCTATCCAGAAAGCTTTTATAATAGTAGTCTTCCTGGAGCACAATTCTAATCACATTGCTACCTGTTCAAAAACCAAACCTTTCATCACACACATACACAAACACACACACATGCACACATCTTATCTATATGGCTTCTCATGCTTTATTTTTCAGAGGTTGCAGGATCACTGAAAGGGAGTGGTGGCAGGGAGAGTGCATCACTCCAGACAGATCCGCAAAGGTTCTTATTCTACTGTCAGTCAACCAAATCTCTTTTGTTCCTCACCACCACTTTCAAAAGTATTTGGACACCAATCCATCCTGTTTTCAATCACTGTAATTATGTCACTCCTGTGCCCAGAAACTCCAACAGTCCCCTTCCCCTTCCACTTAATTGTTAGTGTCTAGTCTGTTGCAGTCTTCAAGTGCTTTCCTGCACGTCTCGTGCTGTGCTATGCTATGCCAGTTCAACAACATACCACAAAATACCACACACTACTTTGCAGCTTAGTTTTGTGATAAGTTGACTATTCCATTACCAAGATGGAAGTGTTTATGGTAGATGGCCAGCCTGTCCTGTTTCTCCAGCATGATGGTTTGTTTTATAGTTCAACTTGGTTAGACTAAGGTGCCCCGTTGCTTGGTCAAATACTAGTCTAGATGTTACTGTGAAGATATTTTGTAGATGTATTAACATTTACAATTAGCTGATTGTAAGTAAAGCAGATTATCTTCTATAATGTGGGTAGGACTCATGCAACTAATTGAAGGTCTTAAGAGCCAATATGGAGGATTCCCAGGGAGGAAGGAATTCTGTCTCAAGATTGTAACAGAGAAGTCCTGCCTGAGTTTCCAGGCTGCTGGCCTGCCTTATGGATTTTGGACTCAAGACTATAATATCAATTTTTACCTAAATTTCTAGTCTGCCTGCCTGTCCTACAGATTTGGGGCTTGCCAGCCCCCCACAATCATGTGAGCCAATTTCTTAAAATAAATCTCTCTCTCTCTCTCTCTTTCTCTGTTTCTCCCTTCTAACTGGTATAATTTCCTATTGGTGGGCAGATAGAATTTCTCTGAAGGACCCTGATTGATTTGCCCAACTTTGGGGCACATGATTAGGTTACATTTAATTTTATTTTAAAACCAAACAATTCAGATCCCTATTTCCACTCATCTCAATAACGCATGTCCCTCCTCAATAGAAAGTCTCCTCCCAACCCCTTAGCTACAAGATAAGTCAAGAACTACAATGGGCTGGAAAACTGTGCCTGTCTTTTAAAAAGCCCCATTCTCTGCATCATGGGGTCTCTGCCCAAAAAGTGCCCATAGCTAGGCACTCTGGCAGTCCTGAGTAGCCCCCACCCACTCCTGGTCATGCTCTGGTAACAAGGAACTTGCCCATACTGACATTATTTCCTCGGGTGCAGGGCAGGGCTGGACTAGCATCTCTCCCCTGGGCTCACGCGCAGCAGCGCTCACAGCACTCTGTAACTGGCCTGGACTTCCCAAGCCGTGATCTGTTGTTGACTCAGCTCTCACGTTGACACGCACACTGGCCTTGGCCACCGCTCTAGACTGCCCTCCTCCTTAAAGTCAGTTTCCTCTTGAGATCTTCATTTATAAACAACTGTCCTCAATCATGGTAACTTCAGTCCATCAGACATGATACGGAACACTGAACCTCAACACAAAGGGATCGGTTCCCTTCTTCCAAGAACCCCCTTTGGTCCCTATCCACATTTGCCCTACGTCTGACATAACTAAGTGGCACTGCCGAAGTCGGTCCTTTCCAAAACAAAGAAGGTGTGCTGCAGAGTAAATCAGTATTTCCACTTCTAGCTGCCAATAAATTATTAATGACAATTTTATCGTTCCATGATTGTTTTGAGTACCATTCACTGGGCATCTCCTTCAGTTACTTCTCAGGAAATAGACCTCAAAGGAATCAATGAACCAATAAATCCTTTGTTCCATGCTCCTGTCTTCCCCTCTGGCCTCAGGAATTTCCCCTACATCTGAGTACTGTATTTTATGGTATTTTTACTTAATAAAAGTCCATTGCAATCTCACATTTGGCCTGTAGATGCTGGGTATGTGGTTCAGGCCTTTTGAAACACAGGCTAAGGAATCTGTACTTAATTTGGTAAGCAATGGGGAGCCATTGAACCTGAGCACTTAATTTCAAAGTAATAAAAAACTAATTCTTTGCTTTATCAAGACTACACATTCAGCATACTATATACCTGGGTTTTTTAGAGCAAGGGATAGTTCTTTAGTTTTTTGTTTTTTTTTTTTTTCCTTTATAAGATGCTACTGGTAAGTATTTTATGCCTGCAAGGCAGGATCAGGGTTTTCATAAACTCCTGTTAAAAAAAAAAAAAGCAGCTCTAGATTAGAGAATTTTCAAATATTCCTCATCTTTGCAAATCACATTTCAAAAGGGAGAGTATTTGCATATTCAAGGTGAAATCCCATGGAAATATGCCGCATGCCCAGTTTTATAGAGTAATTATTTCTACATTTTTGAACTGGCACCACCTTCAAAATACGTCAGCTCAAACTGCACAGTAGACGTAGGTATTAATTAGCCAGGCTAATTATCCGAACTTGTTTAGACTAATCAAGTGATGAAGCAGCTTCAATCTGTTGGGGTTTTCTTGAACAACTAGCAGTAAAACATGAACTTGTTATGACTAGTAAACTGCACAAACACAATTTGCCACTGAGAAAGAGATTCCGCGTTCCGGGAACGCGGGTCCTTTCTCACAAAGCCCAGTCCACAGCCAGCTCTGCCTCCAAAGGTACTTTGAAGAAAGGTCTTTCTGTCTCCTCACAGCAGATAATCAATACGACATGCTGGAGGGGAAGATGGAGAGTTAAAAACGTCCTCTTCACATGAGTGAGTAAACACCAGCTCCGTGCTCGGGATGGCGCGGCGGCCCAGAACTGCAGGCTGAGACAGACTGCAAATAAACCCTTCCCGGAGCAGAGAGCGGCCAGGCGAACGCTGAGCCCCGAAGCTGGCACCTCAGAGCCCTTTGCCTCGTATAATTTCATTTCCCTGTGACTGCAGATCAGTGTGTGCCTGCGAAATTGCATAATGTGCCATTTACGCAGCTGTTCTCGGCAGACCTATTCTTTGCACACCGATTTGCCCGCCTGCCTAATAAATCCACAGGGAGGGAGGGAGGGAGAATCAAAGTTTTCACCGTTACACGGTGTTCTCGGCCTCTCCCACGGGCAGAGGAAATCACAGGCCTGGAAGTTCCAGTGCCTAGGAGCTTTGTGTGGGTCCTGTTTTCCCCAGGTTTCAGCACTTTGGGGGAAAGATAAATGTGTTTTGTTTTGTTTTGTTTTCCCACATCCTTAACCTGGCTCTGTCTCCTCCCTGGGTCTGAAATAAAGCCTCCTCTCCTCCTGGCTTCTCCCCCATGCTGCTGTTATGTTTTTCCTGAATTGCTACTGTGTTTCTGGCTTCTCCCCACGTTGAGTCAGCTCTGAGTAGGGGTGGCAGAAAGCTTCTAACGTCATCTTGAAATACTAAAGGTAGGCAGGCTGACAGCTTTTAGCAGCCCACAGCCTCAGGCTAGTATTTTTCCACTACAGTGATGATAAAAGATAAGATGTCTTTCAAACGGTCCTGTGCTGGGGACCATCTAAAAGCAGGGCTTTCAAAATACAAAACACTGCTAGTTCCCAGGGGCAAAATTCACCTCTTCCTTTGTTCCACCACAAAGGGTAGAAGGGAGCCCTGTTCCTCAGGGTTACAAGGGAGCTGGTGTATGAGGGACTGGCAGCCGTGACCCCAGTGAATCAGAAATCAGAGTAAACTGCTAGTGTCCTTTCTCACCAGAAAACCTCGAGCCTTGCTCGGAGGGAGCCACTTGCCTTTTTCTACTGATCTTTTTCACTATTCACTAAACTAGAACACGAAATAATTTCTGGACTACGCATCTCTCCTACTGTTAAAACCATGTTTGCATATGTGCTATTTAGGTTACAGCATAAAGTAAGGGGAATGCACTTGTGTACGTGAACTTCCCAGCAGACATGCTTTTGGAAACGTGGATGAACTGTATTCTGGAAATTAAATCAAATCAAAGCCCTTGGGGGCTTCATTGTTTAAAGACATTTTATAGCATATCTGCTTATAAAACCCATAACACTTCTGGGAATGTGGTTTTTCTCATGCATTTTTTTGAAGTAGGAACCTATTTTCTCATCTTAAAATGAGCATGGGAGTCTATCTCTTCACATAGAAAATTCTGCAAATTTCCCTAGATTCCTGCCCGTCTACTGCAGTGCTCCTTAAGGCTAGATTTTGAACAATCCACAGTCCAACGTCTCCCTCATAGATTTTAATTCATTTTAATAGTGAACTTTCTAACAATCAAGCAAGCTTACTTTTGAGATAAAATGTTCTTCTCAGTGACGATATTCTGGTAAATTTTGCATGACCACCCATCAGGTATGTTACAGAAGTACCTTAGAGACTGACCAACAGGCAAGATGATTTTTTTTTTAAGTTTGGGGTGTGTTTGTATGTGTGTATGTGTATTTTTTTTAACATGGTAAAATACACCTAACATAAAAATTACTATCAGTGACATTTAGTATATTCACAACGTTGTGCAACCACCACTATCTAGTTCCAGAACATCTTTATCACACGAGAAGGAAATCTGTACCCATTAAGGATCCATGACTGTATCACCAACCTCCCTCTCCTCTTCCCAGCCCCCAGCAACCACTAATCTGTTTTCTGTCCGTCTCTGTGGATTTGACTTTTCTGGATATTTCATATAAATGCAGTCCTACGATATGTGGTCTTTTGTGTCTGGCTTTATACTCTTGGCACCAGCAAATCTTCTCTAGTTAATTGCTTTGAGATCCATCTTCCATTTCCATCCTCTTTTCTCCCTTCCCAGGCTCTCACTGGTGTTCTTTGCATCTTATTCGGTGTGAAGTCGCTGGTCTGGGATTGCCACCCTGTGGAGCTCCTGGGAGGAGGGGCCACCACACTGACAGCCCTTCTGCCACTACCTTCTTCAGGGCTGGCTGCGGTCGCCTTTGGGGCTCAAAGAGCAGCCAGTCACCCTCCAACTCTCCCAAGGTTTTTAGATTTTAAAATAAGATGTGAGAGGTGCTTTTTCCCTTCTTGACAAATTTAAGCGATAATTAGCTGGTAACAGAAACTCTCCCCTGAAGTGCCATGACGTGCTGGTACTTAACAGATGAGCTCCAAGTAGAACGTTCGCTTATGGCCGGAAGAGCCAGCACTGCTAACCCCGCTCCAGGCGCCCAGCCATGTGCACAGTGTGCATGTGGCGCCTGCATTTCCTTCTGGTCAACAGAAGCCACAGAAGAAAGAGCAGCCCGTGGAGCCCTGGTAACAGTGCTGGGCTCCGAGTGAGAAGATCCAGGTTTGAATCATACTTGCTGCCATTTACTAGTGTAACCATGAGCAAGTCATGGAACATCCCAGCCTTATGTTTAAAAGGAAAGTCATTTAAACAGTGGCTAACCTCACCAGACTGTTATCAAGTTCAAAGCCAAGAAAACAATCCCCTACACAAAAGCTGTTTGTAAACTGTGACCATAGTCCCTAAAAATCCACAGCATGTAAGCATCATGAAGGCAGGAACTTTGTCCTGTTTTCTGCTTCCACACCTAACACATCACTCAAGACGTAGGAGACGCTCAGTAAGATTTTCATGAATTTGTGCAATAAAGAATAGTGCATTCTTGTCAGTAACCAGGCCCACCCCGTCAGCCTCCAATGAGCATCATCCATAGATAACTATCCAGATTTTTTTTATTTTTTGCATTTTATGCATTGTAACCAGGTTATCACAAGGTAAGAGTCTCATCCCAATATACTTCTTCTAAATGATGCTAGACTTGGAGAGGAAATGAAAAACATTGTTCTATTGAAGCGGGGAACAGGAAAGAAAGCATGACTTCAATTTGAGATGAGCTCTTGCCTTGAACCTTACAAACCTGACTCAAATCGCACCTCTTCTGGGTTCGTGCTCTTAGCGTCCACACACCCTGCAGTCATGCTCTGCCCCATCACAAAGCTAATTTACTCATCACTGGTATAAACTCATAAATGTGTTTTCAAGTCTAGAAGCTTCTCCTGGACCAGAACCAGCTAACTTCCTCTTCTCTCCCTCCTTCCTCCCATCTTTCCTTCTTTCTTTCTTTCTTTCTTTCTTTCAGTAGTAATTTTTATTTTTTTAAACAAACTGCCGCAGAAGTGACAATATTTTAACGTAAATCCCTGACATCATATAATTTCACTCTAAATACTTTGCATTTTACAACTTTTTTTTTAGTTCTTTTTTTTGGTGGGGTGGGGAGGAATTAGGTTTATTTCTTTATTTGTAGAGAGGGTACTGGGGATTGAACCTATGAACTCATGCATGCTAAGCATGCAGCTCTTCCACTTGAGCTATGTCCTCTCCCTTTTTTTTTTTTTTTTTTTTTTTGGTGAGGGGAGGTAATTAGGTTTATTTATTCATTTTTACTTGAGGTACCAAGGATTGAATTACCAATTTTTTAAAAGATATTTTGTCACACAACCACAATGCTGCTATTACAACCTAACAAAATAATAATGATTTCTCATCTTATACCCACTCCACATTCAAATTTCTCTAAAAGAATGAAGATGTCCTTTTACAGTTGGTTTGTTTAATTCAAGGTCCACCTGCAGCCTTGAATGGACACAAGCGTTGCATTTCATTACTCTACTTCTTGGCCTTAGTGCAGCTGGCACTTATTGTTCAGTGGGCACTCAGTGGAACAGAGATTGTTCGTGGAACAGACATTAACTGACCCCTCCATGTACCAGACAATGCCTTCATCGCTGGTGATGCAAATATAAATAAGATACATTTTTTTGTCCTAAAGCCTCAAAATTTGGGCAATCCAAAATGAATTTGAATCGAAGTAACTGAATGAAGACCATCAAGGCGAATGTCTCAAGCCTCGTATCTGCTATTTTTCCTTCAGAGAAGGCTTTGGGGCAGAGTTCGATGAGTTTTCCTAATAGCAGCACCGCTTTACCATTTCATGTGAAAGGTGGTCCTCTGTGATTTGGAGGGAGAGATTATGTATTTGCAAAAGCCATTGGTGATGCAGAGCGGTAAAACGTACGAGCTCAATACATCATACACATCAGTGGGACTATATCACATATTGTTCACTGTATGGAATTTAATACAAGTATAATTCAGATGCAAAAAAATGCTACAACGCAGCTAATAACGCAGATTTCAAGTTCCATTGTATAAGCAAGACGTCAGAAAGTTTGCTGAACACACATTAATTTTTGTTGGTGGTGATTCAGAGCTGCTCTTTATGTTCATTTTCAGAAAGAAACTGGATATTTAAATTTTAGATCACCCTGCTCAAATGTAAAGCAACTCATCATGTGACTTTTTGTTATCTATAAGATAAAGGGCTACCTCTGTAAGCAGCCTCCCAGACCCTCTATAATCTGGCCTTGCCTGCTTCTCCAGACTCATCTCTTGCCTTACATCTAAGGCTCCACCAAAACTGAACAGCAAATCTTACCCCACCCCGAAATTTTCCCATATTCCTTTTATGACTTATGTCCTTGGCCTGCTCCAGGTCTCTGCAAGGAATGCTCTGCCTGCTCTTTTCATGTCCTCTGCCTCCACACCTGGCCCCAGTACATCATTTAAGACTTAGTTCCTTGTCCTTTCCTCCAGGAAGCCTTCCGTGAACCCTTGGAATTGGTTGGGTAGCTCTCCTTGAGCTTCTAGGACACCTTGTATAAATCTCATTCAGCATGCACATAGCACGTCGTGCTGGAATAATCTGCTGACAGTCTAGCCTCTCCCTCTTTTCCTCCCCCTAGACCAGACATGACCCTCTCCAGGGCCAACACCATGTGCCCTGCACCTCAGTTTCCCCAGGGAACAGCCGAGGCCTGGTGGTAGGAGGCCCTCAAGAATTCCTTGGGCAGAATGACTAGAAGATGACAGTGGGAATTAAGTAGACAGTTACAACATTTTAAGAGATAAATCACGATTTTCAACCACTTTATGATGCTGGAGCTGGAAAGATGTTAAGGGAATGTTCTAGTGTAACCCTCTGATATGGCAGTCGAAGAAACTTAAGCAGAAAGGACATGAGTGTCCATGGACACCCAGGATGTCACTAGTGCTGAGGTAGAAAAGAAAGGAATGGTCATTGAAACCTGAAAAGAAAGAGTCCTGTTACACGGAAGTGAGTGATCCTCAGACAAGGCCACATGTAACCCAAAGTGAACTCAGAGGGAGAAGGTCAGGGGAAGAGAAACCCTGGTCTCACTCTCCTGTCTCCTTCCAACCTCCTGCAGAGGCTCTGCGTGGGCTCCCCATGAGCCAAGCCAGCCGGAGGCCAGGTCCGCACTGGCTGCCTCCAGGGCAGAGCGCAGGGCACAGGTGGGTGGAGGGTGAGCTCAGAGCTCAGCGCTCAGCTCAGCCCGGGCGCACAAAGGAGCAAGACTCCCAACTGCCCTCCCATAGGGACCTCACAAGTCTTTTTTTTGTTTGTTTTTTCGGACCATATTTATCTGTTTCATGTATAGTAGTGCTTAGTAGTTGCAAATCCTGAACTCCCAATTGATCCCTCCCCACCTCCTTTCCCCCTGGTAACCTTGAGTTTGTTTTCTATGTCTGTTGAGTCTGTCTCTGTTTTGTAAATAAGCTCATTTGTGTCCTTTTTTTTTTTTAAGATTCCACATATAAGTGATATCATATGGTTATTTGTCTTTCTCTTTCTGACTTATTTCACTTAAAATGATGATCTCCAGGTCCATCTGTGTTCCTGCAAATGGCATTATTTTATTCTTTTTTAATGGCTGAGTAAGTGCTCCATTGTATAAACATACCACAGCTTCTCTATCCAGTCACCTGTTGATGGACATTTAGGTTGCTTCCATGTCTTAGCTATTGTATATAGTGCTGCTGTGAATATTGGAGTGCATGTATCTTTTCATATTAGAGTTTCCTCCAGATATATGCCCAGGAGTGGGATTGCTAGATCATAAAGTAAGTCTATTTTCAGTTTTTTAAGATATCTCCACACTCTTTTCCTCACAAGTCTTAATGCAAGCAACAGGATGGTATTACTCAAACCCTCTCCATGATTCCCAAATATCTGCAACAAATGTGGGGGGTGCCTTTTCATTCTTCTGCTCCCCTCTGGCTCCCATCTCCTCTTCAATCGGCTCATCACCTTGCCACCCCATGGATGTTATCTCTGGTCTGCGTTGCAGATTCCAGCGTAAGTTGCAGTCCCTTCGTCCAATTCCACAAAAAACATCCATTCACAAAGGCAGTGTCTGTGTTTATCAGATTGTATTGGAGATTTGGAGGGAGATCAAACAAGAGTTTACATCGCAAAGAACTTCAAGTTGAACAAGCATCCTTGTGCTTGGAAGCCTTTCAGCCCAATACCAGAAGGCTCCATGGGCTACCTAATGCTCTGTAGTTCCTCAGCCTCACACCATATCTTCATGCATCTCCCCACTCCTCCACTGCTCCCCTCATACCCTCCTTCAATAGCACAAAAAATGCCCCTCGTGTTGAACAGTTAGCCATTTTCTTCTGGGCTTCTGCAGGACCAGTCACACCCAGGCCCTCCAGATCTCACCGTCTTCCCCATCCCACCTGTGCCAGCTTGCGTCCTGCAATGCATTTTGCCCCCAGTTGTCAGTGGAGAAGTTGTCACCTCCTGTTATACATTATTCTAGAGAAAGTAGTTGATTTGGGTGTAATCCTTTGAAAAGGGTATTAATCAACTTGCATAAAAGCCTGTATCAATGGCTTTCTTGTCTCGTGGAATTCAATTCCTCCTCTGAACATGTCACAGTGCATTACCTCGCTCAGAGTTAGCGTATTTCAGCATCTTGTAGTCGTTGGAGGAACATGGCCACGGCGTACTGAGCTCGTCGATTTCTTTCAAAGGCTGATTCAGGCAGCTCAGGATCTCAGCACTCTAAAACTACACTGAGATGAGCCTTACAGCATACACGCTGCCAGTCCGAGCGTAATTTTGATTTCCAAATCCCATAAGGTACTATATCTTAAAGTGTTCTATTCAAAACATCATCTGCACACCCAAGCCTTTTACCAACTTTACATTTGCCCTTAGTGTAGGAGCAATCGTGAACAAAGGCCAAGTCCTTTCAAGAAAGCTCAGAATATGAGAGAGAAGCTTCGTTTTCTATACTGCTAGTCTTGATATAGAAAGCCAAATGGAAGGGTCTAGACCAGGCTCAGAGCCCTGGGGAACTGCTCCCAGTTTATGCTGGGTTTTTTGGTTTTTTTTTCTGAATAGTAAGAGAACATGCTCACTCACAGCTTGACTTCAGGGTGGAGGAGGCTCTAAAGGAAACCAGGGGAGAAGCAAGTTAAATTATTATTAAGTCATTTAAATCACAGAGTATGGGATTTCAGAGCTCCCACATTGTTTTGCCTTAATTCAGACTTTCATACAGATATTTGCATCTTTAGGATCTACTTGGCCTCACTTTTGCTGTCTTCTTAGCTGGATTTGATCAACTTTAAAGAGTCTTATAAATCAAACTTAACTTGAAATTGTCTTTTTCTATATTATATGTGCCTTTTTCTATACTTCTATATGGTCCACACGTCTTATTGTTCAGTTGTAGTAGTTTGTGTTTCTTTACCTTTATAAACTGCATCTACAGAGTCAGGGAGGTGTAAAGGAAGAAGATTCCTGTAGAGAAGAGTCCTTGGCTTTCTTTGAACTTTGGAGATTGAGCTTTAGTTGTTGTTGAGTTGCTTTTAGCTGTAGATTATAAAAACACCACTGGAAACACCTACCACAGTGGGGTTCCTGATGTGTCAAGGTGCTGGATCTGGCATCTCTGCAATTCTTTTGAAGAGAGACTCCCTCATGGTCACAAGGTGGCTGCCAGAGCTGCAGCCATCTCACTTGGCTATAGGCCAAGACAGGAAGCAGGTGAGTAGCCAGGGCAGTAAGAAAATCCTGTCCCTTGTCCTATTTTCTTTTTATCAAGGAGGAAAAATCCTTCCTAGAAATCCCCTCACCCATCTCATTGGCCTGAATCAGGTCTAGTTTAAGGGGAGGCTGCAAAAGTGAGTAATTTTATCAGACTTTATGGTGGCAGACAGGGGAGAAAGTTTTTAGGCATAACTGGGACAGCTGCTGTTCCTAAAAACCCCACATTAGCAGAGAAGATCCCTCCTGGGAAAATGCTTTCGAAGTGCCACATTTAAACCGTCACCAGAGCCTCATGACTCTGTAGTAACACAGAAGAATAATTCAAATCAAGCAGTAGCCTCCACAATTCACATGGTGACCCTAAGGAAAACCTTCCCATAAGGAAATACTTCAAAAAGAAAAGCAGAAAACAGAATATGGAAGAAGATTCACAAATGCTTAGGGTCACCAACCAAATGATACCCTCGGCCTTTCGTCATCTAGATCACTTCCTAGCAAATCGAAAGTGGACGAGTGAGCAGCAATTTCACAAAATCATAACGTGCACTAAATTAGGAACAGACGGTCCCAGCGAATTTAAATGGGAAAACAAACTGGTAAAGTTCTGTGTACCTCCCCTGGCAGGGTCTCCATGCGCTCTCCTGAACCACCCCTGGGTCCTCTTCCAGAGCACAGCCCCTGCAGGTTTGGGTGCAGAGAACTGAGTGAGTCGATGCAGAAATTAAGCTCCAGCTTAACAATAAGCCTGTGGTGACTTGTGGAGACACACATCATGAGAGAAATGTCACCAACTTGGCAGACATAAGTGTCTGAAAGAAAACATTCCAATAGAATGTACTGAAACACAAAATCCAAGCACTGAGCCAGGCTTTCTGAAGCAATCCAAGCATATCCAGGGGCTGGGAAGATCAGAAAGATTTTAATATATATATATATATACGTTTTATATGAAATGTAAAAATATCTTTATATAAAATATTAAAAAGTATACTTAGAATAAAATTCCAAATTCATGTTTCTTCATTGGTATGTGGAAATGTCACGTCTGGGGTTGTGGGACATGGCACATCTGTGCTAAGCTAATTTTGGCTAGATATTCATTAAATGCTTTTTGATTGACATGATAGAATTTTTTTCTACCAACAAATATCCATCCTCTTCCCAACTATCCCAATCAGAAATAATCCAATCAAATCCAGGTGTGTAACGTTTTCCCAGCAGGTCAACAGCCACATACACGTGCTGTTCATTTAGCTCATAGACATGGAATCAGGGGAGAACCACCATCAAGGCCTGTCCTTGGCGTCCTTCCCTGGACTCTGGAAGGAACACAGCAAATGGAGGTGACAAATAAGCATAAACGAGGCAACCCCCTTAGAGGCAGGAAGAGCAGAGGAGAGAACCTCATGCAAGAGACTGTGCAGTGGCCCAACCAGGCAGGAGATGCCACAACCCGTCAGCCTTGGGAGCCCAGGAGCCTCCAGATACCTCCACTCAGCTGCCCTGGGAACCTGGTGACAGAGGGGCTGCGCCCAGCCCAGTACGAGCAGAGTGGAGACTCTAAACCGGTGCTTCTCAATCAGGGATACTGTCCCCACACAGGGTGTATTTGGCAAAGCCTGGAGACATTTTTGTTCACCACCACGGGTGAGGAGTGCTGCTGGCAAACATCCTACAAGGCACAGGACCACCCCCCACCCCAACAAAGAATGATCCAGCCCCTGAAGTCAATAGAGCCCAGACGGAGAAGCCCGCCCTAAGCCAGGGCGAGGAAGGCCGAGGCTGGGGAAGGGGGAGCAGCTACACGGTTCTCACTTCCGTGTCATCAGCCTTCCTTACGTTGTACTGATTGTAATAAACTCATTCTAAACACAGCTCTACTGCTAACAGACTTGAAAAGCTTGAGCTTGATCAAATCCCTTCATCTCATTCTGCTTCGACTTCCTCACTTGCAAAATGGGGATGATAAAAATACCTATCGAATCGGGTTGTTGTAAATAACTCATATATTATTTTCTGACCTTCATTATGGACTTCCACAAATACTATTTATCTCCTGGAATGTTTCAAGGACAGGATGAAATAATGCATGTGAATTTGTTACGGAACTTTAAAACACTACACAAATGTAAGGGATAAAGTATTAGAAAGCTGCCTCTATGCTTTGTGCTTTATATATAACTTAATGCTAATATTTTGAGAGGGGAAAAAATAGTGTGCCGATTTTCTTATTGGGAGTTTTCTATTCGTTTCAGTAGGATAACTAAGTTATTTTAAAAACCTATTCCTCACTCTACTGCCCATGTAAGAGAGGAAAGTCTTTTTTCGTTGCAGTCTTTAAAAATAGGGCTCAGTCCTGAGACTTCTATTCTCTATCTACATCCATTCCTTAGGTGAACTCGTCAATCTCAGAATTTAAGTACCAGCCTACAATTCTTTTCTCCAGTCCAGAACTCCCCTCTGAAATACCAATGCATAGATTGTCACTTAAATACCTACTTGGCATCTCAAACTTAGCATGTTTAAAACTGAAAACTCCTGATTGCCCATAAATAGCAACTCCATCCTTCTAATTGCTCAGACTGAAATGTAGGAGTCATCTGTGCCTCCTCATTTCTCACATCCCACATTCAATCGGTCAGTCAATACATCCAGAATCAAAGGACTTCTTGCCTCTTTCACCATACGGATCTTGACTGAAGCTACCATCACCTTTCTTCTGAATTATTACAATAGTTTCCAAATGGCCTCCCTACAGCTGAATTTCAACAGATTAGCCAGAGTGATCCAATTACAAAATAAATCAGATCTTAGCAGCTTCTGCTGGAATCCTTGCTATACCCCCCATCCTGCTCAGAACGAAAGCACCAGTACTTACAGCATCCTCTGACATCCCACCTGTCCCGTCTGTCCCTCACCTTTTTGACCATATCTCTCACCTTTCTCCCAACTCTCCTCCTCCCCAGCCTCTCGAGGCTTTCCTGGCGGCCTTTGCCTTTGCTGCTCCCCTACCTGGAACCTCCACCCTCACCTCAGGGCTCACGGGGCACCTCCTCATCATTCTCTTTAAAGTTGTAAACTACTCCCCCGCCCCAGCCGCCCTCCTGTGCTGTTTTTCTCTGCAGTAATCCTTTGCACCTGATGCATTACTTTTGCCTTATGTTAATTATTGATTTGATTCTCTTCCCCCACTAAAAGGAAAAAAGCTCCATGATGGTAAGAATTTCTGTCTTTTTTATTCATTACTGTATTCCCAGCAACTGCATCAGTATTTGTTGCACAGTAGGCACTCAGTAAATATTTATCAAGTAAATGAATAGATGAATCAGTGCGTGGACTATTAGAACACACACACATACATAGCCCAAGGATAAATACGTCTTGGAGGGGTAGTCCAATTTTATATAAGAAATGGAAAATCATTCACTAATGTTACCTAATCTGTATAGCCATCCCATCTGAGCATGGAGATTCCATTTAACATGTCAAGTTCCTTAATCTCTTGGAGCCTCTGTTTGCTCATCTACAAAATTGAAATAGTAGTACTATTTTGGTACCTGCCAGGACTGGAGATGGCTCTCTGTCTAGACTGAGCCTTACTTCATTTCTTTTAGGGCAGAGAGTAGGAAATTGCAGGACTCCAGAAGCCAGAGGTCAGTCAAGGAAGTTTTCTCTCCTTTCATTTCCCACCCAAGATGGAAATTCAGATGTTACCCTCCCTGCTCCCATCTCTCTGTCAAAGTTGAAATAGTTGGCTGTCTAGCTGTCCCAAGCCTCTGGGCTGGAACAGCTTACTAGGTCAGAGAGAGGGACCCAGAGGAGTTTGTCTGCAACCTTCACACACCTTAGACACCATCTGGCAACAGTTCCAAAGGCAGAGGATGTTGTGGCTCTTTAATAGATTCCCCAGAGGAAATAGTGGACTAGTGGAGACAGCCAGTCATATCTCTCTTCCATCATTTGGGATATATTTATTTTCTGTTGCTCTGTTCTTAAATGGAGACATGGAAAACAGACTAGCATACTTTTAAACAGAGAGACTTTTCCCAGGAAGTTTGCAAACATTGCTTTTTTTTTTTTTTTTTTTCCTTTTTTACTATATATGGTCTATCTTCTGGGAAAGGGCACATGGACCTTTATAAGAAAAGCAACAATCATCACAGCCTGTTAACTCTTTCTAGAAAGAAAAGAAAAGAAAATCACATGGTGAGTATGTGTGGCACGGGTGGAGGCAAGGAGGTGCTTAAAGCTAGGAAGAGGATTTTACCATGGAGCTACATAACAATTACTTGTTTCATGGGGGTACTGTAAATGAAATCAGTACATAAATTCATAGCACAATGCCTAAGCACTTGTGCTTAACAGATGGTAGTTCCCTCCAGCCCCTTTCTCTTACATTCACATCAGAATGATGTGAAGTTGCATACTTCAGCAGCTCCCTAACATCTCTTACTGCCCCTAGAAAATGGAAGGAAACATGGTGATGCCCTTAATTTAAGAAGCAAGCAAGGGAGGGTGAGGCAAGGGCTGGTGGAAACAGGATTTGTGCTCTCTGTGGACTGGTTCCAACACATACACATGATGTCATAAGAAGAAGCTAGAGATGCAATTGGTGAATATAGAGCTATTAAGACATTTTTGTAACTATACAAATGATTAAATTATTTTTATTGATAGAGGAATAATGAAATGAATTATGATACATCCTTACCATGGAATACCAAGCAGAAGTCACCAAGAATGAGATAGATCTCAATGTAGAAATTTGATCCTATTTTACATATAACCAACCTATATATGTGATGTATGTGATATATATATATATATATATGCCCATGGGCTTTATGGGATCTGAAAGGCCACAATTTAAGCAGTCAAATATAAAATATTTGATGGAAAGAGAAAAGTGGATATTTAGTTTTTATGCTGTGCATGTGGGCAGAAACATTTAATTCTCATTGACTCCACTGACTATCCATAAGCTTCTCCATTTTTCCATGCAGTTAAGTGAGATTTTGTGACTGGTTCCTACCCATGAAATGTGAGCAAAATGATATACATCATCTTCTGTCTGGGATACTTAAGGTTGTGAGTCATCCAAGTAATTTCCCTACCACGAAATGGAAGCAGCCTGGATCACTAAGTCCCCATGGAGGACAGTTTCTCGGGTACCTGACTTGAACTAAAGATGTCGTGTGTGTGTGTGTGTGATTGTATGTATTGAGGGAGGGTGCTTATTGTGTAAAGGCCCTGAGATTTAGGAGTTAATGAATATAATGGATATAACCCATTTCCCCCTCCTCTCCAGGCTTAGCAGCTAAAAGCAACAAACATTCATCACCTCACTGGTCAGGAACTCAGGAGCAGTTCTGACTGAGGACCCCTCATGAGGCTGCAATCAAACTGTTGGCCAAGGGTGGAGACATCTCAAGGCTCTACTGGGGCAGAAGAATCTTCTTCCAAGCCCGCTCATATGGCTGCTGGCAAGTCTTAGCCCTTTGGTGGCAGTTAGCCAGATGAGTAAGTGGCCTCTCCACAGGGCTGCTCAAGGCGAGGCAGCTTGCTTCCCTAGAGTGAGAGACTTAAGACAGAGAGCGAGAAGGAGAGGTCCCAGGATGGAGGTCGGTCTTTTTATAACCCAGTCTCAGAAGTTACATCCCATCACTTCTGCCTATTTTGTTTCTTTGAAGTGAGTCACTAAATCTAGCCCCTACTCTTGCAGATGAGAATTTCAAGATTGAGACCACCAGGAGGTAGCCCCCAGGGCCATCTCAGAGGCGGACGACCACATGCAACATAGCCCAGTCTACCCTGAACAATGCAATTTTCTCCTCCGTTGCATGACATTTTTTGCATGACTTACTTTTATTATATAAAAAACAAAGATTAAAACCTTTTATACCATGTCAAAAAAAAAAAAAAAGCTACCCAGCTAGAATCTCAGTTCTTTTCCCTTAAAAAAAAAACAGCCACATGACATGATGGCCAATGATAAAATCATCCATTTTTGCCCCTCTTAAAAGTAGCCCATTATTATGCAGTTCTTAAACGCACATCTTGGAAGTGACTCATTTTATCCCTACTCCATTTGGTACTTCTGTCACACTCAAGACATTTCCTTTGCTACAATCTAAACTACTGGGAGGTCTCCTGGGCATTTTCTCCAGAAAAAAAAAAAACTTTCCTCCTCATTGCCTAAGTTTTAATTGGAGTGCAGCGGCCATTGAAATGAAAATACAAAGTGAACCAGATAGTAGTTTTCTTCTAAAGTCAGGTTCCCAAAGTTTGCACCAAGCTTTGGAGATGCCGCCCTTCGGTAATTACCTACAGATGTGCTCAGGGCTGCTACTGTACAGACACCTCACTGTTGACCTTCACCTGGACCATGGCTCTTCAAAATTCTAAGATAATAAGGCAGCTGGGAGATGACACTAACCGAGGACCTGTCAGCTTACCAAGCCAGTAGGATTTGGGTCAATCTTACAGGATTATCACTCGTTTTGGGTTAACTGTCTTTCTTGATGAAACTGGAAAGGAAGAAAGTGAATATAATTACATAGTGAATGCCTTTAAATAAAGAAAGGGTAAGGATAAACATTTCAAAGGTTTTCCTTTATATTTGGAAAGAGAGGACTAAGCAGGCAAAAGCTCAGAGATTCTTTAGTGAGAGGTAAATTCCGAGGTAAAAATTAGCACATACAGGGAGACAGGATCTAGGAGGCAGGAAATAAAATCAAATAGAATAGGGGATATTGGGGAGGCAAGACTGACCTTGATGGTGTAGTAGACTTCAGCTTTCTCAGTAAGGGTCATCTAATTCCATCCACGCCATTTTGAGAGTGGACTTACTTTGAGAGTTTGTTCTATTTTTTAAGAGCTGGGTAAGATTCCAGTGACTCTAACAGCATGGTAAAGTTGGCAAGTGACGATAAATCATTTTTAATAGTTGCAATTTGTAAAATAATGGGTCCTGTGGGAAGAGAGTGAGGAGTTTTCACCACAGCTGGGTAGTCCCTATAATTTCCTCAATTTTCCTCTAAAAGTCCCACATCAGCAATGTAATTGTCTGCCTCACTGTCTCCCTTCCACCCCAGATGGAAGAGAGAGAGCACTGAAGAGAATAATAATGTGACATTCGATAAAGTGCTGTCGGCAAAGCTCTGGGTTGGGCGGAGGAGCGGGTGGCGTCCAGAGCTCTGCGCGGGGAACACAGCACCGCGTCTGGGCTCAGGCCCGAGCTTCGCAAGGCCAGCGTGACTCAGCGGAGCCCCGGGGGCCAGGAGAGGGCAGGGTTACAATGCTGGGCTTGGTCCCCATCCCTCTTTCGGAGCATCTTGGCTCATGCTTATTTCACTTACTGGCTTTCACACTCAGGTTTCATTTGAAAGGGCTTGGAGGCCAAAAAAGAAAAAACTTCTTTAAAGAGAAATGGTCTGGTGGAATATCCCAAACATCAACCTTAGCCCTTTTGTTCTTCCTTCCAAGAGGCGACGTTCTTTTCGACAGAGAAGGGGAGAAAAAATCTCAAGACTGGTAATGGGCTCGTATTCTGATAACAGTGCAGGACCTCCCGGGAGACAGTCAAAGCAGCTCACCTGGGCTTTCTGTGTCTGCCTCGTCTCCCTGAGGTCTTCTAGCCTCGGAGTCTACAGATGGATAAGGATCTGCTGATTGGATTAGGATTAAATGCAGCTGCATGTGACAGGTAATCTACCAACAGTGGTCTAAACAACATAGAAATATGGCAGCTCCAGTGTCCTTAGGGACCCAAGGGCCTCCCAGCTCACCTACTCCACCATCCCTAGGGTCTGGCCTGCATCCTCTCTCCCCACAAACGTGGCTAGAGCTTGAGGACCAAATCTGGTTGTCCAGACAACCAAACAGACAATGGAAGAGCAGACACAGCTGAGCTGCTCTTTTGGGAGATTTCCAGGGCTGCCTGTGTCAACCACTCCACAGTGACACTGGGCTGCACCCCTCTTGTGCTCCCGGCTCTCTGACCTAGGCCGGGCAGCAGGTGACTCTGCCTCAGGCTGCAGGTCTCACCCGGCCTGCACCACCCTGCCGTTTGGACACTGGTCTACGTCATGTGTATTCATTCCGTGCCCAAGGTTGCTACAATGAGCAGCTCCCTGAAACATGTTTTTCCCAAGGAGGAGGTCATGTGCTCCTGGAAAGTCTAACAGAAACATTCAGTGCCTTCTAGGGTCTAAACTTTAAGCTGGCACAAAGTCACTTCTACCCATGTCATTGGCAAAAGCATGTCATACGGCCAAGTTCAGTATCAACCAGATGGGAAACTATACTCTTCCCATGAAAGCTAAGGGAGAGGAATAAGTATTTTCTGACTAATAAATTTCACTACTGGGCCGGGGCCCCCCAAGACCACCCATGGATTTGGCAATTCACTAGAAGGACTCATAGGTCACTACCCCCAGTTCTGGTTTATTGTGGTGAAAGGATACAGAGCAAATTCAACAACGGGTGAAATCCAGAGGAAACCTAGTGCTAGCTTCCCAGAGTCTCCCCCAGTGTGAATTAAGTGTGTTCCAGTCACCCAGGACACACTTAATTCTTCCAGCAAGCAGTTGTGACAACTCATGCAGTGTTGTCGGTCAGAGAAGCTTGAACAAGTCGAGGAGTCCAGTGTCAGCTGCACAGCTGTACTGTGCCTGTGTGACTAACTGCAGTCACTGAAGCTCCAGACCCCAAGAAGGAAACAGTTTGCACAGAATATCTAGGCCAGATGGTTCGATGCGATCAAAAGCCCAGGGCCTGCAAAACAACCTTATCAGTTAGAGCATTCCCAGAGCTCAGTTCCTGGGAACCAGCCAAGGGCCAGGCATGGAGCAGACCCTTCTTGGGAATGTGCAGATTTTTGAGTGATTTGGCCCTGCTCAGTTAACACTTTCCTGCACCTTGTCCCGTATACCTTCCTCTGATAAAGACCCCAGTGTAATCACATTGGCCACACTCAGGTGCATGGGAATCTGGGAAGGGTAATTTTCCATCCAGGTGAATACCTAACCAAGCTAAGAAGCAGAAATGCTACCCTTAAAAAGTTGGGAAGAGATTTTTGGGGTGCCACACTGACCACTTGAGGTGAACTGTAAAAGTGAAAGTAGGAGATCCATGTCAGGGAAATATTGCTACTTGACCAGTGATCATGATAATATTACTGTATTTTACCTTTACCAAGATGCCATTAATTAGAAGACACAACATGATTTTAATACTGCTAAGAAAAGGGGTAAATGCTGCTGATTCAATAATAACACAATGCTTTCACTTTACACAGTTATCAAAAAGTACAACACTCACAAACTTAGCTCAGTGAATTTTCATAATGTGAACACCCCTGTGTAAACAGCTCTGACTGAGAACTAGAAGGGCCCCAGAAGACCCTTATCCCTCTTTTCAGCTACTACATTTCTCCAGAAGTAACCATTATCCAGGCTTCTAACAACATGGATCATTTTTAGTTAATTTTGAATTTTATATGAATGGAATTTTTTATTATGTGCTCTTTTGAGTCTGACTTTGCTCTACATCCGTGTTATTTGTATGTAGTTGTAATATATTCCTTCTCCTTGCTGTATAGTACTCCATGCATGAATATACCACATTATATTTATCCATTGCATTATTAACAGACATCTGGGCTATTTATTTACAGTTTGGGAATACTACAAATAGTGCTGTTATAAACATTCTTCTATTTTTATTTTATGGCTATTTAGGCGCATTTCTGTCGGGTACATCTCTGGAAGGAGAACCATGGGGTCAGACTAGATATTTAGTAAATATTGCCACAACAGTTTCCAAAGTGGTTGTCCAACTTACAGTCCCACAGTGTGGAAGAATTCTAGTTGCTCAACAACCTCACAACTTGATATTGTCTGCTTTTGTTTTGTTTTTGTTTTAGCCATTTTGGTGAATATGTAGTATTGTTGACTGTGGTTTTAATTTGCATTTTCCTGATAACTAATAAGGTTAAGTCTTTTTCATTTGTTTATTGACCATTTGACATCCTTTTTAAAAAATTTTAATGTTTTAAAGTTTTATTTATTTATTTATTTATTGGGGGGGTAGGTAATTGGGTATATTTTTTTATTTTAATGGAGGTACTGGGGATTGAACCCAGAACCTCATGAGTGCTAAGCATGCACTCTACCACTGAGCTATACTCTCGCCTCCACCATTTGATATTCTGATTTGAGATGTGCCCATGATTTTTCTCATCTCTCTATTAGAATGTCTGTCCCATTACTGTTTTGTAGTTCCTTTGTTATATGGAATACAACTCTTTGTCAGATATCCATAGTGTAAATATTTTCTCCCAACTCATAACTTGCTTTGTCGCTCTATTAATGGTTTGTCTTGATAAGGAAAAGTTCTTAATTTTCATGTAATCCAATGTATTTATGTTTTTCTTTAGAACTAGAGCTTTTGAGGTCCTGCTTAATAAGTATTTCTCCAGCCCAAGCTCATGAAGATGGTCTCCTATGATATCTTTCAGCAGCTTCATTGTTTTGTCTCTGATTCTGATCACATGGAGAGACCCACAATCCATCTGAGGCTGATTTGGGTGACGAGTAAAAAAGTGTGCACATCCCAGTGACCAATGTGCACATTCAATTGATTCAGAGCATTTTTTGAAAGACTTTCCCACTGTACTGCAATGTCACCTTATCATAATCATTATTTAGAATCTGTTTTGTTACGGAAACAGCTCTTTTAGAGTTATTTTGATAAAATGTATTACTTATCACTGTTTTACATTTAATAGATCCAAAAGAAAAACAAAAGCAAAATGAACTGATTAAAATAGTCCTAAGACTTTTCCTCGAAGTCTGACTCTTTAACTTTACAACTTTTCAACCCAGCCATTGATGACTGTTTTTCCACAAAATGTGGTCCCCTGTGCCATCAAGAATGTTGGCAATGCAGCAAAAGAATGCTCTGTTGTTGTCCCAGGGTTTTCTGCACATTTTTATTTCAGCGTGCAGAACTGACATTAAACAACTTTAGCCAAGGCCACCGTGATTTTAAGACACATTCTGATTTCAGAACTGTTACAATATGAAAATATGTGTGGCTTAAAATCAAAGAAATATGGTTTTTGCCTTGGGTCAGTTTACTAGAAGCCTCTAACAGACATTCAAGTGCATATGGCTTATTGAGAAAGTACTTTTTAGGGAGGAAAAACAAAATTCCCTAACAAAAGTAAAGAAACAGGATAGGAAAGGGGAGGAGCTGAGCCAGGATGTGATCTCAAGAGGAGTTTAGTTCTTGCCTGCTCCATGCTAGGGAGTGAGGGAGGGCAAGGAAGGCAGGGATGGCCCATAGCCTTTTGTAACCCATGTTAGTCAGCCATTGGCTGCCAGCAGCAGAGAGCAGGGTATGTTGCAATCTCCCCATCGAGTTTCCTCCCTCTTGACAAGAGCAAGTCCTTAAAGAAGGGATTAATTGTGATCTTTTAGCATCAGCACTCAAAACAGCTGGAGGATGGCTGCACTGGTAAGGGGAATATAGGCTGGGCACCAGTAGTGTTTCCTATAATCATAATACCTAAAATTAATTGAGCATTTACTACATACATTTTACAAATGAGGAGCCTAGAGTTTGGAAAGGCCAAAGGTGCTGATAAGTGCTTACACTTTAAGGTATGTGGTGAAGTACCAGGGTCACACAGCTAGTCAATGGCAGAGTTGAACCCAGGCAGTCTGATTCCAGGGCCCCCGCTCTTAATTTCTCTACTGCACTACTTCTAAGCAAACTCATACAGGTAGGTAATCAAGTGCATTATTTACGTGGTGGAAAGGAGAGGCCCCCTGGGTACACAAAGCTGGCCAAATAAGCAAGACAGGAAGATTATATTCATGTTTTAAATGCTGGTTACTTTTCCAAACTCAAAATTTTGTTCTGTTCTCAATCCTATTTTCTTTAGATCTCCAGACAGATTCTCCTCTCATCTTTGGTGCCAAGGGAGATTGATAAAAGTAATCAGTACTTCACCACATACCTTAAATTGCAACCATTTATCATCACTTTGGGTTTAGCTGTCTTGGACAGTTATGAGTTGCTCTCCAATGTCTTCCACGTAGAACCAGCAATTAAGGCTTTGTCTTAGGATCATGGAGGATCTTTACAATATTCATGGCTGATTTTCTTATTGTGGCAATGATTATTTTGGCTCTCTGTAATTTAGTTTTCATCAATTCCCTTTGACATTCAAAACCATTTTCTTCCAACATTTCTTCCACAGCTTTAAATAGCATTTCACAGGCACAGACAGCAAAAAGCTGAGAATCACCTTTGTGTCTATTTGGTTGACTTGCCTTCAAAAGAAGCACAAAAGTTGGGTCTTTGCAAAACTGCTCAGTGTCATATTGAAATGCTTATCTAATTTTTTGGCCTCAACCATCTCTGATTCATCTTGACTCTTTCCCATCCTTCCCCACCCTCCATAAGCTCATCTTGAAAAAAGAAAGCAGTACTTTAAAGTGACAAGCCCCATATAAACCAAATGAGCACCTAAATCTGTAGCCTAAAATGCAAACAAGTGAGTCCCAAAATCAATTCCAGGGTGCTGCAGGCCTCTCTTACAGTAAGCGGTGCGAGCCCGAGATGATCAGGGCTATCCCGGGATTGTACTGAATTCCAAGGTAGCTTACCTGGTCACACCTGGTAAAGATCAAGGCCCTCAGAAATAACTTCATGCTTTATAACCGAGCCGAGTGATAAAGCAATCCAAAACCCGCAATGGTTCCTTGATAACACATATGAGAGGGAAAAAATGGTGCCAAATGTTGGCAGGAATGAGCACTGGCAGGTGGCTGGGGGCAGAGTTTCATAGAAGCCAAGATACTCTAAGGACAAAACTGATCTCCATCTTAAAAATTCTGTTTCGCCTTCAAATTGCAAGTAAGACATCTAGAGAAATGTAACAACTCACATTTGTGCTTCAGTTCTTGCTGCTCAGCGTCTTTCACCATCCATGCTTAGAAAGAGGCAGGGTGGGGGCAGGACAGGTCAAGGACAAGTCAAGGACAGGGTGGGGCTCTGCAGGACAGGTCACGGTAGTAATCAGAGGGGATAAAGGTAATCGCCAGTATCTTCTCACTTTCTCTTTTTAAGTGACTCTTTGTGCAGCCAGTGCCTCTACCTCTCCAGGGTCACCTGGTACTCTGGACCTCATTTCCGCCTTTCTTTTGTGTGACAATCAAAGAGATTTGAGCAGAAATTAACACCTTACTGAAAAGAGATAGAATCCCTAATGGTGGATTTGGGGGCAACAATGGCAGAACTTTCGGAGGGCAGCAGGGCCTTCGGGGGTCACACTGGTGATACTGCGTGGGAAAGACCAAAGACCAGAAAAAACTGATGATCTAGAAAGTAATGGAGACAAAGACAGTGAAGAAATCCGAAATCCTCACCTCTCCTCATACTTCTGTTTCTCCCGCTGCCACTGTAGTGTTTCTCACTCTTGGTGTGAAGGACAACTGAGCGTCCGAGTCCCTAGGTGGTCAACATAGGCATATTAAGTGAAAAAGTTTGCTTCCCAGTGTGAGGAAACGGAACAATGTTGAATTTTTTCATGGAGATTCGAATGAATCTTACTGCCTTTGTTTGGTAAACTAATAAACAAATCCCCTTAATCCTGGAATAAATGACTCCAATATTTATAGAACACTCAGCAACATGCCTTCTCAAATGTTTTCTCATTTATCTTTCCATAACTCTGTGAAACAGAATGACCTGTGTATCAACATCCCCACTCAGAGATTAATGGACAGGCCAGCACTTACATAAGAGTCAGTGAGTAAGTCCGGGCGTGGCCCAGTCTTTCGGCTTCTAGCCTAGGGTCCTACCACTGCAAGTCTTGGATTTTTTAGGGCAATATAAGGACTTCAGGGTAATATAAGTATTTGTGCTTCTACTTGTGACTCTGAGGTTTGAGCACATGCTGAAATCCGTGACAACAGCTCCCTCGCCCTCTATTTTTTTGAGCCTGGTATTAGAGACCGGTTTGTCCACAAGTCTATTCAACTAATTTCATGTGTCTTCACATTGCTCCCTCCTAGAGCCATCGGTTTCTGCCCAAATCGACCCACTTAATTCCCCCTTTCTTCTGTTAAGATAAAGCACACGGGTGGATTGTCTCCTTCACCTGGGAAAGCAGTAATGTGAGACACTGAAATGACAAACAAGACAGAGCAAGAGGAAAACAAGACGAAGTCTTTTTTTATTACCAACATCTCAAAGGAGACTGCTTTTATGATAAAGCTACCCTGAAGAGCCTCTTTAAAATCCTAATAAACAACACAGAAAGATTATTTTAGTGATAGGGTCATTTTGAAGAATTCAAGAGTGGCCAGGCAAGTAGGAATCAAATCCAAGAAAAAATTTGGTTGTTATGGGAAGTGAGTTTGATGAGCCATCCTTTCTTTCCTGGAAACCCTGACTTAGCTAATAGCTAGTATAGAAAACAAGCGTATTCCAGACTTCAGTAGAATGGGTGCTTTATGGGCAGAAAGGACAAACAGCCCCACCCTCAGAGACAGACAATGAACCATCAAGTAATGAATAATTTGATTTTATAGTGTGTTACTGCTGCAGAAAAAGAAAAAGTAGAGTAAGATATGAGGAATTAGGAGGGCTAGTATTTACAGCTTGCAGTTTTAAATTGGGTGATGGGGTAGGCAACAGTAAGAAAGTGATGCTTAAGTAAAGACTTGAAGGTGAAACAGTTAGCCAGGAAAAGCCAGTGCAAAGGCCCTGAGGCAGGAGTGTGCTTACATGTTTGAGGAAGAGCAAGGAGCCAGTGTGGCTGGGACAGAGAGACCAAGGGGGGGATTCACAGCAGATGAGGTTCAAGAGGAAGTGAAACTCACCTTTGCTGGGCTTCAGAAGCCACTGCACAGATTCGGGCTTTCACTCTGAGTGAGAGCCACATCTCCCTGTTTCTGAGGAGACAAGAGGCAAGACTGACCTGGATCACTCTGGCAGCTATATTGAGAATACCAGGGAGAGAAAGGGGAGGAAGGATGAAATTGGGGAGACTGGTTTGGAGACCACTTCAAGATATTGTAGTCTAGATATTGCTTATGGAACAAATTGTTATCTCTCCCTTTTACAAATTCTCCATACATGGTCTCACATCTGCCTTAGAATGTGGCGATATTTGGAATCCATTATTCTCAGCTTTGAGGCTTCAGACAAAGCCCCCGGACAGGAAGAGTCCTATTTTAACACCCTGGTCTGCTCACCGTGTGTTACTGGAAAGGGCCTCTCCTCTGGCCTCGCTGTCTCAAGGGCACTGCTATTACGTGGATCAGCTGCGGGAGAAACTCAGAGATTTCAGAGGCTGCAAATATCACTCTACACAGGCCCTGATCACTAAGGCCCCAACTGTATCTCATGTATTGCCTATTGGACACCACGGCCTGTGCTACAGATATTTAAACACCAACCCCCGCCCCCACCTCAAAACACTTTTCTGATCTTTAAGAGACCACAGTCTAGTAGAAGAATCAGACCTGTAAATAATAACTACAATATTAGGGAAAATGATGAATATGTCAAGAGACGTATGAACCACATGCTGTGGGAACAGAATGGGGGGCTTCATTTCCGCCTGGCTGACGAGAGAGGGGACTCCCCGGAAGTGGTAGCGTTTGAGCTCTGCCTTGGAAGTTTGATCTGAAGGCTGGCAATTGTATGGCATGTTCAGGGACTGGGGCAGGGGCTCGTAGGGCTGCCTTGTGCTCAAGACAAGGGCTGGGATGTAGCGTGGGGGTGAAGGGGCACAGGTGGGGATGGGACTGGGAAGTGTTTGGGGTGAAGGTCATGAGGGGCATTGCCATTACACTGGCAGTGGGGTGCCAGTGCCAGCAGCAATATTTAGTCCAGGGAGTGATAGAGTCATATCTCAGATTTTGGGAAATGATCTGGAAGGTGAGTAGGAGAGAGGAAAGAAACCCAGAACGGCATCTTTTAAGGTAAGAGGTAACAGGAGCCTGTACACAGGAAGGAGGGGACAGAGTCAAGGGACATTTTGTAGGTAGAAAATAAGAAAACTGAAATATGATCGTCATGTATATGACAGGGAAAAGAAGAGATAAAAATATGCAACAGACCTGCAGAACAAGCTAATAAACACTAGGGAGGGAGGTCAAGGTTGATGATCATGGTTTTCTGCATGTTAATACTGTTTTCTTCCCTTAACAAATGCTTACTATCTACTGTGCCAATGTTTCCATACCAAAACATATCATACTACCAGTCCTTGAACATAAGAAACCAGATGAGTAGGCAAGCAGAAAGAAAAGGCAAACCTGGGAAGGTGTAGACCGGTAAGACGTTAAGATCTCAAGCACCTCTAGAAATGTCCTAGGCAAGTGAGGCAGGAACCCGAAGTCCGTAAGACCCAGCCAAGCACGTGGAATTATTGCTCTGGGATCTCAAGACAATGGCCCTGTGTTCCCGGTTTTGCTCCTTGCTGCCCACGGAGGAAGGAGAGCAAGGGCCAGTGGGTGCTTGTGGCGGCAGAAAGGAGGTCGGGAGCCTGGATGGTCCCTGCCCTTGCCTGCAGGTGATCCCTGCTCCCGCAAAAGGTGCTTTAGACCAGACTTGCTCTTTCTCATAGATTACACTTTGTCGTGCAGGGGAACCGTTATTTTTCTTTTTGAGTATTTTAAAACATTATCAGCCCAGGCAGAAAATACAACACTGGTTTCAAACTACAGCACAACAATTTCCCCGGGTGATGGGTTGGATGGGAACACACAGAATAAGGCATTCGGGCTGTGGGATTCCCTTACCGCCCTCCTTCGTTCTCTCTCATCTTTGGAGAGAGAAGCAGAGGAGACAAGGAGAATAAGAGGCACTTCAGGGAGAGAAAGATGTGGGTGGACTAAAAGGGGGGTGGGAAGGCAAATTGAAGGAGAGAGTCAGGAAGTGGGGGGGGAGCCAGGAAAGAAGCAGTGCTGAAGCCAATTAAAATGGCTAAGAGCAAATTCTGCATGAAAATTAGGAAGGAAGGAAGGAAGGAAGGGAGGGAGGGAGGGAGAACAGGAGGGAGGGAGCGAGAGATGAGAACATAACATAACAGAACATAACAAGATGAGAGCAAGGGAGATGGACCCGGTTCAAAAACAAACTGCAATTACATGTTTCCATTCCGCACGAGGCTGACCTCAAGAATCTGCCCAGAGCGAGTGACAGAGGTGGGACCTGCACCTCCTTTTGAATGAACGGTGCCTGGAATTAGGCAGGACGGATATTGCCTAATTGTCTGATTTTCACAATTTCCAGCCAGCATTTCCATTGCACATCTGCCTCCCTTTTCTTAATTAGTTTAAAAGCATCAGCTTGCTCTTCTGCCCCTCTTGTCTTCTCTTCTGAACCGTTTCCCTGAGCCCTTCTCTCAGCCTTCGGGCTGACTCCATCCCATGTCCCAGGTACAGTCCATTTCTGGACCATTTGTGCAGTAGGACAAGCAGGCAGACATATCAGGATAACCTCATCACTGCCATCGTCACCAGTAGCTCCAGATGCCAGCTTTGTGTTTTAGAAACTGAATGACTATCCGATGCAGTCTTTCTCACTGAGGTTCCAGGAGGTTGAGACTCTGGGTTTCTCACGGGTCTGCAGGCACCTCGCGAGGAGGCTGTGCTGGGAGCAGGTGGTGTCTCTGCGGCCAGAATGCCCAGGACAGGACTTGTTAAGTTGAGCCTGTGGGGCTGCTCCCTTCAGCTCTCTTGGCCCGATCTCCTCATCTGTAATTGGATGATGGTGCTGAGGCTCTTGTTAGAATCCCAGATGGGACAGAGGATGTGGAAGTGCTGTGTAAACTCTAAATGCTCTACCAGGGATTTTCATCTGTGTTTCAGAAAAGCCTGGGATTCCACAGGAGAGCCTCAGTGGGTGAGGAGGAATGAGGGGGCTGCCTTCAGAGCTGCCCACCCCCAGTTCAAGCAGAGAACGTTAGCTCTGGTTAGAGTTTTGTATACAATTTAAATCCCAGAGAAAGGGTTCAGTAACCTTAAAAATTGGAAAATGGTTCAATTTCACCAATTATTTCTTTTCTCCTACTTTTCCCAACAGTATATCCCTGGTTAAGACAAGCCCCTCCCTCACCCCTACCCTATTTTTTTTATTCTTATTTTTCATTGAAGTGTAGTTGATTTACAATGTTAGTTCAGGTGTATACCAAAGTGATTCAGTTATACATATACACACACACATATACATATTTTTTCAATTTCTTCTCCATTATGGCTCATTACAATAAGTTGAATATAGTCCCCTGTGCTATACAGTGGGTCCTCGTTGTTCATGTATTTTGTATATAGTGATGTGTATCTGTTAATCCCAAACTCCTAGTCTATCCCTCCCCACCCTTTTCCCCCTAGTTTGTTTTCTATGTCTGTGAGTCTATTTCTTCCTACCCTGTTTTTTGAAAAGAGGATGACAGTCCTTCCTTAACTCCAGCCACAATCCCTCCCCCACCATCCACTTCCCTTCCTTTTGTGTGATCCTCAGAGAGGACGGAGGCCAGTGGTCCCCACCCGACGTGAAGGGCCCTTTCGTGTTCCAGAATGTTCATCCGATTGCCCTTCAGCTCTGTCTCCTCTGGGCAGCATCACCCACTTCCTTCCATCTCTCCTCCAGGGGTTTCCTTGGAGCCCTTACACTGTAGAGCCTGCCAGCGCCCCTACTCCCTCCCTGAGTGAGCAAGCCGCCCAGCGAGGCACTGGGTTTACAGGGCTGGGTCAACACAGAGATGTCACAGAGCAAACTTCAGAAGGGCCAGAGAGCCAAACACAGGCGGATTGGGGAGGAACCCACAGGAGGGTGAGGATAGGGAGAGTAAGAGACTGGAGCGGGTGGAGCATGCAGGCAGGGTTGGGGGCGGGGAGGGTGTTGGGAAGGTGCCCCTCCTGAAGCATCCTCTCCTGATGACCACCCCCCCGACGGGACACTACCCCAGGACTGTGCAGGCAAAGAAGCAAGCTGTCTCCTCTGCCAGATGCCCTCGACCGCCCTCCGCCCCAAGCAAGGCCCTGCATAAATTCACAGCTTGATTTTTGGCCTCCTTCACCTTCCCTTTCCACTCCCTCCCCGGGCTTACCTGTCCAGATTCATCCATGCTAACGTGTTAAGTGGCTTAATGAATTGCTTCTCTTGAGAAGATCTGTACTTTTAAATAGGCAGCTCCAGCTCAGCTCAGCTAAGCAAACATTTAACACAAGGGAGGTGACAAGTATTAGGCCAGCAAGGGTGGTGACTGGCTGCTAAAAATCACCACCCAGAGAATTCTGCCTTCTCTGCCCAGACCCTGTGAAATTCTTACCTGACACCAGTTCCTGTGCTGACAGCTTTCTCTGTATCTGCAGTTACCCTCGACCCAAGCCTCCTCCCTAAAAAATGCCCTAGCCCTTCTTGGCGGGAGGCTGACCGCAAAGCCCCCTTCAATAGCCTCTCCTCTGTCCCCCATTTACTGTCTCTCTGAACTGTACCAGGTTATGGCTAGAGAGCTGCAGCTTCTGAAAGCATGTAATGAAATAAGACGGCAAAAAGGCCGTCTTGATTGCTGCTTTGATGAGAGTACCATTCTTTTAATACACAGAACTGCAGAAAGCATCTGAAGGCATTACCTGACCTTCCATCCAGCCCCTGGGACAACAATATAATTAACTTGCTTCAGCACCAGCTTCCCTTAAAAAAAGATATAGAACTCTGGTCTATGGGCATATTTATGGGCTGTATTCCTTGGAATAGAGAGTTGTTATTTTCCATGGAATTGCAAACATCTTTATGTTTATTTTAAGCTGTTTATTCTCTGCCTTTGTAATTCTTTAAGTATTAGTTATGGCTTATCTGGGGCTTAAGAACAAGAAAGAGGCTACTACTCTGAAGTGCAGTAAATAACTTCATATGTAAGCTCCAGCTGGGAAAAGAAATTGTAAAGCTAAAGAATTCAATTTACTTCCCAACTCCCTCTGGGCTGTGTAACCTTATAAACCCTTTGAGGCAAGTTTCAGAATTCCAGCAGAGTTGAACTGGAATATTTTTTAAAACAGTGCTTGAATTAAGTAAGGATGGGGTCTCCAGGATTGCACAAGAGACAGTCCAAGGTTATACAATTGTTTTCCCACCAGGAAATATCTTGATCCAGGATACAATCCGCCTCCAAATGAATGGTCTCAATCTATTGAAGAATCAACCCGAAGAAGTTGCTTTCTCCCCAACCCACTTTCCTAACAGAGCCCCATTGCCCATTAATCATTGGAGCTTAAAATTTTAAGCTCATTTAATATTTTCTGTACAGACTTGCTCCAAGATGCCTCCAATGACCTAGATGCTACGGTCACCATCTGTTCTGGGTCAGTGATCTGGGAAGGTCCCAACACAGCAAATTGAAGACAAATACAAAACTCTTTCAGTCGTCTGGAAGGAGAGAGGAGGACTGCCCTGTCTTACAGGGTTGGCGCTGTAATTTGGCATTTGTGCTACAAGCCTCGCTAAGTCACTCTGCCTTTGAAAGATGCCTAATCAAGTGGCCAGAAGTGGAACAGAAACAGTTCTGCCCTCCTGTGCCTTGGATGTGACTGTTAATACCTCTCTACAGGAAAGGAGCTAAAAACATTTTCAAAGAGAAGGGTAAATCCTCACCCGCCAAGCACAAACACATTGCCTACAGTAAATAAGCTACTTTACCGTCCTAACCCCTGCATCGCTGTGTATGCTGTTATGAGAACAAGGTACATTCTCATACATTATCTTATTCAATCCCCATAATAAACCCACAAGGGCAGGTAGTCAATGCCTGTTTTACAAAGTGGTTGCACAAGGTCATACAACTATTGAAAAATAAAGCTTGGGTTGAACCAACAGATTCTCATTCTGATTCTTGTGCTTTTGTGCTACTTTTATTACTCTATGTTGCTTCCCAGCCTGATTTTGATAGAATTTGATAGAACTGTCTGCCATACCGCTGAGGATATGGTTAACCAAAGGCAAGAAGGGAGTTGCCAGATGTGAAAAAAACGTTAAGGGTTGGAGCGAGTTATGTTTCTAGATGCTTAGAAGGACAATTTGCCTAAATGAGTGAGTGATTCACTGTCTGTTAGGTTATGGGATTCAATACAGATTAGGTGCTGACAGAGAGCTGCAAATGTGGAGACTAACCGAAGTGAAGTTAATGGCTGAGGCATTCCATTTTAGGGCACACATTTTGAAATCCTGTGAGATTGCATGGTCAAGGGTACTTTCCTTGGATGAACTTAGGAGATAGGATTGGACAAGTCACAGTGGACTGGCCAGATTCAAAGGAGACAGGGATCCTGTTATTTGCTTCTAGCCTTTTTTTAATTTTTTTTATGGTGAACAAGATAAAACTGAGCCTAGGAAATTCCACCAAGTGCTAACTTAGAAATTTTTACTGCTTGAGATTTTTACATTATTTCAGGCAACTGTATTCTTAACAGAAAAAATTAAGGCAATTACCTTCTAATAAAAAAAAACCTTTGTAAAGTATAAAATACATATGGAAAATTGCACCTATCATAATGATAGGACTCAATTTTCACAACTGCACACTCTATAACCAGCACTCAGGTCAAGAACATTGTCAGCACCCAGATGACCCCTCATCTTTCCTTTAAATCAGTACTCTTTCCCCAAGGGTCACCTCTCTCCTAACCGCTAGATTTGATCCTTTCCTATAAAATAAACTAACCTCCTGTTAAGATATTTCATTTGGAAACACTTCTTATCTGTGTGAAAGATTAGAAAACCTCAAATAATTACCCGCTTACAACAGATCGCTACGCTGACAACCAGTCAGTATAGTTAAAGCATAAAAGACCTATTTTCTAAGGCTTTTTAGTCTTCATGGAGACTGCAGGGGAGCCTCAGACATGCCATATTTGGAGACAGTCAGGCTTGACATCTGAATCTTCAACTTTTTCATAGAAAAAAATGTTTTGTAAGATGATAAGCAAGAGTAAATATTTTCAGACAATTTCAAGAAATGCTTTTGAAATCTTTCCTATAGGAGGTTGGGTCAAGCTCTCCATTTCTATCTGTCTTCATTCTTTCTGTTAAAATCTTGATCTATTGTTCAGCACAAGGATTATTCCCCTGTCAAATCCAGAGCTGCATACGTGTTGTTAGAAAAGTAGTTAATATTCAAGACACCAGCAGAAGCCCTTTCTAAATTAAATGAAATTTCAGTGTGGTTATATAATACCAAATCAGATTGTCTGATTTTAACAGAGATTTGGTTAAACTCAATTTTATATGTAATTTTCTATTTGTAGAAACTAATAGAAGGAAATTGTAATAGACATGAAAGAGAACAGGAATCTTACAGAGTTTGTCATATTCTGCCATGTATTAAAATGATAACAGTGATTTCATGGTCCACTATTTCATTAAATTTCCTGCTGTCATTAATGCTTTTATAATTAAAATAGCCTTAAATTTAATTCAGAACTTACTACATATTTACAACTTTCCCCTAACAGTCAGCAATCAGATTTTAGAGGGTTTTTCCCTTATAGGGATGTGATTAACCTTTGCACCAGAGCCTGTATTTGATTTTGGCAGCCCAAAGAAACAGGAAAGAAGAGTTTATTTGATGGGAATTTTGCATAAAGTATTTCTTAGTAGGTAGGATTATATATCAAATGAGGTTTAGTGTGCTCCAAGGGGTTTTCTTTTGAATTATTAGCCTGTTGAGGGGCAATCTTTTTGTTGAATGCAGCATTGGCTCACAACCTTTTGAAGCTGACACCTTATTATATACATGTGCATGTATGTATGTATAAACATACTATATATAAACATATGTGTGTGTGTCACTCTCTGCTCATCTGTGAGACTTCCTTTACTATAAATGTCTCTGTGTAAAAATACGTATGTATTTGTGTATATTTATGTACATGTTTATATGTATTTGTATGTATACATACAAATGTATATATGCCTTATACGTATGCATTTGTGTGTATATATACATACATGTATGTATTAGCATGTATGTGCATTATATATCTAGGATATACACATACATATGTATCATGTGTATGTGTGTATGTATGCATGTGTGTACAAATACACATATGTAGTATATAGATACACAAACATTTATAATAAAGGAAATATAACAGGTGAATAGATGAGAAACATGTTTTTATATGGTATGTTTATATATAGTATGCTTATACATACACAAACATATAACAAGGTGTAAACTACAAAAAATTGAGAGTTAGTACTGCATGCAACATGACATCTATATATATTTGTGTGTGTGTGTTCATTCTCTACTTATCTGTGACATTTCCTTTTGTTATAAATTACATTCTGGGTACTGGTAGATGGATGGATCAAAGATGATAGAATTCCGACTCATTTCTCTGAATTCTTGTACCAGTTCCAAATAGCTCTGTGATACATTTAAATATAAATTAAAACTAATGATGGCCAAAATTTATTGAGTGCTAACCAAGTTCCAAGCATGTTGCTAAGTGCTTTAATCCGTACAACCACCTCACAAAGTAGTTGCTATTACAAGCCCCATTACACACATGAGAAAGCTGAGACTTAGGGAAGTCAAGTGACTTGGCCAAGTCCCACAGTTATAAATGGTAGAGCCACAGCTCTGATTCAGAGCATTCTAATGACAGAGCCACATTGTATCCACTCTGCTGCCATACTGCCACCTTCATGCTCCTAACCTCTGTGTTGCTGACCTCTCTTCTCTTTTCTGGAATTTTGTTGATAAACCCTTTGGCATATTCTCCCATATTAACTTTAGAATTAGGTAATAATGTTTCCAAGCATCCTATCTGGATTTTGATTGAAGTTGCATTTAACCTATAACAATATAGGAGAATTGATTTTTTTCATATTTAATCTTCCCATGTAAGAATATGGCATTGTTTTCTATTTTCTTGTCTCCACTTTTAATGTTAATAAAATAATGCATTTTTCTTCATATAAGTCAGAAGTATTTTTTCCATAAATCATCCCTCAGTACCATATTTTTATTAGTGCTGACAGTAAGATCTCTTTTGTTTGTGATATTAAATAGCAATGGTAGTTATTGTCAAGAACCATGCAGTGTCTGAGATTTCACTCTAATTACAAGCTAGCATGCCAGACTGTTGCTGTTTCATGAATACTGGCAGAAGACACGAGACTCTCGGGTCAGAAAAAAGACTTTACTATTCACAGTGGAAGCAGTGGCCAGAATGTCAGCCTGATGCTCCTGCGGCTTCTCCATCTCTCTGTGGGGCTGAAGCGAAGGGCTCGTCACCACACACGGTGGGCAGCATTTGCAGAGAGGAACGCTGGGGTTGGGGGACCCTCCGCCTGAGAAGTGTGCAGTGGGAATCCTGCTCTTTCACCGGGTGGAGACGTTATCTCGTCCCTCAGCGTAGCTTACTGCAAACCCAAGCCTGTTGGCCAGCCAGAGTAAAGCGTGTCAGGCCAGGGCCTTGAATCCTTGGCACAAGCAGCAAGAATATGAGAATATGCACGGACACTTAAGACGATGGGGGACTGCCTCTCACGAAAGGGGTATGTGAACGTTCTTGGGTTCTATGTACTTGTCTCGTACACAGCAACTTTGTTGAATGCTTACTTTGAGTGACTTTTCAGTTGACTCTTTTGGATAAGGTACAATCATTATTTCCTTTATACATATTTTTTTAAAAGTATATGTCAGTGTAGTCAAATAACATCATCAAGTCAAATAACATATCATACCTGGAACTTAAACCCTAGTATTCCAATTTGAAGTGCTTAATCGTTTGAAAATAAATTATCTATTTTATTTGAAAATGTATTTTTTTATAATAGCATTTACATTACCATATAGTATTCTCATCTGTGTATATATGTGTCTCTGAATTTGAATTCTAAGCTCTTTGAACAGAGGCTGAGTATATTCATCTTTTCCGCCCTGGTGTCTTATATAGTGCCTGGGGTGGGCCAGGATAGATACGGATGGATGAATGGATGGATGGATGGATGGATGAATGGATTGATGGATATATGACTGCATTTTTGCTCTACATTTTCAGTATTATCTAAGAAAGTTTCTTTGGTTACCAAACTTGCTCTAAAAAAATTCTGTCTAAATTTTACTAGATTGTTTCTGGGTAAACAGAAAGCAAACAGCATGAATTTCTAAAAAAGTCTGGCAAAGGTTAATTGATTTGTTTGATTTTAATGAAGACTATAATGTTCGATGGAGCTGATAAATATGAGTCCTCACATTTACCTTTAATTAATAAAAAAAAATATGAAGCAAAGTCAGCATATTTTAAGTATCATATTTTGGCTTTAATTTCTTAAGTACCCAGGACATTTATATAAAATGAAGAGGGCCTGTTCCAAGAGTCTACAATTTGCCTTAGCCTAGTACTGATGTGTACTGTCAAAGTGAGTTCTTAAAAATGTACATCTGATCATGTCACTCCTCTATTTAAGGAGTCACATACACACCCCTTTCAGAAGTTCCCTTTTGCCTTCAAGATACAGTCAAAGAGCTTGACAAGAAATCAAAGCCTCTTTGATCTGCCCACTTCTCAAGCTTTGCCACTTAGGATGACATATCCCCAAACCTAAGCTTCAACAACGTCAAAATGATTGGAGTTTCCCAAGCAAGCCCAGGCCCCCAGGCCTCTGCATACCCTGCTTCTCTCTGGGACACTTTCCTTGTGTGGCTCCCTGGCCGCTATTTAGTCATCTTTCAAGATTCATTTCAAATTTCACATTTCATAGAAAGCTTTCCCTGAATACTCCTCACTGTAAACTAACCACACTCATGTTTTCATCTCCACTGAACTCGAATCATACTTCATAATACTTTGCTGCAATTACTCATTTGCAAGTCTTTGCATATCTACTGCGTCTAATTCATTGTTTTGCCTCTACAGTCTAGCACAGGACCTGCAGGTACCTGAAACTATTCATTCTCTGCCCTACCCTTCCCTTCATGGCCAAAGTCTTATGACCAACAAGGGTATTCATGAACATTCAACTCTGAGACCCACCTCCTGTGAAAACACAGGAAGAATTGGCATCTTAATGTTGCTCAATGTGTTTTGTTAATGCTCTTCAGCAGTCAGGAAGTCTGATGAAAGGGGCATTATACGTTATATATGACAATACAGATCCTAGGGGTATGGCGAGGGACAGGTGCCCACACACACACAGGAGGCAGAGCATCAGCAACTGCACAAAAGCAGAGCTGGTCTTGAGTGGATGTGACAGTGCACTTCCAGATACCTCCTAGGGGAGCGGGGAGGGGGCTGATGGCTCAGCCTAGTTCCCCTCTGGAAATCTCCACCATGTTGAAGGGTCATCCCAGTACCTGAGCTCTCTGTGGGACTGGCTGAGGATTTCCACATTGCTCAAAAGCACTTCCTTCACTCCCATACCAGCGTGGCTCCTCCGAGCACTCCCCAGCGAAATTCCTGCTTGAAAATCTCAGTCTCAAATTTACTTCCTGGAGAGACCCACCATAAAACAGAGGTCTTATATGTGGTAGAATCTTACATTTGTGAGTTCATGGAAAATGCCCTATTTAAAATACTTCTCCCATTGCTTTGTGTTTTGAAAGCTTTGGAATATTTTTAATTCTGTTATCTAAATGCTTCCAGGAGCAGTATCTGAACTTCCTATTAGCTAGAACAACCAAATGAATGAACAAATGGACCCCGTGTTTTCAAACATTTTGTTTCTTTTTTATTTATCAACAGTGTAACTCCAAATCATATAACTTCAATTCAATATGAGTGAACCAGTGTTTAAAATGAGCTGATATGCTTATTACCTAAAAACAAAGAAACATGACTTTTTTGTTAGCTTATATGCTTTTACTGCAAATAAATACATAATGTTTAATCCTGATTTCTTATTCAGTTATTGAAAATAGCAATATGGAGTCTCATTATTATTTCATGTCCCCCAAGAACAGCATCTCCTCTAATCTCTTCCTTTTATTTTAAGAAATGAGGAAACTAAAAAAGGAAGGAACAGAAGCCAAAATGATAATGCTTCATCACCAGGACTTCCATCCGTGATAATCACACCTACAGGTAACTGGAAATAACCTGCTGATGTAAACCAACGTGCGTGTGTTCTTTTTAATTAATTGAGCTCTCTCTTCCTTGTCATAAACAGACTCTTTATTCAAACCAGCAAAATATCTAGGCCAGAGGATCAGTATCAACTTGCTGACTGGCTTCAGTATCTGAAGTGCTGGAAGGCAAGCAAAGCCTTCTGCAGTGGTCCCATGATACTGCGCCGGTAAAGATGGCTCCGGGTGATGGCACGTTCTCCACTGACAAAGCTATTTGAGAGCAAAGTCGTCAGGTAGGCAAAGTGTTTAGGGAAACCTCCACTGCCTTTTTTTTTTAAGTACTCCCTTTACTCTCTCTTTCTAGAATTCTCATTCTTCCAAAGGACCCAATACAGTTCTGCCATTTTGCCCTTCCTTTCTTCCTAAGATAAATCAGACAGGGAAGCATATCTGGAAGTCTGTAAGAAATTCCCAAATCATTCAAATAGCTGGAAAGCTTGTTTATGAATACAGACGTCCATTCACCTCATTAGGTATTCTGACTCCTGCCCAGGTCTGGGGTCAGGCCCTGGAATCTGTATGCTTAACAAGTATCCCCAGAGGCTTGGGATGATCAGCTAGATTTGGGAACCACTAATCTATGAATTTCATTCATGTCGAGCATTTACAACTTCATGATTAGCCTTCTCAAAGGATTTGCCTTTTAAGGAGCATCTAAGAGAAAGGCAGTACTTAACTCAAGGGAATGAATCAGAACAAAAAGCAGAGAAGAAATTGGAGGTAATTGGACAATCCATGTCCACTTATCCAGTGAAACCCCACAGGAGTCACCTACTCTATCTGCCCTTTGAGGTCCATTGAGGTCATCTGTGCCTGTGTCGACGTCTCTCCCCTCCCTCCCCAGCTGCTCCCTCTCCCTCCTCTCTTTCCCCATCCTTCCTCCCCATCTCTCTCTCCCATTCCAGAGATTTATATACTAGTCTTTTCCTTTTTGAAAAAGCAAAACAATCATCACAAGATGCTGTGATTTATAAAGGAATGCGAAGGACAAAATTAAACTAAAGAGCTCAAAATTAAACTGTACACATAAGGACAAGCAGCCTGAAATGGCTCGGTTATACAGCACTGCCACAGGAGGCGGCAGCCGCTTCCTCGTGACTAACACCAGGCAAGTGGCCCCCGTGCTCTGAAACTGCATGCGTGCGTCCTCGCTGCCCACACTCTGATGCAGGCAAACAACACGAGGTCTCGGTACCAGCTGTTAAAAATAAACTGGGAGCTCTCAGAGGAATACCAGTCTTTGCATCGAGGACACACCACGGGGCCTTCAGCAAAGAAGCTCTCAGCCCCAGGCGCTGGCAGCCACCCCAGGGGGCAGAAGTGGCCCAGCCCTCCAACCAGCCCTGGAGAAAGACTGCTGCTTCAGCACCTTAAACGGGAAGACAAAGAAGCAGCATTTCTGGGTCCCTCTGTGAGAGTCATTTTTGCCTCAAGATTTTAAGGAGAGACCAAACCAGCCCTGACGGGGGTTAGGAGTCAAGCACCTGTAATCTTCTTGCATTAGACACGTGGGTTCAATAAAAGTCTCCACGATTTTCTGAGGCTATTTTTCCCTGCATCTTGAGCTCATGGGTCGTTTAAAGGAAGATTAATCCAAGGGCTTGCTGTATTATACTTTCCTCGTTAAAATACTGCATTGGAAGATGTGTTTAATACCCAAGAATCCTGCTGATCCTCTTTATTAAGCTCTTTAAGGAAACTCTTTAAACAGTGAGTGGAGCTGAATATTACAGTTTTCATTTAAGCTGAAGATTCACTTTACTACCAGGGTGCTTCCAAGCAAGGTTAGATGATCCCTCAAGACATATACACACAGCTCTGTAATCTACATGTTACCCTGAACTTTTCCAAGGAGAGAGAGACAGGGAAGGTCTGTAGGGAGAGAAAAGCAGCTGAGTGGCCCTACCTCTGTCCTCAGCCGCACTAAGTGTTCGTGCAGGATAGGAACCAAAACAGCACATTGTCATGAAGCGCCTATTACAGAAGCACCATTCGAACGTGGATAAACCAGCAATATTATGAGGTGGGTGCTACTGGGAACGCTGTTTCATGAGGAAACTGAGGCAAGTAACTTGCGCAGATAACCCGCCCAGGAGCAACTCAAGTCCACAGTGTGGTCATTCAGGATGTCACCAGTTCATCAAACCTCCCCATCACCTCCAGCACTGAACGCACGTTGTCAGCCTGCACATCTTTCCTCACTGAACCCCAGCCTTTGGTCCCTGTGCTCCCTCTTCAATCTTAAAACCAGGTCTGATCCAAAGGGGCATCAATACATCACGGCAGAAAGAACTTTCCTTGGCTTCAGAACAACCTGCTCCTTCCCTGACTTCTTCCTGAGTCATCTTACACAAGTCTGAGCTTCCATAGCCTCATTTTTAATCAGGGTTATTATGAAGCTCCTGTGAGTTAACATATGTGACAAGCAAACCGTAAATTGTAAAATGTTCACCAACCTTGGTCATCCTTATTAATAACGTGTGAGACATATTCAATAGCAGTGAAAGAAAACACTGCCGGTTCAGACACAGCCACTGTATTTGGTGGGAAACCAGGTTATGTTGACAGCTGAATAAGGTCATAAAACAGACTAGGATATAAATATATTCCTAGGACCCCGAGTCAGTAATATTGAAAGCAGGTAACGAATAAATCTTCATGGTCATCATAAGTTATATCTGTACAATATTTTAGAGTTTATAGAGCTCTTTGGTTATGGTGTTTATTTTATTATACAAAGTTATGTACTATAGGCAGAGTATTGTCAAGTGGAATCTGTGAGCCAGGAAAATGATTGCTCTGGACAGACATGTTCAGATAAACGCCCACTCTGCAGTGGACTCATTCCAGCTCCTCAGGGGATCCTGAACCCTTAGTGTAACCTTCCCGACTTTAGTAAGTGAATGAGAATAATAGAGGAGTCTCAGAAATATTTCCCCCACCCTCACTCCAACCCCTCATTTTCAGATATTTTTACGAGAGAGTGGTCCCCTAGGAACCATATGTGTACTAATTCTTGTTGTCTGTGTAACTCAGAAATCACCAGGCAATGGCAGTGAAGGCAGGGCCAGTGCACACCTGGGTTCCCAGGACCCTTTCTGCATGAACGCCAGGATGCTTCGCACAGGAGAAGGGGTTTCATTGAAGGGCCACGATTCACCCCATGATGGGAAGATCATCTATTTTAGAGGGCACAGGCTCAAACCTGCTTCCTGAAGAAGCCCCTCGAGGACCTCTAGGGCTCCAAGAGAATGAACACCTGTGTTGCAAGCTTATCAATTAAGGTGTTTTCAGCTGCAAATAACGGAACACTCAACTGAAAGGTGTGGTTTAAACAGTACAGATATTTTTAATGTTGCATAATAATTAAAGGTATCTGGTTTGTAATAGGCTCCGTAGAAGTATTAGCTGCTATTATTGCCAGTAATACTAATAATAATCCCTATTTTTACTATCATTATCACAAGTAAGTCAAGACAAGGAAGGTCCAAGTTGGGTGCAACAGCTCAGGGACCCATGTACTTTTCTTCTTTGTGCTCTGGCATTCACAGTGGGACCTTGATGCCCTACCTCATGACCCCAAAAAGGCTGCAGTGGTTCCAGAGGGTCACATGCTGACAAATCATATTCAGAAAAGAAAAAAAAAAAAAAAAAGGATGCTGCCTCTTTTCTAGGAAGAAAAGCCTTTTTCCAAACCCTTAGCAGACATCTCTTTGTGTCCCATGGGTCAATCCTGAGTTACTTGCCTATGTGCTAGTTGTAAGAGAGGCTGGGAAAAGTGGAATTACATTTCCTGTAGCAGGCAAAGGGTTTGTCCTATAAGGAAAGAGAGAGGGAAGCTCCTGGAAAGGCAAATAATACTGTCAGCCATCCATAATATTAGGCTAGTTCTCTCACTAGAAACTGCTCAGAAAGGTTAGGGCACTATCGGTCCTATAACACTGGGCTTTCCCCAGAGGTCGGGAATTCCTAAGAGAGAAAGAGATGCCATCGGACAGCTTGAGGTTGGCAGGAGGGGCTTTATAATTTGGAGTCAGTCTTTTCCCTTCTGCCTATGTTAGGAAAAGGCATTCAGAGTCTGAATAAAGGTGCCACCTATTCCCCTAGCAAGAGATCAATGTAATAGGAGAAGCAGATCTCCTTGGGAAATGGCAACGTTTGTAATGGAGGTTCCTGGAAACAGAGCAGATCATTTCCAGCCCAGCATCCACCAGAGCCCATCAAACAGACAGCCGTGCACAGCAGCAGGTCACTGGAGAAGAGGGACTCCGCTGGAATTCAGTACCACTAGAGGACAGGGAATGATCAACATCTGGCAGCTGTGGAAGCCCTTATGAAGACAGTGACCATCGCCACACCCTTCACTGCCCCATTGTCCACTGATGAAATGGAACGAATGCATCAAACTCCAGGAGAAAATTTCTGTGGAGTTACATGAAATGACTGGATATAGACGCAATCTGGTTCAGACACGTTATTTTGAAGAAGCAGACATTGGGGGTTGAATTCCTATGGCTCTAGAGGGAAGCACTACTCTAGTTTATTTCCACAAAACTCACCCTAAGGGGTGTTTATCAGGGACTTGTCTACAGTCAGGCTGAGCACACAACGGGGAGTCTAGACCTCAGGGAGATCCTGGCAAGCAGTCGACTGGATGTTAGCCTCAGTGCCAACTATCAGAATGAAGGACTGGGTCACTGGGCTACGGGCATCAGAGAACATGGCCCCGGTTAAGAACTAAGGCTCCAATATCAGGTTATACTTCAAGTCCCACTTATTGGGTGCATGAACTCTGGCCAATTATTTAACCTCTCTAAGCCTCAGTGTCCTTACATACAAACAGAGAATAATGATTATACCTTCCTCAGAGGGTTGATGTGAGGATGAAATAAATTAATATCTGTACATTTCTTAGAACAGTACCTTGCACATGTAAATATTAGTGACTCATTATCAGAGAGCAGGTGAAGAGAAGGCCTATAACCAGTCTGAAATCAAATAATGAATAAGTAACTGGATTGTGGTAAGTCAGTTAACCAAAGGACCCAATGCAAGGGGGTGGGAAATCTTGGGGGGGGGGGGTACAACCTCTTTTGCCCACAATATAAATTATTTTTATTGCATTGACTGGGCTTTTATAAGGCTATTTGCCTATGTTGGGGAGGAAGGTAACAAATCTCTGTGAAACTATTTGGAATGTCTCCCAGCTGTGCACGGGAGAGAAGCTGGGCTGAAGAGGGCTGGGCCCATTGCAGTGTGCAACACAACGCCCGCCGACCTGAATGGAGACAAGGCACGCGTGCTATTTAACCTTCCTCATGTTACGTGGAGGAACGAGACCTGGATAATGTGAGGGTGCACATGGAAATGTGGACGACAAGCATATCTGTGGAACCTGAGGCGACTTGAAACACTAGTCCTCCCGGGACAGGAACGAAGCTCATGAGCTGGGATACGGCTTAGGATCCATGCAGCCCTAGAACCCAGTGACTCTGTCGCCCCCCAGCCCCAGAAGTTCACAGAACTCCACTGGAATAATGAGTCAGCCTTGTACTGTCTCTCCTTGTAACTCTCCTACTTTGGCACTTGACTGGGCATTAAAGGACCCTCAGAGGCCCAGGGACACAGACAATGATGAGACAACACCCAACCAAGCCACCTCGGACACTAGGAGGGAGGAAAGCCTTAACTTCGGTACCAGCTTCCCCTTAAAGACCTTCGCGAGTTCAGTGACGCATGTTGATACTTCTATTGGGACAAAACATAACAAAGCTATAATTCTGAGAATTTATTATTATAAGTTGTTTGTTTTTCCCGTGTGTTTTTAAAATCTCTTATTTCTCTCTTTTTAATGGTCATTTGTGAAAATTACAGCCTGCCGAAGTCAGGGGCCCAGTCTAAGGGAAGAGAGGCATACACCCAGGGTGAGAGCCACAGGGAGCAGGCAAACCTCAGGGCCTGTGTCTCTCATCCTAGAATCTGTTCTTGGGGTCTCTTATTTGTTTGGGGGGCTTTGTTTTACACAGCCAAGTGCGGCCTAAAGAGACATGACAACAAAATGTATTGTGGTGTCCTGGATGTGATCCTGGAACGGGAAAAGGGCATTAGGTAAAAACTAAATAAATCTGAATATAAACTGTGGACTTTAGTTAATATGTACCATATTTAAGTAAGATGTTAACAATAGGGAAAACTTGGTGTGGGGGTGGCAGAGAGAGGCATATGGGAACTTGCTGTATTAGCTGCTTGACTTTTCTGTAATTCCAAACTCCTCTAAAAAAGCAAAATATTTAATTTAAAAAAAAGACCCATCCCTAGCAATACATAATTTAGACATTTATCTAATTCACTTGAATGGCAAGTGATTTAGGACACTATAAATACTTCCGTATAAGGATAAAAGATGAATCATGCAACCAGAGGAAGATTATTAGAGAAAACATTAAGATCATAATTTATTGGGCCACCATTTGACCTTGTCAACCATCATGTATCAAAACTGTCATCTCTTTACTCTTCAAAATGCGACCTTAACTTATGAACAGAAAAACTTACTGAGGAGAACCAACAGGCTGTAAGTCTATTGCCATGACTCTTAGCTTCAAACCTTCACAATGGGCTACTTGATTTAAAAAAAAAAAAAAATCAGAGTAGAAAGTGCCAAGCAGGTGGTGCTTGACAGAGGGCTGGAACAGGACATTGAGTTCCTCGTAATGAGAAAGTTCCTAACAAGAGCCGTTTCAGACATAATCAGCTCAGGAAAGAAACTCGACAGAACAGAATGAACATTCTAATTCAATTTCCATTATTATATTGATGATGCATTTATATAGTGCTTTTCGCCAAGGCTGTCAGGCACATTAGGCTAAGTTCTGCACAACAGAATTCAGAATATTGAAAAGGAGATCTGCCCTGTAATATTCCTCACCTTCAAAAGTCTTTAATGAAACCCACAAAACCACATTTTGGGGGCAGATATGGCTTAGGAACTGCAGCTGCCTCAAGAGAAACGTTCATCAAGATTTTACTTCTCATTTTTCCCAACTGGATCTTGAAAGAGAACGGCTGCCCCACTTTCCCAGTCGTTGTGGCCAAGGATGAAAAAGTGAAAGCCCCGTTCAGTGTTGGACACGCTGTGAGCCTCTTAAAGAGGCGGTGAGTGATGGTGATGGAAGGTGAGAAGGCAGGATGTAACTGACTTAACCAGTGTCCCCATTTCCCCTTTAAAACTTAATTTACATTATTATGCTAATAATTGTGTTCCTTATAGAAAAACAGAAAATTAAGATAAGCAAACATATTTTGAAATACTTGCAATCCCAAATAGAACTATCACAAACATTTTGACACAACTCTTCAGAATTTTAAAAATTCTGTACTTCCATGTAGGAATTCATATACATGTTAATATTTTTAGCAAAAGCAAGAGCACTTTATACACACTACTTTAAAATCCTTTTCACTTCAAAATATATGTGAGTATATTGGATAGATAGCTATGCCCATGAATATAAATCAATGTCATTGTTAACTGCTGCATAATATTCATTCTGTGGATGTGCTATAATGTAAACAGGCACCTCTTGTTGATATTTAAGTTGTTCCAATTTCTTTCTTGTTATTAACAAAAACACCCCAATCAACATCCTAATATACATATGTCTATACAATCTGCAACTTCCTTATTGTAAATTCTTTCAAGTGGATTTGCTTGGTTAGAAGTTAGAAGGTTAGAAGAGTTAGAAGGCATGAGACATATGACCAGAGTATTTTGCACAAATACATCTCCATGGGTACTGTATCTATATGACGTACCAGTTTCTCCATATCCTGAGCACAATCATTCTTTTTAACTACCTCCACTTTTCCTTAACTGGCTTATTTTCCCCTAATTTGCCATCCATGTGGCAGCTCAGTGTACAGTTGTACGCGTTATAGGTCCCTTCAGACCAAAGATACCGTGTCTGTGACTCTCTGTGGCCAGATGTTTCATTTGAGAGAGCATTATTTCCAGTCTGACCTTTCTCATTCTCACTGTCTTTGTAACTTGCTAAAATATTTGTGTTGAGCATCTGCCTTTCCTTTACCAGCTGAGATGAATCCAGAAGTATACCTTTCCTTCTCTATTTATAGCTGTCAAATATATCATTACCAGGTTTAGCCCAGAGAATTTACTGAATATTTGTCTTTGTTCAAACAGTACAGACATATCTGCTGAAAGAAACTGACAGTCTGGTAAGTTATCTGAGGGTCTTATACTGAATCTGGCTTTGCCATAATGGTCTCTGCTTTTTGTTTAGGGGAAACACTTATTCATTCACCTCTTCATTCATTCATTCATTTATTCGCTTATCCATCCATATTTGCCAAAGAGAATTAAGCTATAAGTATCTGGACTCTCTCAGGGGAGACCTTTCGATAGAGTCATCTTTAGCTAGATCACTTAATGTTACATAGTTTACCAACAAGGACAAATGAGATAAGGGTAAGCATTTATGCAACAAATTTAGGTGATCAATAACAAAATATTTTAATGATTCTTTTTAATAAAAGCAAATCAAATATAAAGAAAGCAAAAAGCAAAAGAATCATCTGTAATTATATAATCCAAAGGTAATCAACAGAAGCAACACATTTATTTCTATTTTCTGAACCTTTATCTTCAACATAATCCCAAATAATAGCTGTCAAAGAATCACTTTTAAAGGCTTCTAGGATGCAACTGAAAACATCTTTAAACTGTTGTTTACATCAAATGAATCATAACTGACCACAAGGAAGGAAGGAGGGAAGGAAGGAAGGAAGGAGAAGAAAGAGGAAAAGGAAAGAATGTAACACCAGGGAAAAGTGGAAAGAATATAAACTGAGAAAATTATACACAAAAGAATGAAAATTGCTAGTGGTTTATAAAAGCAAAGGAAAGAATACAGAAGAAGGGGAGAGAAGGAGCTAGGATCAGAGCAAATCCTTTTATTAATCAGTTCTTTTAAAGGTTGCAAGTAATAAAAACTCGATGTGAAGTAGGATACACAAAGAGTAGAAGATTATTTGGAAGCACACCGGTGTCTTTCCAGTCACTGAAGAAAAGATTAAACAACCAAATCCATGGCAGAGTTAAGCTGTTCCTCCCACACAGTAGGAACCAGGGATTCAAACCCACTAGGACTCTTTTAGTCTGTTTCTTATCTTTGCTTTTCTCTGTGTATCACGTGCATCATGTCCCACTGCAGACTGTCTGATACCATGTAATAGAAAACACAACTGCCAAGAGTTGGCAAGCTTCTCAACCCCAGCCTCCCATAACCTGAGAGAAACTCACTCTTTCCTCAATTCCAGTTAGGAACACCCCAGGGGTTACTTTGAGTTGCCCACTTTGGATAATTTGTGCACACCTGAACCAATCACCTGTGGTGAGATAGGTGATGTCAGGTAAGAACATGGTGGAACCCTCTAGAACCTCAGAGCTAGAATGGAAGGAAAAGAGTTACCGAGAGAGAGTGGGATTGATTCCAGAAGGCTCTGGACAGACAAACTAGAGGTGCTCACTGCTTTTCTCAAAGCAGCATGATTCCAAACCATTTGGAAGCAGTTTGAGAGGTAATAGCAGATCATGGTAGCTTGAAAGTGTAAATCAAGCAGGCTCCTCCATGGGTCACCCCACCACTGTCTGGTTTGGGGGTTCCTTTCAATGCCTGGCAGCAGCCCCCACAATGCTGGCATAGTTCCAAGAAATATTAAGCACCCAGAAAGACAGATTCCTCCAAAGCCAATGTGTTTTCTGGTTCAAGAGTCTTACAACTCTCCAATTTCTGAAATCCATCTCCTAATATTAGAGTTCATGAGCAAGCCAGACCAGTAGAGGGCACCTGTGAGGCACGGAGGGCTGGGGAAGGGGGCGCCACTGTTGCCTGGGAACTCTCCTGTGTTGAGCTTATGCCAGAGCCCAGCAGAGTTACTCATGATGAGATGGGGAAATGGGTGGGGAGTCAGGGTGACACTGGAGAGGAAGAAAACCAGCCTGTGAGTCAGGTCTTCACTCTGAAACAAGAAGCCCTGGCGTTCAGTGGCATGGCTCCGGGCGCATTTCATCTACCCTCAGAAAACACGATGCACCCAAACCTGTTTTTTTTCTTCTCAGTCTCATTCCAGGCTCTTATTTCCCTTTCATTTACCTGGTACTCTGTGTAAGTGAAGTAAGACTTTGCTTCAACGGCATTCCAACTGTCTCTATTGACTCAACTTTTAAAAAAACAGACCATCTGTCCATCTGTCCTGCTGGATTTTAAACTCCCTGAAAAGCCGGGGATCCATTCGATATTCTTGGTACTACTCTCTCTCCTGCCTTTCCAGGCTCTTGGTGAAGTGTGGCAAGGAAGGCTGGGTAAACATTTGTTAAATCGAGTCAACATATAATCGTACAGTGCCTTGACGTAGTAAGAATGCCTACAATGAAAGGAGGCTTTACAACACATTCCCTGTATAAGATTTTGCTGATCCACCCTTTCCGCTTTTAAATCTTATTCAGTTGGCTTCAACCAATGTTTATCGAGTGGCCAACTCCGTACAGCTCACTGTGCTAAGCACCCACTACACGGGTTCAGTGAAATGATTGCTACAGCTCCAAAGAGATGGACAGATGGAGGCTCACAAAGAAAAGTTAGACTGCTACAGAAATAAGGAGTAGGCAGACCGAGCTGTAACCACTATTTGCTGTCAGGATGTGGGGGATGAAGCTGACGGCTTCAAGCTGGCTCCAGATCCCAGCCCCCTTCAGCAACTCTTGCATCAAGAAACCCAATAGGCAAAACCCAGCATTTTGCTGCTGCTGTTGTTGCTGTTTTAAGAACAAGCAGAGTGAGTCAGAGGGGCCCGTTTTTTTCACTTCTCTCCAAAGAAGGGCATGGAGAGTTACTCCATTTGAAGAGTCGCAATTAATGTGGAGGCAGCCACTGCCTTCTATCAACTAGATTATTCAGGAACCTTTTTTACAGACCACTTAAGGCTCAGTTGCCCATAATTGCACATTTGGACAGTTAACAGCATGGTCTAGTTTTGTTTCATTTCCCTTAGGTCGTTCCCTTTTTGTGAGTTTAAACATTCTTTTTCTCACTTGGCAAAAGCAAATTTTGTTTTGTTTTTTTAACTCAATGTCACATGCGTTGCCAAAGAGAGAGTGATTTCCCTTCTCTTCAGACATGAGGCTCCTAGTGTTGAAAAACTTCCAGGGAATAAGTAGCAAAGTCAGTTCAAAAGAAGCCTAAACATCCCAGGCCATCCAGCTCCAGAAATGCCAGGAGGTTGAATTTTTGCTTCTTAGTCATCCTGGGGATAAATGAGGATGACACAGCTGTGACACTAAGAGGAAAGACACAGCATTCAATAGACCTGTCTCAGGTCTTCCATCACCCTGACAGATGTGGGCCCTGGGGAACAGTCAACAGAACTGTTAGTCGGACCACGTCTCATCTCTAAACTCTGCCACCACCTCTCATGAAGGCCTGGCCTCTCACTGCCTCGACTGTACACAGAGGAACCAACAATTCCTGAAGCCTCTCCTCCCTACCTGTGTTCAGCAGGCAGAGATGAGGAGTATCTTCTCCTATCCATCTATCAGAAAAAATAAAGAATGTCAAGTATCAGACAGAGGTTGAGACATATATATAAATGTATTATATATACATACATCCTCTATATACATATACAAGATTTATGTGTGTTTGTGTATTTATGCATGTATAACATATGTGTATGTATTTATGTATATAAATATTTTCTTCCTCTGATTAGACTGTGGACTTTTAGAAGCCCCTGGATTTGGGCCACAAATACTTTATTCCTTCACACTATCCCTTTGCTTTTTTCCTTCACTTTCCTCCTGTTCCCTGGTTCTCTAAGCTTTAGTGATAATGGTGACTTTCGGCTCCTACGCCACACCAGGATGGAGGCTCCCCAGGGACCAAACCTGTGCCTCCTTCTGACTGGGATGCCTGTCTTCCCATCCCCTGCCCCCTCCCAGCTTTGCCTGATGGTTTACTCCTCTGCTTCATCACTGCTTCGTCCCATTTCCTCAAGAATCCTCCTCTGGAGTCCCCCAGACCCTCTTTGTTTGGGTCTGTGAATTTCTGTTTCCATGCTTTCCTCCCATGCCTGTTGAGCCTTAGGCATGAGACACTCAAAAGCTTTCGTTAAGCCTGTACACTGTGGGCTTTACCATGGGGTGATCTGACTGATCCATTCCATTGGCCAGTCCCAGATGTCAGCATCTTTACATAATCTGTCTGGACTGGTCAGGTTCCCCAGAGAAGATTCTCCCAGGCTCCCGCCTAAAGGACAAAGGCCTGGCTGCCAGTATTCTGAAAACCATCAGACCAAGACCAATGGGCATCGCAGCATTTACTGTGTAAATACTCACTGGCTCCTACCGTTGTCAGTAAACACCTACATTCGTTTTCTGTTGCTAGTCCATCAAGTTACCGCATACTTAGTGGCTTGAAAGAATGCACATTGATTATCTTGAAATGATAAAGTTTAGAATCAGAAAGGATTTTACTGGAATAAAATCAAAACACAAGCAGGCCTGGGTCCTGTTTGAAGGTCCATCTCCCTGCCCTTTTGGCGCCTAGACATACCCACCTACGCTCCTTCGCTTGTAGCCTCTTCCTCCATCTTCAGGGCCAGGAATAGCAGTCAAGCCCTTCTCATGCTGCCGTCTCTCTGATCCTCCCTTTTCTGCCTCCTTCTTTCACTTATAAGGACTCTTGTGATTACATGGACCTACCCAGATAATCCAGGACAATGTCCCCTCGCAAGGCCAGATAATTAGCCCCCTTAATTCCACCTACGACTTCATTCCCTTTTGCCATGTAACCTAATATATTTGTGGTCCCAGGAATTAAGATATGATCCTCTTTGGTGGCTGCGTTTTTTGCCTATGACAGCACCTGAGTCTTCAAATGTGCCCCATGTGCCAAGTTCAGAGACCCTTGGTTTTATCCTCTTCATAAACTAAACCTCCTGTCTTCTCTGTGATGAGATGTGGAGGGGGTGGCAATTAATGACTAGCAAGACTGAGGAATAGGTTTGGAGGGTCTAACTACGTTACTTCTTAAAGAGAATTTCAACAAATCTTCCTGTTTTTATTTCTACCTTCACCCTCCTATGTCTATACGTACCTGGTGTATATGCTAGATAAGCCAACTCCTGAGGCTGTAGAAGAGTCTGTAGATCACACCCACACACGGAGCGGCTTCTTGGCTTTCTCCCCTGCCAGTTTAGGTCTCAGCTTTCTCAGGAGTCTTTGAGTCAGTTGCCACTCATGTGTTTTCTTTCCAGTTTCCAAAATTTCATTACTGTCCTTTTCTGTTCTCTGTGTCCTTGTAGTAGATTGATTACAGAAGTATTTCTAGCTATTTCCCTCCTCATATGCATGCGCCTTGTAATGTAAGTTTGCAGCTCCTCCAATTAAGAGATGGGGCCACCATGCCATCACTTCAATCCAGACAGGCCTTGTGACTTACATGGCCCAACAGAACCAGGCAGAAGTGACAATATGTCAGATCTGAGGGTAAGACCTCAGGAGACCTTACATGCTTCCTTCCACTCACTTGTTTGGAATTCTCTTCCTTTTCTATACGAACAGTCCCTCTGACCTGATGGAGGATGGAAGCCTGAGTCAGCCCAGTGGTCCCGTAGAGGCCCCAGCGATACAAGAGCCCAGCCAAGGTCAGCACAGCTGCCCCTGCCCTGCAGTTGACTGGAGATACTGAAGCAACCCTGCTGAGACCAGGTAAATCCTCTATTTGAGGCAGCTTGTACTGCTGATCCACAAAATCATGAGCTAAACAAAGAGTTGTTGTTTTAAGCCACTACATTTTGTGGTACCTTGTTACGTAGCTAAAGCTAACTTATACAACCTTTAAAAAGTCAATTTACTATTCTTGAGAAGGAATTTAGGGACTGAATGTGAGTGGATATGTTCAATCCTCCATCTTTACCTGGACCTCTTGATGATTGTTTTCTCGATATGAGACCTGTTCAATAGGGAACCACAAAGCTATGCATAGTTATCACATCAAAACTTAGTTCTGGGAAGTTAGCCACGTATTCATTTTCATTCATTCACTTGGTTTTTCTAAAGCAGTAACTTTGTCCGAAGCGCAGCTGACACCACTTTTGGTTTATGACCTTCGCTGTTGGTCAAAGAAGTGGTCACCATGATGGTACTTAGCACTCCATGTGAATCACATTTCTATTTTTGATTCCTGCCAGTAGAAGACACTATGGAACTTCCCTTATTTTACCCTCCACATCCTCTCATGATATTCTTAAATAGGAAGTCTTTTGCATCTTTGATCACAGGTTAGTATAGAAAATAATTTCAAAATGTGGTTAGTTAACACAGTAAAATCAGTTCTACTAATGTACATTTTTGCTAATTTCACATTAACAGCCATTTAAAATTAGGTATAAAATAGCTCATCTAAAATGAAGTATAGCTTTCTAAAATGCTAGCAGTATAAAGTCCCCAGTTCAATGTTTCCATTCAAAATAGAAAGTATTAAGATCCAAAATCTTAATTTATGTTTCCTATTATGTACAATGCCTGGCTTTGTTGGCTTTCATTAATTGATTTTATTTTTATCAACCCTTCATCATCTGAATAGTTATTTACTTTTCAAGTTTGATCATAAAAGAAATTATTTGAAATATTGCAGGGAGTCATTCAACAGAACAAGCCTTTCATAGATTTGAGGGAAGATTGCTGTGCGTTTGGCTCTGATTGTCATACCAAAGTGGGGTATAGCTTCAACCAATACAATAATTATTGTATCCCATCCTAATTATGAGGCCCAGGAACACAATCGTCACTACATAGAAACTTTTAATAATTTTTCTCAGCACTTAGCTCTTTGTTAACTCAGTTACAATTGAATGTGCTTATTTTAGCCCTAAACTCAGCAATAACGTCTGATTCACAGCCTTTGTAGGCAACATAAAGGATTTCTGAGCAATACACAGCAAACAATAAAACGAGGAGAATGCAATCATCTTGTGACCTTGCTTACTAATGGATTTGGTGTTTCTCTCCCATCTGCCCATGATCAGTAGTACCATTTCCTAGATAAAACAAAATGCCAATATCTTGGATGTAGCAACTTAACAGGAACATACGAAAGACATACGATGTGGAGAACTTATGGAAGAGCCAAGTGCCAGTGAGAATACATGCTAAAAAATGGTAGATAAGATATGATAAAAACCCAAGGAGGAAATTGATGAATAGTAATAAAAGCTAGCATTTTTGAGTGCTTATCGTTTTATATCTTCTCAACGATCCTAGGAGGTAGGTCTTATTAGCCTCATTTTATAGATAAGGCAACAGAAAAATAGAGTTTAATTTGACTTTTTTAATATTATATAGCTAGAAGTGGGTGAAGCTGGGACTCATACCCAGACCCTGCTTCCAGAACCCAGGCTCTTAACCACCGCATTGCACTGAGGAAGACTCTACTCCACAATGAAGCTGTATGTACGTTGCTTTCCATGGAATTTGACATTCTGGAATCCAGCTGCCTCTGGCAACTCTAGAAATGCCCTACAAGACCTGAAAATGATTACACTGGTGTGAGTGGAGGAGAGTGTGGAATTCCATCATCTTTTAAAAATTCTTTGTTTGGAGATCCTTCTCAAACCTGCTTTCCACCTTTTGCTTTTATCTGGCTCTGGTATTTTTTATAAAATACGTATGTTGGTGGTCTGTTTAACTAATTAGTGAAAGAGTGATATGTTTTCACGATTATTGCAGTAGTCATAGTCTCTTTTATGTTGTACAGGTGTGTCATCAATGCACCTTTTAAATTCTATGGAGTGTGGTCTTTGTTCTAATTGCAGTAAATTGGTTGCACTAATCACTTTGAGTTGTTGGCCAACATAGTTACAGACTTCTACCAAGTGTTCTACCAGAAGATAATTGCTTAACAGTACGGAGTATTTCAACAGTGCTGATTGTAAAACAAATTCAGTGGTAATTCCAAAACCTGAGTTCATAATTCATTTACTCATTCATTCATTCACTTGTTCAAAAAAAAAAAAATACAACATACATTCTGTGTGTACCAGTCCCTGAACTAATTGGAAAAATAAAAAGCATAATAAGCACTCCCCTCCCTGCCTTCAAGATTCTTACAGTTTAGTGGGCTTTATAATGAAATAAAGTATTTTATGACCCATGAGGGATATATGAAAATTTCCACAAGAGTCCAAAAGAGTTGAATGACTAACTCTGCTTTGGAATTATGAAGTCAGAGTCAAAAGGAGATAATGACACTTGAGCTAAATCTTGAAGAACATGTAGGAATTTGCTAGTCATGGGGAGTGTGCAGGTTCCAGGAACATCATCTCATTTATGTGGTTGGCCCATGGGGTGCCCAGGGGGGAAGGGCTGGAGATGAGGCTGTGTAGCAGAGAGTATTCATATTGTGAAGGATCTTCTATCACAGGAGAATAACTTAAACACTTGTTCTCAGTAACAATAAAGAAATATGGGAAAGGTTTAATCAGATAAAATACACAGCACATTGTCTTGTAATTTTCTGTGTACATGTCTGTCTTCCTCGCCAGCTTTGTCACAAGGGCCTTCCCATCACAGGGGCTCTATAAAGTTAAGTGAATCCCGAATGATTGAATTAACAAATTGGTGGGGTTTTTAAAAGATAAATTGGTCAGGGCCATGCAAAACATAGCTTTGATTAGGGTCAGTTAGGAGGCAAGGAGACCATTTGGAAAATTTGTATTTGTGCAGCTGAGATGTAATAACAGACTGAGCAAAACCATGACATCAAGAAACAAAATGCCAAGCCACCTAAGATGGTCATGAAATGGGCCACCAGCCACTCTACCAGTTGACCTTGTGAAGTCTTAGGAAGAGGTGTGAGGAAGTCCTTCAGGCCTGGAGTAGTATCGTGCCAGTTTTCCAGCTTACTGAGGGGAAGGCACTTACCTATTCTGCCACCACCTCCTTAATGCCCCCTAATCTTGTTTGGGGCCTATGCTGTCAAACCCTTTATAAGCAAGTGATGCAAACAGGTCTTCCTTGAACTTGTAACTGTGTCCCTTGTTGTAAACCATATTTTTCATCAAACACTTTAGGTATAATCACATTGCTTTGATACGAAGTCTCTCTGAGCTATCAAAAATTCAAACTATGTTTTCCTGGTCTAACCATAGTAACTTCCAACATCAAAAAAATTCTGTAGCATCAGTGGCAACAGTAATACTAGGCCAAAAGGTTTATAAATATGGGGGAAGCTGAGACTTGACAGCACATGGAGAATGTAGATGAGAAACTAGTGAGGGGTTGGTGCATGTTTAAGTACCATGCTTTATAGCCAGAGCAGGAACTTTTGATGGCCTGAGGAGCTAAGGAATAAATGAAACTATTCCAAGGAAAGTGCTCTGAGAATGTAATAGACCAATATTAAAAACCATTACACAAGGGAAACTGCCCTTTTACTACAATACTATTAGCGCTATGTATTTATAAAGATGAAGAGAAATTGTTTTTTACCTGATTCTGGGAAGCACCTCTTTAAAAAAAAGGAGTAGAAACATTTTTTTTAATTAAAAAAAAAGCTAGATTTGCAGATACTAACTAATATATATAAAATAGATAAACAGCACGTTTATACTGTATAGAACAGGGAACTAATTCAATATCTTATAGTAACTTATAATGAAAAAGAATATGAAAATGCAGATATATATGTATGTTCCTATGTGACTGAAGTATTGTGCTGTACACCAGAAATAGACACAACATTGTAAACTGACTATACTTCAATAAAAATATTTTTTTTAAAGCTATGCTATTTTCACTGTCTAAAGTTCTTTCTATGGACTCAAATTGTTCTTGATTAAAACCTTTTCCTCCTCCAACTCAAACCAGGAGTATAAGCAACTTTTTTCCTCATTCCTTCCACCCCTCGATTATCCATAGAAGCTCAAAGGACCTCAGAGTCATACCATTACCAGATATCAAGTGACAAGTGGAAATTATGAGTGGAAGAAATCAAATGCTAAGAAGTGAATGTCTTTTCATTCTAAGCACAAACATGATTAATTCTCACATCACATACTCATAAACAAAAGCACGATCAATATTGGACCGGTGTGCTGAGACAGAGGCAAACAACATTTGAAAAATCATCGCGCTTTGAACAGAATGAAGAAACCAAGGGAATAGGGTTGGTCTTAGTGGGAGATGATGAGTTTGGCCTCAGGCAATGCTGCTTTAGAAGGAAGGAAAATACCCATATCTCGGTAAATTGTATTTCCTCCTCTATTTAGTCTTAGATAAGAGCTTAACAAAATACAGAATAAAAATTTAAATGCTTTTATGTTTTTAGTTTGCATTTTAGGAAATTAAATAAATGAGAATACCGCAAAAAAAATTGCATTCAAAATTGCGATTTCTGTGGAGGATTCTCACGACAAAAGTTTCCATGCCATCCCTGTCGTTAAGGTCTACCACTTGGTATTTCCCTCATCAGAACCATACTCTTTTTTTTTTTTTTAAATCAGAACCATACTCTTGAAGATTCAGAGGAAATGAGACATTTTCATATATAAAACTTAAAATTCACCAACCTAAATATGTACACTGTGACAATCATGACAGCCTCTTAAGTTGATGAATAAAAACAGGAGTATACATCTGTTCTAATTGGCATTTCAGTCTCAACTGACTCATTTCTGGGATCTGACACACTTTGGTTTGCCAGCAGGTTCACATGCCAGTGCTCGGGCCAGGGTGACACCACGTAACCTTTCTCTCCATGGAGTGGGCGGCACGTTCAGTCTGAACAGACATCCAGAAATAGGTCAACGGATTTTCTTATGAAGGCCCAGCAGAAAAGCATATTGTTACCCATTGCTTGTTAGCATCAAATCATAATGATGCCTTTAATTATTTGCGGGGGAAATGGTCACATTGATGGGCCCACATGTTGGCTTGTTCATTTTTTGTTTTACCAGTGAAGCAGCTGATGTGGAAATGTTGCTTCATTTAAGCAGCTATATGTCCACAAGGTACTTTTAAAACTACCAAGAATTCATGTAGATTATCTCTCTCTTTCATACACACAGACACACACACACACAAATATTCTTTGTGTCTGTTTATGTATGTGTTTAAGAAAGAGAGACATTTCTGAGTGAGGTGAAGGTGTGACATTCAGCTAAAGATGTCAAACAAGTGGTGGATACTGACACTGCAGTCAACAAGGGAGGCTCAGTGTGGTGACAGAAAAATGGCATCGAATTAACAACTGAAGCTCTGTCAGTGAATAAAATCAGAGAAGAAAAAAGTGCCTTCATGAGTCTCATTATTCTAAATTTTATGTTTATTTCAAATAAACAAATTGGGTTAATAACATAGTCAGCATTCATTTTGGGGTTTTTTGAGGGGTGGCAGGGTTGTTTTCTTTTGTTTTTGCATGGCCAGCATTGAATCTCATTTTGGGATCAGATAGGCTGACACCTCCCCTTTCCCAGGTGTGCGTACCTCCTGACTCCAATCTGTGCCAATAAAAGTCAGTCCAAAGACTTCTGTTATCAGGAAAAATCATCCACTTTTAGCTGCAGCTGTTAAACTGGGAGACTGTAAGCCTGAAGCCATTATTCAGTCTTATCTTCTCCACCCCTTGGGGAGAGCTTGCCTTGGGATGCTGTTAACACAGAGGAAAAGAACTTTGGGAGGCGGCGAGATGGCTTCCTAGTGGCATCATTTGGTCTATCTGATCAAGTCGTGCCTGAAGCTGAACTACCTCTTGCAACTGAAAGGATCCTGATTAATACAGATACTTGTAGAAAAGAGTCAGCACCAGAACAGGAGGAAAATAAACGTTTTAGCATAGATTGATAGCTGTTGAAGGAATTAAACATTTTCTTTACAAAGTACAAGATTTCTAGCAAGTTATTATTGTATACTTCTATGTTTGCTTACTTGTTTGAGGTATACAAGCATTAAGCTTCCCAGGTCAGAGCTATACACACAGACACACAGAATCGTGGAAAAGTGATAAAGATGCTATTATCCAGAAGCTAAGGGAACAATGAACTGGTGATCTCTGTAGGGGCCCTTTCTCAAAACGGCTGCCTCTCGGTGGCTCCCATCCAGCAAGAAAATAATCACAGTTAGTCAATTTCTCCAAAAATCTATACTGAGACTTACAATTCTTATGAGTTTCCTCCTCATTGTCAATTTCTCAATTAAGATATTTCTCCACTCTCAATCTATTAATCTACACAATCTCTCAAGCAAAATTCATATACTGTATTAAAAAGTAAAGTAATTTATAAGAAGTTTGAACTTTTTTGGTGTTTGTATTATATGGTAAATGCTCAGAAGAGAAAATCAACTTAGCTTCCCATGTGCTGACAATCTTTTGGAACCCAGAATAACAATTGCGATCATATGAGTCCTACTGTGTGCCAGGGACAACACTTAGGGGTTGATACCCTTATCCCATTATACAGATATGAAAAATGGGACTCTCATCAATTAAGTGACTTGCCTAGGTCACAGAGCAATGAAATTATAAACTACAGTGTCGTGTGTTCAATCCAAAACCAATGTTCTTAACCACCGCCTCTGTTGCCTCTGGTTAACATCTCTTCTGGAGGGACTATGAGATGACTACCTTTGCTGCTGGGAATTGATTTGCAAGGATTCCTTCAGGACTTGGGCAAAGAGGGGGAAATTTAGGAAGAGAAATTTAGAATGTTTTTCAAGCTCTTGAATTTCTTGGAGCTTGCAAAGCCCTTGAAAAGCCCTTGCAAAGCCCTTGCAAAAGGGAGTGATGCGCTCAGAATTCATCCCCCATGGCAGTGTCCCAGCTTCGCCTTAGCACTTACATAGTGTAAGAACTAGCTACTTCCTTGTTCCCTTCCCCAGCAGGCTGGGAAGTCCTACAAGAGAGCTTATTCTCCATTCATTCTGTTTCCCTTGAACCTGGCTAAGTGGCTCTCACAAAGAAGGAGCTTAATATATTTATGTTGATTTAGTGAAAATACCCTCAAGAGATCACTTTTGTAGAGTATGTACGGCAGATACCATATGGTTTTGAGTAAATTTATTATCTAATGCAATATCAAAGGAATCAAAAATTTTAATAAAAGTATAATAATAAAAGATGTTCATTGTAAAATAAAAAACGGATAATGAAGAATTGTTAATTATAATCTTACTAAACCAGAAATAGCCAAAGTTAGTATTTTGGTGTTTTTCCTTGTAGTCTTTCACATATATGCATACATACAACTTATATATATATATATATATATATATATATATATATATATATATATATATTTATATAACATATGGTCTCTTAACATTATAATATGAACATTTCCCATACGTTTACAAAATTATCGAAAATATATTTTAATAATTGCATTAAATTCTATCACATGGATGCTTCAGAATGCATTTAATCTCCTAGCAACAATGATAGTCAACAATATTTATTGAGCATATACTGTGTACAGGGCACCAATGCTAAACTCTGGAGGGGATACAGCAATGAATGTTGTAGATACAGTATGCATGGAACTTATAATCCCTTGATGTTGAACATTTTGGCTGTTTGCAATGTTCTACTATTTGAAGAAACCATGTGATGAACATCTTTCTACAAAAATCTTTCTAGAATCTTTTTAACAATTGTAATGCAAGTCAGTAAGAAATGCAGTTTTTATCACAAGTACGTACTTTAATTTATGTGTGTGAGAGTGTTCACAAGCATACAGAAATATACATATTTGTAAAACATGTATATGTAAAATCATGAAATAAAAAATTTTAAAACAATTCTAATCCTTACTACACACAATGTATTCCAAATTTTCTACTCTATTATAGTCCAGCCTTTTTAGATTTCTTTTTCAAAATGGCTAGTCTTGACCCACTCCATTGATTACCCATTAATGAGTAAGGACCCACAGCAAAAACCCTGCCTTAGAGCATGGTAGAGCACCATGGTTTTCACTAGAGGATCTAACAAGAACTCTGGCAACTATTAAGCATTAAACTCAGTTATCAGCTGTAGAGGAAGCACAAAGCTTTCTGGAAAAGAAAGTCTCCAGCAAAATCTTAGAAAAGATGCTCTGAGGAGGATTATTACTATTAGCCAAAGAAGCCACCAGAAGCAAAAGTTATCTCCCAAAGCTGTTACAGATAATAGGATCTACTAACGGGAGGAGCCTTCAGGGAGGAGTGCTTGCTAAGAAAAGCTGGATCAATAAGAGCAAATGCCAAGAGCCTTCCCCATCAGGATCCTCCTTTGCCAAGAGCAGCTGAGGCCACCCTGACAGATGATTCGAGGTTAACAGGAACCATCCTTAAAGCGTGAGACAGAGTATCTGGATGGAGGGATTGAAATTCCCAGAGATCTTTAGCTTCCTTTCTCTTCATAGACCTTGTCATCTTTGCAATCAGGGCAATTGTTGAGTTTCTCAACAACGCTGTCACCCAGGAGAAAGAATAAGAATTTTCTGCCTGGAAATCCAATAGGGTTAGATGCCCAGAAAACCACAGAGACACTAAGTTGTCAGCCTTTCAATTTCCTGTGGCCCAGAAAAGAGGCCCAGCAATTTGTAGTGAGGGTCTCGCAGTGAATGCAACAGTGAGCACGGTGGGCTATTTCAACTAGCAGAAGAAGGTAGGGTAGTGGGTGGGTGACAAGAATGTGGCAGGCTAAATATTTTAGGGAGAGTTAAATATTCTAGAGTTGGAAGCAAAAAGATGAAGCATATAGAGTTTCTAAAGTCAGACATCTAGAGGGGCCATCCATCCAGTTCTACTGCGACTGTCCCGGTTTCCCAACTGAAAGTCCTGCATCCAGGAAACCCCTCAGGCCCAAGAAAACTGGGACAGTTGGTCATCCTGAGTTTGGGTGCAGCTAGTTTGCAGCTAACAAACAGTGTGACCTAGTTACTCAGCATCTCTGTGTGATTTACTCAGCATCTCTGGGCTACAGTTTCCTCCTCTGTAAAACGGGGATAATAGCGCTTACCTACCACCAGTAAAAGGAGACCTGAAGTATTTTTTAGTAGTTCTAGTCCTGCACAGATGCAAGGGCTTTCCTTGGAGCCAACTCGAATCACAGTAGCACCCGAGAGCAGAATGCAGAACGCTGATTGAGGAATCCTTAGGCGGTGTGAGTCAGTAGGATCGGAGCACTTAGGTTCTAGCACCGATAGCAGCCTTTTGCACCCAATAACTTAGGGTTGACAGGGGAAGCACGAAAATGTCATGGAACCCAAGGTTTCAAAAACAACAGAAAGTCAGAAGTTTTTAAAAAGAAGAGTAAGTTTATTATAATTCTGCACCTGTGTCCTGAGATATCTGTGATAAATATGCAAGCTCTACAGCTTGTTTTTCCTTAAAAATAGAACAAAAATTGAGATAATTTTACTAGATGTAGCCTGTCAAGCGTAAAGAACATGATCTTATTCCAAGAGAGAGATTATAGACAATCCGCGCTTTATTGCCTTTACATTGCCCCTCTCATATTGGAAGTAGCTGCTGCCTTGCGTGGACGCATGGAGTCAGCTATTTCTATCTGAATTCACTCTCAGATTCATATGTTCCAACCAAGTTAATGGCCCTTGTTTCCATTACTGATACAAGCCAAGACTAAGCCACTGCATGTTTGTATTTTCCCTTCTTACACACGTTTCTATACGATGGCTATAAAAATGATCCAAAAGCAATCCAAACTTTCCAAGGTAATAGAAGCATTCTCTCAAGGTCTTATGCCCCATCTTTTCAGAAGTGTGCTTTGAGAGGGACTCTTTTCAGACAATGTCAGAAGTTGTGGCATAGATTCATGCATGGTTAACAGCGTGAAATGTCAGCTATTAAACAAAGACTGTGGTCAAGGATGAGGTCTGGGAAAATTCAATGAAGAGAAAAAGTTAACCTTACCAAGAGCTTTTCCAGAGAAGTGATACATAAATTTTGGGAAATTAATGAAAATCTTAAGCAGTACTTGAGACAAGGAATGAAAAGAACAGAAACAAAATTTTAACATATATGCTAGGGAGAGCACAGAATTTGGGGAAAAATAAAATTTCACAACCAAAAAATTCCCGACTGTAATATTTAAAGAAAAGGAACTCAAAGACAAATACCATATGATTTCATTTATATGTGGAATATAAACAAAAAAACAAATAAACAAAACTTATAGACCCAGAGAACAGACTGGTGGTCATCAGAGAGGGAAAGGGGGCGGTGGTTGAAATTGATGAAGGGGATCAATTGTATGGTGACTGAGGGTAAACAGACTTATTTTGGTGATCACTTTGTAGTGTATACAGATATTGAATGACTGTACTGTACACCTGAAACTAATATAACATTATATATCAATTTTGTCATCTTTTGCACTTCATCTTATGTGCCAGGCACTGAATTAGCTGCTCTCCTTGCAAAAACTTTGTGAGATGGGCATTACAATCCACACTGTCTTACAAGGATTTAAAATAAAAAAACACTCCTGCACCCAATGTTCATAGCAACATTATTTACAATAGCCAAGAAACAGCCTAAATGTCCATCAACAGATGACTGGATAAAGAAGAGGTGGTATATTTATACAATGGAATACTATTCAGCCATTAAAAATGACAACAAAACGCCATTTGCAGCAACATGGATGTCCCTGGAGAATGTCCTTCTAAGTTAAGTAAGCCAGAAAGAGAAAGAAAAATACCATATGAGATCACTCATATGTGGAATCTGAAAAAAAAAAAAAAGGAACATAAATACAAAACAGAAACAGACTCATAGACATAGAATACAAACTTGTGGTTGCCAAGGGGGTGGGGGGGTGGGAAGGACAGACTGGGATTTCAAAATTTGTAAATACTGACAGGCATATGCAGAATAGATAAACAAGATTATACTGTATAGCTCAGGGAAATATATACAAGATCTTGTGGTAGCTTACAGTAAAAGAAAAAAGTGACAATGAATGTATGTATGTTCACGTATAACTGAAAAATTGTGCTCTACACTTGAATTTGACACATTGTAAAATGACTATAACTCAATAAAAAATGTTAAAAAAAATGTTGGCAAACTCAATCCAACAATAAATAAAATTATAAAACTAAAAAAATAAAAGCCTGAATTTTCTTTAAAAAAAATACAAAATACAAACTACTGGAGATTACAAAGCTATTAAATTGCTGGTGAGCTTAGAATCCAAGTCTATCTGTCTCCGAAGTACATATATAATTCAAACCAGTAAAGATGAACTCTTTTCAAAAACTGACTTGCATAAGACCTTTATTTTTTAGGACTTAAATATGATGATTTGAAACTTGACTTCTTTCTTAACTTCTAAGCCCGTGCCCATTAGGCCCATCCTCAGACTGAGCACTCACTCCTAGCACACAGACACAATTTTCCTAGCGGTTAGAAGCTACATCAGAATGGAGCATCAGATCTTTGCTAATTAGTAAGAACCAACATTGGGAAGAGTCAGGCTGGGTTTGCATCCCCCCTCTACCAGCTGTGGGACCCTAAGCAAGTCCCTTCTTCTCTCCAAGCTTCGGTTTTCTCATCTGAGAAATGAGGACAATAAAAGCACCTATTTCGAGATATGTTTGAAGATGAAATCAAATGGTATTAAAATAATTAGCCTAGTGCCTGGTGACTAGTAGGGTTCTATCTGGACCTGTGTACGCATTCATCTGCAGGGATCCGTGAGTTAGGTCACTTTTTAAAGCAATCTACAAATATCCTACATTGAAACAGAAATCCCCAGGATTAGTTCAGGTTGATTTAACCTCCCAAGAGTTATGAGTAACTACGGAGGCTGCTCTGGCTTCATACAAACCAGCAATGCCTGTAGGGACGTAGATAATGATCACTTCGTGTTGGGACTTGGGCACTTGTTTAGACAGACGCTGAAAGCTAATCGCACCCACCTTAGCAGGCTGAGCAGGAAGGACAACACAGCATCTGGCAAAGACGAGCACTGCCTCGTCACGTCTGCCATGCGCTGTGACTGGGGCCACCGGCTCTTGCCCTCACCCGTCCCTCACCATTTAAGGATCAGAGTCATGCTACTTGCCTTGGTCTGCGTCTTGAAGAACATGCAGTCATTCATCCAGGCACTGTTCTAGGGACCAGGGAGGCAGAGCTGAGTAAGACAAATAAAAGCCATTTTCCTAAGCGGCTCCCATTCCAATCAGAGATACAAATGAATACAAATTACGATTTTGAATAACCATCAAAGTTATGGAGGAAATGAAATAGGGCATTGGAATAGATAGTGATGGAAGAGTCTAGAATTGTCTTAGAAGGCAGCGTTGGGGTAAAATCTGAGAGGAGACCTCAGTACTTTGGAAAGTAAGTGGTGCTCTAGGAAGAAAGGGGAAATGGGGCATTAAAAGATCAAGTTACAAATTATAGAAGCCCCCGGAGTAGCTCAGAGATATTTATAGGATTGCAAAACAAATGCATTTAAATACTTTCATAATGAAACATCTTATGCCTTAGATGGAAAGTTAACTATAAAGAGGTGTCCTGTCCTACAGTACTTTGTCTGGACACAGCACTCTGTCTGTTTGATTATATCTCCTTCCATCTCTGTTAAAAACCAAAAATATTGTCCTTAATTAAAAAGGACTTTTACATCTCTAAGCTTCTATATTCTCATCCATAAATGGAAATACGCATGCCTCAGAGTTGTTCCATGGACTGGTGATTGTTGAGGCCTAAAGAGAAAATGAAATGTACATAGACTACCTAGGCCAAAGTAAGTTAGTTGATCAAATAAATAATGGTAGCCATCTACAGACCAGAGGCTTCTAACCCACCTGAAAAAAAGAAAAATGATAAATTCATGTGGTTTTGAATAACACAGGAGAAACTCAGAACGATGTGATGTTTTTTTCATGTATCCACGTGGGACTTTTTTCATAAAACCTTAAATATCTGAGATCTTTACAGCAGCAAAAATATAAGAACCACAGGCCAAATAAGAAAAAGAATAACAGATGAGCATTAGTGGGTCAGGAAAGAATAGGGAGAATAAAAATAGTGACATCAAGCCTCCAGAAAAAAAGAATGCAAGTCCCAGAAGGATCCTGATGCTGCCTTGCCGGCCCAAGGATGTGCCATGTTCCTGAGTCACAGGGTCTCAAAGTTCTTGCTCCTGAAAGATACATCAAGGAGCCTTACTAGAAAAACTAACAGGCCTGGATTCACGTTCACAACATTACTCTCCATCTCCTTTGAATTAAATCTATTTGGATGTTTTGTGAGCAGAAACATCATAGCAAAGTGTGACAGTGGTTAATTTTTCATGGATTCCACAAATATCCATTGAGCCAGGTGTTTTTATTATTACTATTACTACTACTACTACTATTACTGTTACTATTACTACTATTATTATTACGTGCCAGGTACCATGCAGGAGTCAGGGCCCGACTCTCCAGATGTGAATTCCTGATGGAGTAAAATCAACTTAAACAGGGCTTGTGCACAAGTTCCTGAGTGAATCATGAATTAGAAGAAATGGAATATTAAGCCACTGCCATTAAGTTCATAGTGAATTAGCATATTCCCTTCTGAGTGTGAAAAGGAGAGCGAGAAGCCTGGTTAATTCTCAGCCTCCCAGAGGGGCTTTGACAAAACTAGTCAGTTATCTAACAACTTAACATGTTCAATGCTGTTTAACGTTCAGCAACTGTGAAAGGAAGCCGGCCCTGGCTACTACTTAGGAAAACCAACAGAGCACTATTGAAAAAGATTTATGGTTTTAGCATCATCAAAACATACATTTCCATCGAAAATAAAAATCAAATGGAAAGAAAGAAATGCTATTTGGGGCTTAGCAAATACTTTGGTATCATCTATAATTCACATTACAAAACCTTTAAAAACACAGAGCGTATCAAAAAGCAAAACATCCACTCAGCAGGGAAATCAATACAGCACATACCATTTCAACATCATGCATTATAAACACCTTGACTTTCTTTCCAACGGTCTTAGCGTCTGCATTTTAAATGGTTGTGTTCTCAACGTGAGCCAGAGTTATGTGTGCATTTTTCCCCAAATTAGTTTTTGTTAAACCTCAATTTCCCGCTATTGCTACTTGTTTTGCTCAAATAAATCTAAACTCAGTACTACTTAAAACAATACCTGTTTGCGAAGTCTTACGTGCAAAAATATGTAACAGAAAGTTTGTGTTTTTTTTATTGAACTATAGTTGATTTACAACAGAAAGTTTAATTCTAGGTTTGAATAAAGGAGTCATGTACAGAAAAACATAAAAGGTTTATGTATAACTAAGTCACTCTCATAGAACTTTAGAACAAAAACTAAAGTTCTATGCCTCAAGCACAAAAGAGGATATAAGCATTGGGTATCTCACTTGGTCTTTAATAGTGGAGTAGGCACTGCTATTCCCACTTCACAAATGACAAAACTGACAAGCTGAGTGCTTAAGTAAATTCCCCAGGTCACTTTTATGCAGAATTCAAATCCACGTCTTCCTGGCTCCAAAATCTATGTACATTGTACAATATCATGTTACCCACATGGTCATGGCTCCCTTTCAATCCTCTCTACATAAACACCTTTAACAAAGCAAATCATACCCTCTTGTCTATATAATTTGTCTACAACTATAGAATTGGAAAGTACTCTAGAAATAATCTGAATAAACATCTAATCTCAGATGAATTTATGGCATTTACCTTCGATGTTCAAAGGTAATAGTAATGCCACTGAAATTTTCAGTCCTGTAAGTTCTTTTTGCTATGGTATATCATTTTTAATGTTGGAAGGAGTATTATGATATTTTTAGCTCAGAATTTTTTGTCTCAATTATGAACAGAAACTACATTCATTCCCCAGATTTTTATTTGAAATTTTTTATTGAAGCATAGTTGATTTACAATGTTGTGTTAGTTTCTGGTGCACAGTATAGTGATTCAGTTATACATATATATATTCTTTTTCATTACAGCTTATTACAAGCTATCGAATGAAGTTCCCTGTGCTATACAGTAGGAACTTGTTGTTTATCTGTTTTATATATAGTAGTTTGTAAATTAGGAGTTTGGGATTAGCAGATACAAACTACTATGTTACTTGAATTTTTAGCAGTTTAGAAGAGTCTTCAGTTCAATAGCATTCACTTTAACTTTGGATTTCGAAACTTCAGGATCCTATCCATTAGTCAGGAATCTTGTGATTGTAAGTCATGGAAATACAACAGAAACCAATTCAAACAAAGCAATAAAGTTAATGGCTCATGTAACTAAAGCTCAGAGGCAGTGGCTTTAGATACAGTTTGGCTACACAGGCTCCTCCCATATCTTGGCAAGATGACCACCAGCACCTCCAGGCTTATGCTCTACCAGCCAAATTCCACAGCAGAAGGAGACAACCTCCTTCCCAATAGTTCCAGCAAAAACCTTGGGACTGAACTTTATTGGATCAGTTTACTGTTGAACTAAGTGCCATGACTAGCAACTGAAATACGCTGACTGGCGGGACCTGGGCCACCTGCTCATGGCAGGTACCATAGTTGGGGGCGGGGGGGGGGGGATCCAAGGAAAAATTGAGATACAGTTTCCCAGAGAAAGGACAATGGAATTTGAGCAAAATTAGCAGGTATACATACTGTGAGTTTCTTACTTTTATTGTTTGTTATGCCACTGATTCTTTTTTTTTTTAATTGAAGTAAAGTCAGTCACAATGTGTCAATTGATTATTTTGTTTGCTGTTAACATAACAAATCATAGAAATTCGTAAAATACTAGAAGGACCTTCTTGTTCATAGGACATTAGCATCTACTCTGTCTAACCAGTACAAAAAGTACTTGGTATAACATACTTTTCAGGCAATGAATATCCAGTTATAAACATTAACACGGCCAAGCACTAAATGGTTACCGATGTCTACAGCCCCCTGAGTGACAGGCTAAACCACTCCCTACCTGAGGGCCAAATAAGACCATTAGGCAATAGGGTTTCCACGGGTGTGAGGTCAACACTCTGAGATCAGCATCAGAGTCTGGGGTTGGACTTGCCTCCTTTCCGCCCTGGGTCATAACTCGGGTTCGCTTGATTGGGAAATATTTTGAGAATTTATGAAAGTAGGTGAGTAGGCAAGAGACAGACCAGAACCTAGTACTAGAGAGAGAGGGACATTTAAAATAAATATCCAAGAAAGGCTACTCCAGCAAGTGAGCCCTGCAAGGGGGCCTTCCAGGCATTGGTGTTACTTGAAATTAGGCAAATGACAGCCTCAAGGTTCCCTGTAGTTTTTCCAAAAAACTTCCCAGTAGAGGACACTGGCAGGAGATTCCAGGAAATTAAGATTGAGATACAGCTGCAGCTCCCATGGGGCAACCAAGTGCTACTCAGGAAGACAAGGTAAACATGCGCACTGGAGACTGGACTTACAACCATCAGTTCATTTCACACACTGCCCGCTAATGCAGCGTTTGTCACAGGAAAAATTCAGCAGTCTTAGAAATGCCAACAAACATTGTACACAGCGTCTGTGCTACACACTGAGCCAAGTCCTTGAAATGCAATACAGATAAAGAAACTGAGACCTATGATGAAAGAATTCCAGGTCAAAGAATTAGTCAGCAGCAAGGCCAGCATTTGAAAGCAAGACTGTCTGCTTTAGAGAAACTGAGCTTCTCCCAGGGGTTCACGGTTCCCTGTTGCCCAGTCCTGTGACTGGATCCTTGCTTGTTTCCAACAAACAACCCTAATGCCAACTACCTGCCTACTGCTCTTTGAATAGCCTCTGCTCCTGAATTTTCCCTTATTGGGCTCAGCCCTGGGCCTCCCTGGTGCCATGGGCTCTAACTCCCACTGCTCTGTTGAATGAGCCTCCTCATTCCGCGACTTACCACCCGGACGGGATGGCCTCCTGTCACAGCCAGGTGTGAGCCCTTTCTCACTTCCACCTGGGTGGGCTTTCCAGGTGCTAGCATCTTCCAGTCTATCTGATTTTGCTGAAGTTAATGAAATTAACTTTGACCAAGTTCCAAGGTGATCACTGTATTATTCCTCTGTTGGCTTAATGGTTATGTTTGCCAACAGAAAAAAAAAAAAAGGTCAGTAAGTGTTCTCTCTTGTAAACAGCTTCAATTTTAGTTTTTGATCCACAAACTCAAAGCATGAGCTCCAGTATGCAAAGATAAGATTATGGCCTATATAATTTAAAAGTATATTCTTTCAGTGAGAAAATATCCAAAGGATGAGAATTGCTGCAGCCACTTTGGAGAGCAGCCTGGCAAGAGAAATAAACATGATATACACACGACCTTCAACCTCTCAGTCCTGCTTCCGGGGCTCTATAGAGACAAAGCTGCAGAGCCTAAGGGCACATCACAAGGCTCTTTGTTATATAGCACTGAGGCAGTTGGCAAAACCGCATAGGGAAAGAGCTGAATGAATCGCGGTACATTCAAGCTAAGAATGCAGAGCTTTAAAAGAATGAGCTAGATCAATAACTATTAAGCTGATCCCTTAGACCAGGCTGACACTCTAATCACCATACAAACACCCATTTCCAGCAGACAGAAGCCAGGCACCACCTAAGTTTGTTCCTTACCTGATCTCTCCCTGACTTATCCCCACCCAACTCTAAATTCCTGGCCTCACTTTGAACCTATCTTTGGCCCTTTAGCGTTTGGTACTTGGTTATCCTAACACAACCCTCAGTGCTCCCCAGTGAACTCTAAATGCAGCCCTGGAAAATAATGAGTTCTGTCTATAAATATGGAGTGACAGGAAAGTCTAGGGTATTGTACAGAAACTGTCTTAGAGGATCTTGTTTTTTGAAAAATAAGCAATGGCCAAAGATACAGCTATAGATGTAGACATTCACATTTGGATACTTGGATGAGTTTGGAAAAAGTTTCTGATTTTTTTTTTTTTTTTTTTTTGGCACAGGGCTGTTTTCATTGACAGCCTGGTGAGAATGAGAATGGAAACATGATGAAGGTATATGACTATTTTCTAAAATGTAGAAAGCTTTGATCTATTTCAAAAGCTAACTGATCATATATAATTAATATAATTTTAGAAGAGGACTTTAATAACACATTTTTAAAGAGAAAAAAATATATATATGTACATACACAGATCTCTGAGAGAAAGGAAGCATAATGAAAAATACCCCCGAGTACAAGATCAAGGACATCGTTCACCTAGGTGAATGCCACGCCCTGCCCAGTTCCCAAAGGACAGCTCAAGCATGCCACAGAAATTGTGCTCTGTAGAGTCAGACAATACAGCAGCCCCAGATTCCTGGCAAAAGGACGGGCGAGTGAAAGCACGGAGAGGTGACTCTATAACCAGAGAGATGAGTCTAACACACCTGAGAGGGGAGCGAAAGAGGAAGCTGTACCAGACAGTACAACTACAAGCTTGGATTTTGCTAGCAGGCCTCAACCTGTTTTTCTCCCAAAGAGATATGACGGATAACATTCTCGTTGACAACACACCCCTTGGGCACATCACAGTTTGATGAAGCCCAGCACTAAAATAATTCACAGTCACCTTTTGATCATAGCTAACTATCAGCATGTTAGGAAAGGTAGTTGCTTCCAAGAGATTGCAGCCTAAGGTTATATGCAATCCCCCAAGACTTACCTGTAACATCGTACCTCTCATTTCTACTCGAGAAACCACCTCAAGTGCAAGAGAGACTGACAAAGTATGGAGAATCAATCTGCTCTAATTCATATTGGGGAAAAAAGTGCTTCACAAATTCCTGCATTTTATTATAAGCAACAGATTACATGAGACACCTCTAAAAGTGACTGCACACATAGTTCACTGCAACACACCAGGACACTGTGACTCCACATCAAACAGCATTACAGCAAGCAGTAGGGTTCTGAGCAGAATTCTAAGCGTGTTTGTTAGAAAGGGAATTACATGATGCAATTCATATGTTAGCAAGTCCCCTTTAACGGCAGTGAAGAGGATAACATATATCCTGTCCCAGCCCCAATCTGACACTCCTACCACCACGCACACCCCCAGTGACCAATGGACATGAACCATAGGTTGTCGATGTATGTTTCTCATGTGATCACCCCCTGACCTAGCTCTACCCAACTCTAAATTCTTCACTCATCCCCAACTTTGAACTTATCTTTCACACTTTGGCCTTGGTATTTGGACTCTCCAACATTTAAGTCTCCACATTCTCCAATGGACTATTGTGACTATTTACTTCCTCCACTTCTAGACCACCTCTGGCAGAAGAGTTTGTGCTGGTCTTGCCTTCACACACTCAGCTACCACCACTGCCCCTTGATGGAAGTCCCAACTGGGCCAGTCCCAGACTCTCTCTAAGAAAGTGGCTAGAAATGATGAGTTAAGGGAAGTAGGAACTGGAGGTAAAACAAACAAACAAAAAATAGTGAGAGCAAAATACAAGAATTCAAAGCAGAGACAATGGGGAATAAGCTTAACTTGGAAATGGAACACTATACAGAAAAGGGCTGAGTTGACAATGACTAATTCCATGCTGAGTAATGAATTGTGAAAAGTTTACTGAAGCGCTAACTTGGGCAAATATATAGTGCATACACACATGGAATAAATAACGTAAAAGGAACTTTTGCTATTAAGTCTAACCCCTCCCCATTTGGGAACTTACTGAAAAAATAACAAAAACAAAACAAAAACCCTTAGCCATGCATACTTTTAAAATATGATTCTGAAATTTTCTTCTTTTATCTTGCTTGCCTCCGTTAGAAAGAACAATTCCTGGTCTCAGGTTTTTTCAGTCATTGTAGAAAATTCTCCCTGCATCATGCTCAAGTTCAAAGTCTAAGCACTGAACCTTAGAGGTCACAAATCAACCTCAGTGTGTTTTATAGGGTAATTTTTTTCTCTTAGCTCAAATTATATCTTAAAAGGCATCATAACCTGACGGGTGTTCTGCTCAGTGGCAATAAAGACACCAATCTCTTACTTGCAGCCTGCTGCACACTTTTATAGGACCCTTCTGGTCCCTGTTTACATTTATGATATTTGCCTGGCTCCCGTATGCATTCCAGTTTACTACCTCCAATCCTGTTCTCATAGCTTCACCTGTATATCTTTCAATCTGCTACTACTCAGACCTCGACACTATGAGGCTTAAAATAGCTTCACATTCCTCCAATATCCACTCTCCCAAGTTGTCTGCTGCTGCCAGTTACCTAGGAATTCTCTACCTCTGCCTCCTCTTTCCTCCCTGTCTCTCCACTTCTCCCCTCCTTGTTCCTTCCCAGACTTACCCAAGCGTTAGAAAGAATTTAGACTGAGTGTTACCTGAAAAGTACCCTCCATGGTACCAAAGCCAGGACGCTACCTCACCCGCTGGGTTACATTTTTAGGCATTAGCCTGGGTCCTGGCCAACCAGCACATGGAGGGACATGATTCAGTAGTGTCATGGCCTCCCATCTACAAAGACTGAGTAACACATTTTCAAATAGGCGAATTCACTACAGCATTTGAAAAATCTTTTGCCCAACTCTGTCTGTAAACCAGGCAACTGTGTAGGATTAGCCACCTTTCTAATCAAGCATCTAATCTCATCACGTCACAAACCATCAGCATCACAAATTGTTTATACTATTTCTCTTCAAACATAACATTTTTTAAAAAAAATTCCCAGTGTTTTGCATCTCTCTTCTTGGGGAAAAGAGACTGTAGCAGCACTGATAACACTTTTAGTTTTTAGTGAGGGCAAAATGGACACTATTCACTCTGGCAATTACCCTACTCTCCTGGTAACAAATGTAATAATCATAAAAATCAAAATTAATAAACTGCAGTTGCAAACCTAATGACTAGTCATCAGCACACTAATTTCCCTATATGCCAAACTAACCGTATTGTTTATTTGTTGGTGACTCTGAATGAAATGGGTTGCATTAAGGCGACCATCTGCTCCGTTTGATTTGATAAGTGGAATTCAGACAAGAAGCAGCCAGTTTCTAGTCAGTATGACTTAAACTTATGAAACAGAAGGTAAATGAGTTTTCATCTGGAGGAACTGAACAGAATATTCTCCAAGGATATAACTTAAATTAGTGCTTTTTCCAGAGCAATTCAAGTTGGATTTTTCAGTTGGATAGTTTTGTCTCCCATGGACGTAATGAAAGCTGAATATTCACACTTCTGCACTTGAACGTTAGGTTGTTGCATTTTGTCACTCTTCCATTCTTCATCTGTGATAAGAAGCAACAAACATTATATAAAGCTTCCTCGGCCAGTTAGGTTATTCAGTAATTCCGTTCTGGGCAGACTCTTGAAGGCATCTTGTTTAGAGAGCTTCTTGTTGACTGTGGATACCACAGGGGATTCTTGATTCTTTCATGGCAGGAGCAAGGCTGTTCCCAATTTTTAACATGAAGGCTGTCCTCCTGCAAGCTCTAAGTAGACATCTAAGTCAGTCGTCATTCTGGCAGAGGTAGATTTTAAAAGCGTGAGGAGCTGACCGGGAACAGCTGCTTTGCTAAACCAGCTAGAGAGCTCTCAGAATCAAAGCAGCGCTGGGCAAGACGCGTTGTTGTTCACAAGGCATTTTTCCATCAGAGCCGACAAATTCTTACGTATGTGCACACAGACTTTCAGGATTAATATGGCTTTATTTCATAACTGGTTATAATTTTTCTAGAGCTTTAAAAATGATGCCTTTTCCCACTTTTATGGGTAATTCTGTATTACTGCCTGCAAGAGTAATCAAATAATTTTTATCACTTCTTCCAGGTCATTAAAAAGGACATCCAGTGTAAGTGGCCTCATAATAATAATCCCACTAGCGTTCTCCTGGGAAACCTCTTGCTTTCCCAATTCACAACACAACCATCTTTCATTATGTTTTATGTGCCACCCCCTCACCCATCCTCCACACAGCAGTTCCGAGCAATCTTTTAAAACACGTCACTCCTCAGCTTAAAATACTTTATGGGTCTCCCATCATACTTAGGAAAAAGTCCAAGGTCTTTAACCCTTTCCGAGGGTGCTCAGTGATGTTAGTCCCACCTTCTAGCCTCACAGGTGCCAGTTTCTTTCTCATCTAATAGTCTAGGCACCTTGGCCTCGTTTTAGTTTGTAAAACACGCCGAGGGTCTTTACACATCCATGGGGAGTGCCAACTGCATCCTGAAGCTTAAACTTTATCAGCTTCATATTTAGTTCCTCCTTTTCCCTCTGAATTTCTTCATAACATTTAACACAAGTTAGGTAATTACTTGCTGACTGTCTCCCCAGTTCGTGAACTCCACAAGGGCAGACCTGTGTTTATCCTCCCTTCAGTATGACCTCTTTCATCAATCATAGGCGTTCAATGAATGTTTACAGAATGGATAAGTTTTCTAATAATAAGTTTGCATCTGAATTATTTAGCATTTTATTGTAGATTTTTTTAAGATAAAAAAGTTGTTTTGACTGTCATAGTATGAAAAGTTTCACTTCAGAAAAACATAGCTCTTTCTCCTTTTCATTGATCTCAGTAGAACGTGCTCCCCAAATTGACAATATAGACAGAATATACTGGTGACACAAAACCAGAGTGATATTTCTATTATGCTTGAAAGTTTCAAGTTTTGGTCATATGTGAAGGGGACAGTCTCATTCTCCCTGTCCTCTGCCCACACATGGGTATATCATCTTTCATCTTTCATGAGTTTCCAAAGGACATAGTTTATGCAGCCTTTGAGCATGAAAATACTACTGAGTTAAACAGGACTGCAACCAGTAATAAACTAGTAAATGTGTAACAACCAGCTGGGTACAGGGGGAGGAGAACCAGACCTGCAGCACTTGCTGGTTTGTAGGATGTAAATATTGCCACCCTGGCCAATTTCAAGCTGTGTTTAATAACCAACTTGCAAGACTCCCGAAAATTTAACAATTGTCTCTTACAAGCACATGTGAGCCATGTGAGCGTCCGTAGCATGCCGTTGGCTGTATCATCCCACAAAATTACCCTTCTTTTTCACATACACACACACACACAATTGTGTAGGATACAAAATAAATTAAATTCACTTATAACAGATACGTTCTGTGCACTATAACATAGAAGATGGAAAGAGAACACCTGTAGGTACAACGATTCTGCCAGTTTACTGTGATAAAGTTTACTTATAATCACTTGATTTCCCCATCCTTTTCCCATCTGGAGTCTACCCCAAAGCAATTTCACAGCTGAGACCCCATGTGTTTCACTTTATTCTAAACTTTAAGAAGTCAAATTGCCAGTGTTAAATATCACAATAACACTTTCCACCCAGTGACTAGGAACAACGGCTTACTTTTCTCTATTCTCCCCTACTTACTGTCCACTACAGTTGATATATCATGGAATATGCATGAGTGTTTACCACACTGGACTGATGGGCTCTGGGGATTCTGACAGATAACAACCCCTGGGTTCAAGGAGCTCACAGCTGGGTAAGGGGATGGGCAAAGACAATTCCAGACAGAAAGTCCTAGGACAGAGGAACCACGGGGCCTAGAGAATTCACAGAATGTGTATGTAATACCACCAACACTGAAGAAGCCAACATTTAATTTGGACTTAAAGGATGAATAGGAATTGACTATGGAAAAAAGAAGGGGAAAGGCAATTCCAAGGATCAGGAAGAGCCAAGTACAAAATTAAGTGCAGGGAAAGTGCAGTCATGAGGAACATAACTGCAGCACAGAGTGTAGGGGGAGGGAGGGAGGAGTCCTGAGGCTACAGAGACAGGCAGTGGTCCAGGCCAGGGTTCATAAGGATGCTGGTGTGCTGTGCAAAGAGCTTGGCTTTATCCTTAAGGCAATGTATCAGGGAGAATTTAAGACTTTTAAATAGGTGAGTGATGGGAAGGATGCTTTAGAAAGATTCTTTGGGCCACAGTGAGGACACTGGATTACAGTGAGGTAAGAAGAGGTGGAGACACCTGCTAGGGCCATGCCCAGTAATTGACTCTCCTTCCACCACCATTTTCACCTGAGTTCTCTATCTGAATTCCCTGCAGCTCCCAAGTCACTTCTTTTTATGTTGAAGAAAAATGGTGACACTCTGTTGTCTCCTTTGGTCACTAATTCCCTTTCATGCCCATTTGCTCTAAAAACATTACTCAACATGAGTCAGCATTTTGCATCACAAACTTTAGAGAGGAAAAAGGCACAGGCTTCACAAAGCAAAAAGCTAAGGTCAGAAGCACAAACTGAGGTTTTACCAAGGGAGTACCCTGGCTGTTCCAATTATCTATTACTGGATCATGAATCACCCCAAGTGATGGGATGTCAGACTACAAGAGTCATCATTGTTACCTCTCATGGGTGTGAGGGCTGACCAGATTCAGCTAGTCAGCTGGGTTCCACTCTTCATGCAGTTGCTGTCAAACAGTGGTTAGCTGTAGAGATACCTCCAAGGTCTTCTCACTCACATGACTATGGTTGCTGCTGACTTGTTGGTTGGGATCTTGATAGAAGCTGTCAACTGGGACTCTCTATATGGCCTGGACTTTCTCAGAACATGGCGCCGGATTCCAAAGTGAGTGTCCCAAAGAGAAAAATCAGGCTATTTCTAACCCAGCCTAGATTTCATATAGAAACACTTCTGCCACAGTCTGTCTAGTCTTTAAAAGTGAATCACTATGGCCACTCCATAGGGCAAGGGAATAAGAGTTCACCCCTTGATTGGAGAAGGGTCAAAGAATTTACAGACATGTTTTAAAGTCATCACAATCATTTTGACATGTTTGACCAATACCAGGGATATCCACTTCCAAGCAGGAAGTGAAAAAATACAACCATAACTAACAATTTCTAGATTACACTGAAAGGGAGCAAAACCTCCCCTACATGGCCTCTGATTGAGATTCAAGTCTTAAGAGACTCAGATGAAAGATAAATACACGAACAAAGGCTGAGATCAGGTCATCAGGGTCCCTCTCAAGAAGCAAACATATAAGGGCAAGTAAGAAGAGAACCCAGGACTGCTGCCTTAGCATGGGAAAAGGGCTCATTTTATTTCCAAAGTGAGAAGACTGAAGACAGCAGAATCTTTTTAGTTTGAGATATACACATATGAAGAGCAGGTAGTAAATTCTAGTCACTATAGACTATAGGTTGAATAATTCTCCACAAATTCCTCTTGTCACCTTCACAAGCACGATAAAGAACACCTCTAGCTGGTACGTATAAAGATCCTTGGATCCCAGAGTGGACAAAACTAGGTAAGAAGCTTTCCTAACAGATTTTTCTCTTAACAAGATTTATTTCAGTCCAAGTGTGATATACTTTACACGTCTACCTGATAAAATGAAGAATATTTGAAATTCACACAGCTTACAAGTAGGGTAGGAAAAATTCACCTGGGAAGTGAGAATAGATTAAGAAAGCAGAAGAACGAGCTCTTTGGTTCTCTGCAACTTATAGATGGGGAAAAGGGGGGAAGTCAAGGGAAAATGAGCCACTGCAGCAAGAGAGAAACCAAATCAGCATGTTGTCTCTGAAGACAGTGAGGAGAGTTTTCCAAGAATAAGAAAGTGATCAATTGGTAAAAAGCTGCCAGGAAGGTAAGAACCAACCGTGGGGTTTGACAAAACTGAAATTGTTAGTAACCTTCATAGCTCGAAAAAGAAAAGTTTCTTGGAGTAGTGGGAACAAAAGCCTGATTGAAGTTGACTGGGGGAAGAATGCAAAAAAGGAAAGAGTTTTTCAAAGGGGTTTGCTAAAAGGGGAGCTGAGGTACGGGGCAGTCGCTACATGGGAATAGCAGTCTAGAGGATTTAAGACTGGAGATAACATAACATGTTTGCACTGCAGGGAATGATCCGGTGGACAGAATTTAATGATGCACAAGATTCAGGAGGTCACTGTGATGCACAATTCTTGGGCGGGTTAGAAGTGATAAAACCCAGAACGTGAGAAGAAGAATTGCCATACAGAAAAACAGGGACCGTTCATCCATTGTAGCAGTAGGAAAGGCCCAGGAATATAGATTTTTCATGACCCTGTGTGATTCTGATGTGGGTGGGCCCCTGACCACACTCTGAGAAATACTGATTTAGATAAGCACTTCTTATGCAAGGAAGAAAACATAGATTCACTCGTGTGCCAATGGGAGATAAGGAATGGGGCAGGAGATGTGAAGACAAAAAGTGATTCGGCAAAGCACTGTTTCACTTTGGTGCCACCTGGGCCATCAGAATCACACCTAAAATGGAGAGGCAGCTCAGAAGAGGAAGGGGTAATGTGTGGTGAGGTTTTGCTCCCACCACTCAAATTGTATCGAGAACCCACTGCAGCCCTCTCCCCACCACCCATTCCTAGAATAGTGTCAAATCCCTTTCCGGTGCTCCAGACTGGCAACGTTTAGCTTTCTTGAGGCCACTGACTGAAATGAAGATCTAACGAAAGTTTTGAATCTTCTCCCCAGAAAAAAAAGTTATCCAGTCACTAAAGCTCTTTGGTTGCAAGTCACAGAACTTTTGATTTGACACAAACAAAAGTCATTTATGGAAGCATACAAGGAATTCACACATACACAGGGGAGGCACGCAGATTGAAAATTAGGAATCAAGCAATTCTAAAGTCTCCCAGTTACAGGACTGCTCAGGACAACTCTGCTTGAAAGAATGAAGTCCAAATGATTTCAGTCTTGTATTACTTGTTTCATTACTCAGATTTTTTAAAATGTATGTTTAATTAGTTTAACATGGGTCATATACCTAGTTCTGGGCTGGATATGAGTGGGGTGCCTCCCTTAAGAGCCTCCCAGAGTGCTTCCAACACAAAGTTGCACACCAAAAGAGTGTAACTCATCCATGGGGTGACACTATTTTACTCAAAGAATGTGGAATGCAGCAGACTAGAGTACCAAAAAACCCTAATGTTTCAACTGTAGGAAAATATAAAATTTTACATATAATTTTGGAAGGTTCACAGACCTTCTGACACTCATACATGTATCTTCTGGAATTTTCCTTCCCACCAGGTCAAGTACCCCTAGTATAATCATATACTACTATATACTCTTTGTTATCACCTTATTGAAGGCACAGACCACTGGGTTATTCTGGAAAAAGGAAAGAAAGTGGTACTTTTCTTCCCTATCTCCTCCCACCTCTCTCAGTTGCAAAAGCTTGGGTTAATCACACCCTCCTGAAGGAGAAAGATGGTGTTGAATTGGTGGCAAGACTTTACTGTAGCCCTGCAGTTATGGGTTTGAAGCCCAGTCCTGCCAACCTCAAACAGACAGAACCTCAGCTTGAGATCTTCTCTGAGCCTCAAGTCTTTAGCCTAAAATTTCCCTACTTGCCTCAACATTTATCATGCAGTTCATACAGTTATCTCAGAATACATTTTGTAAACTATAGTTATGAGCAAGTTTTAAACATAATTTGTATATCTATGTAGATATAAACCAATAGATGATATAGATAAATAGATAGATAGATAGATAGATAGATAGATAGATAGATAGATAGATAGATAGGCAGGCAGACAGACAGATAGATAATCAGAGTATTTTAGTGGTTGTAAAGTCTGGTTAATAACAGAAACACCTAGGAATTTTCTTTTAATTCAAACTCTCAGGTTCCTTCCTAGACTTAAGTCAAAATCTCCAGGGGTGAGGATATATATGAAGGCATATGTGAAAAGCATCTCACATTATTCTGCAATTAGCTGGATTCAGGATCTCACTACATTTCAAACCAGAATTATTCATAGTGATCTGCTGTTTGTGGATGATTCTGAAAAAAAAGTCAGTATTACTAGTTGTGAGACCATCTAGATTTTGACTAGATAAAGAAATATACTATTGGCTTATTTTAGACCATAAGGTATAGACAATCGTACAGAAACAGGGAACCCAACAGCCCCACCGAAGTAGTGCCAGTATAGCAATAACTTTCTCAGAACAAATTCTGCTCTCATTTATATGCTAACATTAAAGTAAGATTTTACAGCTTATGATCATTTTAAGCACTATCAATTTATGAGTATGGCTGTTTCCACCCTTTCAAAAACTTTGCAGAGAAGTCTATAGCTTCCCACAGTCCTTTAATATGGAGATGATGTAATATATTCATTGGCTGCAGAAAAATGAGAGAAATTAATGAATGAGAATGTAAAATACAAAATAATGGTGCCAAGCTTAGCTATAACAACATTTTTTAAACATTGGATGTATCTTTATATTAAGGTATGAGAATTCAATTTTTTATCCCATCTTCCTTAGAGGAGAGAGAAATTGCACAAGGTATTTAAAAATCAAGGCAGAGGAGACCTTCCATAAATACCTGTAGTTTCCTCAATCTTCTCCAATCTCAGCTTTGCACTGTTTTACACGAGATCTTAATAATGTCCTCACACTGTTTTTCATTTTTTTAGATGTTAACTCTTATAACATAAGCCATAGATAAGCATGACAAAGGCCCTGTCATCTTTCTTGTAGTGAGTATTCAGTTCTGTTCCTGAAGGCAACGTTGACTTCAGTCCTATTCTCCTGAGAGTCTAAAGCAGTGTGTTTCCGCTGAGTGCTTTGTCCCAGTGGCTGCTTCCAGATAGGAGCACCAACTCCTTCCTTGATAACATCTACTAGACAGAAGGCCATCATAGAGAATGCAAACGTGGAGCCAGGAATACCACAAGTCAGGATGCTGATCATTTAATTACTCAATAAAAATGTTTCAAGTTTTAACATGTTAAACAAAACGGGCTAAAAATGTAAATTAATACATGAAAATACCTCCTTGCATTATTAGGGTGCCCCCTCCCCAAAGGTTTAGGTACAAAAGCAGCCCTTGACACTGCGCCATGCAACACTGGGACCCCCTCATCACAGATTAGAAAGAGCTCAGTCTCTCCTCCTCCTGGATCTCCCTCTTCTGAATGTTCAAAAAGCCGCCCCGCCCCAGACTGCTTTCTGGAATCCTAAGTTCCAACTGATCCACTCTTAAGTCACATTGAAGCCGAGCTCCCTTCAGGCTGCTGGAAGCCCAGCAGTAATGAAGGTTGTTGGGTTTCTCTAGAAATTGACACATGCTGCTCTTGCCACCATCATCTAGACAGCGCACTGGCCCCTGACCTTATCACTGATTGCCGATGCTGTCACCACCACAAGAGCTCATCGTCCGTCACCACCTGTAGTGACTTAAAGGGCCACTCCTGGTGGTTCTCACCCTGTTGTTAGACCCTTGAAGCTGGAGGATTCTACCACTTCTGCCGGAAGCTGGTGGCTCTAGATTAGTGGTTCTTAACCTTTCCGCTTGATCAGAGTGACCTGGAGGACTTGTTAAAATACAAAATGCTGATCCGCATTCGGGGTGGGGGGAGTGGGGAGCCGCTAAGAACATGCATTTCTAACAAGTTCCCAAGTGAGCTAATGCTCCTGTTCCAGGGACCATACTTTCCCAGAACAGCAGCCTCGGGGAAGCCCCTTCCCAAGACTGTCTGAAGAAATTCTCCATTTGTTTCTGTTGTTGCTTCTCTAAGGGCATAAATCCTGGCTGGTCCACCCTAAAGCAAGAGAGCTGGGTGAGCCAGCACTGTGACGAAGACTCCTGGCTGGATTGTACTTGTTCTTCTTAGAGTGAGAGAGGAAGGTCCTGCTCTGGCCTGGGTTCCTTGCCTTGCAGTTTTAGATTCTGCCACTCAGACACCTCCCCAGGACCCAAGTGTGCCAAAGGTATACATAGGTTCTGGTATCTACTGCCTCACAGACCCCAGAAAAATCATTGTTCTTTAACTGTCCATCTTGTCGCCCAAGCCAGTCCTCTAGTTTTAAGTCTATTTACCTACTATAGTAATTTTATCTCATAATTTCATCAGTGAAGTTTCTGTACCTACTCCACCACTGGGCCTTACTCAGGACCAACAAGTTTAGCTCAACAGGGTTTTATAACACTGACTTTTGTGGTATCTCAGTCTCTTCTGTCCTGGGGTGTCCCTGGGTTCCTAATGCAATTTAGCTCACCCCTGTCTTAGCGAACTTTGAGCTTCCCGTTTGAGGTACCAGCAAGAGTGTGGCTAACAGCTGCGAATAGATTTTATCACTTTAGATCCAGTACGTTTTGTGGGAAGATACATGCACACACACAAACACACACCCAGGGAAAAAGAAGTTACAGATGGTATAGCAGAACTAAGGAAAAACATGCAAGATTTTCCTTTGTCATGAGACTGCTGTACACCCTGGCAGTTTCCTGCATAACGGTGGATTGAGTGTTAAGTTTTTCATGGATCGATAGTTGTTGGCAACACTGTATAACACATCCCAACACCTGAAGCTTAGTACTGAGCACGGTGATGTCAGCACAAATAGGAGCATCATTACCATGTAGATAAGTAGGCATGTAAATCTTTGTTTTTATGATTGTTGACCTTTATTATTTCAGCATGGTGTTTTATTATATATATATGCACTCCTAGTAGGCATGGAAATAAATATTAATAATAACAAAAGCCTTGCATTCTGGCTAACATTTCCTTATTTGATATGTATAGATTTTTAAATGCATTACAAGAGCAAAATGTGCTCAAGGTTACTCATTACCCATGTTCACTCTGTAAAGTGCCTGAAGGCATTCTCAGCATAAAAGGTGTTATATGAAACATTACTTTCCATTCCTGTTGCTGATCTAATGATTGGAATACCTCCTGGTATAGTTTAAGGTTAAGAATAACCATCTTTCACAGGCAAACAGCAACGGAGTAGCAAATTAAAAACTAATGAAAGATAAGATTTTTCTATTGCAGATAAAACTCATATTTATATTAAATAATTTAAAACATTTTAAATGCAACATAAAAATCCCATCAATAATTTTTTAAAATTTCATATGCTTTAAAAACTAGTTTGAATAGTAAGCTTTGATTTTGTTCTCATTCTATTGTAAAAGTAGTACTCAATTATGCATGGGTTGTGCTTTTAGGAATTTTTTTCTTCTGTGAAACATAACAAATAGTTATAGGCAGAAAATAACCACATGAAGTTCAACGAAGCATCACGAAGGGAAGATCTATATAACTATAACCCAGGTCAATAGAGATTGTCAGGATAGGCAGATTATCCTGCAGGTCAACAGACCAGTGCCCCAAAGCCAGTATCGCAAAGCCTCCCACCTGTCCACTTCCCAACACCAACCCCGATCTCCTCCAGACGTAACTACTATCTTGAACTATACGGTAGTTACCTCTCCGCCTGTTTTCAGACTACCCACCTGAGCTTACATCCCCTAAACCCCAGTGTTGAATTTTGCCTCCTTTTTGAACTTTATATAAAAGAAATTACACACCACATATTCTTTTCTGTCAGGCTCACTTAACACTGTGTTTGTGAGATTCATCCAGGATGGGTATGTAGATGTAATTCATACACTTTCATTGCTGTGAAGTATTCCATGGTACAAAGTAACACAAGTTATTTATGCATCCTATTGTGGATGGACATGTGGCTCATTCACAGTTTGAGACTGTGAAACACTGTAGGTGTTTGGAGCAGTGTATTTTTCAGTAAGTCAACAGCAGTCAGAAAGGTCCTAGGACACATCCCAACTCCATGCTCTCTGCATTGAGCACTATGAGGCCAGCACAGGTGTGAGCCTCCTTACTAAGTAGCCTCATTACAGGTAGTCCCCGTACATAATTCTTGGTACAAACTTGCTAGTTTTTCTGTTGAGTATACAACCGGGAGAGGAATTTCTCAGTTGTAGGGAGTGTGTCCTCAACTTCCCATAGATTACACCAGAATATTGTATTGGGCGCCCGCGCGCCTGGGTCGTGGAGCGGTGACTCGCGGTCACCTCTGCAAATGGGCTTGGTGGGTGGCCTAGCGTCCCTGTCCCCGCCACCTGTGATCGCACGCTGAGGCCCGCGAGGGGTCACCGCCGAGGTTTTCACCAGCCCACAAGCAGGAGCCAGGCAGCCACTCTCTCCAGCTGCTGCTCGTGGCCACCCACGACTAGTCCCGGTGCCGCCTGGACTCCACTTCCAGTAACAGCTCCTGTGGAAGTGCAGGGTACCCTGGGGAAGCCACCCCCCAACACCCCGGTCTCCCCAAAGCCGCCAGGCACACTGGTGGGCTAGCTTCTTTCTCGGGAAGTCCACTCTCCCATTCATGGCCACAGTGTTGGAGTCCCCAGAGCACGCGGAATCGCCCCAGACCTCCACTGGCGCGATCACCTGTGACCTGGCTTGGGAAGCCACGGGGAAGCATCAGCCCGGCGGTCAGCCTGGCAAAACCAGCTCCAGGCCCCGGTCCTGAGTGGCCGCACCAGCTGCCAGGCTTCCTCCCAAGACGCTGGGCTGATAAGAGCCCCCCTCCCCACCACTCCCCTCTCCAAGACTAAGCAGGCTACAGCCAGCGGAAACAGGTTCTTTAATACCAAGCCACATGAGAGCCTTCCTGACACCTCATAACCCTGTGCCTGGCACCAAGTTGAAAATACATGCTTTCACCAGCATTAAATAAAGTTCCTGTTGCTCTTTGTCCAGATCTCAGCTCAGATTTTATCTCTTGAGCATCCTTTCCTGGTCTTGCTAGTTAAAGTAGCTGTCTAGTTAACTCCCCCACCTCCATCCATCCCCTTACCCTTTTGTCCATTACTCTAATTTATTTTCTTCCAGCCACTGCCCGCTATCTGAAATCATCTTATTTTTTCCTGCTCTCGCCCACTGGGAGGTATGGTCCACGAAAGAGGGACTGTATCTTGCCTGTGTCTGGCACATAAGGTCTGGGACATAATAGACTCTTGATAAATATTTGTTGAGTGGATAGTTGGGAACTTCCTGTATTTAGTAAATATTCACAATAATGCCAGTAGAAAAGATTTTACAGAATATAAACTTTGAATCTCCTCTTTGCAAGGAGCAATTCTTTTTGAATAAAAGTGTCATGCTCCATGTAATATGTTTAACAGCCAGTGTTCGGGGGAAATAATTATCCATTTAGATTTTTCAGTAATAGGGCCCTCATGACATGTGTTGCATAACTTTTCTTGTCTCATGAACACAGTGGACAGCAGCATTTCATATCCACAGTGAGAAAACAGGTGCCTATAAATCAAGGCTTCTTTTTTTTTTTGAGTACAATCCATAATAATCAATTGACATGCCTGCTATAAATAATAATGCATGGTTTCTCAAGGAACCTAGCATGTAATTGTTTCTCTGGTCTGAGGAAGCTATAGGGCTGTGATTTTTTTTTTTTTTATATCTATGGAATCCTTCAGCCAACTTTATTGTCTTGTTTTTAGCCAGCACTTGAGATAAAGGTTCATGAATCTTTATTATGCATCCAGCCTCTGGGGAGTGGAGAAGTAGTAGTGTGTGACTGTTGGAATATGCCAGCCCTCGCTTTGCATTTCTACTGTAAAGCCACGGTGACAAATACCCAGTGAGGTAGCCAACGGTGAGCTCCTTTTGTGTCCAGAGCCATCCTCAAGTGAATCCAAATACTTGAGGCAGGCAGTGATGTATTAGACTATATTTTCGCAAATACAACACACACACAATAAACAGGCTATCCCCAAAGCCCCAAATCACCAAATACTCAACCGATGTGGCTGCACATTAGAGAGAGATGTTTATGTTCTAAGTCCTTGGCTGGTCCATAGTTTCTTATTATCAGGAGAGCTGGTCATGTGACCTTACTACTCTGGCTACAGTTAACTGGAACAAGGATGGGTCCTTGACGCAAGGCTGGCAAGGGACACTTGAAACGGCGTGAGACCTCTGCTAACAGAGCTACTCTCTACCAGGGAAAGTGGGCAACTAAATAAATCAGGATCTCTCTGCTGTAGAGTTTAAATGCAGGGCATTTGAGCGTGAGAGGGAGATGGGGAAGACGCAATAGAGTATGTGAGTTTAATTACATAACCTGGGAAATGGAAATCACAGTTTTATTTCTTCTATAATCCTCCAAATATGAAAATTATTCATGAGGATAGGAAACAAAAACTATGAGCATTATCTCATGCAGAGATCCCCTCATCTCTGATTTAAGACTTCTGCCTGAACAATAACAAAACCATCAGTTGAGAGGAAGAGCATAGTGGACAGAAATCCAGAGAAAAGGCAGGAAGAATAAGGCCTGAGGCAGTAGAAACCATAAACAAGCAAAAATCAGGCAGCAAGTAGGAGAATAGACAGTACCAGTTGTAAGGGCTACAGATGTAACTGTAGAGAATAAAAAAGCAGAGTCATAGTGGTGAGATATTAAGATAAATAACAATACTGCTAAAGAGACAAAAACTATCAGTAGCATCACACTGAATCACAAAGTTCTTACACTTTTCTGTAAAGCCTGATTATGCGGCTGTGGTGTTTACTGATCTTCCTCTCATTAAAAATTTGGTGTACTCAACAATCACCTGAGGTGAGAACCAAAAATCTATTACCCCTTGGAATCTTCATTTTATATGTCTGAGCCTGATATTCCAATGAATCACCCCTTAAGAAACATTAATCCAAGATATCCTGAAGTTGTATGTATTCCTCGAAACAGGAAAGAAAAATTTACCTTAAATAGACCCCACGTGTGACTTTAACTTTGCAAATATAACCCAGAGTTGGAGCATTTGAAACACATTTCTGTGTTAGTTTTGTGATTATTTTCACATTAAATCTTATTGCTAGAAATGCAACATTTCAAGTACTTCAAGATAGGGCCCTCCCCATCTCAATCTCGAAGGATTGTATCATACTTTTCTTCTATTTCCTCGAAGAATTCTGCTCCAGGCAAATTCACGGGTTCCCAAACATGGCTCCGTTTTTTTCACATCTGAACCCACCCATATGCCCAACCACCCTATCCCCACTTAGGGGAACAGTGAGGAAGGAGCCATGGGGGTTGGCCTGTGTGGAATGTTGGCTAAGGACAATGTTGGGTCTCACAAGATTGAGTCTGGGGGCTGAAATGGAAACTAGAACTTCCTGCTAAAGACAGGCCAACAATTAAGACAATAGTCAATGTCTACTGGTAAATACAGAGTTTTAAGACCAGAGAGATTAAGTTCAAAACTAATGCAGAAGCTGGAGGCAAGAATCGAGGCAGAGATCTCAGAGCTGGAAGGGTAGAACAGGGCAGAAATCGAGTCTGAGTGAGGAAGTACTGGGAAATTACAGCCAAATGGCACAGACACCATCGGACAGTCGCAGCTTAAATTCCTGGGCTGATGAGTACATGGTGAATGGATGATTCAGGCCAGGTTGAAGACCCCTGTGTATTAAACCATCTCCTAAAAACCTGCTTAAAATTCTCAGATCCTTGGAGAGCTAAGACGTTTGCCAAGGCAGCTCTTGCCCAGGCACCGGCACCATCTGTGGACAGAGTTTCTTTATGCCATTTGACTGGTAAATATCATCTACTTGTGGATTGATATCTCAATATCCTTACCTGTAAAATGGGAATTATAATAGTACCTAACCAATGAATTAGTGAGGATTAGAAGAATTAATACATGAAATGAGATCACAGGTATGTGCCTGGCACTCAGCAAGTACCCAAAAGTTGTTGATTACTGCTGCCACCATTGTTGTTGTTTAATTGTCACTGTTGCTATAATTAACTATCACCTATGTACAATCAATTATCTTGACATCTTTCTCCTTTATGCTGAATCTCGCGATACTGACTTCCTGCCAAGACCATGTCACATGTGTTGGCTGTTCGCCTCTGGATGCTATATTACAGACTGAACTCTCTTTCTCCCAGTAATTTCCCTGTCTGATCCTGGTGTCTGACCTATACTGTGGTCTGAATGTTTGTGTCCCCCTCCAAATTCATACGTGGAAATCCTAACGTGATGATATTAGGAGGTAGAGCCTTTTGGGGGGTGATTAGGTCATGAAGGTGTAGCTCACATGAATGAGATGAATGTCCTTATAAAAGAGGCCTGAGGGACCTCCCAAACCCTTTCCACCATCTGAGGACTGAGGATACAAGAAGTCTGCAGCAGAAAGAGGGCCCCTACTTGACCAAGCTGGCACCCTGATGTCAGAATTCCCAGCCTCTCAAACTCTAAGAAATAAATTTCTGTTATTTACAAGCTACATAGTATGTGGCGTTTTGTTGTAGCTGCACAAATGGACGAAGACAACCTACCACCTACTACTTCCTGAGAGTTTTACCTGTCCAGCCAGGTAACAGGTCGTTCCCACTCGTGTCCCCAGATAATACAAATTCTTTCTCCCTTCCCAGACCTTTTTGAAGGCCTAACTCTAATACTTCCTTCTTCATAATGCCTTACATAACCTAAAGGGTTCTCCCCACTCACCAGAATGCCTACTACATGTACTCTGAATAATTAATTTGTCAATTAATCACTGACTGCCTTGTGAAATCCTTTCAACGAGTCTCTCAAGTTGTTATTTAAATCATGTATTATTATTTAATTTATCACACATCTGTCCTGTGTGCCCAATAAGACGGTACTCTCCTTAGTGACAGCAACTATATCTTACTCATCTTTGCATGCCCCACAGCTAAGTGCCTGCTTTGCACAGAGCTCAGTAAATATATGTGATTTGATTTGAAATGCTTCAGTTAGAATACCATAAAGACTACGCTGTTCCACACTCTGAGGAAGTCATTAAGATTTAAAGAGGCCATTAAGGACTAATCCCATCACTGAGAAGAGAGTCAATTGCTTACTTTTAGGCAGATGTGCTAACTTTCTAGGCCACTGAGGTTCTGTTGAAGCAATTCACTAAAGGTAAATTACTGAATGGATCCAGGTAGCTCAAAAAGGTTACTACCTGTTACTTCCTCGTAAGAAGTAAGCTGTGCCTCCTTTCCCTGCTCTGAACAACCTCAGCCTAGTCCATCTATTGCTTATAAGATACTAAAAATTACATTTACACCAAGTAACCATTTGGACTGAATTTACATAGCAGAACAGAGCAGTTGTGTAAACTACAGGATTGCAATGCACTGCTGCTACCAAATTGCTACTGACTTGCCATGATACTAACATCATTCTTACCTTCTTACCTCCTGTTCCCAAATGCGCATATGTAACATGGGAGAAAGGAAAAAGAATGAATTCAATTACATTCACTGCTAATTGATGCTGGAACCGCACTCAGGAGTAGGGATACAAAGAGATTTAAAACATGAAAACTCATTCCTGCTTGGTGGCACTGTCATCCTAGTTGAAGGCGAAGGGCCGGGGAAGGGAGTGGAATGAGAAATACATAAGCAGTTGTGCAGAGTGTGCTATGTCCTGTAAGAGGGATGCTTGTAAAGTGTTCTGGGAAGAGGAGTGAGGAGTCCTGCCAGCTTCAGGGGAGAAGTGGGAGCAGCAGATATTTGAGCTATGCCTGAAGGGGTTATCGGGAGGTCCCCAGGGGAGACAAGAAAAAGCCTTCCAAAGAGAGAAGTGCATGAATAAAGAAACAGTCTGACTGGGAAATGGCAATAATCAAGGAAAGGCGGGATAGAGACCTAGATATATCCAGGTTCTGAATTTTATAGACGGAATAACAGAAATGAGGCCTAGGGTTGTTAGGCGATACAGAGATACACACTTAAGAACAGCAGAAAAACAAATCTCGAACCTGCGTCTGACTGACCTATGTCAAATCGAGTGCTTAGTCTACCTTGGTAAGCTGCATATTTAACAAAAAGTCCATGCAAAAAGGATTGGTAAGTGAGTGCTTCTTAGTTAGAAGTTCCCCACCAGCTGTGTTCATTTATTCCCTAATTCCCTCATTCTCTCACTCACTCAACACTTACTGGAATGGAGTATGTGCCAGATACTCTACTAGGAGATAGTAAGCCTGCATGGCCATAGTGACCAAGACAGACATAAACCAGGATCTCTCAGAAGTAACACATTCGTGCAGAATAGGTACAAGTAGAGAGGCAGCTAGAACTGGGTGTAGGGTTGTGCCAGGGGAAGGAGAGAGTGCTGGGAAAGCACAGAGCACCCGGGAGAAACTTGATTGCACAGAGCAACACCTCGTCAGGCTAAAATCGAAGGTTGAGAAGCAGTTGAGAAGCATTCCAAGAGCACAATCTAATTTTTGCAATTTTCTCATATTTAGCATTCTAGCATTTTCAGGGGCCTTGGGATCTTCTGTAGATCTGATAAATCCTTTCCAAAAACTCAGAGAGGATTTATTCATTTTTTGCTGGATTTAATTTTGTTTAACCCAGCCTGCTGGCTGTTTGCATTCAGGCCCCCTATGGGATAATGGCGTAGGGGAAATTTCTCTGTGTCAGGTGTGGCTCCTGATCCAAACTGAGTGCCCTGTCAGGTCTTAGATGGTAAAACCAGATGAGGTTCCCATGCCCCAGGAATGAACACAGGATTTTCTAATTGATCCCTATAAGGAAGGGCAGCCAGTCCGACCACTTCCTGACCCTCAATGTCAGGAACTGGGCTGGCGGTGGAGGAACGGGAGGCAGTGGAGGGGGTAGATACAGTGGCAGAGGGGCCAGAGCGGCTGGGACAGCGACCTCAGCCAGAGGAGTTAAGGTTTGAAACAATCTATCCTAGCTCCCGTTCCTTTGCTTTTCTTGTTTTCCCTGATGTAACAGCACAAATGCTTGCACAGAGGGGATTTCATCATTCTTCCCTGCTTTTTCACAGAATATCTGTAATTGCAAAGGCCACAGTTTCTCAGCATTTTATTGTCAAGCCGTAAATAGCAACTGATTCTCTCTAACCATTTTGTCTTGGCATCAACCAACCAGGCTGAATTCTGGGCTGGGGCATGTGGTGATTTTAGGAACCAAGTGGAATCTTTCTATTCTCCCTGGGAACATCCCACTCTTGAACAAGAACAGACAGGGTTTGTTTGGGGTTTTTTTTTTGTTTGTTTTTTGTTTTTCTGTTCCTTATATCCATTTGACATCAATAAAAGTTTAAATATCACAAAACTGACTTGGCTGTAAATGGAGAAATGGTACCAAAACCAAACGAAACAAAAAGCCCAAAGGACAAACAGAAAACCCTAAACGAATGCTCAAGTTTGGTCTTCGGGTTTCACGTATACCGATGACATGGGAGACCACAAATGACGTAATTAACAGAAGGGTGGCAGTATAAGGAGATAACCCCACATAAACCCCTGTGACGAGCACAACAGGTTTTGTGACCACACACTGTCCATCTCTTAAGCATGAGTTCATAGCTGTAATCAGACCACTTATCCAAAATGCGCTTCTTTGGGGGTAACTGAAACATTCCCCTCTTTCTAAAGACAGAAATACAACACAAACAAAACACAAATGGCGCACACAAATGCTAGCATCCAAAGAAACAAACCAGTTCATAAATCAGGTAAAAGTCCAGCAACTATTTCCCCTCTCCAACAAGGTACCCGACTCAAGTACAAAACCACCTGGCTTATTCCAGAGGAAGAAAAGCCCCAAATGGAGAGGAATAAAGCTTCCGGCTGTACACACCGGGAACTTACCCTACTGTCTGGAGCCCGTCAGCTCCCAGGGTCGGTTCCTTGCTCCAACTGCCAAGAGCTGGGGCAGCGGTTGCCACTTGGGGGAATTTTGAAGAGAAGATCTCAGAACAAGCGGTCTTGGTAGCGGCTAGGGCCGTACACAAATATTCTCCAATTGGGGCCAGCTGGCCATGAGCAGCATGTCTCCAGGCTGGCTTCACAAAATTTGTTACTGAGTCCAGGTTCGTTCCGTTTGCCGCACAGCAGGCCAATAACTCAGGAGATGAGGTGTTGAGGCAAGGAATAATGACTTCATTCGGAAAGCCAGCAGACCAAGAAGATGGGAGGGGGCGGGGACCAGTGACCTAGAGAACCATCTTACCCAAGTTAGAATTCAGACACCCTGATACTAAAAAGAGGAAGGGGTGTGGTTGCTTGTTGCAAACTTCTTAGTGTTGAAATCCTTTGTTCTTGCCGCAGTTCATGTAGGTCAGGTCGCCATGTTCCTGTAAACCTCCCATGAAACAAATGTTATTCTCTGTTCTGCAACTTTTTATCTCTATATGAGTGGAACAATGTTATCCCCTTTAAGGTCAGAGCCTTGATAATGGGTTATCCTGTAAATTTCAGGCTATAGGCAACATTCTTTTGTAAAAGGTGCAGAACCAGTGTGACTAAGCTCAGGAAAGAGAGCACAGGGTCAGAGCAAAAGGAACAGATCTAATATGGAGTCAGATTGGTTCTTCCCTGTTACACAAAGATAGTGAAGCCCTAATCTCTGGAACCTGTAAATGTTACCTTATAGGGGAAAGAAAGGGGTCTTGGCAGAGGTGAATCAATTAATGATCTGGAGGCAGAGAGACTATTCTGGATTATCCAGGTGAGCCCTAACTGCAATCAGAATTGTCCTTATAGGAGAGATGTAGAGGGAGATTTGACTACAGACAGAAGAAAGCCATGTGACCACAGAGGTAGAGATGGGAGTGAGTGATACAGCCAGAAACCAAGGAAAACCAGTAACCACCAGATGCTGGAAGAGGCAAGGAATGGATTTTCCTCTCAAGACCTTGGAGGGAACACAGCCTCGCTGACATCTTGATTTCAGCCCAGTGATAATGATTTGGGACTTCCAGCCTCCAAAACTGTAAGAGAATAAATTTCTTTTGTTTTAAGCCACCAAGTTTGTGGCAATTTGCTAAAGCAGCCACATATCCTAATACAAACACTGATACACATCTTCTCCCATAGGATTGTTTGGTTTTGCTTTTAGCAATTAATTTCTTTGCACAGATTCCTAGAAATGGAATTATAGGTCAAAATATACGACCACTTTTTTAGGCTCAATGAAAATTACTAAATAGCTTTCAGAAAACAATTTACGTAAATACCAATACTGTAAGAAAAAGTCTATTCACCATACTCTCTCCATCACTATTTTAATTAATTCTGATATATGCAGTTTTGATATGTGAACACAGCATTTCACTCTTGTTTTAATTTATATTTCTTTGGTTGCTAATGAAGACAAATATTTTCCCTTATTTGTTGATCAGGTTTTTATTTTTGCAGGTATGTGAAGTTAATTTTTTAGAGAGATTTGTATATTTTCTCTCTTTAGGAAAGATATTAAACGTTTGTGTCTTAAATTTGCTAAAAATATCTTACCCTATTGTTCGCCAGTTTATTTAGGTCTTTGATTTTTAAAGAGGCTGTGCACGTTTAGCTACACAAGACAAAGCTGTTCATCTTTTCCTTAGTGTTTTCTTATTTTGCTTCTAAGCTTCCAGAGTCTGTCTCCTCCACTTTCTAGAAGCCTGATAAAAAGTAGCTTCTACTTTCTTTTAGATTATCCATTAATTGACTTTATATTTAACCCTTCTATCTGCCTGAAATTTACTTTTGTGTATGGTGCAGGGTGAGTAACTAAATTGATTTTTTTTTTCACCATGTAACAATGCCTTTTACTGCACCATTTGTTGAACAATCAGTTTGCTCTCCACTGCTTTTGTAATGCCTCTTTTGTTGTATATTAAATTCTTACATATAATGGTATCTGTTTCTGGTCAACACATTGTGTTTCTCTGATCAGTCTGTCATCGTAGTATCATACAGTTTTAAATACTGCATTTTGAAATTTGTTTTCAAACATGGTAGGTCTCACCCCTATCCGCATTACTCCTGCTATTGAAGTATTTCTCTGCATTTTAACTCTTTCAGTAACTTTTCAAAAATTGTTCTAAAACAATTTTAGATTCTTTTAAAACAGATTTACTCTATAGTTTTCTCCACAACAGAAGATACAGTCACAAGCCTCTGATAAAAATAGTAGCTGTTATTAATACCGCTGAACAACAACTTTCAAAAAACCCACTTTTTGTCTATTTGGTTTCTGTGCTATGTAGATTAGTTTTTCATTTTGCTATGTAAAAAATAAACGAGCCCAAGAATTATAGCCAATCTTCTTTTAGTGGACAAAATTATTGCTGGCATCCCTCAGACACACACACACACACACACACACACACACACACACGCACACACACACGTACTTGCTAAGTAGTATCTGTTTTAAAAGACTTTAAAATGTATGATTGAGAGACTGGTTCTTCATACAGTAAACTGAGCAGACCTAGAGTCTTTTATAGGGCTCGTCCTCAAGTTTCCCAAACTGCTGAGCTGTACTTCCCTTGTGAGCCCTGAAACCACATGTGCACTTTATAAAAACTGGGTCAATGGTGAACTTTGACTAGAGTAAGAAACCACTCATCTCTCCATGTTACTAAACACCTTGCAGTCACTTTCAAACTACGACTATACAACATTGCTTATTAGAGTTTGCGGATCTCCTGGACTCCTTCTTAGCATCTCTTGTCATCCAGGAACAAAGCTGATCCTTAGGGATCACCTATTTGTGCAGTTAAATGTTATTTATTCTACATTTATTTGTGTCTCCTAGGAGCTAAGGGCTGGAATATAAAAGTTAATTAGCAGGAGAAGACAAGTAGACAACTAAAATGGAACACTGAGATAATGCCTCACTTCCTTCAAATGCAGTCAGCAGAAGTTTTTATCTTGAGAATAAGGCATGGTCAAACCACAGGAATCCCTCCTCCTAGCCATTTTTTGCTTTCCTTGAAATAACTGCTGGCACCTCCTTTGACGACAACACAGTAGGATGAAAATGACACTAGACAACAGATAAGGTGATATTTGAACTGGGCCTTAAAGAATAAGTAGGAGTTTTTTTGTTTTTGTTTTTTAATGTGGAAAAATATGGGAGGCTTTTCAGGAAAATGGCACATGAGGATGTGAGAGAACATGGAATGTTCTGGGAAAAGAAGATACTCCAGGATAGCAAAAAAGTAGAATTTCAGTTATACACATATATGGTAGAGATAAGATATATTGCAGGGGTCAAGTCTTAAAAAGTAAGTTGGAGACAGGTTATATATTTGGTCTCTATCCTGTTGTCAGTGAGAGTCATATTAGGCTCTGAAGAGAGTAAGACAATCCACCACCGCAGTCCTTCCGGCTTTCGCGACCCCGCTCCACTAGAGCTAGTATTGTCAAGGCCACAGCTGTTTCCATTTTTGCAGATAAGTGCTTTTAAAAGTCTTAAAAAAAAAAAAAAGAAACAATGCTGGTGGACATTTGGTAGGTTGATTGGGGAGGATTAAGACTTGTAGCAGCAGTACTAGTTGGGAAATTGTTGCCACAATTAAAGCAAGAAATGCTGAAGGTCAGAAAGGAGGAACTGGCAATGATTTACTGATTATAGAATTGTTTACAACATAGAAAAGAGAAAAATATGTGATTTGGAGAGGAAGGAAGGAAGGGAGGGGGAAGGGAGGGAGGGAAGGAAGGAGGGAGGGAAGCCAGGTAAGAGGGAGGTAAGGAGAGAGAGAAGAGGAGCCAGAGGGAGGGAAGGAAGGAGAGACAGACTACAAGACCAGAAACTAAGGGCTTGATTCTCAGGAAACCTTCACAGAAAATTACATAAGGAGAGTAGCTTCAGTTTTTATAGCTCTTAAAGACTATAACAGAAGAACTTCTGTAAGCAGACATTTGGGATTTGCCTTATGACACCAACACTCATGCTACTGGGAGAATTAAAGCTGATAATTAAGGCTGGCAATCAGGGTTTTTCAGCTCTTGTGGATTTAATAGCACTTAATTTGCAAATGCTTGTGCCAGAAAGACTGCATCTTTACAAAAATCAAAAACAAATGAAAATATAACTAATAAACAAGCACCAATATTTGATTAAATATCAGAAGAAAAATGAAAACCTGAAGCAAACATTCCAATGATTCAGTATATCCTGATAAAACAATAAGGAAAATGTGGACTGGAATGCTTTGCAGGATGCTGTGTAGGATACTTGGAAGAAAGGTGGTCATGCCAGATCTCCCCTTCTTCCCCAGAGTCTCAGAGGGACACGTGTCCTTCTTGGTCTGGGTTAACTTCTCTACCTGGGTTCCTGAAGCCATTTCTTCCCATCTCCTCTGGTAACTTGCTGCAAAGATATTTCCTCTTTCTCCTGTATTTCAACATCTTGCTCTCTCCAAAGGCTCATTTCAGGAGGCTAAGCCAGCTCAAGCTCCCCCTTGAAAATATTCACTTTTTGGCTTTGAATTCCACACTAGCAATCCCTGTCCCTTCTCAGCAAGCTTCTCCAAAGAAGAGTTTTTCTTCCCGTATTGACTCTTCAGTGAACTGTGGTCAAGATTCTGCCGTTCCTACTCCCCTGACTCTGCTCTGGCAGAGGTCACCTTTGACATCCTAACACACTGACACCTATAAATTATTGGAAATCTTGACCTCTCTGCATCACCTGACCATATTGACATCTTCCTGCTTGGAACAACTCTTCCTTTGGTCAAGTGGAAATAGCTCTCCTGAGTCCCCTGCTACTAGTCTTGCCATTCCTTCTTGGTTTATTTGCCAGCTCCATCTCCTCCCTAGTCCTCTAGGGGTGGTAACTGCCAGGGATGACTTCTCTGTTGCTTTCCAATATTAACAGCCTCCTCTGTGATCTTATCAGTTCCTGGAGCTACAATAGCTTGACACCTACATGCTAGTAACACCCAGATCCGAGCCTCTGTATCAGATCTCTCTCCTGTGGTCCAGAAATACCCATTTCACTGCCTAGATTGCTCACAGACACCTCAAAACCATCTCCAATCTGTACTCTGTATTCGCTCCTCTTCTAAACTTTCCCCGTCTTAGTGAACGGCTGACCTTCTATCCAGTCATGAAAGCCAGGAATCTGGGAATCTTTTGAGATTCCTCCCTGTTCTTTATCCCAACCCACGACAAAGTCCTATAGACTCTATCTTTTCAAAATCATTTTTCCAATCTGTCTCCTTTCTATCCTTGAGGCTACCACCTTATTCAAGCCCTTGGAAACAGTATTCTAAGGCTCTCTCCACCTCCAATCTCACATCCCCTCTATCCACCTACCGTGTTATGGTCAGAAGGTTTATTCTCAAATGGCAGTTCCTCTAAGCCATGCTTCTTTATACTTTTGTGTTGGCCCACCCACATTCCTTGGCCTGGAGTGTCTTAGTCCTTGTTTACTCACTTTTCAGGCACATTTCAAGGATAACATTTTCCATGGAGCTTTCTTAACCTGCCCAACTCCGTAAAATTGACGACTCATCCTCATACTCCCAACACATTCTATGCTGACATCTGCCAAGCCACTCCAGGCACTCCATTGCACCTTAAGATAATTCTACAGTATTCTAAGTTTCCCTAACTCGATTTTAGGTTCCTTGATGTCAGACCTGGAACTTGTTCGTCTTTCTGCTCCCAGCACAGAGTGTGCAGCAGATAGCTGACAATAACGTACGCTTGCTGAATGACTGACTGGCCCTTCCATTGTCAGGAGAATAAAGCTATCACCAGAGATAGTCCTTCTTGTCTAGAAATGGCAATAATATAGCACATTAAAAATTCACTCCATCAACACTCATCTCTACCTCAAAATTTGGTTCCACCTTTAGACTACAACTCTGACTATAACAATAATGAAATATTAAATTCTCACTGAATAACATTTTCCAAGGCAGATGGTAAGCGTGGGTTTTTATGATTATCTGGAGATTTGCTGTACAATCCAGTAAGGCTCCTTCCATGAACTGCAGCCCCTCTGCTCCTGCCCTATTAGAACCAGTGCGGCCCTGCTGGCCTCTGAGTGCTCCCTCAGGTTACAGCTGCTCACCTGTGGGCCCTGAGGCATCAAAGGGCGGCTGCTGCGTAAGAGTGCAGAGAGCCAGGAGCCGGAACGGCATTCTCTGACATGAACACTCTGTGCTTTTAAAGGCATCCGTGATCCGAAGTCAAGCCCACACTGGGATTCTATTGAAAATCTTATCCAGCACTCATGACCTTGCCTTACTTAACTCTCTCTTCCTTCCTGAATCTAGTTTGACTACCTGAATCTGACCCATTTCTTGCTCTGACTTTTAGTTCATTCTCAGAGTTAATTCCAGGAGGACATGCACCACATCCTATAAGTAAAGGGAGAGAGCAGCTAAGTAAGGAAGAATTCATTGAAATTTAGCAAGAGTAACAAAAACAGAGCCAGAAAGGGGGGGGGGGGGGTGGTCCCTCGTGGCAGAGATCAGAGACCAAGGTTTACAAGGAGCTACTTGCAGTGGTGATCATTTTGTAATATACAGAAATATCAAATCATTATGTTGTGCACCAGGAACTAACATAGTATTATAGGTCAATTACACTTCAAAAAACAAACAACAAACTCATTGAAAAAGAGATCCGTTTTGTGGTTACCAGAGGCAGGGGATAGAGGGGAAATTGAATGAAGGTGATCAAAAGGCACCAGCTTCCAGTTCTAGGATAAATAGGTACTAGGAATGTAATATACAATATGATTAGTATAATTAACACTGACTTATGTTATATATAAAAGTTAAGAGAGTCAATCCTAGGAGGTCTCATCATAAGGAAAAAAGTATTTTTTTCTTTTAATTTGTATCCATATGAAATCATGGAGGTTCACTAAACATATTGTGGTAACCATTGCTCATATAATGTATGTAAGTCAAGTCATTATGCTGGACACCTTAAACTTACACAGTGCTGTCTGTCAATCATATCTCAATAAAACTGGAAGGGAAAAAAAAAACCAAGGTGCTACCTGCAGATGAAGTCCAGTCTCAGACATGGTTCCTTGAAATCAAAGATTACATGATCCAAGGGGGAAATCACTGGATAGCGCTTCAGAAGTAGAGATAGGGAGAGATGGTCTGTCAGTATCAGGCAGAACATTTCAGGAAGAGGCCTAACCTCCAATAACAGGCAGGTGTGAGGTCATAACAGGAACTCCACTGCTGGACTCCCAAGTCCCTGCTTATGGGGAGACCTTGAAGCTGCTGCAAGGGTGTTGGTGAAAATCGAAGCCACAGTACATCAAACACCTTGCTCAGTGTCTGGCACGTAGGATATGGTTACTGTTCATACTACTATTATTATCTCACACTTGACCCCACAAGGTTATCAGCCACTTTTTTCCCTGAGATGTAGCTTAACTGGTTCAACAGTTCACCACTTGAAGAGGCCCTTTCTACTCTTCAAGCCCTAAAACTTCATTATGCTCACTTTCCTTAAAATATTTTAAAAGATGTTAATAGATTACTATCACTACTTTTTCCTAGGGAATTCCACTGTGAATCTTTCTCTGTGCAGAGAATTGTCTGGTATACTCAGCCTTCCTCTGGATGTTTAAATAATGTCCTTGTAACTTTAAAATATGATCCTCTTTCTTTGATGATTCCATTTTGCTTTATTTTGATGCTAAACTCCCCCACTCTCTCTGGCTACCCCTTCTCGGTGTCCTCAGTGGACCTCTCTTCCTCCACTTGGAACTTTAACTCTTAGAATTCCAACACCGATCCTCCTCATACTCTGAAGAGTTGAGGTATGAGATCTTGTGAGAGGCTTAATCAAGTTTTTAAAGATTATTTCTTAAATTGCTGAACATCCAGACTGGATCAATTCCAATCCTTTTTCTACTAACATGCTGATGCAGTAGCGTATGCTTTCTTTCCTATAAACGTACACCAAAAATCACACACAAAATATATTTTACTAGCATATTTGAGAAAACAAAGAGCTGTATTTACAGGATGGGTAATCTTACTGAAAGTAAATGTCCTATCCTAAAAGTGACATAAGGAAACAAAACAGCCTTTAAAGTTTTGTCATCCTTACACAAAGACACGTGCATACATTTCAAAGAGGCTTAGAAGATCAACAAGGGGAACTTTGTTCAGTTTTCCTATGTTTGCATTTTTGAGCTTCACATAATTGATTCCACATAGAAACTAAAGGATCAGCGATGATAAAATACACTCCACGTCATACACATTGTCACTCAATAACACTCAATTATAAACTTAGCAACATAGAACCCTTCAATTACCAAACTGATAATCTCTTTTTAAAAAAATGTTTATAATATTTGGAGATTTTGAAGACTGAAATCTGAACTCCTACAAGAGTATAAATTTCTTGGTTATTTTTTGTTTGTCTGTCTCAAATGTTGCTGTTGTTGGTCCGTGTGACATGTGCATGCATGAGGGCAGGTTTCTACCAGTTGGACCACAGGCTACTGGAAATAGCACATTATCCAGATAACCGGGATTGACATCAAGTGCCTCTACAATAATTCTTTTATTGCTGAAACGTACTGTTGGTAGTAAATAGTTACACTCACTCCTAAAAAGAAAAGCGCTAGGAAGAATTTGGAGTTCAGAAATGGACTCTTTTAGATTCTTACATTTTAGGTTACAAACTTCATAGCTTTATATGATAAAGTCAAGATTGCTTGCATTTCAAATATTGAAAAGAGAACAAGAAAGATGTAGACTTAAAAGGTTATCCTTACTTCACAGATTAAAAAATATCTTTGCAATTGCTAGTGACATTTGTTTCCAAAGAGCAATCCAATTTCTGATTTCTGCATGCTTGGTTGGACTGTCTTTTATTACTGTTTCTCAACGATCCATGGTTATCCTTCACGGTCTGAAATGGTTGTTCACTGTACTTAATGGGTTTCCTCTGTACCCTTCACTTGCATTCACTTCCTTTAAGTTTCATATACAGTAAATGCTTAGAGTTCTCACTACACGGCTCTCATATCTTTCAAGAGCCATTAATAACTCTTCTTTTTTAAACATAACTTTTACACTACTCTTGTTAAACCTATGAAATTTGAACCCACAGGATCCAATTTTGCCAAATACCAGCTTTACAAACATAAATAAATCATGGCTCTCTATGAATCTCATTTTATTCATCTGTAAAATGGGAACCATAATGACATCTCCCTTATGTATCCAACCTCCACCAGAAACAGGTTGATTTGGGCACATTACTTAACTCCTCTGTGCTTCCATTTCCTCTTTTTACAAAATTAGGCTAGTAATACTTCCTACCTTGTCAAGCTGTTTAAGGATTAAATGAGATAATACGTGCCAAATGTATGAAATACGTACCCGGTCATTGTTTTTTTAAAAATGTCAGTTCTTATTATTATTGAGAAGATAAAAGGAATTGGTGTAGGCAGCATAACATAGTTGAAAGAGGAAGGGCTTCAGAGTTCAACAAACTTGGGTTCAAATCATGCCCTGCCATTTATTGGCTGTGACATCTTACATAAGTTATTCTACCTCTCTGAGCCTTAGTTACCTTAACTGCAAAAATCAAAATTATAAGCATTAAAAATAGCAGGAACAGAAGGCAGCATTCAAGAAATGGTGGTTATTATGAGCATTAAAAGAACTAACTTGCAAAAAAAAAATCATTACTCAAATAGTACTTACAAGAGAGTAGAATTGAGAGATATGTGAAGACTCTATCTCAAGCCTTACCAGGAAGAGTAAGAAGAAAGCATATTCTAAAGAAACAGGAAAAACAGCAATGGAAAGGAACATATCTATGACCATAACAAAATTATCGATATGCCAGCAAAATTTACAAAATGAAAAGGAAGTTCACTGGTCTCACAGCTACAATCTTCTGCTGGTAGTTTTGCCAAATAGCAACTGGTAAGTTACTCACATATTTCTTCCTAAGGAAATCAGATTTAGTCAATGAGTAACCCTCACCATAATCATAACAAACATATTTATTATCCAAAGCCAAAAATGGAAATATATATGTAGCATAATGTAATTCCAAGAAATGAAGGTGGTATCTTCAGGTTGGTCTGACCTGCTAGGCTAGGATGGAGATTATATAGTGAGATACCCAGTTCTATTGGCTGTAGTAAAGTTGATAGAAGTAGCATCTCACTTTAGAAATAGCACATCTGTCACCATAAATTCCATTACAAATTCCCTTTGTAATGGAATTTATGGTGACATAGGAAAATTGATCATAATCATTTCCATTGTTGCTATTATTAAAATCAAACACCCAGTATTCATTATCACATGACATTTCCTAAAATTATTTTTGTATTTTAAAAACAGGAAGTAGGGAAAATACAAAAATACATATATTCAATGAAAAGAAGCACAGAGGGTTCATTTGTTCTATTATATGTGATGCACACCTTGTTTAATGTTTTATATGTAGTAAGAGGAAAAATGAAGCAAAGTGTTATAACTATTAGGCAAGTATATTCAATATATGTGGCCAAAAATCAGAACACACACACACACACACACCAAAAACAAACAAACAAACAAAATAACATGAGGCTACAATGGCCACAGCAATCATGCTCTACTGGCTATAACAGCTGAAGACCATGTTATACCTATCTGCTAGCTACCTTTGTTCCTGATTCTAAAACCAATCTCATTCCTGTATAACAGGAAAATAAAACTCTCTAGTTAAGTAACTAATTGACCCAACATTAAGTTCAGACTGAACATGGGGTGAATCCTCCTCACTCCCCACTGCTATTTCGACAACTTTTTTCCTCTCTTCTCCATTTCATTTCCCCCTAACTTTGATTCTCACTTCTTCAGACTATACCACTATGATGGTTAATTTGGTAATTATGGTCAATCAGTGATGGTTAATTTGGTTAATTCAGACTCTACCACTCTGATGTGTCAACTTGGCTAGTCCATGGTACCCAGATATTCACTCAACCAGTCTAGATGTTACTGTGAAGGTATTTTTTAGATGAGATTAACATTTACATCAGTAGACTTTGGGAAAGATTATCCTCCATAATGTGGGTGGGCCTCATCCAATCAGTTGAAGGCCTTAAGAGCAATGATGAGGTTTCCCAAGGAAGAGGGAATTCTGTCTCCAGACTGGATTGTCTTTGGACTCAAAGACAACTCTCCCTGGGTCTCCAGCCTGCGAGCCTGCCCTGCAGATCTCAGACTTTCAATTATGCCAGCTCCAAGTCACATGAGCATGAGACAATTCCTTAAAATATAATCTCTCTCTCTCTCTTTTCCTATTGGTATAATTTTATAAGTTCTCTGAAGAACTTGTGCCCAGCTTGGGGCACATGATTAGGTCACATTTAATTTTGTTTCAAACCAACCAATTCAGATCCCTATTTCCGTTTATCTCAATAATGCGTTTCCTTCCTTAATAGAAGATCTCTCTCCCACTCCCCACTCACAAGACAAGTTAGAAACTCCAACAAATTGTGTTCTCCCCCGTTCTCCCTCAGCTGATGGTCTTGCTTCCTAGTTCACTGAGAAAACTGAAGCAACCAGAAAAGAACTTTCTCAGGGTCCTGCCACCAGAACCTATCCATCCAATAGTATAAGCTATTGTTCCAGAGTGTCTGCCTTCCTCCCCATGTGCTCCTGTCTGAGATCAGCCCCTCCGCTGACCCACTGATCCTATCCTCTCATCTACCCCAACATTCTCCCCTCTCTCCTGCCTCGTCAAGCTCCCCCTACATAATGTTGGGAAGTCCTTGGATATTTTGGAGTAGGTGTAACATGATCTGACATGTTTTTAAAAATTCACTCTGGCTGCTAGTTAAAAATAAATCAGTGTTCAAAGTCACTTAATTTTTCTGTACCTCATTTGCAAAGCCAGTAAGATTAGAGATCCTTTTAGGTTGCATCAACTTTAAAAAAATTTTTTTTATTGAAGTGTAGTTGATTAACAATGTTAGTTTCAGGTGTACAGCAGTGATTCGGTTATACATATACATATATATGTATGTTTCTTTTCAGATTCTTTTCCATTGTATGTTATTACAGGAAATTGAATACAGTTCCCTGTGCTAAACAGTAGGTCTTTGTTTTTTTAATCTATTTTATAAAATAGTAATGTGTGTCTGTTAATCACCCCTAATTTATCCCTCCACACCCTTTCCCCTTTGGTAACCATAGTTAGGTTGCGTCAACTTTTAAGAAATCATAAAAATATGAGTGGAAAAGGGTTTCTTCAATCCATAGTTGAATTAAATGTGTTGTGATTAACAATAAACGGTAAATCAACAGCTTAACTTGATGCCATTTTTACATAAATACTTGGCAACAGTTAATTCATAATGATCTAGGCTGCTCATCAAAATGCCCTTCAGGTTCTCAGATTTTCTTACCAGGGCCTCACAGATATTTTCACATGTCTCCACTGAAACCTGGCTTGAAGAGCTCCTGAAAGGAAAAATGGCAGAGATTCAGCAGATGCAAAATTTATTGTGACTTGAATTTGGACAAAACGAATCAAGCCTTGGCATGAGAAACTGAAGTACAATGTTTTGAGATGTATTGTTTTCCTGATTACACTTTTAAAAAAATCTGAATGCTATCTAACCAGATCAAGCTACTAGAGGTATTGAAGATTTTTCTGCATTTGATTCTCAGTGTTAGAATAGGCCATGTGTATTAGTCGGAGTTCCCCAGAGAAACAGAACCAGTAGGATGGATAATAGATAGGTAGGTAGGTGGGTAGGTAGATAGATAGATATTGTAAAGAATTGTCTCATGTGATTGTGGGGGCTGATAAATCAAAAAATTTGTAGACCAGGCCTGCAGGCTGGAAATTCAAGCAAGGGTTGATGCTGCAGTGCAAATTCCAGTGGGTAGCAGGGTGAAAGCTCAGGCAGAGTTTCTATGTTGTAGTCTTAAGGAGAATTTCTTCTCCGGGAAACCTCAGTCTTTGCTCTTACGGCCTTTAACTGGTTGAACAGTGCGCACTTATATTGTAGCAATCTGCTTTACTCAAAGTCTGCTGATACAAATGTTAATGACATACCAAAAACACCTTCACAGCAACATTTAGGCTGACATTTGACCAACACCAAATTTGGCCCCTTAACCTAGCCAAGTTGACCTATAGCATGAACCATGCTACCATATTAACCTTCCTTCACATGGTAGGGTCTCAGTAAATGCTGGACTGAATATTACTTTTCAACGACACAGATTATCCCACTCATCTGAAATTTTGCATGATATTCCAATTACATTGTTCTTTACTTTTCTCTTTGTGCCAGAAGCAAAAGCAAGAGCTATAATTTAAAGTTCTAGGATTAGACGCATGTGTGAGAACAATCAGTATTATTAATGAGGAAGGAAAGGACAAATTTTCTCCTACTTCTCCATCACAATAATGCTAATGTAAGTTATATTTGAGAATTGCTCAGGTGAAATCTCTAGATTAGGTTCATTTACTAAATGTGAAGTTACCTGATAATGCAGAAACGTGTTCTATGTGACATTGGGTCTGCAGTGTTAGAGGTGACTGAATGTATTCTCATGGGACTTGAAGCCTCCTTCTCCTCTCAGCTGGAACCACTGGATTTCCACAAACTAGAATTTCTTAGAAAAATCCTTCCTTAAGAGGAATGTAGGGCTTGTAGCCTAGCATTTCAGAACACACCATTTGTCTACTTTGCTTATATTAGCTCTCACCCTGTGCCCTGGTACTAAGACTCTCCCTTTTATTCTAAAGCTGCAGATACACAACTTGAACATCCAGGTAATTCAATGCTGATTACATGTTTTTAGCCTAACTAGCATCCCAGTTAGGTATCTTTCTGGGATTGAAGCCCTATCTTGCTTTGAGAAGCTTCCTTTTTTTCCAGGGGCGGGACACTTGCCTCTGGATGGAAGATCAATTAACTAGGGTACAAGTTACCTGCTAGGGAGGTACTACCTCCTCAGATTTTCCAGTCCCAAGTGCTGGCCTCCCAGTGCCAGCCATCCATCTAACGAAGACCCCTGCTGCCTCAGTCCTTCCAGCTGAAGCTACTTTTCCAGGATACGACCTTGTCTCTGTCGCTCTACCCTTCCTGTACCATGTTCTTTCCATGAGACTGGGCTTCTCTTCTGGAAGCCAGTCCCTTTTTCCTCCTCCATCTCCACCCAAGTTTGTTGGTCTAGGCTCTCATTACTCCCAAATGCCGGTCCTCTAGCAGAATTCACAGAGAATTATCACCCTTGTATAAATGAGCCTGGGTTTTCCCACCTGTAAAATTAGGAGACCGGACTAGAGATGACCCATTCAGCTCTGACAGTCTCATGCACCTATAAATGTGGCTTCCATTTAATGGTCCTTGGCAGCACCTCAGAGAAAATAAAATCACACCAGGTCCTGAAGTATTTCTATTCCTACATATCTATGCCTAGTTCTTTTTTTCCTCATGATCAATTTCTCACCATTCCTTTGGAGTAATATTTCTATTTCTTAGGGAGGATTTTTTCCTTAAATACTCTAGTTATTATTGGTTCACTCAATTTATTCTAGTCAGACCAGTAAGGGATGTGCTAAAGATCTTCCATCTGCGTTGCTTACAAGACACAAATTGAATTTAAAAGGAAAGACTTGCTAATCTACTGCTTCCTTCCCCTCAGCAGCTTGTCAGTAAACTTTCTGGCCAGGACCCACACATGCCTCCGGTACTGGGCCTTTGCTGGTGAGGAGACATTTGGGCTTGTCCATGTCCTCCTCTCTCTCAGTAAGAGAATATTTTTACACAATGCATTTATTAGGAAACTTGTTACCTGAGGCTTAAATGTAAATAAAGGATTAAGAGCATTTAATTAATTTACATGAGATACAAACATATCCATGAAAGCATAACACATTTTAAATAAATATCCTGAGCAAAAGTTAATATAGTTTTCCATTACATATCAGAATACGCAAATCCTCTTGTCATTTATCTTTACTTTTAGAAACGAAGTTCATAACAATTAAATTTTTTACTCACTGAGCTACTCTTTTTTTTTTTCCTAATCAAAAAACTTCAGCAAAGACAGTTTCAGGAAACACGGTATCTATATCACATGCTTAAACAGAATCTTAAAAAATGATTAATGGGATTGTTTCCCTTTCCTAAACAACTGAATTAAATGAAAAGCATGATCAAGCTACTTGGCTGTACAGAAGTCAGTCATTAATATTTTTAAAAAATTCAATAGGAAACAGCTGATTCATTGGACATGGAAATATGGCCTCTGTGGACTTGAACTTGTCTGTCCCAAACTACATTTGAAGTTATTCCAAAAGCTCCAAGCAAAATAGTGACAGGGTAATTGGCATTAAACAAGATAAAGGAGATGTGTTCCTTGGCTATTACATTAGCAAATAAGTACACTGAAATACTATCAGCCAAAAATATAATTTCCAAAAAGAACACTACTGATATAATAAATGTTTGTGACCTTTCAATCTTCTAAAGGCTTAGTATGGTTCTAGGAGGAAAAATTAGGCATTCTTGCACCGCCATATCTTCTACCTCAGGCAGGGACTGCCTTGTGGACAGAGGTCACCTTAGAGGGCCATTGGGAATACCTCCCAGGCCCCAAGTCTCTCCCCCGTCCACTGACACTCAGCCCTGAAACATCCACCAAGGATGTTTACCATTTTCTCCCCTGTCCTCCTAAGAGAGAAACCGTATCTGGCCTTCAAGATGGATTTGTTTATAAAGTTCTTTCCTGAGAATCATTTCTGATGGAGGAAAGCTGAGGGTCAGAAAGCACGAACATGTCAGGAGTCAGTGGTCAGAGGAAAAGAATGTAAGCAGGGCTCGGGAGGGGAGAGGGGAAATTAAGAAAAGGAATACTGGGTGGTGAAGACGGACTTGATGAAGTTTAATGTTTGTGTCTAGGGTCCAGACTGAACTTAGAAATTCTTATGTTTAAATTCTAAATCGATGATGCTGGGATATAACAGACTATGGAAAAAATGGTAAAATTCTTGAAGATATAAGAACAGAATATATAAATCACCAAGAATTCAGCTGTGACCTAAATTAAAGCCAAATAGATGTGTGCAGAAGTCTTCAGGTAGGAGCATTAGACTTTCTTGTAGCCAATTCTGCTAGTTCCTCTTCACACCTCGGCCCTTTATCACTTGAGGTCTCCTTGGCATGGACACCCTTTACCTCTCCTTTCTTCTGAAACTTCTCTGTGCTTGGTTCCTGTGATACCAAGCTCTTCTGCATCTCTTCCCACCCTCTGGCCGTTTCTTTCCACGCTCCTCCCATGTGTGCTCCTCTACCTCCTCTACCACCTCTACCCCGTGCATCACCAATGCCATTCGTATCCTCTAAGGGAAAATTCACCCTCTCCAAAAGTAGTCTTACCAATGCCCATAGTCTTCTATCTTGGGCCCGTTTTTCTCCTCTGCGATATACAGTATATCCATCTGCCTGTTGGACTTCTCTACCTGAACGTGCTCTTCAAAGTTATGCTCACCTCTTCTCTCCATCACACTCCCTCTCCCATATCCCCTATTCACGAGGAAAGGTATTAACATCCAGTTGCTCAAACTAGAAACCTGGGGGTCATGGATCCTTACCTTCTAAAGAACTATTGATGGCATTACCTACTCTCCACTCCTACTGCCAGTAGGCCCTGCTCAGTGCATCCCACTCCCCGCTCCTGCAGTACGCTCCGCACAGCTCTTCCAGTCCCTTCCCCTCCCGTTCCAGTTCTTTCAAGGCTCCCATCTCCTGCGTGTTACAGAATAAAATCTACACATACGTATGCATGTCATTTAAGACCTTTCAGGGTATAATTTATGATTACACCCAACACACACACCCCTTTGAAATCAGCAATACCAAACTATTTTACATCCCCAGAACACACCCTATTCTCCTCTCCTATGTCCACTTAACATTCTTTTGCCTGGAATGCTTTTCCATCAGCCCTTGCCTCCCTCCTTTTTTGTTGTCAGTCTCCTACTTATGTTTTTTTTTCCCTCAAATCAAGTGTTTTTCCTCTGTGAGGCTTTCTCTGATTCCCCCCTGTGGTTCTGGAATTTCTTATGTGCATGTACCTCTACCATGGAGTTACCATGTTTGTCCACTGAGCAGTCCCAGCATCTAGAAAAACAACTGGCACATAGTAAGTGCTCAATTCATATTTGTTGACTGAATGAGTGTTGCTTGTACTTATTGGTATAACTGTTTCCCCCACTAGATTATAAGCTCCTTTGTGTCTGTGATGTCTGGCAGAGTAGAAGAACCTCCACCATTAATTAATCTTAAGTATATTTCAAGTATTCAAAACATAAAGTGAAATGTTATTAAAGTTGCAAAAAATATTCTAGACAATATCAACAATATTAATTTTTAGAGAATTGGTTTTATTTTGCTGAACAATCAACTTCAGCAAATATACATTAATGGAGAGAAGACAATACTGATAATAGCAAATTATAAACAATAAAGATAATTTATTTTGGAAGTTGGAAGTTGGAAAGTACTCTTTGTACTTCTTTGTACTTACGTTTTAATATGGGAGCGTCTGATGACCCAGAAACTCATAATACATTAAACAAATCTTGAATTCATACTGGCCCTCTAGATTTCCTTCTCTGCCCTCTGGTCCTGACTTTACACTGGATATTGATTTCATCACCTCTTAGACTGACGTTAAGGAACAGTTTACCTTCACAGGCAGTGGAATTGGAATTTCTCTGCACGTCTGAAGCAAAGTGTTAGCTCATAGCTTTCTGAAGAACATTTTAAAAAGTCTTCTTTTCTGAGGGTTTCTGCCAGATTAGAGAACAAAGGTCCTGTTTATTTTAATAGTCAATAAAATAAGTAGTGTCCAACTTATAGAGCATATAAGGCCAGCTGAGGCCATAAAAGTCCATTTAACCTACGGTATACTGGAAATACTAAACACTAGCAATAAAATTGTAGAAAACTGGCTTCAACACCAGAATTTTTTTTAAACCTCATTAAGGTTTTTTAGACCTCATTAAGCAGTATCTTGAGTCTCAGCACACAAGGTTATATGGGCCTCAACCTGGAAGTGAGGTTTATTGGCTCTTCCTAGAAGACCAAGCATTGATGTTGCACTCCACTTGTGCCTGGGCTACAAAGCAAACTGCCTTCTCCGCAGGCCACCTGGGCACGAATTGCAGGACAAGCATGGGCCCTTTCTCCTCAATATTACCCTGACCAATAGCTTTGCATCTCTTTTTTCCCCAGGGATCTACTGCATTCCTGAACTCCCTGGTCATTCACTCAACAAATGTTTACTGAGCGTCTACTGGGAGACAGGCCCTCTTCGAGGTGCTGAAGACACAGTAGTGACCAAAAGAGATAAAAGGCCCTGTCTCACTGGAGCTTCCCTCCCTTTCTTTACCCACCTCCATCGATGAAGATGGCAGAATCTGACTATGCTGGTTTAACTCTTCAGATTAGCAAATGCACCAGTCCAGGGGCCACAGATGAGATTAGTGACTTCTCTCATCTTCAGAGACCGGCCCACGTCTCAATTCTGAGTTAATGAGGGGTGCCCAGGAGGTGGTTTGCCAGAACAGATCTGAAACCTGCACTAGAAGGAATCTCCTGAGAAAATAGGTCAACTGTTCTGATGAGGAGGGACCACACTGAGAACAGACTTCTTGGAAGACACCATCCTCCCACAGATCCTGGTCCCTGGAGTGCTGAAGGTTAGCATGGCAGGGATTCTGGTCCAGAGAGAGCACGGTCAGCACAGCTGCTCCGGGACTGTGTCCTTTTTCTCATTCATATGCCTGCTGACATGCCACATAACTAGGTCTCTACCTGCCAGCTGACATTAATTGCCCTTGAGTCAAGCATTTAAAAGGCAAAAGTATTTTTTTTTAATTTTGTATATATGAGTGTTTATAAATTGTGGTTTCCATCTCAGGAGTGTCTATCCTTAAGCAGAGCTAGCTAGAAAAAAAAGTTATGGTGACTAGAGTTAAGTGTTCTGGTGACTAGAACCAACGGACTTAATGTTCTGAAGGGCTTAACTTTTTTTCAGTTGCTTAATTCATTTTATTGAGTATGAGAATAAAAATTTTATATTGAGATGCTTTTTGACACCATTTCTTTCACATCCCCTGCTGTTCAAGTGAAGCAGGAGACTACAGAAATCCAAAGGATTAGACTGTTCTTTTCCATCACAGCTGGTACATATTCAAAATGCAAACCCGCCTGGGTATTTCCAAGGAGAATATTCTTTTCATGATGAAGCTGGAGTAATCTATTCTTTAGTAGAAATGACCTCTGTTTTCATGGCCTGATAACTGAGCAGTTTCGTATGATGTGATGTTATTCTTTGGCATCAGAAAAGTCTGTCATAGATCTTTTCTGAAGATGAGGGCAGTAAGCAACCTAAGGTTTTTTGATCTTCAAAGGAAACTATAAATAATGACTACAAGGTCACTGAAAAAAATTTTTAGTACAAGCAGCAAAAAGCCAGACTTACGACACTTCATCTAACTGATACTCACTTGATGTTTTCCAAAACTCAAGGAAATAAAACTTTAAAAAGTGATTTTTCTTTTTAAAAAGAAATCTAAAAGAGGCTTACGTCTATCTTAAACCAAACTCAGGATAGTATCAGCTACTTCCAGGAAATAAATGAAGACAGAAAATTATTACACATACTGTATTTTAAAGTGTATGAGATTAGAAAATAAGGACTCTTTTGCTTATGGCATTTGTGTTTAATAACAGTAGCTGCCATTTATTGAGTGCCTACTAAGTGCCTGGCATTGTATTAAGTACTTTACAGACAATATGGTAGAATGATTAACAGTGCATGTTGTGGAGTCAGATTGCCTGAGTTTAAATGCTGACCGTTTACTATCTGTGTGATCTTGAGAAAATTACTGAATCTCTCTCTGTGTGTTTGTTCAGCTGAAAAGTGGGGATAATAATAGTACTGACATCATAGGATTATTTGAGGACAAAATGTGTAGCATTCCATAAGTACTCAATATGTGTTAGCAATTATTATCTCATTTGAGGCATGCAGATAATCTAATGACCCTCTTATATCTTCCCATTTTATAGGTGGCAATATGAAGTACTTAGGTTACTTGACCAGGGTTAACCACTCGGGTCAAACTCAGCTCCGTTAAACTCTTAAGACCTGTATTTTTAACGACTACAATATACTTTATTGCCAAATACACTGGGAACCTCAAATCCTTTTTGCACTTGGACAGAGTACAAACAGTTAAGTTATATATGCCTGAAAATAGCAATACTTCCCTATAAAGAACATTGGGTTGCCATCACAGTTGCTAAATTCACTTACGATGGGCTCATATGGAATATGGTTCCATCCTACAATTATTTCTGGGTCATATTCTCAATCAATCATGGGAAGAACTTTAAAAAAAAAACAACAGCTATGTACATTGTGAATCCTAGCAATTAAACAACAATCAAACACTCAGAGTATCCCTTTTAAATGCCAATGTTTGTAGCTAATTCCCCTTTCCCTCCTTTTTTCTTTGAAGGGGTAAATGTTTCATATGGCTACAAGAGATAGATGTTATTAGCCTTGTAAATTCATGCATGGTCTACAATCAGGTTTTGCAATTAAGAAGTTCAGTTTATGAGGGTAAATCTAAATCTATGTGGACTGGGCATATTTAATTTAGAGCTAGGATTATGTCTTTGACTGCTTGGTACAGTGCTGGGTATAGACTGTCAGAGCACAGAACATAATAACTAATAACCACAATAAATGTGCTAGGGAGCTGGTATAGAAGTTGACTAGACTGATGGATTCCATTTGCTGCCCTCTATTATTCAACTCCAATGGAAATTACAATTTGCTTGTAAAGATCTCATTTATTTAACTTCAATCCTTAAAAAAATTTTCTCTCCCTTTTAGTTATTTATATGTGTTTATCAAGTTTGTTTTTCTTTTTCAAATATAATATTCCTTGGAGGAGGAGTTAAAAGATTCAGCTTTGCCTGGCAGCATGCCAAGTAGAAAAAACACTACCATCAATTTTCTTTCCAATAAAAGACAATGCTCAGAGTGGTTAAATTCCCAGTCTAACCTCACTGGTTGTTGATGAGATTCTCAAAGTCTACTAAATGGAGCAGGGTCTACACCCAGAAGGAGGGAATTTTTATTAGTGACAAAAGTAAAAATTAAACCATCGTATGTGGTGATAACCAAAGAAGCAGGAAAGAGAAGTTTAAAATCAAAAAGATTATTTGAGAGCACATCTCCATAAAGTGGAGGAGCATGGCTCTTTTCAGAATGTGTCAAGAGAAAAAGAAATAGTCCATGTATTTCTCCACTTCCAAATGCATGTACTGGAGGAGTCTGAGAATCATTTGAAAAAGGATTAAGAAGCAACTCAAATAGTTGCCTCATTCAATTTTTCTTAAACTTTTTTTTTTTAATGATTGACACAGCCCTTCAAGAATCTGCTGAAAATAACAAATCTTCTGCCTATAAAAATACGTGAGCACAGAATTTCATAAATTTCAAGATCCTTGAAGTACAGCTATGGGTCTATAGACCCAGATTGAGAACCAGGGGTCTCAGGAGCATGTTTTATGCTTTATAGGGTACAGACAGGAATGTTGGCCAAGTTAAATCAGCACTCCAGCTGCAATAGAACTGTTACCAATACTAACCACTTTATGTAGTTTTTATAGATTTCTAAGTGCTTTCTCGCATCTGAGTTATTTGATGTATTAGCCTAGAAGTAGACATCTAGAGCTCAATAGATTAGGTAAGAAAAAGGGTAATATTGAACACCTACTCTGTGTGAAGTTGCTTACAAATGTCTGATATTCTATTAGGATTAGATTTTGTGTAAATAAAATGTTCCCTCATGAAACATAAATACCCTTGGTTGGTGAACACTGAAGTGCTCAGCTGCTAATACCTTAGAATGAATATTTATTAGATTTTTTTCCAATGGGAAACAAAATACTTGAATTTTGAAGGTGTTAAGATAGACACCTATATCAATAGTTCTCAAATTTTTTTCTAAGGACCCTGTGGAGGCACATGAGATCCTCTCTTTGCCAACTATGTATCTGTGTGAATCTGGATTTTCTTCATATACTTCAACAAAAACAACACTGCAACAGATTGGATGCAGAAGCAGACATGAGACTCTAACTGTCTTCTACTAAGCCAGATTTACAAAGATGGAAATAATGCCACACTTTTCACTAATTTGGGGGGGGGGGAATAGTTAACCTGTAATGCATTTTTAAAGTAAATTTACAAATACTTTAAGCTTGCTTTAACTTCTAAATGGTAAATATCAGTAGGTATGACCCACATAAACAAAAGCTCTTTGGAGTACTCACCACATTTTAAGTGTGGTGAGTACTTAAATCAACCTGAGATCAAAAAGTTTGAGAATTTAGTTAAGTTTCAAAGGACAGGTCTGGGTGGATGAGTAAGTCGAGGGGTGAGAGGGTGTGAAGGCAGGAGTCAAGGGATGGAGGAGAGCATTGTGTGTCTTGTCTTGGGGACAGGGTTCCTTGAGTGGTACTGAAAGTAGAGAGGGAAAGATGCAGCCCAGTCTCTCTTCATTTTGTTTCTGGCCTGTCCTAAACACAGTGGTCATGGCAGTGCAGTTTATGACAAGAGATCTCAGAAAACAAGCAAGTATGGTCTGGAATCCTAAAACTAGGAAAACCAACTGCAGGTTAAGGCAGAACACTGAAGCTCCTCCTTTTTCTCCAATGAGAGTGGAAAACATTTTTGGAGTTACGGACTTTGTTTTGCCAAATGATACAAGATTTGTTATCATTGGATTTTGTATGGTTTGATAATCATTATTTCATATTTTGTACTTCCGTTTCCTGGGGAAAAAAATCTAAAAGGGGACAAATTGGTAGGGGATAGAGAGAAAGCCTAAATGCACCTGCAAAAAAAAAAAAAAATCTTAAACAGATACAGAGTATGCTGCAGCAGAGAGGAAACAGTCTTGAATTTGGAATGAGAAAAATTGTCTCAAACCATACACTATTTACACTGTTTTGGTTAATTTAGCCTGAGTCTAGTTTTCTTATCTATAAAATATGGATAATAGTATTTATCTCACAAAGTTGTTAGGGATTAAAAAGAGATTAATTTATGTCAATAGGACAGCATAGTGCCTTATACGTCTTCAATGACTAAACCGGAAAGTGAGTGTAAAGGCCCATGATAGTCCAATAGGGGAGATAAGACAGGTAGACAAACACTTTAAAACTACAAGGCGGAAGGTCTGACGTGCCGGTGTTACTACAAATGTACTTAGAAAGTGCCGCGGAAATGTAAAAGAAAGGAGGGCCACACTTGTTGCGACCCGGGAAGATGTTTAGGGAAATTAGGGAGTGCTGGGTGAATCCTTCTCCCACTTCTTGACCCCCACGGTCGGTGGCTCCAGCCCAGCATCCTGCCCCAGCTCCAACTCCCCAGCGGGATGTCAACCCGCCTCCCGCGGCTTCCACGCCAGACTGGAAGTGCTCCGTACTCCGGCCTTGCCCGACTCCTCCCGGGCACGTGGAGCTGGGGCGGCCAGCCCCAGGTCCCCAGCAGGCATCCATACCGACCTGCGGTTGGGGTCCCCGCACTAATCTGCGCCCACCCATCCCCAGCTCCGCACGGGTATTAAGTAGAGACAGGGAGGGGTAGGGGAGAGGAACTCCCAAGTTCCCAGCCTCCCACCAGCCACTCTTCTCGCACACTCAGGCACCCTCCGCCTCCCAATTCGCTCTCACGCCACCCGCAGGGGCAGCCCGGAGGCCTTGGACTGCGGCGGAGCTCCGACGCTGGCCCCGGCTCTCCAGAGCTGGGCAACACCGCGGCCGGCGTTCGCGCGCTCGCTCATCGATTGGCACTGCCTTGCTCCTCCGACTCCAGTCGCGGAGAAAGCGGCCTCAGGACTTGGAAAGTCCGGCGGAGCGCGGGGCGGGAACCAAGGCAGGCGGGCCAGGGGATTGCCGATAGCACGGATGGACGCGGGTGCCGGCTCCCGCTGTCTGGCTGGTGGCGGCGCGGGCTAACCTGTGCGGCGCGAGGCCCGAGTCGCGCGTCCGCTTCCCCCTTCCCTCGCGCTCGCGCGCGTGCTGCCTGTTCCTGTCCCCGTCCCCGGGAGGGCCGCCCGGCTGAGGGCTGTCACGCCGCCCGGGGTGGGAGCCGGCGAGCTGCTGAGGTGGGGCAGGAGGGAGGGAGAGAGGGAGGGAGAGCGCGCGGGCGGCGGCGGCCCCTCCCCTCCCCCTCCCGCCGCCGCGGAGAGCGCAGGGAGCAGCCGGGGGCTCGGCGGCGGCGGCGGCGGCGTCTGGCCCCAGCTCCTCCTCCTTCTGCTCCTCCTCCTCCATCTCCTCCTCGCTCCCTCCATCTGCTGTGGTTATGGCCCGTCGCTGGAGCACAAAAGAGTCTCCGCGGTGGAGGTCTGCGCTGGTCTTGCTTTTCTTCGCCGGGGTGTACGGTAAGTGTCCGCGTCTCCGCACCCCGCTGACCGAACAAAGCTGGGGCGACCCTGGGCCCCGAGGCCTCCAGGACGGGGGCTACCCGAAGAACCGGGGAGAGACTCCTGCCCCCGGCGGGACAAAGACCCGGCGAGGGATGGATGCAGCGGAAGGGGTGTCCCCACACAAAGATGCTTTGGTCCACTCGCCCGCTTCCAGACCCTCAGGGTGTTGGAGGGGGGCTGGGGCGTCCGGGCTGGGGGAGCCCCCGGGGAGCGAGAGTGTGGCGGGCGGACTTACCGACCTGGGCTAGAGGGCCCCGGCGGCCGGCTCTTCGAGGACTCGTAGCCCCTTGCATACTCCACACGCACAAAGATGTGCGACTGTGGGAGAAAGAAGGGGAGGTCGCCCTCGCCGCTGGCCCGGAGGGTTCTGCCACCCCGACCTTCCCGGGGTCAGGAAGTTCTCTTCCCAGTGAAATTCGCACCGCACGGATCCCCCACCTTCCCCACTCCCTGAAAAAGCAGCCCGCTATCGTCTTCCATCCTTGCACCTCGGGGGCCGACGTTCTGCTGATCCCGGGCGTGCAGGATCCTGTCCCTTCTCCTGGAGCAGCGCGCGGAAGAAGGCCAGAAAATAGTTTCCAGCCCCACCTCAGTCTCTCCCTCTTAGGGCGTACGTGTCTGCCCAGACTCCTAGTTCGTTTGTCATTTCATCCATCACTGTCCGCTAATGTTGTCACAGTTGCTTTATTCCAATCTGTGGGTTGTGTTACATATATTCCTTTGAGGTTAAGAGAGGGCTGAGACTAGAACCAAGCTTTATGTATTACACTGAGGTCAGAACAAGAGCTACATGGAATTAATTGGAAAGAACATTCATTCCTTGAGAGACTTGAGTTCCACTTCTGACTTGACTGTTCTTGGTTCATCAGTTAAAAACATAAATAGCTGTTCCAGAGAACACAGTTAACCTTTACTTTTCGGAGTGGTGCTTTGAATTCTTCAGAGGAAAATAATTAGAAGTTACCATTTTTTTGGTAAATTCTACTTATAAAAAGTCTAAGTCATTTGCCACAAACATTAATTCCACTAATAGTGGTGGGATGGAGTTCAGGCAACACGTAACTTACAAGCAAGTAGTGTCTCTTTGAAAAGTATTTATATGTGGACTTGAATGTGATGGTGACTTTTAAAACCTGAGAAATTACACGGAATGAAGAAGTTGATGAACTGAAATTGGCATTTACTGACAGCCAAGAAATAGTTTTTCTGTGTGATTCCAGATGTATTACTCCCAGACCTGATTAATATATTATTGTTTTTGTTTGTTTGGGAGAAGGAGAAGAGTTGGTCCACATTTGATGTGGTAATTGCCAATGGTATGCTTATTTGTGACCAGAAAACCCAGTGCATGACTTCTGATTGTTAGTTGTATCAAGTGGCTGTGATCCTTACTCGCCTGGTGACTTGTGGGTTTGGGTCTGCACCAGAGATCAATAAGCTATTATGTGTTTTTTCTAGCCTGAAGGTGGGTCTAGTTCTGCTCTAAGTTTGGTGTAATGGTCCAGGAGAGAGAAGAAAGTGAGAGGCATCTTTAATCTAGGGTGATTGAGAGTGTCGAGCTTTGTCCTGTCCTATAATCAGAATTGAGCTTTAGTAATATCTGATCAGAATGGATAAATAAATGGATTCTTTTAGCTCTTCTTTCATTAAAAGCTATGTCGTTAATGTTTGGACTAAAAGTCTTTTTGCCTCTAGGGATAAGAGGCTGTGAACCCCATAATTTGTCTTGGTGCACTCCTTTGTAATTGTACACAAAACGACTTTCTGGTAGGTGCTTATCAGAGATTTATGTTTTAGGAATTTTGTGTTTAGTGAGGAATTGTTCGTAGGCAAAAACTAAAACTCCTTTTTCCAACAATATGGGGTGAGATTGTAAAATTAGCAAGTAATTATGCCAAGGGTTGATATCTCAAGCCACACAGCAAGTTTTAAAAGTATAAAGAAAAAGATAGTGAGCCGGGCTGAACATTAAAGAGTAAGCAGAGATTAAAGGAACCCTTCACTCTGCAATTGGATAAATTCTCTTTATTGCTGCACTTTGTCTTCTTCTGTCTCTCCAGTTGTGTGGGGATTTATATTAGAGGAAAAAAGCTGTAACAGTAGTATGAGGGGGTGGGGTTTGTTTTACTTGAATATGCAGTAATTGTGATGAGTAGCAGATGCATCCTGAGAGATATCCATCAACTTTTCTGAACCTTTAGAACACATTAGCTATAATTTATTAAACTGTCCCTCATACATCAAAAAGTGTGTGTGTGTTTTTTTAAGTGGCTTCAAAAATAATTAGGAATCCCTGTTAAAGCAATTGAATGATCAGAGTAACTCTTAACATAGACCCAGTGAAAAAATGCAGGTTAATTGGCCAATGTTTGGGCAATTTTGATACTAACTCTTCACAGAGTGACTCTTTTCTTATCTATAATCGCAGTGTTAAAGGACTCTAAGTCATGCCTTGAATATTTGAAATATTTCATATACCTTAAAAAATCTTTACTTTGATGTTTATTCTCTTTTTTGTTTGTTTTTTTGTATCTATATACTTTTATTGAAGTATAGTCAGTTTACAATTTTGTTTCAGTTTCTGATGTACAGCATAATGCTTCAGTCATTCATGAACATACATACATTTGTTTTTTATATTCTTTTTCACCATAAGTTTCTACAAGATATTGAATATATTTCCCTGTGCTATACGGTATGAATCTGTTGTTTATCGGATTTTGTGAGAATCCTGTATTTTGAAGCGAGAAACACTCTACCAGAGTTCAGTAGGTGTTCTGTGTGATTTAGTGGGTTTGTACATGTAATTACTGGTGTATTTGTGGGAGAGGGCGAGCTGTGAGTCTCTCTACAACATCGTCTTGGCACCTCCCTCCTGATGTTTATTCTCTTCACATGACCATTTTAGTGAAGAATGTGACTATTAAATGTGACCATTTATTTTACTTTCAAGTTGCTTTTCTGAATGCCAAAGCCTTATCTGAAACTCTAAATTATGATATGGAATGCAGTTAATGTTTTCTAGGACTAGTTGTTCACAGACCAATAATTATCTTTCATTAGCTTACCTGCACTGTGTTCCTGAGAGTTGGGAGAAGGTGAAGGTTGACTTCTGCCGTTATTGGAAGTTTGAAGGGATAAAGTTTAGTGGGGTGACTGTGAGCTTTGCTGGGCATTGTTTTAGGCCTGCTGTAAGCGGGGAAGGTGCTTCTTCACATCTCACTTGGGAATATCTGGTTTTAAGATATGTAGAGATTTCCCAAACTGACTCCTTGTCAACAGAAGCTGTTAGTCCTAATCACCTCCCAAGCCATAATTTAGTAGTTATGGCAGTTCCATTGATCTATCCTTTTCTGCTTCTGTTTGTCTCCCAGATCAGTGTTTGCTAATCTCTTTTTTTTTTTTCATTCAGACCCATTAAAATACATTTTATGTCACTGCCAGTAAAAAGAACAAGACAAAGCTCTTGAAATAATACTTGCCCATACTACCTGTAATGCACGTTGACATTTTGCTGTATTTCACCTCCCTTCTCTCCCCTTCCTTTCTTCGTTTGCTAGTTTGGACTCATTGATTTTGGACCCACTAATAGAATACAGTTCTTAGTTTGTGAAACACTGCCCTAGATGAAGCCTTAAAATGTAATTTAAAATGTTTGCTGTATTTGTATATCATTTTAGAGTAGCCTTGAGAAGTTGCAGATGGTAAAGTCTTTAGTTACTTGCTGCTAGAACCTTTGGGAGCAGTAAGAACTTTTCTTGACATATACTAACCTGTGAGAAAATTAATCTTTAGACTGGTTTTTAGCTTATTATAGTCAAAAGTCCTTTCTGTACACACTACTGTTCTAGATGTTGTGGGAGCATAAAATATTCTTCTTACTCTTGCATTTTATGTCTAATGGGTAGATCTTTTCCTGTGAATTTTATGGAACTTTCAGCAGCATTTTATAAATCTTCAGTTTAAGGATAGACTAGAAGTTCCAATTTTAGAAAGTTTTTAGAAATAAGTGGAATATGAGAAAAAAATCTAAACCGGCTTCCAATTACTTCTAAAAAAGTCAAGCTTGATTACATAAAATATGTTGACTAAAACTGAATTAATTGCTTAATATAAACCCTTCTTTGGGTTTAGAATCTAAATTGTATCCATACCCTAGGGAGAATATAAAGGTATGTGGACATTCCACAAAGTTCTAGGTGTTTACCAGGCAGAAAGTATTAAATGGCCACTTTCAGAGGGGTAGCTATGTTCCAAGGTGCAGTATGGAGGAGATTTGAATGATGTGTGGTAAATTATTTAGAAGGTTCCTAGAAAGTAAAATCTTTGAAGAAAACATAAACATGATGTCAGGCTGAAAAGTGATCAGCAGTTTAAAAAAAAAATGTGGGAAAGGACTTATCTTTTGTGGTTAGAAAATTTAAAGCTTATCAAAAAATTAAGGCAATAGTGAGAACTTTTTGTTTTTCTGATCCAAGGCACTTTTTGTGTCTGGGGTTTTTTTTGTTGTTGTTGTTCTTGTTTTTTTCTTACATCTTGTCAATGAAATTACATTTTAAAGAATGAAAGGTAAAAAGAAGGTGAATATCTTTACTATAGATGAGATTTGTGTAGATTTAAGCAAATAGAAAATGTTTTATTTCAGGGTTTTAGAATGCATACTAATCCCATTCTTGCTACAAGTTTTTATGGGTAAATGAAGGTTGTTCTAACTTAGGAATTGAAGTTGAGTTAATGATTTCTAATTTTTATAGTTACCTTTCCCTACGGTTTCTCTTCATTTTCTCCTCACCCCACCCCGTCCTTTGTGGAAGGAGGGGGGTGAGTAATAGATGTTATGCTACTTACTCCCATTTTCTAAGGTGTAGGATTAGATCCTGCCAATACAAGTTACCAGTCTATCTGTTCAGGTGCATGTCATTCGTCTTTTAAATAGATGTGTATACAGATAGATAGGTCTGTCTGTCTATTTCTATTTAGTTTCAATACTGAATTAGCTTAGGGAATTCTCACAGTCTAAACTAGAGAAGGAAGGGAAGGAAACAAACATTTATTAAATTAAGTTCAAATACTGTGCTGGGTCTTTATTCATTGCCCGTTAATCTTAATTAGGTCTCATGTTTATCCCTTTTTTTATGGAAGAGAAAATTGAGGCTCAGAGAAGGCGTCACTTATCTAAGGTCAAACCACTGGGAAGTAGTAGAGCTGAAATTGCAACCCCGACCTTTCTCTTCACTCATTCATTCATTTAGCGCATATTCGTTGAGCACTTGCTTATGTCTGGCACTGTGTAAGGCATGGTAACCCGACGGACATGGTTTCTGCCCTCGTGGATCTCACAGTCTAGTGAATAGCTTGCAGTAAGCACTCTAAGAAAAACAAGGGGCAGAGATGGTAACAGATGCAGGGTAATTAGAGGAAGGATGCTTTCTTGAGAGAATAAAAGATCCAAGGATAGCTACCCATGTTACGATTGCGATAGGAGAGCCTTCCACTTGGGAACAACACTGAAAGATCCAGAGTTAGGAAAGAGTTGATGTGGAAGAGCTGGGGCATTGCAGGTAAAGGAATAAAAGCAGGAGCCTGAGCACAGTGGTCGTAAGAGTGACGTGGTGAGGCTAGAATGTTAGGCAGGAACTCAAGGCTCTGGAAACCGTGGTAAAGAGTTTGGGTGTATTTTAAGTGTAGCTGTTGATAAGCTTTAAGTGACATCGTGTGATTTATGTCTTGAAACAGTTGCATCTGTCACTATGTGGATTGTTAATTAGGCACCAGTATTGATGGGGTGATCACGTTTGGGCTGTAACGCCGGTGAGAAACGGCTTGGACCAAGGTGATAGTAGAGAGAGAAAGAAGGGTGTGGATTGCCCTTTTGATGGGGTGGGGTATTTCCTCTCTTGTCACAAGAGGGAAGGGGGAAAATATTGGTGCAAGTATACTTAGGTCTGTAGGTTTTGGGGTAGAAAGATGGAGATTTCTCAAAGTAATAGGACATGAGATCATCAGGTGAGAGTGAAGAAAGGGATGAGAGGTTGGGGGAGATTTCTGTTTCCATAATTCAGTAAATCAGTTTAGACCCCTAGGAAGTTAAGTGTTTGTTTTTTAATCTAGAAGAGAGGATGCTAAGAAGGCTCAGTGTAAGAAGGACACGGCAGTGAATAGCTGTGACAGCAGGAGTTGGGGATTTAAGTTACAAAGGGGAGGCTTAAGAAGGGTTCGGCGGAGAACTCAGTTCTAAGGACTATCATTTTTGTCAATGAAATAAGTACAGAAAACAAAACTTCCTACAGTTTTGTAAAAGTATTCCAGGGAGAAAGTAAAGGGTGGAAAAGTTAGGTTTCAAGGACTTTTTGCATAAATTAAATGCTTTGTACTAAGTGATTAATTAAAGGTTGCTTTATATCTTAGGAGAGTCAAGAATGAATTGGTGGATTAGAGCTCTTAAGAAATTTTTGGAAAAATAAAGTGACTTTTTACCTTTTCTCCTGAGTTGAAGACTTTATTTATAGAAGGCACCACGTTAGAAGGTCCCAAAACTTCAAAATAAATGAAGCTGACTTAACAGTTTTCCAGTACTCTCTGAACTAGAATTGAGAGCTAGAATTGATAACTCACTACCCTGCTAGTGTCAGTTTGGTGAAGAAGTGAAATTGTTTTACATTCATGTCTTTACTGTTGAATGAGACTAGCTTGATACCTAACCTTTAATTCTCTGAAATTTCAGTTTTTAGAGATGTAGGACATGGTGCTGATCTTTTCATATTGAGGTTAAATGGAGCAAAGTAGGATGTTTAGTAGTTGGAATTTACTATTCAAATGTAATTATCTAACAATTTCACTGATTGTTAAAGTATCTTTCAGGTTTTAGTACGTTGGAGAAAAGATGAAACTTTTTATCTGGTATATTCTGAAATGGAATTTAGTTTCTTGAAATTATTATTGCCTGTTCTAGTGGCACTAAAACCTTTTACCGAGAGTTAGAATACAGAACTCCTTTACCAAAAAAAAAAAGCCTTGCTTAAATCCTCAAAATAACTCTGCAAAGTAGGTATTATTAGAAGAAACTGAAGCTTTGATAGTAGTGGTTTGCCTAAGGTTCACACCTCCCTCCTGCTGTTCTCTTCATGTAAAGGCCCATTATTATTATTTTTTTAATCTCCACTGTTGTAACAGCCCCACTTGTCTTGGCTCTAGTCTTGTCCTGATTTACTCATATCACACATAGGAGCAGCAGAGTGACTCTTCGAAAGTTAAGGTATGATTATGTAACTTTCTTGCTTAAAGCCTACCAGTAGTTCCCTATTCTTAAAATGGAAGCATCACTCTGCCCTTCACAAGCTAGCTGGTTTTTCCCTTGTCTCTTGTCACTCCCCTTCACCACCCATGCCCATGTTCCTGGCCCATGTTCCTGTCTTCGTTCCTATCTCCTGGCCTTTGCATACACTGTTCCCCCTGCCTGTTTTTAGCCATCTTCCTCCACCACTTTATTCCCTAGGCTGACTCCTGCGGTCCTTTGGCTTTCCTTTAGATGTTACCTCCTTTGGGAAGTCTTTCCTGGTTCCTCAAAACTAGGTGCCCATCTCCTAAGCATCTCGGACTGTTCTTATAAGCAGTATTTGGTATTTTCCTGTTTTACTTCTCTGTGTTCCCCTGGAGCAGTGCTATCCAACTGATACATGATGTGAACCTCAAATGTAAGTCATATACATAGTTTTAAATTTCCTAGTAGCCACATTAAAAAGAAAAAAAAACCAGGTGAGATTGATGTTAATCGTATGTTTAACTCAGTATATCTAAAATATTATCATTTTGACCTGTATTCAATACAAAATTATTAATGAGATAGTCTGCATTATGTTTTTCATACTAAGTCTTCAAAATCCAGTGTAAATTTTATTCTTACAGCTCATCTCAGTCAGACTAACCACATTTCAAATGGTTAATAGCTACTTTGAAAACAGTCAGTATCTATTAAAGCTGAGTGTAAACATGCCCCATGATCAAGCAGTTCTGCTCCTGATATGAACTCAGCAGAAGTAGAGACGTCATGTGCGTCAGAAGACACGTACAAGAATATTCATAGCATCCTTACTTGTTATAATTCCAGACTAGACACAGCCCATATGTCCATCAGCAATAAAATGGATGAATAAATTATGGTATATTCTTGTAAGGGAAAACTGTGCAGCAGCAGTTCTTAAGTTTTTGGGACTCAGGGATCCATAATTATTGAGTAATTCAATGAATTTTTTAGATGGCAAATATGTATGTTTTCCTTTCTTTTAAAAATTTTTTTTTAAATTGAAGTACAGTCAGTTACAATGTATCAGTTTCTGGTGTACAGCACAATGTCCCAGTCATATATATACATATGTATTTGTTTTCATATTCTTTTTCATTAAAGGTTGTTATGAGATATTGAATATAGTTCCCTGTGCTACACAGAAGACTTTTTTTAATCAATTTTTATATATAGTGGCTAATATTTGCAAATCTCAAACTCCCAAATTTATCCCTTCTCACCCCCTTTCTCCAGTAACCATAAGATTGTTTACTATGTCTGCGAGTCTTTTTCTGCTTTGTAGATGAGTTCATAATGTCCTTTTTTTCTTTTTCTTTTTCTTTTTCTTTTTCTTTTTCTTTTTTTTTTGATTCCACATATAAGTGATATCATATGGTGTTTTTCTTTCTCTTTCTGTCTTACTTCGCTTAGAATGACAATCTCCAGGTCCATCCATGATTGCTGCAAATGGTGTTGTTTTATTCTTTTTTAAGGCAGAGTAGTATTCCATTGTATAAATATACTACAACTTCTTTATCCAATCATCTGTCAGTGGACATTTAGGTTGCTTCCATGTCTTAGCTATTGTATATAGTGCTGCTATGAACATTGGGGTGCATATATCTTTTTGAATTAGAGTACTCTCTAGATACATGCCCAGATGTGGGAATGCTGGATCATATGGTAAGTCTATTTTTAGTTTTTTGAGAAATCTCCATACTGTTTACATAATGACTACACCAAACTACATTCCCACCAGCAGTGTAGGAGGGTTCCCTTTTCTCCACACCCTCCAGCATTTATCATTCATGGACTTTTAATGATGGGCATTCTGACTGGTGTGAGGTGATACCTCATTGTAATTTTGATTTGCATTTTGGCATATATGTATGTTTTAAAATAATATTAGAAATTCAAGTTGAGAGATTGTTAAGATATTTATTAACCCATTTAAAATGATAAGAAACCCCATTACATGTGACTGTAAATAGCATACATTTTTAAAATATGTAAAATGAAAATTAGATTTTCAAAAACAAGGTTTAGTGAGAAGAGTGGTGTTGCTGTACATTTTTGCAAATCACTGTAATGTCTGACTTAATAGAAAACAGCTGATTTCTCATGCCTGCTTCTGCAGTCAGTCTATTGTGATGTGTTTTATTAGGAAGAAACTATGGCTTCACGTAGATAATTGTAAAGGGAGAAGAATTTTAGTAGCCTTTTCAGATAAATGTGAATATTCTTTGATGCTACACCAGAACTTGATAAGTAGTAGTTTTTTAAAGTTTAGTTGCAACATGGAATCTGAAATCTTATCAGTGAACTTTCTGCGTTCTGGTAAACTCTGAAAGGGTCTTGGGGACTCCCAGAAGTCTACCGACCACACTTTGAAGGTAACTTGCTACAAGGTAATGAAAAAGAACAAACTAAAAAAAAAAAGAAAAAGGAAGAACAAACTACTGCTACAGTTATCATGGGTAAATTTCACAGGTTGATCAGAAGTTAGACACAAAATTATAGCTACTGTACAATTATAATGTGAGAAGTTAGAATAATGTAGGAGAGTAGTTATCTGTTGGGGTGAGACAGGGACCAGACAGTGATTGAGGTGGGTACCAGGGAAGCTTCTGGGCTGCTGGTCAAATCTGTTTCTTGACCTAAGTGGTGGTTTACACAGATAGGGGTTTTTTGGGTTATAACTCGTGGAACTAGAAACTTAACAATTTGTGCATTTTTGTATGTATATTTCAATTGAAAGTTACTAAATAATAATTTTTTTAAATCAAATAATGTTGAATAAAATGTCCATAGAAGGTTTCCTGATAATGTAGATTCTCTCTAGTGTTTTGTGTTTTTTGTTCTTTTTTGTTTAATTTTTTCCCATTGTGTCAGATAATTAAAAATAATTTTAAAACCTTGTACTTCAGAAAATTTCAGACATATTCAAAAGTAGAGACACTAGTATAATTAACCTGATATACCCAACATCCAGCTTCAACAAATGATCAGTATATGGCTAGCCTTGTTTTATCTAGACTTCCACCCGCTCCCTAAACACAAATGATTTTGAAGCAAATCCCAAATAACTAATCTAATAGTATTTCAGTATCTATCTCTAACATGTGAAAGCCTCCAAAAAAAAAAAACCCACAAAACTTAAGCCCAATACCATTATCACACTTAAAAGTTAACAATTCCTAGTTATTATTACATATCTAGCCATATGCATATTGCCCTGGTTGTCATATAAATATGATATTTTAGAAACTGTTTGGATCAAGATCCAAGTAAGCTCCATACTCTGCAATCATTGATATCTTTTAAGTCTTTTACTGACTCCCCATCCCCTTTCTCTCTCTCTCTCTATTTTTTAATTTTAAGTGTAAATTTGCTATAGGTTTCTGATACTCTTAATCAAATTGGAGATACAACTTAAATTCCTGTATAAAATATGTTTTTGAGAATAGATGTTTAATTTTGTCACATAAGTTTCTTTGTTTCCAAAATGATCATAAGGTATTTATGAGGGCCAGAATAATGTGAGTGAATCATACCTAGCATAATACCAGACAGTACTTGTTGAATAAATAAGTTCATTTACCCATGAATGAAATAAATTACATTCATATGATTCCTAATGTTGAACTACTTTTGCATTTGTGGGATAGGCCACATCAAGTTGGTAATGATATATTATCTTCTAATCTGCTGGAATACATGTACTAATTGTTTTAAGGCTTAGTGTTTCTATCTTTGAGATCAGTCTGTAGTCAGACCTCCCTCCACCCCTTTTCTTTCTCTCTCCTGTAACCTGACTTCCTCTCTCTGCCTGATTTTCATATCTCTTAATCTGTGCTTTAAGATACACTTATAATAGCTAAACCTTTTTTTAAGTTGATTTCAGTGGTCAAGAACAGTGTAAAGCATTTTAGGGTTCAAGTTGTGATTATTTTGCCTCTTCAGATTAGAAAAGGAGAGTGTTTATGAACTGTATAGCTACAGTTACAGTAAGAAAGCAAAAATGAACAGCTTTGTCCTGCTGACGGGAGAAATGTTTTCGTTCCTAGTGTGGTTAAACTTTGTTTCACTAAGTAAGATAATAGAGATGAGCCTGTAAGATGTAAATCCTTTTCATGAATGAGCCTTATGGCCAAATGAGCAAATAAGATACTTTAGTGGAGATGGACTGATTGGATGAGAAGTAGAATTCACATCCAAAGGAAGGTCTGTAGAGTAAAACGGAGACGCTAAATGAAGAGTGAGCTCAAGTCAAGGGACAGGATTGCTGTGTTCTGCCAATTGGGTACTTTCGTCTTTTGGGGATGATGATACTTTAAGACCAAACTTACTTGTTCAAAAGGTGACAACCATAAAGTTAACCAAAACATGGCACTAGTACTATGTAAGACTTGACCTTGTGGTGTCACTGACATGATTACTTGCACTAAAGAGTATTCACCCTGTTACAAAGAGTGGGAGATGGATGGGAGAGCCTACTCTTGGTGCTGCTGGAGTGGAATCACTACACAGAGTTTAGGTCTAATGTCAGTGAGTAAGGCTAAAACGCAGTTCTTTAGAAAATCCCTGAAACCATCTTAGATTACAGTATACATGTTTTGTATATTCAAAGCTGAATAGCATACTTTCATTAAGTACAAAACATCCTGTTTGCTCTGAGCATTGGTGCAGAAGTTTTTTTGGAGCACCAATATTATGATTTTATTGAGGGGCCATATGAAAAATATGAGTGAGTATACATAAAATCACACAAATTCAGTCTGAATAGAATTCAACTCCACATTACTTTTTCCACTGCATTACAATAAGGAACTGAGTGTTTGATTTGACTGAAGTATGGGAGTGTGTTACAGAGAATGGATACATGATTTGTCCCTGTTTTTTAATTATTTTGTGTATTTTTCAAAAATTTATTCTTTTCTTCCCTGATGTAAGTAGGGGGCTAGCTACGATAAAATTTAAAATAGTAAAAGATGTGAAGATTTTTCAGAACTCTGTCCTGTATCTGTAAGGGCATGGTACTTTTGAGGAATAACATCTTTTCAATTTCTACCTCTTTGAGTCAGTTTTGTTTAAAGTGCTAAGTCATATTTTCCTGGAATATTATAATTTCATCTGTATTTCCACATTTGCTTTAAGGTTGTAAATAATGTGCTCTCAAAAATATTTTCTATGTGTGTGATTATAGCACCATTGTCATTCCTAATATCTGTCTGTCATTCTTTTCTTGAACATACTTATCACAGGTTTTCTCAAAGAATCGGCTCTTGGTTTTATGGTTTACTGATTTTTCTGTTTTCGATGTTACTAATTTCTTCTTTTAACCTAATTCTTTTGGGGGGGATTATTTTGTTGTTTTCTAACTTTTAAGATGATTGTTTATTTATTTTCTTTTGTTTTTTAAATTATCATACAGTAAAATGGATTCTTTATCGTTTTGGTGTACATCTCTGTGAATGTTAGCACATACAGATTTATGTAGTTACCACCTGAATCAGGATACATCACCTGAAAAATCTCCCTCCTGCCATTTTTTAGAGTCACATCCTCTCCTCGCCCATAATCTCAGATAACCACCCATCTATTTCTCATCACTACAGTTTTGTCTTTTTCAAATAACTGAAATTGCACAGTATGAGACTGACTTCTTTTACTCAGCATAATGTCTGAGATCATCCACATTGTTGCATGGATCAACCATTTATTATTGCTGATCAGTATGCCATTGTGTATGGGCGTACCACAGTTAGTTCACCTGGTGAACATTCATGTGCAAGTTTTGGCCTGTTCTCTTGACAGTGCCCTTGGCAAAACAAAAGTTTTTAATTTACAGAATTCAGTTTACTAATATTTTATGAATTATATTCTTGGTATAAAAACAAATAAACAACCCAATCAAAAAATGGGCAGAAGATCTAAATAGACATTTCTCCAAAGAAGATATACAGATGGCCAACAGGGACATGAAAAGATGCTCAACATTGCTAATAGAGAAATGCAAATCAAAACTACAATGAGGTATATCACCTTCTACCAGTCAAAATGGCCATCATCAAAAAGTCTACAAATAATAAATGCTGGAGAGGGTGTTGAGAAAAGGGAACCCTCCTACACTGTGGGTAGAAATGTAAGTTGGTGCAGCCACTATGGAGAACAGTATGGAGGTTCCTTTAAAAACTAAAAATAAGAGTTACCATATTATCCAACAATCCCACTCCTGATCATATATCCAGAAAAGACAAAAGCTCTAATTTGAAAAGGATACTTGCACCCCAATGTGTATAGCAGCACTGTTAACAATAGCCAAGACATGGAAGCAACCTAAATGCCCATTGACAGATAAATGGATAAAAAAGTTGTGTTACACACACACACACACACACACACACGAATATTACTCAATTATAAAAAAGAATGAAATAATGCCATTTGCAGCAACATGGATAGACCTAGAGATCATACTGAGTGAAGTAAGACAGACAGAGAAAGACAAATATATGATATCACTTATATGTGGAATCTAAAAAAATGATACAAATGAACTTATTTATAAAAAATACAAATAGACTGGCATAGAAAACAAAAAAGATGTTAAAATACTTCCCCAAATTAATTGCATTAAGATTTGCATCCTCATTCTCAGCAATTATTTTGATTCCTTAAGTTCTCTTTTCCCTCCCTTACCATTTTCTATCCTGTGTCAGTTTTCTTTAAGTCTTTAATTAGACTGATATTTCAGTTTTGCTGAAGTACATTCTCATGTATTATCTTCCTATCCTTCCCCCCATAAGAAATACATATTGGTTGTATATATTCTTAGATGCGCACAGCTGAAATTGTTTCTTTATGTTGCCCTCACACTTGAATAATGGTTTGGCTGGGTATAGAATTCCAGGTTCCAATGTTTTCTATTCAGAATTCTGTGTGTGTTGCTTTGTTATCTTGTAACTTTAGGTCGCCATTTTGATTCTGATTCCTTTGTTCTTTTGGTAGCTTATAATAACTTTCTTTTTATCTTTGGAGTTTACCATTTTTACTGGCATGTTTTTTATGTTATCTTCAGTCATTGTTACATGTGTTTGGTATTTGGTGGGCATTTTATCTGAACATATCTAGTTGTATGATCTAAAGATATTTTTCTAAAATACATATGTGTACATATATGTGTGAATATATACACATATGTATATATAGTGTGTATGTATGTATACATATGTATATGTATTTTAAATTCCCTTTATCCTATGTTCTCTACTCTTAAAACTCCTATAAGTGAGTAGTAGATCCTGGCTTTATCTTTTTTGTCTCTTAGTTTCTTATCCTTGTCTTTTTATCTAGAATTTAAAGATTCTTCAATTTAGTCTTCTAAGTTACAATTTTTCTGGAGTATAATTGTCTATAATATAGAGTTGTCCAATTCTTCAGCTTAGTCTTGTAAGTTATAATTGTGTTTTGTATATATATATATATATATAATAATTGCCTTTACAAATAATTTTTCCTTTTTATAATTAGTTTTTTTCCCAAAGAACTGATTTGTGTCTCTGACACCTCTCCCACGAATTATCTTACTCTCTACTTGCACTCTCCCCTACTCACACCCCCACACCTGAGAATATGGTAAGAACTGTACATAGGTCCTTTCCGCAAAAACTAATCCATAAATGCACATTCACAGAAAATGTGTATGATATTGTATGATTCCAGAACTCCTTAAGGCTCGGTATGACCCTTAACAGTGCTGTTCTTGAACCAGCTGCATTGGCACTACCTAAGGAGCTTGTTAGAAAAGCAGAATCTCAGGCCCCGCCCTGGATACTGAATTAGAGTCTCCATTTTAACAAGATCTCCAGGTGATTTTCTTTCATATTCAGGTTCGAGAGCACTGCTGTGGGAGGTTAGAAACCTCTTTAGTGCTGTGGTGTATGTGATCTATGTTGATTGTTTTTTTCTCTGTGTCTGTGAGCTTGGATAGAGAAAGAGAGAAAGAGAGAGGGAGAGAGAATTTAGATTCCACACGTAAGAGATACATAGTATTTGTCTTTCTCTGTCTGACTTCTTTCACTTAGCATAATACCCTCAGGTCTACCCATGTTGCCACAAAAGACAAGATATTCATTATGGCTGAATAATATACCATTATATATATTTATTTATATGTATATGTATATATATCTCACCACAGTTTCTTTATTCATTTATTCATTGATAAACATTTAGTTGTTTCCATATCTTGGATATTGTAAGTGCTACAGTGAGCATCAAGGTGTATATATCTTTTAGAGTTAATGATTTTTTTTTCAGATAAATGCCCAGAAGTGGAGTTGAATATATTATATAGTAGTTCTAATTTTAATTTTTGAGGAACTTTCATACTGTTTTCCATAGTGGCTGCACCAAATTATATTCCCACCAACAACACACAGGGATTCCCTTTCTCCACATTCTCACCAACACTTGTTATTTCTAGCCTTTTTGGTAATAGCCATTCTGACAGGTGTGAGACGATATCTCACTGTGGTTTTGCTTTGCATTTTCCCTTATGACTAATAAGGTTGAGCATCTAGTCATGTACCTGTTGGTCATCTGTCTTCTTTAGAAAAGTGTCTGTTCAGATGTTCTGCCCATTTTGTAATCTGATTGTTCTTTGCTCTTGGGTTGAGTTTTTATATGAGTTTTTCATATATTTTAGATATTAACCCCTTATCAAATGTATGATTTGCAAATATTTTCTCCCATTCAGGAGGCTGCCTTTTCATTCTGTTAATGGTTTCTTTGCTATGCAGAAGCTTTTTAGTTTGATACTGTCCTTCTTGTTTATTTTTGCTTTTGTTGGTTTTGCTTTTGGTGTCAGATTCAAAAACTTATTTCCAAGACCTGTGTCAAGGAGCTTACTGCCTATGATTTCTTCTAGGAGTTTTATGGTTTCAGGTCTTATGTTCATGTCTTTAGTTCGTTTTGAGTTAATTTTTACATACGGTGCAAGATAGTGGTCCATTTTCCTTCTTTCACATGTGGCTGTTCAGTTTTCCCAACACCATTTATTGAAAAGACTATTCTTTTTTCATTGTATATTCATGGCTCCTTTGTTGTAAATTAATTGACTGTATGTGCATGGATTTATTTCTGGGCTCTCTGTTTTGTTCAATTTACATGTCTGTTTTTATGCCACTACCACACTGTTTTAATTATTATAGCTTCATAGTAAAGTTTGAAATCAGGGAGTGTGATGCCCCCAGCTTTGTTCTTTCTCAGTTTTTTTTTTTTAAATATGTCTGCTGTGTCATCAGAAACACTTGAAAATATTGTCCCTTGATCACCCAAATTGTGCACAGCTAATTCAAGTAGGAATATCTTGAAATAGTTGCAAAACAGTGTAATGTTTGAGTAAAAAGCTATGCTGTGTGAAGTAGTAGGAGACAAGAAGGGACTGATTTATAAACTCATTTTTGTAACCATAGCAAACACTTACACAGCAGTTACAGTGTTCCAGGCACTGTTCTACTCACTGTGTTTGTATGTGTGTGTGTGTGTGTGTGTGTGTGTTATATACACACACATTCATTTACTTCTCGTAACAGTCCTATCAACTTAGATACTATTATTATTTCTATTTTACATGTAAGGAACCAGAGACACAGAGAGGTTAATTACTTTTAGCCAAGATCACATAATTCGTGAGTGGAAAAGCTCAGATTTGAACCCAGATAGCATGGCTCAAGAATCGGTGCTCTTAACTATTACACTACACTGCTTCTTTGTAGTTTTACTTAGAGACTTCCCTAAACCCAGTGCACTTTACATGCAAACTGATTAATTCCTGATTATATTTGCTTTTTTAAATTCGTTACTAGAACTCATCTGCTTGTGATACTGATAGATGAGCCACAGGTGCCATATCATTAGTGTTTTTTGAATTAATTTTGCTTTGCAAAATTAGAAACAAAAATTAACTTCACAAAGAAATACAAATAAATACCACATACTAATTTAGTAAATATGTAAAATGCAAACTGTTCTGTTAAGTGTTCAAAATATTCGATAAGGACGTAAAAATCAACGTGTGGTTAGGGTGCGATGAGATGAGCATTCAGTCTTGACTAGTAGACATGGTATCTCTGGCTGATAGGTTTATTAGTATTACTTGATATATATCTTGGGCATTTTTCCATGTTACTTTTTCTGTATAAGCTATTTCCCTAATGTTGAACATTAGGTTGTTTACAATTTTATTCACATTTATAAATACTATAATTGACATGCTTTTATTAATTTTTATCTTAATTTTTCATATTCCTTATGATTAAGTCATAAAAGTGGAATTACTGGGTCAAAGTTTGGAGTATTTTCATAGCTCTCAGTAAAAAATACTACCTGATTGTTATTGAGTGCTCACTGCATGCTAGTTGTTGCTTTAAATGCCGTGTGTGTGTATATGTATATGTGTGTGTGTGTGTATATATATATATATATATATATATATATATATATATATATATATATATATATATAAATGTAAATTCATTTTTTCTTTATATCAAAACTATGAGACTAGGCCCAGTTTTTGACTCCGTTTTACAGGAAACTCAGCCGTAGAGGAATTAAATAATTTAAGGTCACACAATTAGAGAGTTTGTTTTCCAGAAAGAGTGTACAATTTTAGTCTTTGCCCATGAGTTCAAGATTATACATTTTTTATACCCTCATCAGCGAACTATTGCAATAACAACACAATAGCATTGAGCACAACTAGAACTCAGATAAATACCCTCCCACCTTGAAAGGATCCAGGGGTCATGGATGAATGGCTCATTCCAGCCTAGAGCAGAAAATACCAAAAGATAAGCCTAGGACATTCTGTTGTATCAAAAAGCAAGAAAACTCTCAAAGACTAGTGGTTCATGCCAAAAGGACACCAGGACCAACAGAAAGGGGTTCCCATTGGCCAAAGATGAGGGAACTTAAGTATCAAAAAGAATAATAAGGTTAGCTGGTTGAATATATAAAACTCCTTGGTTCCTGTCAACAGACTTGTAATAAGAAACACACGCACACACACACAAACACAGGCACACACCCCCTACAACAAATTACCAGATACCAGTGGTAATAAATAGGGCACTAACTCCATACTCTGAAAATAAACAATTAAAAGGAAAGAATTAAGTATTTCTCTTCCTTTTTCTCTGTATGAACTGTGTTTCAAGGTAAGAAAATAACACTGAGGGAAAGTTCTTTGCAGAAGTTTAGCTAATGAGTGCATAAAGAATGGCAGGATTAGAGAAATCACTTTTCCACCCCTAATGAAATAATTATTTAGGCTGTGATCAGTAAATGAAACTATTAGACAGATGGTCGTGTGGGAGCTTTACAATGGAGGGATTGGGCTACCCGACCTGGACCTATTGATTAATTTCAGACTTATGAAAAGTAGGGCAGGTGGATAGTGTGTGCCTGCAGGGATACGTATAAAGTGTACAGCACCAGCTCTGCAAAAATATTCCAGCCAAAAATGTTGAACCTGCGTGAAGTCAAGCTACAGCAGGGGCTGGCAAACTATGGCTTTTGAGCCACATCCAGCCCACTGCGTGTTTTTTGCTTTGTTTTGTTTTGTTTTCTCATAATATTTTATGGAAGCACAGCCACTCTGATGCATTTAAGTCTTGCCTGTGGCTGCTTTCGTGCTACAGCGGTAGAGTTGAGTAGTCGTGACAGAGACTGTATGGCCCACCATAAAGGCTAAAATACTTATCATCTGGCCCTTTTACAGAAAAAAGTTTGCTGACCCTTGAGCTAGATGAACAAAGTTAATTGACACCAAAAGGAGGTGACACCACAGAATGTGGGCCTCTTACAGGACAACTGATCTGGTTTCTGTAACAAGTCAGTGGCATGGAAAATAAGGGAGTATCACTGTGGGTTACGAGAGACTTAAACACACTGACCAGATGCAATGTGGAGACACTGGATCCTGCTTCAGATGAGCCAAGTATAAAAAGACATTTATGAGACAGCCAGGAAAACCTGATTATAACCCGGCTATATTAAATGATATCAAGGATGATTATTAATTTTTGTTAAAAGAAGAGCATTGTAGTTGATGAGAATGTCTGTATTTTCAGAGATGCATGTTGAAGTATATAAAGGTGGAATGATACGTGGCATATACTTTAACGTACTTCACAAAAAAGAAAAAAAAAGTATAAAGTAAGTACTAATAGCAGGAGTCATACTCAGACTTTGATGTCAAGGCTCATATGCTCTCCACTGTGTTGTCATGCCATCTATACTATCATAGATTTTAGTATTGTCTTCTGACTGATCTTTTTAAAATTCCCTCATCTCTTGGAATTCTTGTCAATGTAAGTGCAACTCTTGGTTCTTTTCCTGTTCCACTGTGTCTAGACATCATTAACAGAGGGTAACTGCATCTTCTGGCCGTGGTAGTGGGAGATCTGGTGTTCCATGTTTGATTCTGCTCTCATTAGCTGAGATTTGGTCCTACCAATTTAGTCTCCGAGTCTCAACTTCCTGGGCCTTAATGTGGGAAGGAATATCAATTACTCCTGGGATTGTTTTAAAAAGGTGAAAGATCTATGCGATCTGAAGAGAAACCAGAGGATCCTGGGATTGTTTTAAAATTAAAAGATACATATTAGGAAAATGTTTTATAAATTATAAAATCATTATTTAAAATATGACCCATTTTGTATTTTGGAAAGTACAGTGAAGAAATTAAATGAATGGTCTTTGTAATGAGATAGACCTAGGGTTTGGATACTCCTTCTTAGACCTGTCACCTTGGGCAAGTGGTTTCTTATTTCTGAAGTTCAGTTTCTTCGTCTGTAAACTGGAGCCAATACCTACCTCAAATGTTTGTTCTGATGATGAAGTAAATCAAAATTTGTCAAAGTTCATAGTATAGCAACAAATACATAATAGATAAATAAATATTTTTTCTGTTTGTTCACCTGAGGAAACATACCTATATAGCAAGGATAGATATAGTTACATTGGATAATTGTTTAAAGTTATGTAAAAAGGGTAATCCTAACTTTATAAATGAAACTTCTATAGGAAAGTGCCTAGTTGACGGGATAAGCTGCAAGATGCTATTTTAAGATTCTGTGAAAGAATAGGCAAGTTAGGAGAGGAGCTTCAGCAGAGGTAGGTGAAAAGCTAGCCACTTGCTCAAAGAAGAAAAGAAGAATTCTTTAAATATGTTTCTTAGATTTAGGGGCTATACACTATTAAGAAAACCAGGTGCCACTGAAGATCAGAAATGGTAAAAGCGTCATGCCTTTGGCTTGGTGTCCTCTCTTGCCTACCAACAAGTTGCTAAAGGTAATGCAGAGTACAGTCACATACAGTCTAAGGACTGAAGCTGCTCAAGAGCTTTGAATAATCATTTACCAACGTTTTCCATTTTGAAGAACTATGGTAAGAAATAGCTCTCTTAAAGCCTGTGGTCCAGATGGGCATTTGGATCTGAAGTCTCTTTCCCCTTATGGCTTTCTAACTTCATTCACTGATGAAAGAACACCTGGCTTCCTATTTTTGTTTCTTCATCCTTTTCCTTCTTTCCTCTTACCCTCTGAGCAAACTATACCAAATGGCTAATTGTACAGAGGGTGTTTCATGCTTAATTTCAAAATCTGATCATTTTGATTCATTAAATCAACAGTTACTGAAATTTCACCTTGTGTCAGAAAGTGGGAGATGGTTGCTGAGGAATAGGAGGGCAGGGAGAAAGAGAGTGAAAAAGAGGAAAGGAGGAGGGAGACTGCCTTCACTCTTAGGACACTCAGCATGTGGTGTGGAAGATGGGCAAAACAGGATGATGAGGACTGTGGTTGTCACATGCTCATAGCTTACTACAAATACGACGTACCGGGAACATCAAGGAGGACTTGTAATCATCCTGAGAAAGATGGAGATCTGTTTCCCAAGGCTAAGTTGAAGGAGTTAGGGGGGTGACAGGTGGCAATGCCCTGGGCTGTTCCCAGGCAGAAAGAACTTCACATTCAAAAACATAACAGTTTCAGAAATTGTATGTACTTCAGCTGTGATGAAACAGGAATATATATGTATGAGATTAAAAGTTAAGGGGAGGAGACACAGAAGAAGAGCCAGATTATAGTGGGCCTCAAAGACTTTAATACATATAAGGGATTGAACCAATTACAGATTTATGAGCTGAAGATTCGTATCAGATATGCCTTTTAAAAAGATCTCTGTGGGGAGGAAGGGTATAGCTCATGTGATAGAGCTGCATGCTTAGCATACACAATCACCAGTACCTCCCCCCAAAATAAATAAATAAACCTAATTACCTCCCCTGTAAAAATGTTTTTAAAAGAGCAAAAATAAATACATAAATAAAAAATAAAAAGATCCCTGGTAGCATTGTGAAGAATGGATCAGAGAACTCTAAGACCAAAAGTTAGAAAGCTTGCTGGTAAACTAATTTATACATTCAGCAAGTATTTATCAAATGTCTGCTGTGAGCCAGGCATCACTCTACACTCTGTCCTCATGGAGCTTATATTTAATGCAGTAAAACTAGAAAGAGGTATCAGTGATGTGAAGGAAGGAAATAGCCGCAGGTTTGGGGAGAAGGAAGATAATATAATAGTGCACAAGGGAAGGAAGGGGATGGCGAAGAAGTCTGGAGTGACTGGCATGTTTCTCCACCGACAGGTGGGAGATGTCAGTGTCGTTCACCAAGGTGGAGTGTGAGCGGAGAAGCAGGTTGAGGGTAGATGAGAGGAGTTCTTTCGATCTCAGACGTCATGAGCTTGAGATCGCTAGGTGATATTAAGGGAATACCGAATTCCTGTTCCAGGAGGAAGTTAAAAGATAGCTTTTAGGATGGAAATGATACCAGCAGCTCCTTCATAGGGTGATTGTGACTATTAAATGTGCTGAAGCATGGTGATTGCTTAGACCATCGTCTGGCTCAGAGTACAGACTCGTTAGTTGCTGCTGCTGTTAAGAGTATGGACTTTGAGCTAGACTAATCTGCCTAAATCCTGGCAGTACCTTTTTTGAGTCTAAGTTTCTCTTGTAAAATGGTGATAGTATCTAATTTACAGAGATGCTGTAAAGATCAGTAATAGTCTATGAAAAGCACCAACCACCATGACTGGCACAAGGTAAGTGTTCCATGAATTTTGGAGAGATGAATGTCAAGTAAATATTTGTACCTCAGGAGAGAGATTATTACGGGAAACATCTGAGCGGTATCAACCTGGAGGACTTGAACCTTTAAACATATATGCTGAAGAGTTTCTAGAAAGGGAGAGGATAATATGCCAAAAGATCCCAGAGTGGTTGGCAAGGGAGATAATTTACTAAGCGTATTGGTCAATGAAGTTGTTTGGAGGCTGGAAGAGAAGAATGAAGCACCTGTGTAGTTTTTGAGGGAAGGGGAGACGGAGCTGAATAAGGTTTTATTAAACAGTTATACTCCAGTAATGAGTGTCCAGATAAGATTAAACCATGAATTTATGGTGACACAGTTCTTCCTAGTTACAGGGTTTTCTCCAATATCAGAGAACTGGACTCAGAGGTGCGTTTTCTGAGGATCGTGTTTGTGAGGTACATCTTTGGCGATCTTTGACACATGAGTTTCAGAAGTGGACTGGGGTAAAAGCTAGGCAAGTTCATGAGCAAGTGATAGGTAAGGAAGCTCTGTTAGAGAGTATGGATTGTTTTGAACGGTTTGGCTGAGAAGGTAGAGACCAAGCTAGGAAAGCAGAAACAGAAAGACATACTGGCAAAAAGGGTTTTCTTTTATGGATGAGAAAGACCTGACTATATCAAGAGGAGACAAAGGAACCAGAGAGGGAAAAGGTCTGCAGGGGAAGGAAAGAGAGGGGCTGATGAGGCTGCAGGATCCATAGTGCTTTTAGACCTGCTGTTCTTGGTTCGCATGATAGGGCCTCTGACAGACTTGAGAGCAGTCTTCCCTACCAGTGAAAGGCTTAACACTCACAGTGTCATGTGCCCTGGTTTTAGCCATGACTAGAAGGAGAAACAAATTACTTACCATCTCATCTTTCATAAGTAATAAGGGTAGAAAAAGACAATGTGGACATTTGATGCAAAAAAAAAAATGCAGGGTGAATGTCAAGAAAAACATAAGTCTACAAGTAGTATTGACAGTGATTTTAACAGTTTAGTGATTTCTTTTCATAGTTCTTAAAAGTATACTTTAAAAATTTAGATGGTTACTGGTTTTAAAATTCTGCTTTGTTTGTAATTCTGCCTTTAAAAGGCTGCAGGCTAATACAAATAGATTAAGACTCATTTATCTTTGTTGTTACTGCAGAAGCAGCATTGTTTCTCCTGTGTGCTGTAGTCTGCATAAACACCCTAGAGTCATTACGGGTGTCGCAGGAATAGGAAGATGGCAGCCACACATTAGTCTTCTCATTATTGAATCTCATGTCTAAGAACATTTTTTAAGTGATCTGTTATTATACAAGAGGGCAGTGAATATATTTTAGCATTTATATTGATAGTTCTTGTACCATTTTGTCAGTAATATTAAGAAAAAAGAATCTGTAATCATTTTTAAATTATGATTGTTATAAAAGAAAAACTTGAAACTATAGCTTATAGAATTTTATGTTGTGTTGATTTTTTTCAGAAGGTAGCATTTTAGTACATAATGTTCAATCCACATGAGTTAACTTACAAAAGTAATATATACTTTAGTAAGTCATACATTATAGAATGTATCAAGAATGAAAGCTAATCATTTCTGTCCCCACCTTTCGGGGATGGGGTTAAGGGAGTAGGGTGAACATTGTTAGCACGTTTTTTGGTATCATTCCATACATTTTCCTACACATGTAAGTTGGACTTCCAAAATATACCAGAGGTCACGACTTCAAATGTTGACAAAGACCAGGAAAGTAACACAAATGAGCTAAGAGGGCCTGGAGTCAGTGCCAGAATGACAGTAGAAGGTAATGGAGCTGTTGGGCACCTGCAAAGTGCACAGTTCTCCTGAAGGAAATGAGCTCAGTAGATTTACATATGTGAATACAGGTAGACTCATACAAAATGTTTTTTCAATGGAAGTCAAGAAGTTCAGTATTTTTAAGTTAAAACTTAATTTTTAACATTGAAATTAGGTATATCTGGATTAGAGCCTATCTCTACCACTTACTAGCTAAAGAATTTTGCATGATTAACTTGATCTGAGTCAAGTTTCCTCATCCATAACATGGGAATAACAGTATTCTTACGGCTTTCGGCAGAAGATTATATAGTACATCATGGGTTCATTGCAGTGCCTAATATTTACAAAAGATGACTGTCTGCGACCATTTAGTTGTCTGGCTTTAGGAGTGCGGGAAGGGGATTGACTGTAAAGGGGCCCAGAGAGCTTGCTTGGGTGATGGAAATGTGTGTCTTGATTGTCGTGTTGGTTGCAGTACCACATGCACTTGTTAGAACCCATCAAACTATATACTTGGAATTAATGAATTTTTTTTTTGCATGTAAATTATACCTCAACAAAGCTGATGTTTTTAAAAAAGTAACTGCCTTTCCCTTCTCTCTGTACTTCAGTTCCATCAACTATTAGAGTTGATAACAAAGATCCAACACTTCAATCACTGGGCTTCTCCTACTGTCCCTTCCCAACCCCAGTCACAGGCCACTCCCACATTGCAAACGATTTTGCCTGTTGGGAAATAAGGAAGAAAGAAAGAGAAATTACCTTTTATTTGTAACACTTTCTTCTGTGCTAAGCTGACTGCATGTACTGGATTTGTCTCTCTGGATATTGTGCCTGATATGTCGTTAGAGTGAAACAGGCCACTAGTCACTTTCCAGAAATGTAATCAGCAGGCTCGTTACCTCCTGCTCCGTAGTAAGCTATGAAGTTTAGTAAACCAAGGAGAGAAATTAGAAGCCAGAGCAATATACCTGATGTTTCTTTAAATGAGAATAAAATGCATAAGTGGCAGTGCACTGAATGTATGTGTGAGTATTTATTTGTGTGTGTATATATATATATATATATCCTTCACAGACTCATCCCAACTCATTCTGTGAGACCACTACTAGAAAAATAATACTACAGACCAGTTTCCCTTTTTTATGTAGATACAAAAATCCTCTTAACAAAATACTGGCAAACCAAATCCAGCAATATATAGATAGGATTGTAAACTATGACCAAGTGGAATTCTTCCCAAGAATGTGAGGTTCAACATAGGACGATCAATATGATACACTATATTGATAGAATAAAGGACAAAATTACAGGATCGTCTCAGTAGACACAAGCATTTGACAAGAGCCAGCACTGTTTCACAATAAAAACACTCAAAAAGTTAGGACTAAAAGGGAACTTCCTCAGCCTCATAAAGAGCATCCATGAAAAACGCACAACTAACATCATACTTAATGGTGAAAGACTGAAAGCTTTCTCTCTTAAGATCAGGAGCAAGACAAGGGTGTCCGTCTACTCTCACTACTTCTACTCAACATTGTATTGGAGGTTCTAGGCAAGGCAATTAGGCAAGAAAAAAAGGCACCTTAATTGGAAGGGAAGAAGTAAAACTATCTGTTTATAAATGTGACATACTTGTATATTAAAAAATCCTATGAGAGCTAATAAACAAGTCAGCAGAATACAAGAAAAATGTGTTCTTATATGCTCGCAGTAAACAACTGAAAATCGTGAAAACAATTCCATTAACAAGAGGATGAAAAAGAATAAATATAACAAAGAAAACACAAAACAAATACTCAGAAGCTACAAAATATTATGGGAAAAAATTAAAGAATGCCTAATAAATGGAAACACATCCCATATTTATGTATCTGAAGAACTGGTACTGTTAAGAATTAGTATTAATGTTCCCCAAGTTGATCTACAGATTCAGTACAATCCCTATCAAGACTTCAGCTGTCTTTGCAGAAACTGACAAGCTAATTTTAAAAGTCATTTATGAATTCTAATGATTAAAAATAGCCAAAATAATCTCAAAAAAGAACCAAATTTGAGTAGTCATACTTCCCAATTTCAGAAGCTGCAATATCAAGCTACAGTAATCAAGACTATGTGATACTAGCATAAGGATAAGAATTATAGCTCAATGGAATGGAGTGGAAAGTCCAGAAATAAACCCTTACATTTATGGTCAATTGATTTTCAGCAAAAGTGCCAGGATAATGCAATGGGGAAAATAATCTTTTCATCAAATTGTGATGAGACAACTGGTTATTCACGTGTGAAAGAGTGAATTTGACCCTTTTCTCACACTGTAGACAACAATTAACTCAAAATGGACCAGAGATTAAATACAAGTGCTAAAACTATAGCACTTGGAATAAAACATAGGAATAAATCTTTGTGACCTTGGGTTAAGAAATGGATTCTTAGATACGACACCAGAGCACAAGCAGCAACAACAAAAACAGGTTAATTGGACTGTCTCAAAATCAAAAAACACCTGTACTTCAAACACCTGTTTCAATGTCACAAACACCTATACGTCAAGAAAATGAAAAAATCAAACTATAGAATGGGAGAAAATATTTGTGAATCATATATATATTTGCGTATAAGGGATTAATATACACAATATGTTAAAACTGTCACAACTCAACCACAAGAAGACAATCCAGTCAGTTTAATAATGGGCAAATGATTTGAGTAGATACTTCTCCAAAGAATGTACATAAGTTCCCAATAAACACATGAAAAGAACCTCAGCATCATTAAGGAAATGTGAATCAAAACCACAGTGAGATAACACTTCACATCCACTAGGATAGCTTTAATAATTAAGGACAGATGATAACAGGTGTTGGTGAGGATGTTGAAAAATTGGAACCTTTATGCGTAGCTAGTGTAAGGCCATTTGTACAGCCATTTGGAAAACATTTTGGCCTTTGCTCAGAAAGATAAGCATAGAGTTACCAAAAGACCCAGCAATTCCATTCTATGTATATACTCAAGGGAATTGGAGACATATGTCCACACAAAAACATACACACAAATATTCATAGCACTATTATTCACAAAAAGTTGAAAAACCCAAATGTCTGTCAGCTGATGATGGATGGATAAACAAAATGTGGTTTATCTATACAGTGGAATACTATTTGACCACAAACAGGAATGAAGTACTGATTCATGGTACAACATGGATGATCCATGAAAACATTATGTTAGGTGAAAGAAGCTGGACACATAAGATCGCTTATTGTATGATTCCACTTATATGAAATGTCCAGAATAGGAAAATCCCTAGAGACAGAAACGAGTGGTTGTTGCTAGGGGCCAGAGAAGGACAGAAAGAGGAGTAGCTGCTAATAGATACACGTTTTCTTCTGGGGGTGATGGGAACATTCAGGCATGAGAAAATAGTGATGATTGCACAACTTTTTGAATATACTAAAAAACAGTGGATTGTACGCTTTAAAAGATGAATTTTATGTTAAATGAAGTTTATGTCAATAAATCTCTTTGGAAATATAGGTGTATAATTCTGTTTTTTTCTGGAATTTGGAATCCCTTCAAACCTTCATATGTTCTCTTGTGAACCACAGAAATCACAGGTAGGAACCTTTGAACTCATGTGGTTTTTTTTTTTTAATTGAAGTACCATCAGTTATATTTTGTCAATTTCTCATGTACAGCACAATGTCCCAGTCATGCATATGCATACACATACTTGTTTTCATATTTTTTCATTAAAGGTTATTACAAGATATTGAACATAGTTCCCTGTGCTATACAGCAGAAGCTTTTTTTAAAATCTATTTTTATATATAGTGGCTAACATTTGTAAATCTCAAACTCCCAAATTTATCCCTTCCCACCCCCTTTCCCTGGTAACCATAAGATTGTTTACTATGTCTGCAAGTCTGTTTCTGTTTTGTAGATGAGTTCATAGTGTCCTTTTTTTTTTTTTTTAGATTCCACATATGAGTGATATCATGTATAGTATTTTTCTTTCTCTCTCTGGCTTATTTCACTTAGAATGACGATCTATAGGTCCATCCATGTTGCTGCAAATGGCATTATTTTATTCTTTTTTATGACTGAGTAGTATTCCATCATGCAAATATACCACAACTTTATCCAGTCATCTGTTGATGGACATTTAAGTTGTTTCCATGTCTTGGCTATTGTCTGTAGTGCTGCCATGAACTCTGGGGTGCATGTATCTTTTCGAACTAGATGAACTCATGTGGTCTTTAAGTCCCTTTCTGTTTTATTTTGTGAGTTCTTACATCATTGGGTCAGGCTATTTTAGAATAAAGAAAATTATTTCCATCTGCGTGAACACTGTCACTGAGATGAGTAGTAGGATTCATAGCTCTCTTGCATGTTCTTTCAGGGATATGATTCATTCTTTGAATACTAGGAACTTGTGTTTAGTATTTGTACTTTGAGTAATAGTTCATTGTCATCATACCCTTATTTGAAGACATTTCAAAGATAAAATCTCACTAACATAATATGGGAAGTCTAAACCTAAAAACAACTGAACTCCCAAATATCTATTAAGAATGTGGTTTGAAAATTAGAATGTACTTTTCCATTAAAAGCAGTGTTATAAATGATCATTACTATTATTTTAAGTGGCAGGTAGGTTCAAGCCAGTTCATAAAAGTCTATTAAATCCATAATGAATGCCTGCAATTAAAAAGCTGTGGAAGCAATACTTTTAGAATACCAGTAATTAAATAAAGCAGGAAAGTAAACTGTCTCCTAGGGATTTCTTAGCCTTTTTTTCTGCATGAAACATCTCATTACAAGTGTTTGTTAGACCCCATGGAGCCTGTCTTTAGAAGAATGTACTGAATTTTTCATATACTTTCAAAACATTCACAAAAATCTTGGTTCAGTGATAACCTGGGAAAAGTGTGTATACTGGTCCGCTTGGGCTTCCATAACAGAATACCACAGACTGGGTGACTTAAACAACATACATTTATTTTCTTGCAGTCCTGGAGTCTAAAAGTCCAAGATCAAAGTGCCAGCAGGGCTGGTTTCTGGTGAGGTCCCTCTTCCCGGCTTGTGTTGTCCTTCACACTGTGGCCTCACATAGCCTCTTCTCTGTCTGCAGATGGAGAGAGAGATTTCTGATATCTCTTCTTAAAGAAGCCAGTCTTAGATTAGGTGGCAACCCTTATGACTTCCTTTAACCTTAATTCTCACCCTCATAGGCCCTATCTCCAAATATAGTCACATTGGGTATTTGGGCTTCAGCATATGAATTTGGGGGGGATGCAGTTCAGTCCGTAACAGTGTACTACTCTATACCTTATTTGACCAGGTAGATATAACTATGTTATAAGCACTTTTTAAAAAAATGAGATTGGGCACAGTCAGAGCTTAAGACCTATAGATTCTAAAGTAATTTAGGAAAAGTATTAATACGTCTTCACAACATGAAAATCTGCAAAGACAGTCCAGAGAGGTTATTAAGATCTCAGAAATAATTTCTGGTTATTAAAATCACAAACAATCCCCAAAAGAAATGAATGGCAGGAAAAGATCCTAAAGAAATTAAGAATTCTAAAGAAATTAAGTGATTGCTCAATGACTTCAGACTAATTAAGAACATATTTGCAAGATAAAAAAGATATTTAATCAAGAATGAATTATAAATATTACTAGTATAGAGAAAACGCAAGATTGAGTTCAACAAAAATATCAAGGGCAATAAATTGGTCTTTGAAACATTTCTTGGTAAAATAAAGAGTAACAGAAAGGTATATGGGGCTGCCGCTTGGGCAGATGGTGTAATAGTGGTGATGTTTATGTGCTCTCTGTCAAATGTTCTCTTCGGACTGAAAGAGTAAGAGTAACTATATCTGAAAACCTTTTTGAAGGACATACGTGCAAAGATTATAGTTCATTCAGGTATTCTGAACAACTTAAAGAGTTCTGACTTAGGTACTAAAATACTCCCAAGGAATGAGGGAAGGAAAGAAAGATCAGGTCACTGGTAACAGCAAATGCAATTTTGATTTTCCAAAACAGGGCAGGAGGGATGAGAATTCCACAAACCAGCAAGTAGTGATAATGGCCCTAGGGAAGATAATAGAAAATGAAAGAAGTGGTTTATGAACACCTAGGAGAGGAAATACATCTGTAAGCCATATGGATTTGGTTAGAACAATGTTAGAGAAACCTTATATCCTTTACAGTTTGATAGTAGAAATGTCAGAGGCAAATGTTTATTAACTTCTACAAGGGTCTAACATATTCTGTTACACCCTTTGCACAATTTAGAAAAATTTGGTCTGGATACTAGAATAACATCTAATATAGACTTCTTCAAGCTGAAATTAAAGGATGTTAATTAATAACAAGAAAACATATGAAAGTATAAATCTCATTGGTAAAGGTAAATATATAGTTAAATTCACAGCAGTCTAATGTTGTAATGGTGGTGGGTAAATCACTTATAACTCTAGTATGAAGGTTAAAAGACAGAAGTATTAAAAACAACTGTAACTGTAGTAATTTGTCATGAATACACAGGTAAAAAGATGGAAATTGTGACATCAAAAACAAAATGAGAGGGAGAGTGAAAATGTAGAGCTTTAGTATGCAAAGTCAACAGCTTTAAAATAGACTGATAAGATATTTTATTTAAGCCTCATGATAACCACAAAGCAAAAACCTATAGTAGATAACATAAAAGAAAGAAATCTTATACCATAACAGAAAGTCATCAAATAACAAAGGAAGAGAGCAAGAGAAGAAAAAAGAAACACAGGAGCTTATAAAACAGCCAGAAAAATATGAACAAAATGTCAATAGTAAGTCCCCTTTGGATGTCTTTCTATTCTTGTAGATCAGAACTTCAGCATCTTCCAACCCTAAGGGATGGAAGTTTTTAAGCTTCCAGCTTCCAGCACTTGTTCTTTGTCCTTGTGAAGTCTTACCTTACATATGTGTAGCTTAGCATTCAGCCTGAAACTAGGACCCAGATGCACATTGTTTATTTGTTTGAATGAGGTACCTGCCTCTCTGATACTCTGAGCTGCTTTCAGCTGCCTCAGCCTCTCCAAACTATAGGCTGTCTCCTTAGCCTGACAAGAACTTAGGTTCTCCCTCAATGTGTCACAGTCCAGAAAGATTCCAGGTGGAAAGCTAGGGCAATAATAAGGTTCATTTTAATTTGTTTCCCTTTTCTCAGAGATCACGTCTTACCCTGTCTGTTGTCCTATGTCTGAATTTTTTTTTATGCTTTTTGCTATTTTTTTTCGTGATTCACAACATTGCTGGTCCATTCCCCATTGCTCCATCATGACCAGCAGCAGGAGTTCTGTGTTTTGAGTTTTTAAAAATCTTTTTTTTTTTCTTACTATTAAAAGTTGTGTCTTCTGTATCTTCTGACTGGCTGTTGTTTGTATTTACAAAGGCATTTGATTTTTGTATGCTTATTTTATATCCTGCTACTTTGCTAATTTTCATATTGTTTACAACTTTTTCGGTTGACTTTCTTGGGTTTTTCACACACATATATGATCATATCATCTACAGATACAGTTTTACCTCTTCTTTTCCAGTTCTTATGCCTGTAATTTGTCTTTTCTTTGTGTAGTTGCTCTGGCTACTATCAGTAACCATAATGGGCACCATATTTTCTATTTCCATTTTTAGTAGAAAAGCTTCTAGGGCTTCTCACTTAAGAATCTTGCTGACTTTATTTTAGGTTTATATTGTTTGCTTCTGCTTCATCTGTTTTTTATTTTCTCAAGAGATTATCAGCTCTTTGGTGGCAGGGACTATGCCTCTTCCTTGTATATCAACCTGCCATTCATTCATCTGAGCAGATATGGACTAAATATTTCCTACTGTGTTATGTGCTGTGCTGGTCAATGGGTTACAAAACCAAACAAACCCAACTATGTCCCATCACCACGTACACTCCCCTTCCCCGCCAAGATTAAGATCTGGTGGGAAACAGACATTACACAGATAACACAAGTGTGATAAATTTTCAAAAAGTGACAGTATTAGATACTATAGGAACCTATAACAGAATGATCTAACCTAGTATGAGGAGAATCAGGAGATGCTTCTCTAAGGAAATAATGTATTAAACAAAGGTACAAAGGCAAGAGAGACAATCAACCCTTTTCTAAAAGAAATCCAATATTTCTGGAGAGAAGAGGGAGAGTGGAAATGTGGATCACAAGAGATGAAGCTTCTGAAGTAGTTGGGAAGAACCACATTGTGGAGAGTTTGGTAAGCCCTAATTATTAGGATTTGGGGCTTTTCCTTAAATAAAGTAAAATACGAATGATGTTTGCTTTGGGGGTATATATATGAACATACATACACATTTTGGTGTGTGATAACTGTTCTCAGTGCACAGTGAAAACAAGATTTTAAGATGCTGAGCATATAAGTTACTTGTAACTGCCCGTGTTAACTTTTTAAATCAATGATCTTTCCCATACAAATTGGAATAGTTGTGGCAGGTGGTTTTTAACTCTGAAAACTAAGTGCTGTTTCTTTTACAAGCAAGAAGTATATTCATGTCTGAGTTCTTCAAAGGGGAAAAAAAAGTAAGGAAGACAAACTTCTTAATGACTGTAAATCTGAATTTTCAATCTATCCAATTACTGGCTCTTCGAAAAAATTACTAAATTGCTAGAAGTTGGTTTTCTCACCGGTAAAATGAACTGCTGATGTAAGGATGAGCTGAAGGAAGCCTTGTAAGGCACTCAGGATTTGGCTGGCACGTATCTCTCAAATCTCAGCTGTATTTATTAGCTATTCTTTAAGAACCGTAGTTCTTAAATGAAAAGAATAAAAATAAACAAAGAAAGATACAAAGCAACAGGGATGCAGAGACTAAATTTAGACATCTCTTAATGATGACGTCCTGATTATTTAGGTGAGTAAAGCAAATCTTAGGAGAAATTAAGGTTCATGTCTAAATAAATAGTAGAGCTGGAGTTTGATTCCACAGTCTGGTTCCAGAGCTCACACTCACCACCCTGTGGCCTGTTTTCCTAAAACAGAACATACATCTTTTAAAAGATTCTTTCTCTTGTGTTGCAATCAAAAACTACAAAACTGTGTTTCAGCTTGGCAAGAAGAAGAATAAATGGGGACAATTGATCACCTTAGGTATTTGGTTAGTAGGACTAAAAAAAAAAAGTTAACAGAAAATTATTTCCTGACTTAGGTGATAATAAAACTTCTTCTTGTTTTCTAGTTCTTGTTAATTAGCTGGTCCATTAACTAATTAGTCAGCAGCTGGTGTATAGCTATAGTCTGATGAAACATTACTTCTGTATCTTTTTCTGGTATGTGGCGCCTCTAAAGGGTGACTTCAGTGAGAATATCTAACAGGGCTACACTGTAGTTGTAGTAAGGAGATGGTACACATCCTCATATATGGATGGGTTTTCTTCTCTCAGGAGTTGGGGGCAGGACATTAGTAAAATACAATGAACTTCATATCAACAAAGCAATTTGGGTGTGCTATTTGCTTATAACATAGAAATAATTGTGTTTTATAAGTGGAATTTTTGTAAAATACTTTTTAGAATGGCAGTACCCCTAAATTAAGTACCCAGTTACTTCACATGATACTTAGAATAAGAAATATCTAATGTACCCCAAAAAAGGGATAGTTATTTGATGTTATCAGAAATTAGCATTGGGGGGAGGATATAGCCCAGTGGCAGAGTGCATGCCTAGCATGCATGAGGTCCTGGGTTCAATCCCCAGCACTGCCATTAAAAATAAATAAATAAATAAACCTTATTACCTCCCCCCCGCCAAAAAAAGTTTAAAAAAAAAAGTGAATGGCATTAAAAAAAAAAAAGATTACTTTCTAAAAAAAAAAAAGAAATTAGCATAAATTTTTTTTCTAACTTCTAAATAGGATTATTTTTAAGTTAGAATAAATTAGAGTAAAAATTAATAATACCCCTGAAATTGTAATATTTTATAATATTTCACACAATATTTATTAGACTTTTGTTTGTTTAGAATGATGGGAAATGAACTATATTCTCTGTTTTTTTCAATATGACTAAATTTTTTTTTAAAGAAATCTGTGCCTGTTGTAACGGTAAATTCAGTCAATGCTGAAGTATACAAAACACATCTGCTCTAATTTCAGTTCCAGAGGTTTTCTTCCACAATTTGATATACCCTTAGACTCTTCAAAAAATACATATATGTATGTAAATCCATATACATGCATATATCATTGCCTATGTAAACATATGCACGTTATACATAAAACATTTAAAAGTTAAAAATAGGTTGTATTTTAATGTTATTCTGAAACACATTTAACTTAATGTGCATGTCTTTCTAAGTTAGTACATACAGAATTACTTAATTCAGTTTATTGAATATTTTATTATAAGGCAATTTTTAGTCATTTACATGCTGATGGAGATGTAGATTAAATTCTTCTTCTATAATAAAGAATTCCACCAAGCCCCGTAAGGCATATTATTTTCTTCATTTTCGAGATAAAATTAAGATACAAAGAGGTTGTATAACTTGCCCTGCATTGCACAGCAAATAAGTAGTGGAGCTGGGGTTAGAATCCTGGCAATCTAGTCCAGAATCCATAGTCTTAAATACCACATTGTGTTACTGTTTTCCTTCTGCCTGTCTTAACTCTTTTTTACTGAATTAGAAAAAAATTTAGTGTATAAAATGTCTAATATTGGAACTCTCTGAGAATAATTTAATATGCTACCTTAAGAATATTAGAAACCTTAGGGTCACAAATTACACACCTGTAATTTGGAGTCATATCTGCTCTAGAAGTGGAAGGTTTAAGCCAGTGCTTCTCAAATGTTAATGTGCATACGCATTACTGGGAATCGGGGAGGATCTTGTTAAAATGTAAATGCCGATTCAGTAATCTGGACCAGGGCCTGAGACTCTACATTTCTATTAATAACCTGTTGATCTACCTTGTAAGTAGCAAAGGTTTAGGCAATTTATACTGACCTTTGGCAAATCTTGTTGTTTTATTGAATCAGTTTCTTACACCATTTTGTTTATGCTACCAATTTCCGTAAGTTGTGTGCAGTTTGAAGAAATAGGTGGGAGCTTTTTAGTGGTTTCATTTCTATGTCTGTAGCGTTAACATTGCTAGGAAAAATAAATTGTGCTTTCTGCAGCATTAATGCACAGTACTTAAGTAAATAACTGTAATCAGATTTATTTGTGTACTAAATGTGGCTTACACACCTATGTTACCATGTCCACTGTATCATTTTTAATGGAGGGAAACATAACATTTCTTTTCATCTTGAAGGCTATAGCTATAGTTGAACTAAAAAGTTTATTTTATCACTATTATTCTTTAGTAATCATAAAAATATATTTTACATAGTGGCAAAAATGAATTCCTGTTCAGTGCTGTGAGCCAAACACTATGTCAGGTGCTTAATTGGCATGATTTCATTGAATCGTCATGACCTCCCTCATTCATTCATTAGCTCTTTGAGCACCTGTTCTGTTCTAGGAACTGCATACAATGATGAGCCAAGTATACACAGATTCTGCTGTCCTAGAGCTTAGTGCATTGGGGGATGCTATGCAGTAATCAAGTAACCATAGAAGTGTGATGGTTGCAAAAGAATAGTTGATTATATTTGCTATCGTCTCTACTCTTCCAGCCTTCGAAGAGAATTGTGCTTTTGCCCTAAGTTTCTATCACCTAATTTCTTCCCCTGCCCCACTCTGGGGAGAATTCTGTCAGCTGGATTCCTTAGGTCTTGTGATGCTAAATTGACCTAGTGAGTAGAAAGAGACAAAACTTTAGAAGTAAAGATAAGCAATTTGTACATGAAAAGTAGACAGAAATAATTTATGATTAAATAAAATTTTAAAAAAGAACACCTGGAGACACTTTACATGAATTTAAAGGAGTAAATAGTATCAATACTTTAAATGGGAGTCTTTTTAAAACACTTTTATTTTACTAGGTGACACTCATAACTCACTTAAGTAAGTTACTTGGATGCATCCATGTGCCCAACTTTGTGGCAGGAGGTGTAGGAACATCAGGGGCTACCAGAATAGGATTTAATTCTGTCCCCAGTCTAAAGACTATTAGAGTCGTTGGTGAGAAAATGTGGAAAGATTTACAAGACAATGCAAAACATTTTTTTTGTAAGTACCAACATGTGTTACCCTAGCACTAAGCACGTTGTGGACTGATTTCAGAGGAATGCTGTTTTTAAAAAGTATATGATTGTCTCTTTTTTAGTAATAGTACTAAGTTCTCTTTTGATTATTAACTTGATAGAAAATTCTTTCTGGTATTAATCAGATCTATATTTTTTGTTTTTATCTATTACACTATATTGTTGTGATTTCTAAAACATTTTGTTTTCCCTACTACTGTTATAATTTTGGGCTTTGTGGTATTGTTTTGAAGATTTTATTATAAGAGACTTTAGTTTCTGAAAATTACAAGTAACTCTGTGTAGTTTTTCTGTTAAAGGGAAAATCTGAAAGTTTTTTTAAAATTTTATCTTGGAAATTAGTTTATTCATTATGTTTAATTTTAGGAAATGGTGCTCTTGCAGAACATTCTGAAAATGTGCATATTTCAGGAATGTCAACTGGTAAGTCATTTTTTGTAATGTTTAAATTTCATGCATGACTTATATGGTAAATATTGAAAGCCACCTGGTATCTTACAAAGTGATATTTGGCTATAAAAATTATTACTGCTTTTTGCAGCATGTAATAAGGAATGAAGTAACTGGAACATGGAGAAACTCTCATAAGATAAAATTGATACTTGCATGCCCATGGATTGATTATACTTTTCCAAAAGGTTTGCATGATAATTTTTCCGTACAAACATTGAGCCAAGAGAAAAGTTAGCTTAAGTTGAACTAGTGTTTCTTTTCCATACAAAGTTATATGAAATGAAATTTATTAAAATGTAATTTTGAATGTTCTTCCTAGCATTAGAGCGTTAGATATTAAGCATTTTGCTTGATTTTTAGAGGACTACCATGCAGAAAACTGTAGTACTTGAGTGCACGATTGATATGTTACTAAAAAGCAACCCAACAACATATTGTGTCCATGAGATTCAGAATATTGTTGAGGTAAATGCATTTTTTTCCGCTCAATCTAAGCTTTTATAACCTAATAATTAATTAAAGGCCCATAACTATTAAAATTTTCATTCTTAGGTGACTTCCACAGCTTTGATGCCATTTTTGATTTATAAACTATCATTACTAGGAGAGCAAAATCTTTGATTTTTGCATGTACTGAAACAGAGTTTCTTACTATTACTGTGTTATTTCCCTATAGCCTTGGTAAGTTTTGTATGGTTAGAAAAATTGCCCTTGGTGTGTTTGTCAGTTTACTGATTGATTTCTTCCTGTCACCTTGTAATTTTTTTGGTTATTTTTCTCATGAAGCAAAACTGGAGGTTTCCTCTTTGGTTTTATGTCTGATTTTATATTCAGAAAGTTAATAGACTTTAACAAGTACTCTGAGAGTTAGCCTGTGCTAGACCAGACAGATTGACAAGGCTGGTTTCCTGAAAATGAAAGGTAGCCATCTTCATAGCCTGCGTTAATTCTTTCACAGTGTTTCCCCGTTTTCGTATGCTTTCAAATGGCGTGTAACTGTATATATCAAGGTTTAAAAGGTTATTTTAGAGTTAACATTAATTTTCTCCCTTTTTCTACTTTGGATAGCTAATGAAAATTATGATTACTTTTCCAAGTTGTAAACATGAAAAGAGATTGTTTACAAACACTTAATTTGCACAGCCAAATGGTTGTTTTCTCACTTAGTGATTTTCAAATTTTTTGGTCTCAGGACCCCTTCTGAGCTCTTTTAACAATACCATGGACTGTGTTCGTCTGCTTGGGCTGCCATCACAAAATACCATAGGCTTAAATAAAAGATACTTACTTTCCCACAGTTCTAGAGGCCAGAAGTCCAAGATCAAGGTGCTGATGGGGTTGGTTTCTGAGGAGACCTCTCTTCCTGACTTGCAGATGGTGCCTTCCTGCTGTGTCCTCACACGGCCTTGCCTCTTTGAGCACTCAGACAGACAGGGGTCTCTGGTGTCTCGTCCTCTTTTAAGGACCCCAGTCCTGTAGGATGAGGGCCTCACCCTTAGGAGTTACCTCGTTAAAGGCCCTGTTTCCAGATACAGTCACACTGGGGATTAGGGCTTCAGCAGATCAGCTTGGAGGGGACACAATTCAGCCCATAACAAGAACTTCAAAGAGTTTTTGTTTATATAGATTATAGCTACTGATGTTTACTGTATTAGAAATTAAAACTGAGAAATTGTTTAAACACATCTTAATTAATTTGCCAATAATAATAATGAATCTATTGCATGTTTACATCCCATAACATACTTTTATTAAAAATATACTTCCCAGAACAAAAACATCAATGAGAAGAGTGGTATTGCTTTGTAATTTTGCAAAGTTTTTAAAAGATTGGCTTAAAAGAAGATACCTGGATTCTTAACATCTGTTTCTGCACTCAGCCTTTTGTAACATGTTACTTTGTTAAACAATGAGAAGATAGTTGAGCCTCACACCTATGTGTAATTTGAAAAGAGAGGAGTATTTTCATAGCCTTTTCGGGTAATTGTGAATATTCTTCTTTGATACTATGCCAAAACTCAACAAGTGGTAGTTTCTTAAATGTTAGTTGCAAGTGGGAATCTGAAACCAAATCAGTGGACATTTTGTTCTATGTTACATAAAAAAACAGTGGCTTTTCTTGCTCTTTAAATGGATCTTTTTTCCACCATGCATCATTTTATAATATGCATTAGATATTTGAAAATGCTGGTTTGCTGAGTTAGGTGGATTTATAGGGAATGTGAGAGGTTATAGAAGTTTGGACAGATCCAGTATTTGCTTAAATTCTAAATTTTGCTTCAACTCATCAAGATCAGATTCTACATCTTATTTTTATCCGTTTGCCTGAAATTAGACTGGTAGGTTCTTGTTGAGCATTGAAACTATCCTTAAATAAATTTCTATTTAAAAAAAATTAACTGGTTAGAATATGTAAAACATGTTTTCATCTTATTTATTTTCTTTAATCTTGTTTATTTTCTACTTCTGTATTTCTGGCATATGTTTAGAAATGTATATTCATTTGCTAGGGCTGCCATAACAAAGCACCATGGACCAGGCGACTTAAACAACATACGTTTATATTTCTTGTAGTTCTGCAGGCAGGAAGTCCAATATCAAGGTGTTAGCAATGGTGGTTTCTTCTGAGGCCCCTCTCTCTGGCTTGTAGATGGCAGTCTTCTCCCTTCTCACATGGTCTTCCCTCCGTGTGTATCTGTGTCCTGATTTCTCCCTGTGAGGAAACCAGTCATATTGGATTAGGACCCACCCATGTGATGTCATTTTTAATTTAGTTACCTCTTTAAAGATCGTGTCTCCAAATCCAGTCATATTCGGAGGTACTGGGAGCTAGGACTTTAACATAGGAGTTTTAGGGTTGACACAGTTCAACCCATAACAAAACTAGTGTTTTAATTAAATGTATTTATGTATCAATAAATTACTTAATTTCAGAAGTCAGTGAAGCCTTATTAATGGCTTATTGTTTTTCCTGAAGGTTGGTCTTATAAAATCTTTCTTCAATGGAAAGAGAAGAATAATATGAAGTATACTCCAAATATATCATTAAAAATATAAATGGATGCTCTTTCCAAAGGTGCTTTTGAATATACAGATTCATCACAGTTTTTCTTTGGTCAGTAGGGAGCCATAGAAGATGTAATGCTTGTTATATTATAAGCCTTCTGAATTCCTTGCATCCCCAGTTGAAATGAGAACCCCTTCAGTGCTGGTCTAAATGCAAAATTAGCTTTTGGAAGAACCCCTGAATGTAGGACTTGCACTCTCTTGAGACCAACAGGCCACAGAAGAGGCGAGGTGGCTCAGTATTCTGTGGTGCTACCTGTTTCTGCTCCTCACCTGCTCTTTTCACTTCTGCTGCTTTATTTGATTGTGCTTAGTGCCTTAGTTCATTCATTCTTTGCATTCTGGAAATTTTAATGACAGTTTTAGAAAGAACTTTAAATTATCTGCAGTAGTATTTTCAGGTAATTTACTGTTTAGATCAGGACACTTTGAAAGAAAAGGATACAATATTTTTTGATAATGCTGGTACCACAGGCAAAACTGGAACTATCTTGGGCAATTGGAGATGTATAGTCACCCTGTCTGTAATAAATTAAATTCACTTAGCATGTATTAAACACCTAATACGGACCTTGTGCCAGGAAGCGTGGAATTATGCAATTAGTAAAACATTCCTGCCTCAAGGAGCTTACCAGTTAATGGAGAAAATAGATGTGTAGAAAATGCACCTATAATGCTGTCTTGTGTAGTAAATCTATGGTAAGTAATGACCATATTAAATTAGATCATGAATTTATAAAAGGCCCAGGTACAATGTCTGATATGTAGTTGACTTAATATTTTTCTTACTTTAATTGTAAATAGCACTAAGTACTTAATTTTGTTTGCTTGTATGAGTTTTTACAGGAATTGATAATTTCTCATTGATAATATAGTTTGGGTTCTTATACTTGGGATAATTTTTTCTATTTCTAATGTTCTGTTCATTTTCATCTTTCTCCTCCTCAAACCTTTGCTAAGAGAATTGAGTTTTTGTCCTTTTGCTGGTTCTTATGCAATAGGAATTGTCATAAGAAAATGTAAATTATCAAAAAGTATACATTTAGTGATTGTATAATAGAAAGTAGTTGTATAAAGTAGTTTTTTTATATTTTTTCTTTAGAACTTATGATGACCTGTAATTTTAAATCTGCTTTCCTATATAAAATAGAGAAAGGAGAAAAGACATATGGTATTTTTGTAAGTCTAGTAATATGTGAAAATCATTATGAAATTATATCACAGAAACTGCAAGTAATTTAATTGTATATATGAGAGAGTAGGAAGGCTATTTTCATTTTCTTTTCTAAAAGTGTCTAAATTAAATGTCTCATGTTCTTTTAGAAAGCCTAAATTTTTAAAAGAGCTAACAAACTGTCATCTCCTACGTACAGTAAAATATTTTTAGGTCAGATTGATTTATAACAAGACCTTTGCATACATTACATACAGTTGATTTTTAAAATATATCTACTTTAAATTGAATTTTACTCTAGAATCTGTCTTTGAGTCAGAATAATTCTAGAAATAATTTGATTATACCCTCCTTACCCTTAATTACTTCCAAATCAAGTTTTTTATTTGTTTTCACAGATTCTCTTTATTCATTATATAAGCTTCATTAAACATTTGGAAAAATTGAGGAAGAGCAAAAAAATTAAGAAAATTACCCATTAACCCTGAATTATTAGTATAATTAATAGTAGTATTTCACTTGTCCTTTTTCTGTACATTCCTTAAAAATAATTATATATGCACTTGAATTATAACTAATTTTATCTCCTGCCTGTTCTAATTAACATTTTATAGAATAAATTTTTTCATAATTGTTATTTTAATACCTGTATATAAAATTTCCATCCTGTGGCTATATTGTAATGTGCTCAAACATATCAGTGGATTTTTTCCAGTGTGTTCGCCCTAGTCTGGATCATGCAAGGGACATATTAATATATGTCTAGCTTTTTAAAAATTTTCTAAGATTATTTATTTAGAATAGATTTCTAGAATTGGAATTACTTTACTAAAGGTCATAAATAATTTAATGATTTGTATAAACCTTTTGACAGATTGCTTTCAAAAAGGATTGTACCAATTTACACAGCTATCTGCAAGGTACAAGAGCACTACTTTGGATATAATCATGTTTTTCCTGTTGAACTTTTTCTTACCATGTTTCTATTAAAGTCTCAACCTTTCATTTTCCCCAAACTGTTTAGAAATATACCTGTTTACCTCTCTTTAGATTCATGGCCTGAAGTTGTGACATTGCAAAGAATAAAGGAATGAGATTGGTTTTCTTTTATAGTTAGGTGAAAACTGCCCTGAAATTTTAAAAAGATTTTCTGGTTGTTAATAGGAACAAATGTTAGGGCATGTGTTCTCTCAACTAGAAAGTTCTCATATGTGAGGTTTAACACGTTATTCCCAATTCACCAATGATCCAGCTTCTAAACGTTTCTACTTACGACATCCATCGCGAAAATCTCTATTGGAAGTTAGCCTGATCTTGAGTCTACTTTACATTTGACTTCGAATCTTTTGTCAGGCCAGGCTGCCATTTCTGAGAGGTGAGAAAGAAAATATCTACTTGGGAAGTTTCTTACTTAATCCTTGCTCATATTCCCTGAATTAGCAGCGTATGGAAAATAGTAGTTTTGGGCGTTGTTCTTCCTGTATTCTATCGGAATTTTTATTCCATCAGAATCATCACCCTTCCTTGCTTTAGCGTTTTTCATTTTACAGTTCCTATTGTAGTCCTCAGAAGCCTAGCACACTGCTGATCCCGTAAGACTTTTAAAACTAATAATTTAGTTGTGACCTTTAAGTAGGATGTATTATTTTCTAAATGGCAATAATTTGCTTACAAATTACTTAGCACTTTGTAATACTGTAGAGCACTATAGTAAAATGGTGTTTGTGTTTTAACCACAGTTTTAGGCTTAAATACTATAATACGGTGTCCTGACATTTCCCTGAAAGAATATATAGTCTGGTAACACTTTTATTATCCTAGGATTTTCATATCTTCCAGATAAAAAGTTTGAAAGGAAGTGAAGCTTAAACTATAATTATTTGATAACAGTGTACAGTTTTTTTTAAATATAGAAAAGTTACATGAGGAAAGCAGCAGGTGCAAGTGATCCTTTGTACCTTTTCTATGTTATTTTAATATTATTTTCAATTATTCAATCAAATACCTGAACCTATTGCTCGACTCATGAAAAAGAATTTCACCAGTTCTTTTGACCAATACAGTGTCTTCTATCCATGTTTCAAGTGAAGAAAAAATAAAGCTTATATATTTTAGGGGTTTTAGGATTTGAGAATATAAAAATAGAACAGTGTGAATCTATGAGAAACTATCGTTCAAATAAGGAAACTGTGAGTGGATAATACAAGACAGAGTACATTTTTTAAAAAAGAATCCATTAGTTTAGGAAATTATTAATTTTTAAAGGCATTGCCTGCTTTCAGAGAGTTTATGAGACACAAGCTTTTGGAGTAGAGCATTCACTGTAAGTCTTAGAAAAGAAAGTGATGGTGGTATTACAGTATTTATATAATATGCTTTTATATGTAATATTACGTGCTATGTAATTAAATCTTTATAACATTTTATTATACAATAATATATTTTATGGGAAGCATACTACATAATCATAGCATTTCATATATTATCAACTGTTTATTGAACAATTATATATTTATTGCAAGGTTATGATATCTTATAATTGTATATTACTATAATAAACAATAAATGAACTGAGCAGGAGAACATTCAATGTACCAGGACCCTAGACAGAACAGGTTGTGATGTGACAGATGTGTGTGATGCCTTGATGGTGGAAGTGAAGTCTATCTGCTCAGTGAGTGGACCAGATCGAGTGGAGGTAAAAAAACAAGTTGCATTCAAACATTTGACATTTTCTTTTCCACTCTGTAACTTTGAGAATAATCCTTTTTTCACTTTGAGAATAATTCTTCAGTGTGGTATCTTGTTGATTTTCTATGATTTTGCTAAGACATGGATTTGAAGTGGAGGTACTGTGCAGCTGTTGTGCAAAATCTAGTCACTTAGCAGGTGAGCAATTCAGCTTTGGTTTTCAAGTTGACTAGTAGCCCGATACAGGTTAGGGGCTGATTTGATCTTAAGCTGCAGTAATAGAAATACAGTATCCAGAACAAAGTACATCCCTTAAACATAGTCTGAGTATTAGGTTTATCTTTGGGTATCACCCTTTACAGATGACACTAAGACTGGAACACTCTTAGAGGAAGTTGTGAGTTACTGAAAACTATGTGAAAGCTGGCAGAAATGGCTTGGAAAATGGTGAACTTCAAGGCCAGTTCATCTTCACTCAGGTGCTGATTTCTGCCTTACCCCTTCTGTGTTTCCAGCAAGAATCACAGTAAACTTCAAAAGTTAACAGTTTTTCCCATTTCGGAAATAGAAGCAGTAGCTTACTTAGCATTTTAGTCATCTGGAGTGCTTAAATTTAGAAAATGGGTACCATATCAATCGTTTTTATGCCCTTACAGGAAGAAATTGCCCTTTTATGTCCTTTTTTAGAAAGGTATAAAAGGTTGAACCTTCTGTATTCATTTTATCTTATGCTTTGCTAGCAAAATTCAAAATTATTCTTACCCTTAGAAATTTTAGGATAAAGCTAGTCATATCTTTCCATTAAGTATACTCTCATCGTATTCATATTGTGTCTGTGACCCTATTAGACCTGGAAAAACTGTATTTTTTTCCCATTTTTTTCTTTTTCTGTATTTTGTGCCTCTTTTGACTTTTTAATATATTTTATTTTACTGCTGTGTAGCCTCTGATTATTACTTGTTTGTTCTGTGCATTAGTGACCTTGGAAAAAAAAAAGGATTACCTGCCTTGATTAGAGCTAATGACCAAGTGAAATATTTTGGTCCTTAAAAAGATCACTGAGACTAATAGGAATAAATATATTGCTGCATTCATTCTTAAGTATCTCTGCTAATGCAGAGGAATATTCATTTAACTATAAGCAGCTGGATGTAGGATTTCCTGCTTGCCATAGAAATGTGTGATCTCTAGTAATAGGTCTGAGAGTAATGAGTCTCCAGAGTGTGAGTGATAGATTAATATACATTTTTCTGCTTGCACTGATTCTTACCTTTTAAATGATAATTAAAAGCTTTCCCATCTTGGACTAGTAAATATTGCCATTAAGAGTGCTAGTGATTATTTCCCTAAGAAGTTCAGTTTGCTGACTTCTTGAAAAAATTAGAAAGAAATTCGGAATAATTCTAAGGGAGTACTACGCATGTCCAGCCTCTGTCTCCTTCTATCTTAGTCCATCCTCAGTGTGTTGACTGCTCTGACATTTCCAGTATGACAGAGCTCAGGTATGAAAGGAGTCTGGACAACAAAGGGTCAAAGAAATCAAGACGCTACATGTGAGCAACAAACCCAGTCAAGTTGCAAGAAGGGGACTTTCAAACTGAAGTAGTTTCTTCCTGGCCATGGCTTCTTGTGTTCCCTGTTGAGTTGCAGGGCTTAGCTGTGTCACTGGGGACGGCTCCAACATTGTACTTCAGTGTCATCCACCTTGCAGATTCTCACGCTCACTTGGTACTTACCCTGTGTTCTCAGTGACCCATCGACTTCATACTCAACATGCTTGCTGTCTAAATGCCTACCATCTGCCCAGTATTAAGCATCTTTAAGACCACCACCACTTTTCATTAGTCGCCTGGCCTGCTCTGCTTTCGCCTTCTCTGTTTCTCTTCCCTCTGAAATAGCTTCCTCAGCCTTCGCTGCATACGCTTATTGCTTCCATTCTGCCCACGCCCTCATCAGCCTACCTGTACTTAATGTCTGTGTGTATATTTTATTATCACAGGAACTTCTAGAATCCTTTTTATACAGTCTTTTTTTTTTTTACTCCCAAAGAGACTAAGAAGCAATTTTGTCCCGCCCTGTAGTAGACTTGTAGCAGATAGGAATCAGTCCTTAGCTGATTTAAATCTAATTATACCCTCTTTCTATGTCATTGTAGATTCTATACCTTTTCTCTCCACTTCAGTGTAAGACCAAGAGTTTGTTTTTGTTTTCCCGTAATAGACCAACTTTACCTTTATTGAAATTCTGCTGAGGCACCCTCCTGATAATTATCCCAGGTGTCATAGGGCGTCCCCTAGAGGGCAGTAGTATGTCTTAGTGGTTAGGTGTGCAGCTCTGAAGCCTGTTTCCTGGGTTCCAGTCTCAGCTGTGACACTTACTACCTTATTGTGACCTAAGGAAAATTCCTTAGTTTCTCTGTCTTCCATTTTTTTCCTCATCAGTTAAACAGGGATAATGATACTAAGAATTAAATGCAAAAAGACCTGAGAAGAGGAAGAAGCTGACAGGTGTTCACATTATCATCAGCCATGGGCTCCACAGACCTGACCACACACTCCTCACTTTGAGTATATTCACAGGCCTTGAACTTGTGAACCATGAGCTTCTGACTTGCAACAAAAATCTCATCTTCAGCACTGTGCGCCATACTCAGCTGTCAGTTTTTAAACTGGTACCCTTCTCCTAAATTAACAGTGGGCCAGTAGGTGTCTGGTTTCTGTGCTGATCATCTAACTCTGCATTCTAACTGTGTCTAAATGCCTTTTATTGCATGTATGGGCACAGTGTTTTCCAAGTATTGTGTGATTCAGTTATTACCCTCAGAATGATTCTTACTCTCATCCCACATGGCCATTCAACAGTCACCATTTGCTTACTAATTTTTTATTTTGAAGATTTTTTTTAAGTTCACTTTTTTCATTGGAATCAAACCCTTCTTATTCATATTTTCAACATTTGGAGTTGCTTTTGTATTCATCAGCCACAGTGGAGTTCCTATTTATAAAACACTCTTTACTCTGAAAAATGAGATAGCCAAATGATGACCACCATTGACTATAAATGCTGTCCTTTGCTTGGGAACAGGGTGAGCGTGCTTTTGTTCCACACTGAAACTTTCATAAAGTACAGTTTTTACAAGGAAAGGAGCTTCTGTGTTTGCTTATTAGCCAATCTCTTTATCTCGCCAGTTTCCCTTCCCGTAGGTTATAGGACAGCAAAGAGATCTTTATGAAATATTTGAATCATATCACTTCTTTTAATAGTAGCCTACCATGAGTTGGCTAGTATCTACAGAATTGAGCCATTAAATTCTTCTCATTTGGAATGTGCCCTTTACGCTGGCTCTGTGTACTTCAGTTCTGTGAAAGAAATACTATGTTAATAGTCAAGTAAACTTGACTTACCTAATGCAGGCCCAAAGGTGGGCCTTTGTCTCTGTTTAGTAATACTCCATGCCATATGATATACGTTGTTTAAAATTATTTTAAATATGCATTGTATTGCTTGGGTCTATATTATCTTGTATGCTTTCATAGCTGCTTATATGTTTCTTGGATTCAGTTAATAAGCCTGTCTCATTATTACAAAACTATAGTTTCCAGGAGAGCATGAATTTTCTTCATGCTCTTCTTTTGTGCTTTTCATGTGTATCGTATACACTTAGGTAGCCAGTAAGCATAGCTGATTTTTACTTGCATTTCAGTTTTGTGACTTATTAAAACAAAAGGCACAAAGATTTCATGTCACTTTTAGTCATAAAGTGTCAACAACCCTTGTCAGTTTTGAAAAGAAACCCAATTCTTCATATGTGGAACAGGAAATTATGCTTTTCTTTTTCTTTTACAAGTGGTTCAGCTCTAACCATAAATTTCCTTGTGTGCCTATGTTTTTTCAGGGTTTAAAAACCATGAAATCCCAAAGTAAGGGCAGTTCATTTGACATTACTTTGAAGTCGTCTTCTTCTCTCCCATGTGTCTTGTGAAATAGAGGTTGTTTGAACACATCCTGTGTTTTAAATGATTGCTTTAAAGATAATAGGTGTGGTGTATCAATCTAGTTTTAGAACCATAGCTTTTTGCTTTTCTGTGGGACCATTGAACTAGTATTAGAATAAACATGAAGAAGTCTAGAGTATTTCTCAATCAGTTTTGCCCTGTTTTCTAAACTATACAGTGAGATCTTTGTACTTTAAACCTGGAAATTATCAGTCTTATTGAGAACTCCAGAGAATCTCTACCTATTTATTCTTCAGTTAATTCTCCCTTTCTTAATTGAGAACATACATGATGAATTAAAAACTGTATGTATTTAGTTTAGCCTTTTAGTGTAGTTTAACCACTGGCCTCGTAGTAATGCCATTTTCTTTTATTTTTCATTCCAGATGTCCTGTTCACTAGTGCACTGTGAATTAAATAGGCTTTGGGGGCTAATCAGATAACCTAATCACTGCACTCTCCTAGGAAGAAGATGCTGTCCATGTCGAAAGTTGCTATTTTTTTCTCCCACTGATCACTGATTCAAATTTATTTATTTGTTTATTTTGTTGGGGTTTTTAAAATTAAAGTATAGTCAGTTATGGTGTATCAATTTCTCTTGTATAGCAGAATGTCCCAGAAAGTTACTATTTTTTGAACATTTGCAACCCCTTTAATTTGGGGATTTCTATTTCTGGAGTTAGGTGGAAATTTATCAAAAGTAGATATATATATCATTATCATCCAAAATACATGGACATTTATTTAAGATACTGATTTAAAGCAAGTTAAATAGATAATTTTTTTGTAGATATTTCTGTTCTGAGGACAAAAAAATGACACTGGTTTTTAAGGGAGATACTAAGGAAGCAAAATGAACAGAGACTAAAATACAGTCATTTCTGCCATAATGCCATGGACGTGTTCCTGGGAAATCTCACATTCTGCGAAAGTGACCACTTAACTGACAGGGCTTATGAGAAAGGTGGTGTTGGTACAGAGTGCTTACAACTATGTAACTTTGTAAGCATAGCCCTAACAAACAAAATATCGATCCAGACGCCAACACAGTCTAATACCTCCTGACATTTACACCTGGACTCAGCCCATTCTTTGCAGCCATATATTCTGGGGTTCATTCTTCATCCTTGAAGGTAGATGCTTCTAATGGAGACCAGTTCAATCAAAACTAAAAACATAATTCAGAGATACCCTTCATCAATTAAGGTGTTCTGTTTTATTTTGATTCTAGGGAAATGTGTGCACCATTTCCATCTATACTTGCAGTCTCCCAAGATAGCTTAATATAAAGAAAGGTCAAGCAGTTCAGTTTTAAACCAGTAAAATTAACCCCTTCTTGCAGTAAGGAAGGTGATGCTGTAGGGGTTTTCTCCTGCCCCTGGATACTTCAAATCATTAACATCCTGGGAATAAAATCTTCCACTACTTAGCATTATATTGACGAGATTCCTCTGTTTGCCAATTACACATAAACTAGTTCTATTGAAGAAATAACCAGACAGTAGCTAAAATGACTGTATGTAAACAGTCAGAAGGTGTGGGTAGAATAAATGGAGGTAAAGAAAGGTCAAGTTTGGTACATCCTAAATTGGAGTGTAGTCAAAATCTAGAAAGATGAGGTTCAAACTAGCAGAACCATATAAAAATTTTGTTTAAAACAAAAATTCATTCCCTAAATCAATGTTTTTTGTGTATCCCAACCCATGTCAGATAACCAGTTAGTTGTGGCATAATTTCTCATTCTTCCTAGCATAATGATACCCAGCACATATTAAATGATCACTGCCCTCTTTCCCATTTAGCCTGAACACAGCCTTAGTAATCACCTCAGTTGCTGCTAACTAGTCTGCTTTGGCATATCATGTGATATTATTTATTAACAACTTGCCATAATCCAAGCAGTGTGCTAAATCCTTTACCAAAATAATTATATTTGATTCCTGCAACACCCTACATGGTAGGTAGTGCTTTAATCCCCATTTACAAGAGAGGAAATGGAGGATTAAGTGTTATCAAATTGATTGCAATAATCAGTTACCTCCAATTCTTTCTGTAAAAGGGTATAATATAAAATGAATAATAGTATAAATGTAATAAAGAAAAAAATGAAGTTACAGTTGATGGAAGGTGCTTGAGCTGAAGTGTTATGATGAGTTGGGAATGGGACATCATTATAAGACACTGAAATAATGAAAAAATAGAGGACTCAGAAAGCCAGTTGGAAGATTGGAGCAGATGTGCAGGTCATAAAGCACACCTTGATTCCTTAAGACGTGATGCAGGCAACTTCAGCTTCTGACTTTAAGATTTCTAGTTTTAGTTGTTGTGAGCTTTATTTCCTGTGCTTAAAAATCCTTGAGATTGCCTGTGGTAATCTTTTAAGTTTCCTTTTCACTTGAATTAGGTGAAACAACTATTCCTTTCACCAAATACGATACCTAAGACAATAAAGATTGAGAATATAGGATGAAGAAAAGGATTTGGGAAACGCACAGTTCTGATCGTGTTGAATTTAAGGTTGGAATGTCCAGTGGGCATTTGAAATGTATCAGTGCATCCTGATAAGTATCAGAAATATGGCAGAAATATGATGAAGGGGAGCATGATTTAAGGCTGAAATAGTACTTAGAGTTATTCAAATAGCAACTCCTTATTTTAACCCATGAGGAAACCAAGACCCAAAAAGGTTCAGTAGTTTATGTGATGGCAAAGCAAGTAGTGACACATAGGACAAACAGCATCTAGGTCTTCTGACTCCAAACAAATCTGCCAGGATATATAGGCAAACTGTAGACTCAAAAGGGAGGGAAATTTTTTAATGGTTTCTAATGTTTCTCATACTCTTTGGGCATTGGAATTTATTCTTTGTCACATATAGAAGGGAATAAGTTATGGCTGTGCTAGAGTATATTAATCTGCATGCCCTGTGTGTTGTACATATAAAAATGTGTTGATAAAAAGCCACCGGCTGCATCTGAAGCAAAATGCCAAACTCAGTCATGTTGCAAATGTGCAAAATTAAAACAAAATGTATTCATAACTAATAAATAGAAAATAATTTTTTGATTGGGGAGAATCATTAATATTTTAAGATAATGTTATAAAAGTACTTAGTGAATTAGAAATGTAAACTACGGAATTTTTAAATAATCACTCTTATTTACGAGTGGTGTGTCTTACCCTTTGGCAGTTGTGTGAAAATAAAATATTCACAACAGTATTTTTGAGCATCCATTCCAGACCATAATTTCTTTAGTTTTTGGTATGAGAGCACCACCTATGGGTTTATCAGGTATTTGGGGAGGAAATTTTAAGCAAACCTAATAAAACAAAAACCTAATAAAATTCTTTCTAGTGTTTCCCAATAACTAGTCTCTCCATTTATTTAAAGGTTAAGAGTTATCAGCTTTGTCATAAGTTATTCCCACCTAGTTTTTGGATGTGTCCCACTGCTGTTTGAGCAGCTAATAAATATTTGAGTACTTACATGCCATTACAGTATTATAAGTCAATTATAAGTTAAGTATAGATTAACTCAAACTTGTATTATTCTCTTTAATGTAAGTGAATCTTTTAGTGAAAACGAACAATTTTCTACTTTCTGGGGAAGAGGTCATGATAGTTTTTGCCAGTTTGTTTGTATATTTGTATCTTCATGAACTTAAGAATTCATTCTGTATACTGCTGCAGAATGCTTTGGCAAGAGTGAAGAAAGAAAAAAGGTCTTATAAATGACTTAGGGCACCTTTTCATTAATTATTATGATGATAACTCAGAGCAAAGTTGGAAGCAAACTCTGGCACTTCATTATTAATAAGCTCAACATAGAATCACATTTGGTACATTTAGTCTTTTTCTAAAGTATCAAATTAAACATTTTTGCAAGGGAAATTTTCCTCTTAATGAAATTTAACAACAAAAAATTCGAAGCTTTGATTGTGTGTGGGCAATTAAGATGTATGCTAGGCTCTTGGTATATTATATCTTTGTGTTCTATGCCGTGAGTTTCTGTGTTCGAAAAGTAATTAAAAACAAGATCCCTCTGGCAGTGTACCCTGGTTGCAGGCTAGACCCATTTTAGGCATGAACCTACAGAGGTTTAAAACATCGATTGCATGTTTTCATCAGAGAATGGGTAATGCTGTAGAAGATTGACTCTGAGCAATATAGCTTGCTTTATTTTGATCATTATGGATAAAAACTTTGTAAAATACCCATAGTATACTTCCTAGCATACTTAACCTAAATTGAATAGACTATAATATACCCTGTTACAAAAAACAAAAGTCATTTTGGCAGCTAATCTCCCCACTTCTGATTTACTCCTTCTGACCTGCTCTTACTCTAAAAATCAGATAATCCAGCTTGTCAAAATTGTATCAAATAAGAGGTTCCAAGATTTTAAATTTTACTGACGATTTAAACATTCATCACGTTTTTTTTTTTTTATAATCAGTGATTCTTTTACAAATTGAGGGAGTATAAATTGTCAGATTATTGGCTGAATTCTGGATTGATAAAGTGTTAACTGTATTACTGTGAAAGTTCAGGATAATGAAACGAAAATAATAACAGGAAAGTGTTGGCAATAGTTTGAATTTATTTTATGTTTATTCTGTAATATTTAGATATCTAATCACATAATGATACTTTAATCACTATTTCAAGCTTTTATTTTTAAAATTTAGGAATCATTAATGATCCTGTAATAAAGTTTGGAAGTATTCATGGAATAAATTAAAGAACTACTTTGAAGAAATTTTGAAGTAATGTTTTGCTGTCTTTATCCAATCATCCACTAACTTCTTAACAACCCAGCATCTTACTGATATGTTTATATGTACTTTCCTTTAATTATTTTGTTCATAACACTATTTGTATGATATTCCCTTATTTAAGGTGTACAAAAAGTAGTTCAGTAAAGTTGAACTTTATGTAGTTTATAATAAAATAAATTTAAAGGATGCATTTTGGAAAGATAGATAGATGGATGGACCAGTTGATCTCCATGGCTAAAGCTAGCACTTCTGACTCTTACGTTGTTATTCAAAGATGCAATTTGAAAACTTCCATGCCTTCCAAACATTGTACTTAAATAGGATAAGATACTTTGACTAAAAGGGAAGAAGGTAAAATAATCTCCTTAGACTAATAAAATCTTTTGAAGGTTGGTAATACCATGTTTTATTGTATATGATTTGATGTCTTGAAGTGGTTTTTTTTTTAAATAAATACTGATTTATTCAATGCTTTATTTTAAAGTGTAATAATTAGTTAACGTTGCTTTGGCTGTCTTCCAGCTTGTGGAGAGACTCCAGAACAAATCCGAGCACCAAGTGGTATAATCACGAGCCCAGGCTGGCCTTCTGAATATCCTGACAGAATTAACTGTAGCTGGTTCATAAGGGCAAACCCGGGGGAAATCATCACTATAAGGTAATTCTGATACCCTTCTGTATTATTACATGATATTTTATTACAAAATATAAATTCAGTTTCTAGGTATCATCACTCATCATGCAGTAATATAAAAAGATGATTTTCAGAAAATATAATAAATTATATTTATCGATACCATCTTGCGGTTAAGAGTAACAGCCCATTCTTATCCTTCTGTTGGGGCATATGTTTGGAATATTTTCTAATGGTGGTAATGAATTTGCACCAAACCATCCATATTCTTCTAGGCCACTTTTTAACAAAAGGTACACAATTGCAAAATAGCTTATTAGGATCAAGAGTATAATTTTTGGCCATGAGACAGGTAAACAAAACTCACTAATCCACTTGGAGATCTAGCCCATAATCTTGGTCTAACTGTTAATAGAGCCCTCTACCTTAGTGAGTAAAAACATGTTTTAGGCTACGTCTGTGTGTATGTATGTGTGTATAAAACTTGAAACAAGCTGATGATGGATAAATACTGTGTTCTAGAAAAGTCTTTTTTTTTCATAACAATGAAACAAAAGAACGTTTGTTAAGAATACGAAGTGGAAGATATTCTTAGGGAAAATAAACAGAAGTTTAAGATTCTGGGAATAAATACCAATAAGGAAGATTAAGATTATTTTAAAGACATTTAAAATTGCAAAGAAAAACTGTGGGAATAAGATACTACGGAGGAAATATTCAGTGTAACTAGATACTGCTTGCTTAAGGAAATTATATCAAGGTATTAGAAAGAAAATTTTCCTGAAGGGGAGAAGAAAAAAAAATAGTGTACCTAAACAAGGACTGTAACGTAATTAAGAATGCCGTCCTGTCACAGACCCAGCACAAAGGCATCTTCCACATGCTTCCATTAGTTACACTTTTATAGGTAAGAATCATGGAACTTAAGATTTAGGAGAGACTTTACAGATCACAGACACAAATCCCTTCATTCTACATTTTTTAAAAAATTAGATTATAAATTTAGCCTACTTTTGATTCTTTCCATCCTCCTTTTTTATATTTATTAACTAATGAGAAAACCAGTCTCTGGAGAAACACAATTGCAGTCTGTCCCCTTTACTATGTGGAAGCCATAAAACAGGGACATATGGTTTGTTTTCTTTTTATTCTTTGCATCTGCCCCAGGTCATGTCATCTGGAACACTGGAGCTGAGCTTTTATAGAAGCTGTAACATTCCTCTGTGAGCAGTGTAATTCCTTTGCCTGATGGATGGATAGGATGTACCATTAAGGTTATCCTTCTGCATCAGTACCAGTGTTGTAATCTGAACAATTTTCTGTTACTTAAAATATGACTAAGTACAGATGTGCGCTCAAAATAACATTTTACCACAGGGATTCTGAATATTCTTTTAAACATAAAACTAGAATTTTTGGAAATTTTTTTTAACCTAAAAATTCAACCCCAAATTAAATTTGTAGCCTGCCGGCTCAGTTATGTAAAACTCAGAAATTCTTGGCAGCACAGAGGAGGTTACATGGAATACTGCCATCTGGTTCTGATCATGTGTTGGATCCTTGAGATTTCACAAAGCTTTACTAAAAACTAAGCACAATACTGAAATGCAGACAAAATTAGAGGGTGAGCCCCACATCTAAGAAGATTTCCTAAATTCTGGACAGAGTAAATGAATTTGGATTTACACAGTCAACCTCATAAAATGAGAGTAATTTTAGTAATTGTCCTAGTTCTTACTGAAATCATTATGGTGATACCAAACTTTAAGAAGATGACAGACCCACATAATACACAAAGTCACGTTTCATTTGTGAAATGAAATTCACAAATTCATTTTATTGATGCTAAATCTAAAATAAGTCATTCAAAAGAAATTTATACATCCTCAAATGCAGCTCATTTAGACATATAAATGAGTCAATACTGGAAAGTATTAATTTACCATATTAACAAGTCAAAGCAAGGTACTTGATTATCTAGACTAAGATGTTTTAAAACATTTTGGTAAAAAAAAAAAAAAAGAACTGCATTCATTTCTGAATTTAAAATAGTTAAAATCTAGATGAAAGAGGGAAATGAAATTGCTATAAACAAACAATATAAACTGGCTAAAGATAGTAATATAAAAGCATTTTTATCCTCTCCCTTGAAATCTTCCAGAATACACAAGGGCCATCTTACCCATAGGAGATAGGGGATTGGATTCTTGTTCCCTGTTTGAAGCCAAGGACTAGGGTCAGGATATTTTGCTCAAGAAAGGAAGCTAAGCCAGAAAGAGAAAGAAAAATACCATATGAGATCGCTCATATGTGGAAACTAAAAAACAAACAAACAAACAAAAACAAAGCGTAAATACAGGACAGAAATAGACTCATAGACAGAGAATACAGACTTGTGGTTGCCAGGGGGGTGGAGGGTGGGAAGGGATAGACTGGGATTTCAAAATTGTAGAATAGATGAACAAGATTATACTGTGTAGCACAGGGAAATATACACAAAACGTTATGGTAGCCCACAGAGAAAAAAATGTGACAATGAGTGTGTATATGTCCATGTATGACTGAAAAATTGTGCTGAACACTGGAATTTGACACAACATTGTAAAATGATTATAAATCAATAAAAAATGTTAAAAAAAAAAAAGAAAGAAAGAAAGAAAGGAAGCTAAAAGAACTTCTAACCTCTGCCAGAACTTTCATGGGGCTGAGAGTTTGCCTGGGCATACCATGACAATTGGAAATTTAGCTAAGCCCCCAGCTGACTTTGCAGCTTGACTGGTGATACCACTGGGAACCACCATGCTAGGGCTGGTTTTGCAATGGAGGCTTAGTAGAGGTGGCCACAAAAAAGGTGCTTTGGGGGAATGTAAGGGGAGAGAAGATTTTTTTTAAAACTTCCACAAAAGCTTGCAACCCAAATTTCTAGAATGTGTGAAAAAAATGAATATTAATGAAAACAGCCAACAAAATCAAGCTGGAACACAAATTCACTACAGACAATATATGCTTTATTATATAGGGGATTTTTTTCTTGACTTTTTTTATGCCATGAATACTTTGGTAGTTTGATGAAACCTATAGATCTTTTCCCAGGATGTTTTTAAATTTATAAAACAAAATATATAGCATTACAGAGGGAACCAGTTATTCTTGAAATATAGCTATCCGACATTTCTACAGATTTATAACATAATACATATATGCTTGTTGACATATTAGTGAGCAAGCGATGGTTCTAACAATTAGTGTAATTTCAAAGTGGTTTTGAGTGTAAATAGTTATTTTAGAGATCTGTTAAAACTGAAATGTAATATGAAATTATCTGTGATTTCTGTTGGTGACAATGTGAAAGACTGTAAATACTGTTCATGGCTTGTTTATAGTCGTTAAGTGTAGGAAATGTTAAAATTGCAGTTACAGATTGGTGAAAATAAAGTTAAACATTTTTCTACTGAATTTGAGAGGAGAATAGAAACACTGAATACTCTTACTTAGACTTTATTAGAACAAAATTGAGCATCTAGTGGAAGAAAATAAAATAAAAAAAAATAGAAACCTATTAATACAGAAGAAAACAATAAAGGAGGAAAATGAGAGCTCCCCCTCCCCCCAAATAGCAATACTATTCAAATAAAAAAACTGACTTAACCTTTGCAAGATAGACCAACTGATCAGGTTCATTGGTTGGTTAAGTGTTATTAACCCCTCTAATGGTCTTATAGGAACATACCTAAAGCAGCACTAACACAGAAAGTCTGAAAAATGGGGATAGGGAAAGATAAGCTTTGGAAGTACTGATTAGGAGAAAGCTAGTGTAGGAAGGTTAACAACGGATGTAATTGACCTGAAGACACAAAATATTAGTAACAAATGGAATAATCCACTAGGTATAATCATGGTTAAACATTGTGTTAAACAGCCTAGAAACACAAGCAAAGCAAAATGTGGGAAATTACCAAACAAAAAGTAACTAGTCCACAATTATAGTGGAAGTTTATAAACATACTTTTAATCTGAATTTAATACATTAAGCACAAAAAATTAGTAGAAATAGAGAAGACTCAATAAAATTAATAAGCTGGATCCAGTAGAAGCATAATTATATATGTGTGTAATGTTTATACCTATTTCAGTGAACAGAGAATACACATTCCTTTCAAAAACATGTGAAACATTTATTTTTTAAAAAACTGAATATGTATTAAATCACAAAGGAATTCTGACTGTATTTCCAGCCTTTACTTCCTTCAGGTTGTGTTCTCTGACCACAATGCAATGAAATTAGAAACCAATTAAAAGCCCATATATTCAGAAACATTTTCCTAAATAATTCCTGCATTAAAGATGGAAATTATGGTGGAACTTAAAATATTTTAAAATAGTTATCATGAAAGCATTATATATTAAAACTGTTGGAACATGTTGAAAGAGTACTTAGAAATTTATAGCTTTAATGCATTGATTTAAAAATTAGTAAGATGGGAAATAAATAAGCTCAGCATTTTCTCAGCTGCTTAGAAGAACAGCTACAGGGTAAATCTTCAGTAGAAAAAATAAAGTTAAAATCAGAAAATAATTAAACAACAACAACAACAAAAAATGATTCAAAAAACCAAAAACTCATTTTTGGAAAGACTGGGGAAAATAGACAAAGACAAATTTCAAGACAACAGTAAAGAAAAAAGAGGAAAGGTACCCCAAAAAACCCCCCAAATCTCAAGAACAAAAGTGTCTGTAATAATGAAAACAATGAGAGAGATTTTAAAAGTCATAAAGGAATATCATGAATTGTTTATATTAATACTTTAATTAGATGAAATGAGTCATTTTCTAAATGTGTGTTACCAAAATTGATTCAAGAAGAATTAGAAAACTTATTAATGCAATGGCTGTTAAAGAAATTAAATCAACAGTCAAAATAAGATTCTACATCCAGAGAGTTTTACAGGCAAGTTTTACCAAATGAATAGAGAAGGAATTTCTTTAACCTGATAAAAGGTATCTGTTAAAAAAAAATTAAAAACCAAACTTAACATTGAAGTTAATTTTAGCACTAAGGACCAAGACAGGGGAACATGCTTTCACTGCTTGGACTTGAACCTTCAGTCAATGCAGCACTCCAATAAGTAGTGATTAGTGGTATAATAAATGAAAAGAGATGAAACTCTTTTTACCAGTATTACATTTATCTATGTAGAAAATCCAAACGAATTTAAAGACCACAGATATGAAAATTTAAACAATTGTATGAAAGTAGTATGTATAGCTTTGCAATAATAAATTTTACTTTCAAGATAAAATGATAATTTCTAAGAGCATTTAAATTATCAACACTGACTTAATGAAAGTTTAGGAAAAGCTGCTTAAACCAAAAAACATGAAGACATTGAAGATCTCTACCTAAATCATCTGTACTCTGAAGAAGCACAAGCACAGGTTTGTAAACCATATCTTTGTTACATGAACTATTATGAAGCATAAAAAAAGAAAAACCAGAAACACCGTTGCCACTTATAAATATATTTTCAACATCCTAAGTGAAATATTAGCAGACCAAATCCCCAATAGTACATACACAATTAGATGTTTATTAACTCTTTTTTTTCTGGACCAGGTCCCTCATTTCATGAATCTTAAACATTTTAGTTGATTAAATGTATATTTTTATACTTTATGGAAGTAGGTTGCTTCCATTTTTGGCTATTATAAGTAATGCTGCCAGTGAAAACTGGGGTACATAAAACTTTTTTCAACTAGTGTTTTTGTTTTCTTTGGGTAAATACCTGGAAGTAAAATTGCTGGATCATAGGGTAGTTCTGTTTTTAATTTTTTGAGGAACCTCCGTACTGTTTCTTTATGACTACACCAATTTACATTCCCACCAACAGTGTACAAGGGTTCCCTTTTCTCCATATCCTTCCCTAATTGGCAGTGAATCTTTAGAAATAGAATATTTTGCTTTGCCAAAGTTACAGGGTATAAGGTACTTTTTCATACACAGTCAGTGGAATTGAGTTGGTATAAACATTTTTCTCAGTGTCACTATCAAATTTAAAGTGGAATTGTGTCTTTTGACCTAGCAATTCTACTTCTCAAAAAATTTGTCCTAGAGAAACACTTACTTATGTATATAGGATTCTTTACATGGAGAGAACATGAATACGGATTCTTTAAAGCATTGTTCATAACAGTGAAAAAACTGGACGCAATCAGATTGTCTGTCAGCCTTTGTTATAGTTACTCAGAATATTTAAAGAGGAAATATCCTGGTATAAAAATCCTTGGATAATTAACTTTATTATCGTTTGGTTTAAGGCAGAGGTAAATAATCTCACTTTTAGGGGAGAAATGTTACTGATAAATGATATTTTGGGGTTTTTTGTTTTTTTTTTTTATAGCAGTGGCTAATTTTGTATGTATAGCCAAACAGTATCTTGTAGTTCGGCTATAAATGGTTTATGTAGAAATGTATTCTCAAACTCAGGGACTTTTCTCTGAAGAAGTTTTTTGTTCGTTCATTTTTAACCTTTTTTGCTCAGTTTTGTGCTATTTGCTCTCCTGAAAAAGTAAGCTGTAAACTTTTCATTAAGTAAACAGAGCCAGTCTAATCTAAGAGAAGACAGTGACAGTGTGTGTTCTTCAGTTTATTGGATTATGGAAAGATGTTTCTGGTTCAAGCCAAGAACAGTTTAGGGTGTTATAAATTAGAAGTTGTCCTTCCTAAACACAGACAGGGAGAAGCGGGAAGAAAAAAGGTGCCAACTATCGTCTGTTTTATAGCATTATTTTGTAGTCTGGTGTTACTTACGAAGTATTGTTCTGGAACCTGGGAAAGAGGTATAAATATTAGGAGCCTAGAAGCAGTAATATTGGCTGATGATATAGTTATATGCAGGGAAGACCCAGGAAAATCAGTGAATGTGTGGAAGCTTATAATCAAGTCCTCACTCACTTTGTATTATGAATTATTTTTCCAAAATTCCCCTTTCAATAGCCTTTTCTGACTTTTTATTTGTAGTTTTCAGGATTTTGATATTCAAGGGTCCAGAAGATGCAGTTTGGACTGGTTGACGATAGAAACATACAAGAATATTGAAAGTTACAGAGCCTGTGGGTCCACAGTCCCACCACCGTATATTTCTTCACAAGACCACGTCTGGATCAGGTTCCACTCCGATGACAGCGTCTCTAGAAAGGGTTTCAGACTGGCGTATTTCTCAGGTGTGTTTTTAAATAAGAAGAAAGCTGTGGAACAAGATTCCATAGTATTAACTGCTCAGTCACTTTAAGACGAGTCTTCTAAACAATATCCATTTAATTGTGACCAAATCCTAAAAACACATCTGAGATTGATGAATTAGAGGCCCAGTGTTCAGGTGCCCTAGAGCTGGATCTCAAAAAGGAGTTTCGTATAATCCTAGGAAAATGATTAATTTTAAAAACTAAAGTCAATCTTCTTTTTTTAAGAACATTTTAAATACATATATTTGAAAAGCAACTTTTTTCCCTCAAGTGCTTATCCAGATCCTGAAAGTTACTTCAGAATGTATTTTTGTATATGTGCATTAGCATTGTCTTGGCACCTTCAAAGAAAAGACATAATCGATTTATCCTTCATAGTTTGTAGCATCAGAAGTCATCTTTTGCTGTTCTTAAACTTTATCCCAAAAAGTGACAAATATGAACAATTCAGAGCATTAGAGTCAGGTCCATTTTTGGTGAAAATCATTTTACATTTTCTGAAATTACATGGTCTCCTTTAGCAAATATATGCTGCTTTCTCCCTTTTTTTTTAATTAAAAACACAGTTTTTGTAATATTTATTTAGGTTCTGAAGCACATTTTCTGTTACTTATTACCAGTAAATATTAATGGAAAGGTAAGTATTGGCCATCATTGTCAGTTTGGACCGTAGGACTCTTTAATGTTTGATTTTCTTCCCCTACCTCTTTATTGTTATGTATTTAGGATAGAACATGAAGATAATTAGAATTCTATAAACATTTCAGTTCTCTCTCCTTCCCACTAGTATTTTGATGAGTAAATTTATACCTTCAGCTTAGATTCATAAATTATTTTGCAGTTGTATCAAAATAATAGAAATTATAAAATGGAAGTACCATGTTGTGGTTACACGAAACTTATAAATAGTGTAAACTTAGCCTTAGGATAATCTTAGCAAAAATTTGAGCCTAAATAATGGGCTTACAAAATACGCTATGACATACATAGCAAAATACTGTGTATATGTATATCTATAAATAACCGGAAGAATATTTAAAATGTATCTGAAAAAGTGATTATTGTGGATAAATTTTTCTTCATTTCAAAATGTTTATACAATAGGTTATTTGAAATTCTTAGGCAATATATCATAGTGGCTCATATTTCTTACATCATTTTAGTAAATATTCTGCAATAAAATGGCTTCTGCAAAGAACTGAATTGGCCCTTTCTCTTTAGATCAGCTGCAGAGATCTTCATGGAACAAATCATAAATGTTTAATAAATCGAATTGTTGAGTAATCAGTGAGCCAGTATTTGCCTTTAGAACTTAACTTATTTTTTGATTAAGCCCAACAATTCCTTGGGCTTAATCAATACTTATTATAAAAATACCACTTGCTGTTATATATCTTTTTAAAAGTATGTTTTTTTCTCCTTACCTCCGCATCTCCCTCTTCCCGATGTCCTCCCAGGGAAATCTGAGGAACCAAACTGTGCTTGTGACCAGTTTCGTTGTGGTAATGGGAAGTGTATACCAGCAGCCTGGAAATGCAACAACATGGATGAATGTGGAGACAGTTCTGATGAAGAGGTCTGTGCCAAAGAAGCTAATCCTCCAACATCTGCTTCTTTCCAGCCCTGTGCTTACAACCAGTTCCAGTGTCTGTCTCGGTTTACCAAAGTTTACACTTGCCTCCCCGAATCTTTAAAATGTGATGGGAACATTGACTGCCTCGACCTTGGAGATGAGATAGACTGTGATGTGCCAACTTGTGGGCAGTGGTTAAAATATTTTTACGGTACTTTTAATTCTCCCAATTATCCAGACTTTTATCCTCCTGGAAGCAACTGCACCTGGTTAATAGACACTGGTGATCATCGTAAAGTCATCTTGCGCTTCACTGACTTTAAACTTGATGGTACTGGTTACGGTGATTATGTTAAAATATATGATGGATTAGAGGAGAATCCACACAAGCTTTTGCGTGTGTTAACTGCTTTTGATTCTCACGCGCCTCTCACGGTTGTGTCTTCTTCTGGACAGATAAGGGTACATTTCTGTGCCGATAAGGTCAATGCCGCAAGGGGATTTAATGCTACTTACCAAGTAGATGGCTTCTGTCTGCCGTGGGAAATACCCTGTGGGGGGAACTGGGGGTGTTACACAGAGCAGCAGCGTTGTGATGGATATTGGCATTGCCCAAATGGAAGGGATGAAGTCAACTGTACCATGTGCCAAAAGGAAGAGTTTCCATGTTCCCGAAACGGTGTCTGTTACCCTCGTTCTGATCGCTGCAACTACCAGAATCATTGCCCAAATGGCTCCGATGAAAAAAACTGCTTTTTTTGCCAGCCAGGAAACTTCCATTGTAAAAACAACCGTTGTGTGTTTGAAAGCTGGGTGTGTGACTCTCAGGACGATTGCGGTGATGGCAGCGATGAGGAGAATTGCCCGGTGATTGTGCCCACCCGAGTCATAACTGCAGCCGTCATAGGGAGCCTGATCTGTGGCCTGTTACTGGTCATTGCGTTGGGATGTACCTGTAAGCTTTATTCTCTGAGGATGTTTGAACGAAGGTCAGTATTAAGACAAGACTACAGTGCTTATGCTGTCCACTATAAAAGCATGGCCCAAATATTTGCACCACATATTTTAATGTGATTAGCAGTGTATTTTTGTTATATTATTGTAGAAAGAGGTGCATAATGTTTATGATTTATAAAATTACTGTGGAAAGCTTATGACTCAAAAGGCTAATAAATAAATAAATACATAAGAGTTATGAGGTGAGAAAAGCCAATCTGTATCATGATGTTCCTGTTTTTCAGATTAATCTGTTTTACAGGAGTTTTGCAGGCTGTAATTCTCCATTGTAGCTATTTAACCTGGATTTTTATAAATATTAATTCAACAATTCCAGATATTTGAGAACCTACTATGTTCAAAGCAGTATACAAGTGAATAGAGAAATGAGTAAGGAGTTACCTTCCGAGCAGTTTACAGTTAGAAGGGAGGAAGGAACTAACGGGTAGAATTAGATGACAAAAAATATAAATGTTGTAAGAGCTATAAAACAAAGTGATATTAAAGTCAAAAATCTCACTTAAGTTAAGAAATAGTTCAGAGTTAAAGGGTAGCCTTCAGGGAGAGTTGTCCTCCATGTGCTAGACAACAGGCTGGTCCTGGGAGAAGTGGTGGCAGGGAGGTCTTCATAGAAGGCTCTTGTGGGTACCATGATCCAGGAGAGTTATAAATAATAGGTACAACAAAGAACGTCACGTCAACTATAACACAGCTAAGCATAGATGCACAGTATCTCAATAACCATGCTGCATCATTTCCTTGTGTAAGTATCAATGGCCAGAAAATTTTTTACTGCATTGCAACATGAAGACGAGAGGTCTTGAGTTTAAGAATGAGTTATTCCAGAAAGAATTGTGGTAATTCATTCCACTCTTCTCCTTATCTGAAAAATAAATGTGTTGGACTTGATGAATAAAGTGTCTTTTAAGAGTTTTCAAAACTTTCACCTAACATCTCAAGCCCCCTATATTCTTAGAGGTTTAAAGATTTAGTACCTTTACCTTTTACAGGGATGTCTGATTTATTAAAACTTAGTGATACAGGCCCCTAGTGTGAAACCCCATGAGGATAGACTGTCTGCTTCATTTTTGTGTTCTCAGTGTAGGGTCGTGTAGATATTCTGCCAATGTTGGCTGACTAAGCTTTCCAATTGATCAAACATATTAAAATTCAGATTGTTTTAATTGCTGATAATTTAAAAATTATTGTTTTGGCTTGTCTTTTTTTTTTTTTTTTTAACCCTTTTAATCCCTGTTTCCTCGCAAAGATCATTTGAAACACAGTTGTCAAGAGTGGAAGCAGAATTGTTGAGAAGAGAAGCTCCTCCCTCTTATGGACAATTGATTGCTCAGGGTTTAATTCCACCAGTTGAAGATTTTCCCGTTTGTTCACCTAATCAAGTATGTTACAATTTATGATTTCTATGTCAATACCTCTTAAAATAAAATCTGTACTTGCATGTAATGGTAAAGGTCCTTGACTGTGTCAGAATTTCTGCAGTCAAGTCAAGAATTAAATATTTGGAGGACTTGAAATTATACAGTTGACTCCTGAACAACATGGGGATTGGGGCACCAACCCTCCATGCAGGTGAGAATCCACATGTAACTCGGCCCTCTCTCTGTGTCCAGGCTCTACGTCCACAAATTCAACCACAGATCATGTAGTACTGTCTATTAAGTTTACTGTTGAGAAAAATCCACGTGTAAGTGGACCCAGGCAGTTCAAGCCCATGTTGTTCAAGGATCAACTCTTAATTGTTTCATTGTATTTTAACAAATACTACAAAATTCAAATACTTTTCATTCTTTACTTCTGATTTCATTATGTGATTCTTAAGCATTTTACTGCTTAGGATAATTTAGTGCATTAAAATTCAAAAGTAAAGTTTGACAACTTATTTTCTACGTGAACTTAATATTTAGAAGATTGAAGAATGAATACCAAAGTTGATATGCCTAGTAATAGATTAGTAACATGCTAGATTAAAATGAAAGTAGTTGAAATGAAGTTAACATTTCCACCTGACTTGAGAGAAAACTTCACAGCTGGATTTTACAGTGCTTAAAAATTCGTATCATTTTCTTTAAATAATAATTCATTCTTTACTAAGGTTTCTGAATTCTTTAAATTTTTGTTAGTGATTTCTTTTTAAATTTCTTTTTCAGTGCTTAAAATTGTAGCAGGGCTCATAAGGTCATAAAGGTTTATACATTTAAAATATAAAATTCATCCAGAAACATTTCTAAAATTTGTCTCCAGTATTAGAATTAAGAGAAATTGATAAATATTGTTTTCTCAGTGATTTAATTCTGTTCAAAATGGAAGACCATTTCCTTTTTGGTTAATGAGATTTCTGATTACAGTCTGTCACCTTATTTGTGACAAGGTCTTAGAAAATCTTTGTGAGAATCTGTAGTTTTAAAACATTTCTCTGGATGTTATTTGCTAGGTAAATAATTCAGAAGTTCCACTGGTTGGAATTTTGTGTGCAACATAGGAAAAACCTGCCTTGTGGTGTCTATATATTGTTAGTCCTGCCACTGGGAAGGTTTCTTTTTAGGCAGGAATTCAGAGGATGGTTAATTCCACCCACCCACTCTCCCACCTATCACCCACCACCCCTGAACCCTAAGGCTACCTTCTAGAGTTTAGCCAACTGTGAAGTTAGAGGGAGCACAATCCACTCTAAAGAGCCCTCGCTTCTAACACCAGTTACATTTCTAACATCAGTTACACTTCTAACACCAGTTATAAGTTCAGGGGCTCCTAAAACCATCCTCAGGTTTGGTAATTCACTAGAAGGACTAGAACTCATTGAAGGCTATTATACTCATAGTATAAGAAGGTATAACTTTTATTGCTGGGAAAGGACCCAGATTAAATCAGCCAAAGGAAGAGACATATAAGACAGAGTTCAGGAGGGTATCAAACACCACCCTTCCAACGTTGCTCTGAACACAGATGTGTGACAGTATGCATGGAACATTGCCAGCTAGGGAAGCTCACTCAGACTCAGTGTCCGAGGTTTTATTGGAGCTCCATCACACGGGCATGATTAACTGCACATCACGGTCTCTGGCTCCTCCAGAGACTGACTGATACTGCTGACTCAAAGCCCCCACGCTACTTCATACTGTTGGTGTGGCTCAGAGCCTCCGCCTAAAACACAGTGTTACTGTCTGGCTGGTCCAGGGCTCCATGCAGCAACACTTCTATCAGAGATGACCTTCCAAGGTCTGAGATCTCATCCCAGAAGTAAAGGGCACAGATCAGACCTCACTTTGGGTAAGGTTTCATTCTTCACTACCTACTATAGCGTTTCTCTAGGGTCATAATTTGCCCCTGTGAGGGAATTCTGTTTCAACAGTTTTAAAATAAAATACGTTTGCAGGTGGTAAACTACATTTTATTCATTTAATGAGATTATATTCTCATTATATTGAAACTTTTGGAAATAAATTATCAAAATTTCCATAGCAGTTTTTAAAAAGAAAAATAACCTTCTGAATTACCATTTCATTCAAAATAGAAATCCTTTCTGAGGAATGCTTTCTTCTGCTTCATAAACTGAAGAAGTATATAGAAGTATTCCTAGAACAATCATAAGATCCCCTTGTAGACACTAATGTTAAACTGGCAATCATTTAATTAAACAGACTTTGAAATGAGTAGAGAGCTTCGCCTCACTGTGACAGACTGCACTTTTAAAGTTGGCTTTAAAGTGTGCAGGAGGCATTCTTGATCTTGATGGGTGACTGGCTGCATAAAGGGGAGGATATCTAGAGAGCCTTCTGTTCACTGCTGAATGTAATGACAGTGCTCACACAAAGCCTGAGAACTTGAATGCCAAATGAAGAGGACCAAGTCTATGGCGAAGTTCATAGAGGTGTGAACTTTTTTTTTTGTTTGTTGTTTTTATTCTCAAGTGGTAGAAAATCTTACTCATTTGTATAGTAAATTTATGTGTGCTGATATTCAGATTTCTTATTGACAGTCTGTTCTTTACTAAGGCTAGACTATGAAATATTCTGGTGATAGTAGCTTATTAGCTTTAGTGAATTATATTCTAGGGATTGTGTTCAAAGGTCTATATGGAAATCAAGAATAAGTGCAATACCAGTCACAAAGAGAGATGGGGAACGTATGCTATCACATCTTACTCTTTTCCCTTCTTTTTTTCTTCTGTGAGGGGGAAAGGCAAGAGTCATTCATTTTGGCCGAGGGAAACTGTATCATGTAAAAGGGAGTATATCAACTCATCATTATTTCTTAGGAATACTGTATTTTAAATACTAAATGCCAGATTGATGAAAGCTCTGTTTGTTCTAAGTTTGATTACTACTTTTTATAACCACTAGATGGCGCTTAAAGACTTTTTATAAATGCTGTAGTTTTTTTTATAAAAAAAAACAAAACTGAAAGTCAATCATCTAGAAGAGAGAGTAGATTTTTCTTTCAGTTGGACAATGTAGTCACCTCCTATATGTACTAATTAAAAATTACCATTTTTTTCAAAGAATAAGGATATAATTTATGTTTAACGTTAAGCTGATAGAAAATAAGGCTTAACCTTTAAGACTGAGAAGGAACCCAGATGTCTCAGATACCGTTGTATAGTGCTGTAAACAAATTAATTTCTTTGGCTTTTTGTTTCCTGTGCTGCATTACAAATATTCCTTTATTTATGACAATATAAATCAGTCCTCAGTATCTACTGATTCAATAAGTCCTTGAGAACCAACTGTGAAATATAACTTTCACGTGTTTTAGAATGTTTTAACCTTATAAATCAAGTCTAACTTGTTGTATATTTAAAAAACAAACAAACAGATAAAAGGCCTAGTTTTCACACTCCTTTAGGTCATTTAGTGAATTATGGTAGAGATTCTTCTATCTTCCTAGCTAAAGAAGTATCAAATAATTTTATTTTCCAGCTTCCATACACTTCTAGGATTAGATTACTCTGTGAGGTTTTGAAACAAAATAACTGTTATAATTGACATCAAGTATCATTTTAAAGTTGCATATATGAAATGAAGCATCAAGGAAATCTTAAACACAGTGAATAATGATTCAAGTTACAGGTTAGATTCTGGAGTAGGGTGAACCTGTATCAATGAGAGAATTTAATTCATCCTCCATAGACCCTGATACTCAGTAATAGAATTTTTAGCCACAACGCATTCTTAATAGAAGGGTATTTTCCATCTTAATACCTCAATTGTTAGCTGTCTTAAGATTTTTTTTTCTTTCTTTTCTTTTTTTCTTTTTTTGCAGGCTTCTGTTTTGGAAAACCTGAGGCTTGCTGTACGATCTCAGCTTGGATTTACTTCAATCAGGCTTCCTATGGCAGGAAGATCCAGCAATATCTGGAATCGTATTTTTAATTTTGCAAGATCACGCCATTCAGGGTCATTGGCTCTGGTCTCAGCAGATGGAGATGAGGTTGTCCCTAGTCAGAGTACCAGCAGAGAACCTGAAAGAAGTCATACTCACAGAAGTTTGTTTTCCGTAGAGTCTGACGACACAGACACAGAAAATGAGAGAAGAGATACGGCAGGAGCATCTGGTGGGGTTGCAGCTCCTTTGCCCCAAAAAGTCCCTCCCACAACAGCTGTAGAAGCAACAGTGGGAGCAAGTGGAAGCTCCTCAACTCAGAGTACCCGAGGTGGTCACACAGATCCTGGACGGGATGTGACAAGTGTGGATCCACCAAGTGTGAGTCCAGCACGTCACCAGCTCACAAGCGCGCTCAGTCGTGTGACTCAGGGGCTGCGCTGGGTACGTTTCACACTAGGGCGGTCAAGCTCCGTAAGTCAGAACCAGAGCCCTTTGAGACAGCTTGATACTGGGGTAAATGGAAGAGAAGAAGACGATGATGTCGAAATGCTAATTCCAGTTTCTGAAGGAGCGCCAGACTTTGATGTGAATGACTGCTCCAGACCCCTTCTCGATCTTGCCTCCGATCAAGGGCAGGGGTTCAGACAGCCTTATAGCACGACAAACCCTGCAGTGAGGGCAAGTAATCGCGATGGCCCCTGTGAGCGCTGTGGTATTGTCCACACTGCCCGGATACCGGACACCTGCATGGAAGCAACGCTGAAAAATGAAACGAGTGATGACGAAGCTTTGTTACTCTGTTAGGTACGGGTCCCACCAGGGAGACTGGATTCAAGTCGGAGCAATATCCATTCATTGTTTTGTTAACTTTACAGTTAAACTAGTTTTAATTTAAAAAGAAAAAAGATGCAGGGTGACTTCTTATTATCGTATATTAGCCTGCATGGTTAAATTAAACAACTGTAACTCTATGAACTTTAGAGTTTACCGTTTTAGCAGCTAAAAATGTATTATGTATACATGTTGTTCAGTAATGTTCTTCCATTTGTTTCTAATTGTTTTCATCCTGGTACTGTAGTTCACAGTAGAGATATGGCTGCTCAAACTCATTTGACTGTCAGTTTATCTATCCTATGTTAAAATGTTTCTTTGTACAAAATAATACCTTCTTTTAATTAAACCCTTTATGCTTTTGCCAATACATCTTGTAACTTAAAATACTAGATGTTAAGGTTGTTAATATAAAAAGAAAAAAGCCCTTATACTCACCTGTTTTTATTTATATAACATGTCTAAATAGTATTGGATTTCATCATGATACAAGCTTGTCAAAGGAAAAACCTTGTCTAAAATTTTTTCTTCTATGTTTAACATGCAGTGATGTGAAATTTAGTTAGACTTAGATAAATTAATGGCAAAAACAAAACTTTTATAGATTTTCTAATGTTGACTTTAATACTCAAATATGGTACAAACCAAATGGTAAAAATCCCAAGTCATTTCTTTTTTCATCTCTATTTAAGGACAGAATTAAGCAAATGAAGATGTTCTACTATGCATTAAATCTTGAACTTTATACGATATGTACAAAAATTGTACAAGATATGTTCCAGCTGGTAGTATCTTTCCCTGATACAGGGTTATGCTTGTATTGGACCCTAGGGATTTGCACTAAAATCATATCAAGGTCTCAGATGAGTTTAGTGCACAAGCACTATCACTTTAAATACTATTATTTGCTATCATAATGACTATATATTTCCATAGCTTTTTGGGGGGTGAGGGTGGCATTTTTATTACAACTTGAAGTTGCTTTGCTGGGTTCATATTTATTTGTTGTATTTAAAGATCGCATTATTGTAAGTAAGTGACTTTTTTCAATAAATTTTATTCACAGGGAGGATCATGCTACATGTTGAAAAGCAAATTAAATCATTCATATCACCTCCCTTTTTTAAGTAAAGTGAATTGCAAAACCCCACATATTTTTTTATTATCAGTTCCCATTTATTTATTCTTTAGCTGTCTGTTTGAATAGCTTAATGATTGAGTATGAAAAATGTATTTGTGTGTGATTATTGCTATTTATTAAATTTTAAATACTTTGCTGAATGTCATTTTAAAGCATGTTTGAGGTCTTGTGTATTTGTCGTGTTATGCTGTCAGGAAGAACTGACTGAAATGTTTTAATATGTATCAGAAATTAAAATGACTTTTTTTTTTTTGTATTGCCTTGAGGTACTTTTTAAATCCAAGTTGTTCTTTATTTTGTTCATTTGTTGTAAATACAAATTCAGGCCATGAAATATGCAATATGTCTAGAAGAGAAACCAAAGGGGGGATATTCTTTCTTACCTCCCTTATCGTAAAGTAGTAGCTTATACCAGTTCTTAAGGGTAAAAATCCTTAAGGACCTGAGGATTATTTTGCCTTTGAAAAAACTGTCTCTTAGTTGATGTATCTTACAAGATGCAGTAACTCAACCAGTTCTCTCTTTATGTTATTTTCAGATACATTTTAGACCCCTATACATTTTACTGGCAGAATTTGGGTTACTAAATTAACCTTGTTTAGGTCCAATAATATTCCATCATGTATAGGTTTTTTGTTTTTGTTTCCTGGGGTGTGTTTTAATTTCTTTGTTTAATTAACTTTATTTAAACTTTTTGTTTAATTAATTGATTCAAACAGTAAAAAATAACTCCCTCTCCTACCCCTGACATTGGTCTTTTAGTTCCCTTTCAAAAGGCGACAGATACCAATACCATATTCTTGTATATTCCCCAGAAGCACCATATAGATACATAAGTGTATCCATATGTATAAATGCTCTGTGTTGTAATACAAATTGTAATATACTATGCATACTGTTCTGCACTTTTTTTCCCTTGAAAAAAAGTGTATCTACTACTGTTTAAATGTTTAAAGTTGAGTATTAACTGTTACTTCATTTTTGACATTTTAAAAATTGATATATCCTGAATTTAAGGCTCCACTTTTTTCCCCTGGGTAACTAATTACTGCAAAGTTGTCTATTAAATAATCTATCCTTTCATCACTATTGGAGATGGCCCTTTTATCAGATTTTCATATTATGTGGATATGTTTCCAGACTCTCATTCCATTGTCTTCAATTGACCTGCCTTTCTTTTTTAGTATGTGTCTTACACAGTCTTAATAACTGTAATTTTTAAAAGCTCAAAAATTCTTGCTTATTTTTCCATTTGAACTTTAGAATCAACTCATTATGTGCCACAAAACAAATCCATAGTACTTTTTTTTTTTTGACAGTTTTACTTTTATAGATTAACTTAGGGAAATGTGACATCATTACCATGTTAACAGAGCTTCTGTCTTAATCACGGTGCCCTTTCTGAAAATGGTTCTCATTTGTTAAAGTCTGTTTTTGTTGTTTCCTTCAGATATGCTTCACATTTTACTTTACAGAGATCTTGTACATGTTTCAAGAGTTCTAAGAAATTTTATTATTTTTGTTACCATTATTAAGGAAGTCCTTTTTGTTTATAATTTAGTCTGATTTTACTATACTGTTCCTATATATAGGAAAGCTAATGATTTTTTTGTTAATTTTCTACCCAGCTACCAGACTCATATTTTCTTATAGTTTACAATAGTATTTCAGTTAATTCTTTTGTGTTTTCCAGTTTTACAGTCATGTCTTCCAATTTGCATACCTCTTTATGTCTAAGTTGCATTGTTTAGTACTGCTAAAAATAATGTTAAAATATATTGGCTATAATGAACTGGGTTGATATATATACATTAAATCATGTTAAAGAGTATCCATTGATCCCTATTTTAAAAAGAATTAGTCAAGAATGCATGTTGAATTTTATCACATGCCTTTTCATTTTCTATGGAGATGATCATATGATTTTTCTCCTTTGATCTTTTAATATGATGAATTTTATTAATATATTTTGTAATTTTGAACCATCTTTGCATTCCTGAAATAAACTCTACTTGACCATATGTATTATTCTTTTAATATATTTCCAGATTGTTTCATATGTTATTTAGTATATTTGCATCTGTATTCATTAGTCTGATTAGTCCAGTGGAGGGGGGGTCGCTATCTTTAAGAAGTTTTGTTATTAATTTTATGCTGGTAAATTTGGAAACATTTTTTTCCTTTTCCTGTGCTCTGGAACAGTTTACAAAGCATTGGAATTTTCTCTTCCTTAAAATTTCAGTGAAGCTACCTGGGTCTGGTGGATGTTTGGTAAACAGCTCTTTTGGTGTCTGCCGTGGTCTGTGTAGTTTTTATGTCTTAGCTGGGATCATCATCCATTTTGTCCAAGTTTTTAAGTTTATTTGCCTAGAGTTGAGCAGAGTTACCCTTCCTCTTTTGTGCCTGTGGCTCTTTCCACCTTAATATGTATTATGCTTCCTCCCTAATTTTTTTAATTAAGATAACTAATAGTTGATTTATTTTTGTTGGTTTTTGTTTGTTTCCCCCTAATGGTATGCTTTGAATGTCTCTTCTATAATTCTTCTGTTTTCCAATTAATTTTTCTTTAATAAATTTCCTACTTTTTGCTTTCCTTACTTTATTTTGTTGTTTTTCCCCCTACCTCCTTGAGTTAGCATTTAATTCATTCATTTTTACTTATTCTTAATTATAAATATAGATTAAAGATGTGGACTTATTTCTGAGCACTGCTTAAGCTGAATCACTTAAATGTATTAGTGTTGTCATTATTTCTATCTTCTAGGTGTTCTGAAGTTTCTGTTTTTATTTCCTCTTTAACTCAAACTATATAAAAGAAGATTTTTTTCCTTTTTTCTTTGCTGATTTTTTCTAGTTAATGGCATTTTGGTGTGGGTAGTAGTTTTTTGTTTTCTGATTCTTTTATTAATTTTCATCTTTCGGCATCAAGACCAGAGAATGTTATGTGTGTTATATCTGTTGTGGGGAGTTTATTGTCTTTTCTTAATTTTAAAAATATTTCAGGATCACTTTTTAAAAAAATGTGTTCTCTGTTTACGGGATATATATTGTAGTAGGTATTTCTCAGTTTATCATGTGTCATTTAGATCTTCTCCACTGTATTCTGCCTTATCAGTCTGTCTGTCAGAGCTCTGGTGTTGGGATGAAGGAAGAAAAAGGGAATAAAGGGCTGTGTTGCCTGGCTCTGAGGGCAGCAGCCCTGCCTCGGCTAGTGTCCTTCACTGGGACTGAGCATGTGGTGAGGGGAGTCTTCTGAAGCGCTGTCGGGGTTTTAGCTGCTGTTACCGCTTAACGCCATCATCCACTGTTAAACTGGAAATAAATGCCTAGGACTGATTAAAAGAATAAAGGACAAAAGAGCAGACTGTATTCATTAGGTGTCTGTTGAGTCCCTACTGTAGACCCAGTCATGTTGGCAGCAGGCACCTGCAAGCTCCATTCAAGCTCCTTCCTCCTGACCTGCAGGGAGAAGACGACAGCCACTCGATAGGACCTGTTTTACTCATGCGGGCCCCTATTTGAAAATTGACGTCTGCAAAAGCTTCTTAAGACCTAGTCTCAGAAGGCCCGGAATGTCACTTCTGCCATGTTCTGTTGGTCAAACAAATCACTAAGACCAACCCAGATTCTATAGAAAGGGAAATAGACTCCACTCTCCATAGCAGACAGACTTAGCAAAGAATTTGTGCTGTCTTTAATCTACCACAGGACAGTACCTGCTGTATAGGAAACACTAAGTTGCCAGAATTAATATTTTAAGCAGAAAAACAGTGCTACAGTCCCAGTAAGAAGCTCATTTCCTAGAAAGGACATCAGAGTAACTCAGCTCCTCTGTCATATGTCAGGTACATTAATTGTGCATATCTTATATTTGTTTATTAGAAATACAACGGCATAGCAATTTGCCTTAGCATATTTGAATGAGAAATCAGAGCATTGATACAAATTTAGATAAGCATATTTAGGCAGTTGGTGAATGTTAACAATTAGTTATTTTTCATTTAAGTTTATTTCAATATATGTTATCATAACCTGTAAAATATTTTTAAATTTATTAGAGGCAACATCATGAGCAAAAATCTGGAGCCACATTGCCTGTCCTGCTCCTTCCTGTCCTGTGATCTTCAGCAAATCACTCTACTTTAGTTCTTCATCTATAAATGGGGATAACTAAGGGCTCCTGGAAGAGCAAATAAATTCAAACATAGAAAGCTTCTGGAGCAGTGCGTGGTTCATTGTAAGGACTATGTGTTTGCTATTATTGTCATTGTCTGAATATTAAACAGAACATCTCTGAAGCTTGAATTAAATGAGATCTTGTGGGGAGGGTATAGCTCAGTGCTAGGGTGTGTGCCTAGCATGCACGAGGTCCTGGGTTCAATCCTCAGTTCCTCCGTTAAATAAATAAAACCTAAACACCTCCCCCCAAAAAACAAAGCAAGTAAGCGAGATCTTGTCTCTGAAAAGTCTGAAAAGAGTCGTGGTTTCCGAAGCTCAGGAAGGTGTGCTTTCCAAGTGCTTCTGGGAAGCCACTTACCCTGGGATCACAGCAGGGAACTGGCAGCCAGAATAGAAGTCCCAGTGGGAGCAAGAAAAGGGAGAAGAGACAGTAGCAGCCCACTTGGGATGAGCTGAAGGGAGTTCCAAGACCCAGGAGACAGAAGCCTGCTGAGCTTGGGGCCTGAGGAAATCACCATAGTGGCTGAACCTGGAGACAGGTTTTCGTGGACTCTTTGAACCTAGTCATTTTTCAGATCACTTAGTTCCTTCATGGTAGCACACACTGCATTCTCAACATCCAGGGGGAGAGAAGCCTCATTTTAAGGATTCGAAGGAAAGAAGATAAAAAAAAGCCCAAAGTCTCTGAGCAACTGCACCAGCCTAGGCCTGGTGCTGTTCCTCAACTTCTGGTTCCATGAACCAAGTGTAGTAGGCTTCTCAGTCACCCACAGAGTAATGCATGCCTAACTCATCGGCGGGTTCTTAAATTGGGAATAACAGCAGTGGTTTGAAGGACAAATGAGACCATATATATAAAAACTAGGTAGAATAGTGACAATTAAGTGCAGTGTGAGTGCTGGATAGATGATACCGTGGTCACAGCTGACGGTCGCTGTGACCCTGCCTTCTTCCAGCAGCATCTGTGTGTCTTGGACTTTCCTATGAGATTTCAGTTGAACAAAGGGTTTTGAGAGTTAAAATTTGGAAACCAGTGCTGGAACATTGCAAGGCTAAAATGCCCTATGCTAATCTAGAGCACATATGGTTTACTGATCATGAAATATCTTGAAAAGAATTTACTGAGTGATTTCAAGTCAAGATATGGAGATGTCGATTTGAGTGGATTTTCCCACATGCTGGAGGGAGGCTTGTCTTTTCACGGACAAGAACTTAATATTCTTCCAAAAAGGGACATGTAAGCTTTACTGAGGAGAAATAATAGAGTGAGGTGGAAAAGCCTGGGCTTTGGAGTCAGACCCACCACAGTTTGAATCCTGGCTCTGCTACTTTAGAACGTTTATAACTGAATAAATCAGTTGATCTCACTAAGCCCTGTTGTGTCATCTGGAAAATGGGGTAACACCTATGCTTAAAGGTTATTGTAAGGATTAAACTAGAGAAAAAAATAAGAGGGTGGAACACATTTTACTGTCATTCATTATACTCATTTTTCAAATTAAATAATCTTTTGTCAAGCTCCCCTCCGTGAGTGTCATGAATTTTGTATATTAGTAGAACTGTCTTTAAAAGCATGTTTCTTATAGTAATCACTGTCGTATTTTCTTGATTACAGGGCAACTTATGGTTGTATCTCAATGAGACGTAGATTCACTAAACAAAGGTAAAGTGGCGTCTTGACACAGACTTCTTTATTTTATTCTAAAAAGGCCCCAAAATGCTGAGCTTCCGTAGAGCTCCAGACCATGAAAGATGTGGCTGGCTACATGCTACGGACCTAATAACATATATTGAGCAAATATAAATAAAAGAAATACAAACAATTTACTCTATTCAGAAATTATGGTGACATATAAACAATATTCAAAAACTTTTCTCAATTTCACTACAATAGGATCAAATTTTACCTGAATATTCGTATATTTCTCTCTTATACTCTGAGCTCTGATTTCAAGGAACATAGAAATTCCTCATCTAATTTGGTTTTTAGATTTAGTTTTTCAAAGTCTGACTTAAATATTGACTTTGTATTTGTTATTGTGCATTGTGTGAAGGTCAACTTCATTGAATGTTCCCTTTACTTTCCTTGGGTTAGATTTTGCATTGCTGTTTTCGATGGAGTTATCACCGTACAACATAATTCACATTTGTCTAGCTCATGAGTTATTAGAGATGTTAGCCAAGTGCACAAAGCAGTGCTTTGTAACCTTCATCTAGATGTGAAATGAAAAGAAGTATCCACGTATTGAGTGCCTCCTGAGTAGCACCCATAGTACCGGATGCCTATGTACTTCATTCCCACTCCTCAGAACAGACCTGTGTGACAGACATTAGCCTCTCAAACATCAGCAGAAGCATCAATAGGTGCCTTTCTCTTTGGGACTGGAAGCAGTATAACTCTTTATTAAGTTTTCATAAGGCGGCAAGGACGTGGAGAAATTGAAACTCTCACACATTGGTGGTGGGAATGAAATGATGCAGTTACGGTGGAAAGCAGTTGAGCAGTGCCTCAAAAGTTAAACAGACTTACCATTTCCCATACATAGAGACCCAGAAATTCCACTCCTAGATATATACCCAAAAGAAAATTTGTACATCGATGTTTATAGTAGCATTATTCATAATAACCAAAAAGTAGAAATAGCCCAAATATACATCATTTGATAAATGGATAAACAAAGCGCAATATAGCCATCCAATGACATATATTTGACAATAAGAAAGAATGAAGTGTTAAAACATACTACAACATTAATGAACTTTGAAAACATTATGCTAAGTGAAAGAAGCCAGTCACAAAAGCCCACAAGTGATATGATCCTATTTTGTGTGACATGTCCTGAATGGGCAAATCTATAGAGACAGAAAGTAGATTGCTAGTTGCCTACATTTAGGGAACGGAGGTTGCAGGTGAGGAGTATTAGGATTGGTGATAACTAACGGGTACAAGTTAATTTGGGGGTTTATAAAAATATTCTGAAATTAGATTAGGTGAACACTACAAAGCTTTGTAGATATACTAAAAACCACTGAATACTTCAAATGGGCAAACTCTGTGATATATAAATTGTATCTCAATAAAGCTATTAGAGATTAGAGAACAAAAACAAATAATATTCATTTTTTTCTGTTTGCCTTTAGAATTGGTTCTGTCTAAGCTACTCCTCTACAAATAATCTTGCTTATTCTGCAGGAGAAAAGTAGTTGTTTTACTGAATTAAAGACAGAAAATACTGTCTTCATCTACCTAGCAGTATAATGCAGTGATTGTGGGCACCACTGGCCTTGAAATCTGATCAGCTATGTTACTTTGGCAGTTAACCTCTCTGAGCCATGGTTTTTACATCTGTAAAATGGAATTAATATTTCCTACCTCATAGAATTCCTGTGGAGATGGGATGACATATGTAAGGGCCTTAGCCCAGTGCCCAGCATATTCAAATTCAACAACTAATTATTCCTTAAAGATTTATGGAGGGACTAATATATGCTCAGTAATCATGCTCAATCTATATGCTCTTTAAATCATAATGTGAAGATTTTGTTTAATGTGAAAAATATATTTGATAAATCCAGAAAGTCATAGTTTCACAATATGAAATTGTACATTACAGATGTCCACAAAGGATGCATTCGTCATATTCAAGAGAATAAATAAACAAGCTGTTTTCTTTTCCAACTTTAAAGGAAAAATAACAGCTATATATCAATAGAGATAAAAGGTCACCAGGGGTGGCTTACTGTATATTTACAGCAAATTGCTGAGAAAACCAAAGGAATAGTTGGTCTTTTCAAGAAGCCATCTAGTGGTTGATTTTAGCATTACAGTTATTTATTTTGCAACACATAGTTCAATACTTGGTTTTCAAAATACTCAAGTCAGGCTTTAACTGGATTCTTATTAACATGAGCCAAGCACTAAAAAGCCCCTCCACAGAGTCCCGTGCGTGACGTTGACAAGGTGAAGATGGAGTTAGTGAGCTCTTCTTATGCACGGCTGTGGTCTGTGATGGGTCTCTGAATACAAAGATAAATACACATGATGCAGTTTTACTTCCCAGAAGCTCACAGATTAGTGCCCTTAAGTACACAGTTACACAACAGATGGGTAGTTGGTATTATCCTTGACCTTAAACCACATTTTCACTGTGTTTACCTTGTTTGGTACTAAAAACCTCTCACAGCAAAACAGCAATTTTCTCTCAAGACATATTTGTTTAAGATGAATAAAGGTTTTAAAAAAGGAGGAAGATATAAACTCTATTACCTTCCAGTTATATTAGAGAAATAAAAGTGTAAACTGAGATGGCCCTCACAGTGCAGAGATAGAAAGGTCCTACAGCAGAGGAGGTGGGACAGGTGCATGTAAAGGGGGCCACACCTTGACTACCGTCTCTCTGTGTCTCATGCTCATGCTCCAACATCTGGAGCGTCAGTCTGACACTGTCATGACTACATAACTTAAAACAGCGTAATGAGGTCTCCAGAACAGCACCTGCTGTCCCTGCTTCAGCCCCAACAGTGGTCTGGCCCAGGACTTCCCAGGATTCCTGGAAAAGTTGAAGTAAATCCTAGTAAGATCTGCCTCTGAATCTTTTTAGCTTTAGACCTTGACAGCATCAAGGGGTTTTGCTTTAGATGCAGGGCATAGGTTTTCTAAGTTGCAGACCCAAAGTAGGTAAACCCTCCTGAAGATACCCTGCAGCTGACTTTGTATCCAAGTCTCGTCAACAAAATACAAAGGGCAGAAAGGAGATCAGTGGTTGCCAGGGTCCAGGGTTGAGGGGAGAAGGTGGACTACAAAGGGGTACCAGGAAACTTTGGGGGGTGATGGAAATAATCTCTATCTTGATTGTGCTGGTGGTTACTTGAAACTGCATGTCTCTGTCAGAATTCATAGTACTGTACACTTAAAAAGAAGGATTTAATCTATGTATTTTACTTAATTTTTATTTAAAAAATAAATATATAAAATGCAATATTCAAACTCTATTTGGCTTATGTAGCAAAAGTCCAAGTAATTTTTTTTAATGATTTACTCTTGCTTCTTAAAAAAAAAAAAACTTTCTCAAAATGAAATCTCAAAGAGTGATTTCTTCACACTAATGTTCATTGCAGCATTATTTATAATAACCAAGACATAGAAGTGTCTGTCAACACGTGAATGGATAAAAAAGTTTTATATATTTATATACACACACATACACACAGTGTGTAAAAAATCAAGAAACAGAAAGGTCAATCAAATAGATTTAGAAGGCCAGAAGGGGAACTCTCACAACCTGTACAGAGCCCAACAGGAATAAAGACTCCCCTTCATTCCTGGCAAGGACTCAGCCAATGAAAAGCCATGGACTCTGTTTACTACAGCCCTCCCATCTTCCTTTTTCCCGCCACTAACAAGTTCTCCTTCCTTTGCCCTGCATGGACTTGCACATGGCTCACAATGGTGGCAGATCCTGAACTGCAATTCTTTGCAAATAAACCAACTCTGCTGGAGAAATATCTGGCAGTCTGTTTGTTTTGGGCCAACAAATGGAATATTATTCAGCCATAAAAAAGAAGGAAATCCTGCTATTTGCAACAACATGGATGGACTGTGAGGGTATCATGCTAAGTGAAATAAGTCAGATGAGTACTACATGATCTCACTTGTATGTGGACTCCAACAAAACTGAACGCAGAAACAGAGAATAGATTGGTGGTGGCCATGGGCAGGGTTATAAATGAGTGAAGGTGGTCTAACAGTGCAAACTTCCAGTTATAAGATGAATCAGTTCTGGGGACTTACTATACAGCATGGTGACTATACTTAATACCATATTGTGTACTTGAAAGTTGCTGAGAGAGTAAATTTTAGAAGTTCTCACCACACACAAACATACACAAAGTTGTAACTATGTGTGAGGTAATGGATGTGTTAACTCACCTTTTCGTGGTAAACATTTTGCAAAATATACATATCTCAAATCATTACGTGTACACCTTAAACTTACACAATGTCAATTATATCTCAGCAAAGCTGCAAAAAGCCTTCCCAGGACCAGTAAAATAATTTCATAAGATTGTGGATCTCACATTTAGAAAGGGAAACTATTAATAAGAACAAAATGCTAGACTAGAGAAATAAAACCATTGGTTTTGCTGAAAAGAATATCTAACAAACACTATGCTATGGGGTTTACATGAGTTATCTCAATGAAAATGTATCGCCCATTATGGGTTCACACCACTATTTAAAAAACAAACAAACAAATAAACAAGAGGCTTAGAACCTATAGGGAACTTAGCCAAGAATCCGCAGATGGTGGGTGATACAGCCGGAACTCACAACTAGATCAGTTTGGCTCGAAGCTTCTTTCTTTCACCTTACTAGATTCTTTCTAATCAAGGGAGTGCTTTCACTGTTTCCTTAAGTATGATTATGTTGCTGGAATACATTTTGCTAAGAAAGCTCCAAATAACTTGGAAACCATGGCACAGTATGAGTGAGGTGGAGGAGCAGGAGAGTTTCTGGAAGCAGTATTAGTGCTGCAGGCAAAATGGGCAGAAGGAACCTTGGAGCCGAGCCTGGTGCTCCTACGCCCTCACTTGAGAAGGCGGCGTCTTTTTGTTTGACAGGACCAGTGACAGGCACTGTCACAGGCTGAATTATAGGCCCCAAAGGTACCTGGATACCTTTCCAGTCCCTGAAACCAGTGAATGTTGCCTTACATGGAAAAAGGGACTTTGCAGATATGACGAAGTTAAGGATTTATTGAAATGGAGAGATTATCCTGAATTATCTAGGTGCCATGTGCTGAAAAATTTCCCCCAGGGCAGGTCAGTATTGGTGTGTTGGCTCTGGTCCCACCAGTTTTTCAGTTGGTTACAGAAAGGACCACTTTTTTTTTTTTTTAACACTCATAACATTAGTTATCTGAGCAAAAAACATAGAATGGCTACCCAATATTAGATGACTGTCTGAAGCAGCTTTGAAGCCCCATGTCAGAAGTGCTGGAGATGCCAGAATGATGGATGCATGATTTCCTTCTGGGATCATGTTCATCCATTTGCATTACCTGAGGCCCAAGTGTAGCTACGATCTGAACTTGGCTTTAGAGTTTGGACTCTCATAACGAGTAAATTACAGGTTCCAGAGTGACAGACTTAACTCTAGCATTTACTGTTCTACAACCTTGAGAAGCTCATTTGACCTCAAAAGTCTCATCTGTTAAAGGGGGAAAATAGTACTGAAATCAAAGAGTTGTTGTGTAGGATGAAGTAGAATAACGCACGTGAAGAACGTGGCCCAGGACTGACTTGGGGCGAGTACTCAGTAAATCTTAGCTCCCATTGCTGGTACTGTCATTCAGGGCTATCATTTCCTCCTTCTGCCCGGGACTGGTGCTTCAGGGAAGAGTGCCCTCTGGAGTTGTGCAGTGGCTCCACAGAGTCAGAGGGCCACTCCCACTGGCATGCATGTTATTGCTGAGCAGAAAGGTGCTGTCCTTGCTCACCCGAGAAAAGACTTCAAGACCAGTCCCACCAAGCATCATCGCCCGATGGCTTACACTCTGTATGAGGCACCCATTCCAAGCAGATCGCCTCTGCCTCAGCAGAAGGACCAGACATAAAATAGTCCTGATCTAGAAGGCAAGTCCTACATGGTCTCCAAGCTACTTATCTTGACCCAAGAAGAATTCAACTCTAGGACTATGCCAGGCACCCTCTGGATGGGTGTCTTGTCTCCGCTCACAGAACCACAGCACTGTAAAAGCACAAAGGGTGATCTTACAAGTTCTTGCCCACTGAGCTCCTCCTTGTTCAGTCGAGGAGACAGAGGCCCTGAGAGTAAGTGACCTGCCCAGGCTCACACCAGAAATTGGCATCAGAGCAGGGATCAAGCTCCTAATTCCCTTCCAGGCTGCCTACCCACCTCTTCTATCGCTGATTCAGGTATAAACTCACTACTCTGCCAGGAGACTTCCATCCCAGCGAGGGCCAGGGGACTGCGCCTGCCCACAGAGCCTAGCTCTCACATACTGGAGACGGCAGCTCCCTCCTTGTGCAGTCTTGCTCACACACCCTCACTGTCCCCTCTTTCTGCCCCATGGACAGCTTTCCCTCTAGGTGGAAACAACAGTCTGAAACCCCCTCATGGCCACAGGGGCCGAGAGCAGGGGTGGGGATGGGTTAGGAGGACAGGGAAAGAAAACTCGGAGACTCGGGACTTAAATACAACTGGGCTCGGCGGGTCTGTTTCCCAAAAACCCTGAGCTACTCAGTGAAGGAAGTCACCGTTTGCTGCTCTGCCTTTCTGTCCCTTAGGACTATCAGTCAGGGCAGGAAAGGCCTTTCTTTCGAACTGCTCTCACCTACACTTCAAAGTAGGTATGTCTCTGTGGGTTAAGCGTTCGTGATCTTTGTAATCCTCCTTTAAAACGAGCGCCTCCGGCGCCAACACCGTGTCGGGACTCCGTGCTCCCTGACAGAGGGCGGAGTGTCCGGGTGAGGAGGTGGCTGAGTAGGGCAGAGAAGGGGGAGGTGAGGGGTTTCTGAGGACAGGCTTCTGCTCTGAGCACGTTTGCTCAGAGTGCCCCCCGACATGCGGCAAGCTGCTGGATGATGTCCAGCCTCTGGACACACCCGGCATCTGGACAGTGGTGGCCAGAAACGGGGACGACCCCTCCTGCAAGCTGGCCATTCTCCTCAAACTTACGCCCCACTCTCTTCTGTGCAGTCAGTGAATCTCAGTGAGCCATTTCCTCCTGCTTCAGTGACATTCTACAAACCTCCTTTTCTGATACAAGTTTGAGTTAATTAAAAGTGGAAAGTTTGCATTGTGTTGTGTTGCAGGGCATTTCATGATCTAAAATGTCTGAGATAAAGAAACCTTTGAAATCACTCATCTGAGCAGTTTCAGAAGGGATGTGACAACCTCTGACACCCAGTCTTGTTTTCCTAGAGTGTTGTTACGTGGGTAGCTTGGTGGAGTTTCATTACATTTACAATTACTCTTTTCACCTTTACACAATGGTCTTTTGACAATAATTGCATAACCTTCTTGGGTTTCTTGTTCCTGGCTTGACAGCCAAATCTATGAGACTTTATTGATGTTTCCTAATTTTTAATCATTTTGAGGTTTGTGTGTAATCTGAGGCTTAAGGAAATTTGGTAATAATAATATCTTGCATTCCACTATTAAAAATGCCATCTCCGAGGTTACATGTGACTACATAGTCCTCAAACTCGAAGTATCTTCCCATTTTCTGTCAGTTGATGCTTGAAAATGACAAAAGACCCAAAGTAAACTGGCTGAAGCAAACATTGGAAAGTCTGAAAGGGACTTCAGGCATGGCTAGTTTCAGGAGCTCTAACGATGTCATAAGAGCCCAGTCCCTCTCCATCTCTCCCTCCTGCTGTCTGTGTTGGCTCTATTCACAGGACTATTCCCTCCAGGATTCAAGTCCAGCAGGAAAGAAAAAGCTTCTTGTCTGATCAACCTAACAGAAGTCTTAGGATCTGCCCTCATTGGACACAGTTAGTCTGCTTGGCAGTGTTATCCCTGAACACATCACTGTGGCTGTGAGGACTTCCTGCTGTGACTGGCTGAGCTTAGATAAGCAGATCAGTCTCAGAACTAGAGGTCCCATCAGTTCTACCCAAGCAATTTGTTCTGAGAATGCACGTGGAGGATTTCCTGCCAAAGAAACCCCAGTAACTGTTGGCAGAATGAGGACAAGAATAGATGCGGGAACCGCACGTGTCCACCACATTTGCCCCACTTTGTATGGCATTCAGTCTTGATGCCCTTGAAATTCTGTATTACTGTCTCCCCTCACTCCCTTTCTCTCTGACTGCTCCTCCCCTGTCTCCTTCTCCTCCTCCTCCCCTGTGAGGAAAGGGGTGGTGCACAGCTGTCCAATCCTATCCTCTTAATTTAACCACATGGACTTGAGACTCAACTTGCCTCTGTGCCTTTCCCCAGCCTGTTCCCTCACCTAGAACACCATCCCTCTTCCCACCCCTCATCTCTCCATGTTCATGTCCTCCATGTCCCAGTTCAAACACCTCTTTGTGAATCTTCCATATCTAATTTTCTTCAGGGCAGAAACAAACTCTTCTTAGGTGTGGAGAAAAAGGAACCCTCCTACACTGTAGGTGGAAATGTAAATTGGTGCAGCCACTATGGAGGACAGTATGGAGACTCCTTAAAAAAACTAAAAATAGACTTACCATATGATCCAGCAATCCCACTTCTGGACATATATCTGGAAAAGACAAAAACTTTAATTCAAAAAGATACATACACCCCAATGTTCATAGTAGCACTATTTACAATGGCCAAGACATGGAAACAACCTAAATGTCTATCAATAGATGAATGGATAAAAAAAATGCATACACACACAATGGAATATTATTCGGCCATAAAAAAGAATGAAATAATACCATTTGCAGCAACATGGATGGACCTAGAGATTATCATATTAAGTGAAGTCAGACAGAGAAAGACAAATATATGATATCGCTTATATGTGGAATTTAAAAAAAATGATACAAATGAACTTATTTACAAATCAGAAATAGACTCACAGACATAGAAAACAAACTTATGGCTACTAAAGAGGAAAGGGGTTGGGGAGGGATAAATTAGGAGTTTGGGATTAACAGATACACACTACTATACATAAAATAGATGAGCAACAGGGACCTACTATATAACATTGGGAACTATATTCAATATCTTGTAATAATCCATAATGGGAAAGAATCTGAAAAGAAATATAACTGAATCACTTTGCTGTACACCGGAAACTAACACAACAGCGTAAATCAACTATTCTTCAATAAAAAAAAGAAACGCTCCTTTTCCTTTAAACTCGTATCTTTATCCTCTCTCAAAGGTAGAATTTTCTGTTTTATATAGTTATATACTGAAATATGTACATGGGTCACTGTTGGCTCTTAGCTCCTTGAGGGCCAGAATGTCATTTTTCTTTATCACTTGTCCCTTTATCCAATCCCCCAGATGGTCAGTCCTTACAAAGCTAGTGTTCGTTGAATAAATTTGTATGGAACTTCCTATTTTATTAAAGTGTATTCACATCCATCAGAGCAAATCTGGAAGGGAAGAACAAGCACTGTCTCAGTTGTATATATGAGAAAACTGAGGAACCGAGAAGATAAAAGTTTAACTGAAGACCTCTAAGCTCGTTTTGTGGAAAAGCTTGGGAGCAAAATCCTAGATCCCTAGAATTTCCTGCTATTTCCAAGAAAAACTTGCTTGTATGTATTGTATTACTGAAACCTGGAGAGTAGTTGATACCCAATCATTTGAGTTTAAAAATTGATTAACTATTTCACTGCGAATTTTCCTGTTCTGTGTCTGCCGTTACTGGTATCGTGTGATGACCTGCTCCTCACATAGTTAAGAATATTTAAAAGGAAATCCAGCTTAAGTGGGTTCTCCCTGGCGTGGGCATTTTAATTGTTGCTGGTGGTGTCTCTCTGTCTCTCCCTCCTTTCCTTTTTCTCTCTCTCTCGGACTCTCTGCATTTTGGTAGAGACAGTCTTTATAAAGGGAAGAGATGAGGTGGATTTCTGTTCCCTTTCTTAAAGGAAGACAAACGTCCCTCACCTTTAAAGCTCTAAGATTTTCCCCTTCCAGTGACTACGACCTGGATGTACCTGGATTCAGGGCGGCAGAACTTTTGGGGTCTGAAGCGCGCTGACCTCCGGCTCTGCCCCCGCCTCTCGGCGCAGGCCCCGCCCTGGGGGGTGGAGCCGCCACCCCGCGGCCGCTTGATAATCCCCGAGCCGGACCCTGTGGGCGGTCCCCGGGCAGCTTGAGGGAGCGCGACCCCGCTTGCCCCGTCCGGCCCCGCGCGCCGGCCGCAGCGCCTGCTCCCCTCGCCATGGCGGCGCCGTCGCGGCTCCTGATCCGCGGGGGGCGCGTGGTCAACGACGACTTCTCGCAGGTGGCGGACGTCCTGGTGGAGGACGGCGTGGTACGGGCGCTCGGGCGCGACCTGCTGCCGCCCGGGGGCGCGCCCTCGGGGCTGCGGGTCCTCGACGCAGCCGGCAAGCTGGTCCTGCCCGGCGGCATCGACACGCACACGCACATGCAGTTCCCCTTCATGGGCTCGCGGTCCATCGACGACTTCTACCAGGGCACCAAGGTACCGCCCTCGCCGGCTGCCCCGCGGGTCGGGGGTCGGGGGCCGGTCAGGCCAGCTCGCGTCTGCGCCGCGCGGAGAAGGGCTGAGAGGGCGGGAGCCGCAGGGACCCGAGCGGGACTGAGGCCCCACGCCGAGCTCCCTTCCTCCAGGTGCCCCTCCTCGGCGACATCAGCCCGGCTTTGGCCAAGACGCCCCCTATCCCCTCCTTGGATAATTTGACAAGTTTAAGGCAACCTATTATTCCCTTACCTTCATTTCTGTACAGTCCCCGCCAATCCCCTCCCCGACATTTTCATTGGTGTTCTGTGGAAGTTCACAAGTCTTCCAAAATAACTGTAGACTTTTAAACAAATTGAAGTGTAGTCAGTTTATAATGTTGCCTCAATTTCTGGTGCACAGCATAATG